>NC_142069.1:92279820-92879820 GCF_059756535.1 Pantherophis guttatus
CTGAATGCCTTGATGAAAGAAAGCTTCAGCTATCTTTGTTGTTTTTAGAAAATTTGTACGCCTTGTTTTTCTAGACAAGTGTTCTTTGCCACACCTTCGTTATACCCATTTGCTGTATTTTCCAGGAAGTGATGGGGTTGAGATAAGAACAAGAGGTTTTTGAAACCAGACCTGGAAACAGAAGGTGAGGCTGATTCCCAGAGAATGGAGTTCTTTTGATGTCTACAGAAGAGTTTGCTTTGCGTTCTTCGTCCAGTCTGAGCTTCGTCTTGGGAAGAAAACTCTGTCACAACTCAGCTTGAACCACAAACACTGTTCTGGCATGCAGATTAAGGTGGTGAAGAGGGGAACCAACAGTTGAAGAGAAATCATGAGCCTTGAATCAATTTTGAACCCGATGGCAGAGTGTGCAAAATAATGAAAACCAGTCCGCAAAGATTTATCATCAGGAAATTACTTGATCAGTTTGTAACCTGATCTGAGTGACATATTCCGGGCATCTTCAAGAGCAAGAATATTCAAACCACAAGAATGAAGGGAGAAACACAGAAGAAGAAAAAGAATGAGAAAGGCTTAAAATTGACCGATTTTTTTTTTTTAAGCAAGCACCCTAATACCATGGATGAACATTACACAAGAGGTACATGAATGATTGCTGTCACTTAATGGGACTGGAATCAAATGCTTGCCTAAGACCTGGCACAAGATAGTGAAAGTCATCTAGAAATATCAGAATAAGGCTGATGTTACAAGACTGGCATCCATAAACCTGAGAATTGTGGTCCAAATAATCCAGGTAGAGTAGAGTAGAGTAGAGTAGAGTAGAGTAGAGTAGAGTAGAGTGGAGTGGAGTGGAGTGGAGTGGAGTGGAGTGGAGTGGAATGGAATGGAATGGAATGGAATGGAATGGAATGGAATGGAATGGAATGGAATAGAATAGAATAGAATTCTTTATTGGCCAAGTGTGACTGGACACACAAGGAATTTGTCTTGATGCATACACTCTCAGTGTACATAAAAGAAAAGATACATTCGTCAATAATCATAAGGTACAACACTTAATGATAGTCATAGGGAAAAAATAAGCAATCAAATCATACTAGGAAACAGTCAATATAAATTGTAAGGATAAAGGCAACAAACAGTCATAAGTGGGAGGAGATGGGTGGTGGGAACAATGAGAAGATTAATAGTAGTGCAGACTTAGTAACTAGTTTGACAGTGTTGAGGGAATTATTTGTTTAGCAGAGTGATGGCATTCGGGAAAAAACTGTCCTTGTGTCTAGTTGTTCTTGATTATTCATCAACACTGATGACCCTGTTCACACATCATCACAAAACACAGACACTGATTTTCAGTGTGCTTGTGTGATGCTCAGCAGAGGTAGATCCAAAAGTAAACCATCCAACTGACCCACCTCTGGAGTGTTTAAAAAAAAACCCTGGCCATTTGTGCAATTAGAAACGCCTGAACACTCTTATTAGGTTTTCAGTGATTTATGAAGCCCCTAATTTGCTGGTATTTGATGATGATCATTTATGAAGCTGGTGCCACAAGGGCCAAATGTTCGCCCAAAGATGGACAAATCCTTGTGAGAAAGAAAACTGCAGACACCATACTTCTTGGTGCAGAAAAAAGTGCACAGGAGAGCAACCAGGATGATGAGGGGACTGGAGGCTAAAACATACAATGAACACAGTGGTGAAATCCAAATTTTTTTACTATCGGTTCTGTGGGCGTGGCTTGGTGGGTATGGTATGACTTGGTGGGTGTGGCAGGGGAAGGATACTGCAAAATCCCCATTCCCTCTCCACTCTGGGCCCAGCCAGAGGTGGTATTTGCCGGTTCTCCAAACTACTCCAAATTTCCACTACTGGTTCTCAGAACTGTTCAAACTTTCTGCTACCGGTTCTCCAGAACCTGTCAGAACCTGCTGGATTTCACCCCTGAATGAACGGTTACAGGAACTGGGCATGGCTAGTCTAGTGAAGAGAAGGACCAGGGGAGACAGAAGAGCAGTCTTCCAATATTTGAGGGGCTGCCACAGAAAGGAAGAAGGGGGTCAAGCTATTTTCCAAAGCACCTTTGAAGGCCAGACAAGGAAGAATGGATGGAAACTGATCAAGGAGAGATTCAACCTGGAAATAAGGAGGAATTTTCTGACAGTGAGAACAATCAATTGATGGAACAGAAGTTGCCTTTGGAAGTTGTGGGAGCTTCATCACTGGAGGCTTTCAAGAAGAGACTGGACTGCCATCTGTCAGAAATGGTGTAGAGTCTTCTGCTTGGGCAGGGGGTTGGACTAGATGACCTACAAGGTCCCTTCCAACTCTGTTAATCTGTAAATCTGGTGCTTTCTGAGTTTGATTGTTTCCTTGAAGACATCTCATTACACAAACTAAGTAACAAGACGAGAGCTAGGAGGGAATGGGGCTGCTCTCAAGGCCCACTGATGATGTTACCTAGTTTGGTCATGAAATATCTGCAAGAAAACCACCAAACTCAGAGAGCACCAAGGACCCCTCATTTCAAGAGTTACAAATATCCTCCTTTATTGGTAACATTATGCTTCCTCTGCAAGGGTTTGTAGAGCATGAGATACGCTGATACAGCTCAGCAGGAAACAGGTCCAGCTGTTTGGGGTTGATAATCCTCCCATCCTGGATGCTCAGGCAGTTGCAACTCAACATGTTATTTTATTCATCATGTTGCTTTGCTACTGTCTATAGACTATATACCCGTGATGGCGAACCTATGGCACACGTGCCACAGATGACACGTGGAGCCATATCAGTGGGCAAGTGAGCTCAGCTCTGGTGTGCATGTACGTACCAGCCAGCTGATTTTCGGGCCTTCTGGGCCCACCGGAAACAGGGAAACAGGCCGTTTCCAGCCTCCAGAGGGCCTCCAGGGGGAGTGGGGAAGGTCTGTTTTTTGCTCTCCCCAGGCTCCAGAACCTTTCTAGGAGCCTAGGGAGGGTGAAAACGGCCTTCCCCACCACACCCGGAGGGCCTCTGGAGGCGGGAAACAACCCATTTGCCGACTTCTGGTGGGACCGGAAGGCCTGTTTTTCAATCTCCTCAGGCTCCAGAGCCTTTCTAGGAGCCTGGGGAGGGCAAAAACAGCCTTCCACACACCCCCCTGGAGGCAAACGGGCCATTTCCGGCCTCCGGGGGGGCCTCCGGGGTAGTAGTAGCATTTATATATATATATACAAATGCTACTACTTGTAGTTTGGATAGCTTTCAAGGAAGAACGTGAAATTATTCTAGCCTTTTTCTTCGTTTTCATAGCTTTCCCTTTTTTTTTTCCTTATGGCTTTATAGATGCAAATTTTCTGTAATGGGAAATGGTTTGTGGGCTTTCGGATACTAGTTTGGAATAAAGACGGAATAGTCGACTGTTCCCCAAGATTTCCTGCTCCGCACATTCCTGGTGGTTAGATAAAAACTGTAGAAGGATTTGCTTTTGACTGAGAAAAACACAGAGTTTTGGGTTTTATCATCAGTAAAATTACTGCCAATGGTATTTTTCAGATCCTTAAAGCTAGCAGCCAGCAAAACATTTACCAGAAATCCTATAAACTTTTGAGCGCTCTTTATTTTTTAATATCCTTGTGGATCAAAATCAGCTTTTTCATTCTGTCTTTACAGATTCCAGGATATAAATATATATATATATTTAACAGAGGAATTGGAGAGACTTCAGAAACAAAGCGTTTGAACCCACTAGTGTGACATCTTGAAAAACTATCTCTGAGAGCCACATTTGAAGCATTTCATTATTAATTCTGGAAAATGGATGCAGCCACGTTAATAATAAGTTTCGGGGGTTTGTTATAAACTCAAAAAAAGAAATGGCTGCAGAGATTAAAGCATTAAACTCAGACGGGACGATAAAAAAAGTTTGGCCAGAATTTCTTGGCCAAAGGGATTCCAGAGGTTTGAAAGGCAACTCTTTCAACATCTGGAATACCCTGAAAGTAAACCTCTGCAAAGAGCAGAATCACTTGGAGGCATGGATTTCATTTAGAAATCCATCAAGAGAGATTTGCAAAAGCCAGCTTTCTCCTCAAAGAAATTATTTAAAAAAAAAAAAAGAACAACAATCAAGAAGCCAATTTTCCAAACTCGGCATTATTATGCAAGAGGTGCATTCAGGAATTACACCCCAAGAATAACAAATGTTCATATCGCTGATTAAACCTTCAATCAAACATCAGCCAGGAGGAAATTGGACTCACATTTGGTGCAGAATTTTTTTTGCATGAATACCGTGTTTCCCTGAAAATAAGACCTACCCGGATAATAAGCCCTCCCCGAAAATATTTAACCACATGTGCAGCTGGTCCCCGCCATTTCCTCTGGTTAGGGTAAGGGAGACAGAGCTGGAATTTAGATAAGATGGCAAGAGGAGCCCCGTCTTGCTCCATGCGCCCCAAAATAATAAGACCTCCCTGAAAATAAGGCCAAGCGCTTATTTCGGGGTTCAAAAAAAAATATAAGACAAGGTCTTATTTTCGGGGAAACACGGCATCTACATTTGTGATAGAAAATGGTAAACTAAGATATAGGTAGACCTTAACTTTTCAAGCCCAAGATTTCTGTTGCTAAGCGAGACATTTGTTAACTGAGCTTTGTCCCATTCTACGTCCTTTCTTGCCACGGTTGTTAAGTGAAGCACTGCAGTTGTTAGGTTAGTAAGGCAGTTGTTAAGTGAATCTGTCTTCCCCGTTTGACTTTGCTTGTCAGGAGGTCACAAAAGGAGATCACGTGACCCCCCCCGGGACACTGCACCCGTCATAAATACGAGTCAGTTACCAAGTGCCTGAATTTTGGTCAGGTGACCATAAGGATGCTGCAACCGTCGTTAAGTGTGAAAATCGTCATAAATCATTTCCTTTTCAGAGTCGTAACTTTGAATGGTCACTAAGCAAACTGTTGTAAGTTGAGGACTTACTGTGCTTTCAAATTCAACGGGAACCATCTATATTTGACTGCTTAATTCAGAATGACTTTTATAGACAGTTGCTGAGTACACAGGGGTCTTCATTTTATCATTTGGACCCAGAGCGGAAGTAACTTGCTTGCTGCTGCCTTCTTAGGTGTTCTTTTTTTGTTTTGTTTTGTTTTCAATTTTCCAGTCTGGTTTATGAACCCATTTTACCCAAAAGGCAAGCTGGATTATAAATAAATCACACTCATGCATAACAGATCAGGGCAATCCATCTCAATATAACCCAGGATGATTAAAAGCTTATTTAGAAGAACAGAGATATCTTTGTGGCTTGTCCCAACACCCAAAGTAGCCGGCTCTGAGAGATTCCCCCAAGCAAGGCTCACACTCTTTAGGCTCTCCTAGGAGGAGAGCCAGGTGACTCTATCGTGGCAAAAAATCCTCAAGAATCCAGCAGCACCTTTTCCCAGGTAACACATTTTATCCAAAGGAAGAAACCTTCACGAGCTACGTAGCTCCCTTCATTACATAAAGTTAGTTGTACCACGCTGGCTTTTTGCCAGCATAATGGCAATGATCTTCAAGACCAACATTTCAAGTCTAAATGGTTATATATATAAAAGTGAAAACCACTCACGCCGTAATCATAAAATCTCCAGAACAGTAATGCCTACAAACCACGAATGTTCCTCTTGGCATCTAGTTGCTCACTAAGAAAGGATTTTTCGAAATGACCATCAGAGCATTAGTATTTCCTATATTATTATTAACACGCTCTGATGCTAAGGAGTTCTACTCCCCCTCCCCACCTGAAAAGAAATCTGTTCCAAATGCAAAACACAAGCAGAGGAGAGGAGTTTCACTTTCAGTTTTACTTTCACAGCAGCAAGCAGCTTTATTACAGAACACTTGAGCTAAGCCACGCCCAGCCTCCTTCCTGTCTCCTCCTTGCTCATACAGCAAATATTGTTTGAGTTTCCAAACACCCCTCAACTCTCTCACACACTGACAGGATGCTAGCCAGATGAATACATATGGATGCTGCGGGCTGGGACATTCTACTCCCACTCCCCCTCTGTTCCAACTGCCAGCTGCATTATATTAACACACTCTGATGCCACGGAGTTACACATTCTACATTCAGTTTCAGGCTGCAAGTGTCAATTTATCAAGCCCGAGCACATAGTTTCGTAGCGAAGCACGGGCGTCCACCTAGTACTCAAATAAGTCCCCATTCCTTCTTATGCCAGATCCCTCCTGGCTTGGCTAGGAAAATGTAAGATGCCTCGAAGTAAAAGAGAAGCAAGGAGGAAACATCTATGTGAACAACTTTGTGGAAGGAATCTTCAGATATTCCTTGACTTACAACCCCAATTGAGCCTAAAATTTCCATCGCTGAGCAAGACAGTTGTTAACTGAATCTCTGAAGTTGTTAACTTAGTAATATGGTTGTTAAGTGAATCTGGCTTGCCCTAGACTGGCCAAACTCAGATCCTGCAACCGTTTTTCGTATGTTTTAGTCTCCAGCCTTTAATCATCTCAGTTGCTCTTCTCTGCACTTTTTCCAAAGTCTCAACATCCTTTTTTCTAATGTGGTGACCAAAAATGGATGCAGTATTCCAGGTGTGGCCTTACTAAGGCTTTATAAAGCGGTACTAATACTTCTCATGATCTTAATGCTATCCCTCTATTAACGCAGCCTAGGACTGTGTTGGCTTTTTTGGCAGCTGCCACACACGGCTGGCTCATATTTAAGCGATGGTCTACTACGACGACTCCAAGATCCCTCTCGCAGTTCCTGCTGTTGAGCCAAGTATCTGGTCGAAGAAATCTGAATTATGCACGAACATTACTTCAAGGTAGGATCCAATGCAGAGCCAGACATTCTCTCTCCCTACAGATTTCATACGGTTTGGATGATGTACAATATTGCAATGCGCAATTAATATCGCCCAGGTCGGTCTGGCGAGTGAGGCAGACAATCTCCTCAATCATGCATACAGGAAAATATGTGGTCAGCATTTATGGGTGTGCTGTTATCCGGAAAACCAATCGGGAAGAAAGAAAACACACAAAAGAATTACAAACCCAGCTAACATTTTTCGTGCCAATGAATCACCCACATGTGGCTTTGTTAAATAGAAAGCAACGTTTTAGAAGAAAGTTAAGTAAAGAAGCATGCCACAGCATGATTGGCAATGATGCCACTGACCAGGTTCTTCTATCCCAGTGCCATTCATTCATTCATTCATTCCTTCCTTCATTCATTCATTCCTTCATTCATTCATTCCTTCATTCCGTCAAACAAAAATTTCAAATTCTAATGAACAAAATGAGAAAACTAACACATGACAATAAGCACGTTGTCCCAGACTTTTGACAACTCCTTTACAAAAATAAAACTTCTTACAATCAAGTTTAAAGCAGGTTACATTAAGTTCCAAGCAGCTGTCTGCACACGTTACATTACAATTAAAACGGGGAAAAAAGTCATTTACAGCTAAGACGCTAGTATGAAGCACTACTTCTATGCCAACTGTACAAACTGCCAAAAGCAAGGTCACACACATTCCACAAACTCAAGTTTCAGCTGCCTGCTAATTGTATGAAATGAGAAGGCTTTGCAGTCGTGCGAGACTTTAGAACTGGTTCACACCTACATCCTGTTCAATGAAATCTTTGCATGGAAGCCGCTGGTTCATAACCTCTGCAACTCCAGGCATCCACTTGGGAGTTATTTATTTCAGTAACTCAGTTATTAAACTAAGTTATTTAACCAATAGCATACCAATAGCTGAATAAGAAAAAGGAGAGAGTGAATTTAAGAAGAATTAAGAGGGAATGTTATTTCTCCCAGGAAGGGAAAAAGCACATCTGAAATGCTAGGAGACTTTTGATCGGTGTGCAACGCTATACATAGGAAGGTACTTGAATGAGGAACCGAGTTGGTGAAGGCTGCAGAATATATTCCTTCCTTCTTTCCTGCATTTAGCTGACTTCAAAAGCAGATCAAGCCACCTTTCTTAGTTAGATGGAGGTGTATCTTTCAGATAGTTAGAACAATTAATAAGTGGAACATCTGGCCTCCAGAAGTTGTGAATGCTCCAACACTGGAAGTTTTTAAGAAGAAGTTGGATAACCATTTGTCTGAAGTGGTGGAGGGTTTCCTGCCTAAGCAGGGGGTTGGACTAGAAGACCTCCAAGGTCCCTTCCAACTCTGTTATTCTAAATTCTAAAAAATAGGACACTGCAATAAATCAGCCTTTCTTAATTTCTGAAAGTTAAAATGGAGACACTGTTTAATATGTGGAAAGCGTAGATACCATTAAGATCCCCCACAGTTAATCTATGATTGAATTTGATTAATAGATTAAGGATCACATTAATTGAGCAAGGACTGTCCCCAAGTCATTAAACAGCTGCGGATCTGTCCATCTTCATGAGCTTGGAATGGCAGGAAAAAGACATTTCTCATCTTAACCCTTGTCCTATTAAGCCGGTTGGAGTATTATCAGCAAACCTGGTGTGAGGATATGGCTACAAAAATCAGCTGCAAAAACCATATTGCAGTTTAAATTCAATCGGACAGAAGGTTTTATTGCTCAATTTGTGTAACGGTTGAGTGCATTATTATTTCATTGGCAGGCTATGTCCTACTATCTCACACATCGTGCCTTTTTCCTTCATGCTGTATATGTGCTTGTAATTAGTTAAACCTTTAAAAAAAATGCAAGGCCCAGTAAAGAAAATAATCAGAATGAAGTTTTCCCAGTTCCACCCAAACTGTGATTGAGAGGTTAATCCCACACACAGCAGAAGGGTTGCGAGCAAGGAAACAACAAAATCATATTTCTTCAAAACAAGACAAGTCCGGAACAACCTTTAGACCTGGGGATTTATCAGTAAATCTTTATTCTTTACTCAAAATAGAGAAAGAATAAACCTGAAAGATAGACATGAGCCTCTGCAAGGCTACTAGGAAAAAATATATTCTTTCTAACTGTTGGTTTTCTGCTGACAGGGAATTATAGCATCCAGAGCAAACTAATGCAAATGCAACAATAGAATGGTGGGAGCCACAAAACTCTTTTGGCCTCTAAAATGAAGATAACACTATATATATTGTTTTTTTTAACCTTTATGCTATGTATAAAAAAAACTATAGAGTGTTGCATTTATGAAATCACACTGTGTGAGGGGTCATCTCACCATTTCTATATATTTCTATATATTTTCCACCGTTTCTAACCTCCGTAGTTAAGTTTGAAACTTTGCCCTAAAATGAATACCAGGCCTTCTACCCCACTGCAAAAGTCAGCTTCGTTTATTTCATCTCTGCTTTTGAAAACTACTCCTATTTTTTGACATTTTTCCTGAAGGTCTGGCACCTCGCACGTGGTCCGTGCCTTCTATTTAGAGCCGTTTTTGTTCTATACTGAGTTGATAGATATGGAAATATTTCCCACTTATGGTCATAATTTTGGACCTTCTGGGCCGCTAATGATAGGGCAGGGATTCTCTACCAAATATGTAATAGGCTTGAAATAGCTGCCTGGGGGTAGCTGAACCATAACTGCTTTGCAAAGCTGAGTTTTTGCAATGTTCCGGCTGTTGGATCTGCATCTAACCGGTCAAAAGTCCCACGTTTTGTACAATTATGTTTGATAACTGTTTTCTGGAATGGAGTTACCCCGGATTATAGGACAGATGGTCTCAAAAATATCTTGAAGGTAACTTCAATACTGTTGGTAGTCTTCTTCATCTGTGTGTTTGTAACTTTTTTAGCTACAAAAAAAGTAGATTTTAAGTGGAGAAGGGGCTCCAAAAATGCTAAACGTGTAAAGGGAAATTTTCTTTTCTGTGGGAAAGGGGGTCCAAATGGCCCTTTGAGTGTTTAAGGGTGCAGACCCCCTGGTATAGGGCCTCCTGTTTGTGCAGGGGGCTGGACTAGAAGACCTCTAAGGTCCCTTCCAACTCTGTTCTTCTCTTAATGACAGAACTAGGTTTTAAGGCATGCATGCAGGGCCCTGAAAAATAAGACCCATTTGTTGCCTTGAAGTTACAGCTTCTATATAGGATCCTATCAACTGCCCCTTGGATCACAGATACTTAGCAAGGAAGTCATTGTCGGGAAAATATAAATTTGCACCAATCGGGCTGCAGAAAGGACAAAGAAAGCGGTTCAAAAAAGCCTGTACATGAACTTGGAAATGGCTGAACCAGAAGTAGCTGTGAGTGACATGTCCTGAAGCACCAAAGGATGACACATCCATCTGGGTGAGCAAGAGCTTCAAGTCTGGTGAGCAAACTCAATGAATTCTTTCCAAAAGGATTTTGTTCCTATCACAGCAAACCCTTCAAATGTGGACGGAAGATTGCAGAGCACGGCAACAAGCTGAAAAAAACACCAGTTGCCAAACCCAACAGCAAGACAAATTCCTGGCCTCCCTGACTCCAGGTAGTCCTCGACTTACAGCAGCCCATTTCGTGGCCATTCGAAAATGCAAAGGCACTGGGAAAAAAGTGACTCATGACCGTGTTTCACACTTACAACCGTTGCCACATCCCCCAGGTCACATGATTTACATTCAGAGGCATTGCAACTGACTCATATTTATGACGGTTGCAGTGTCCCAAGGTCATGTGATCATATTTTGTGACAAGCCAAGTCAACAGGGAAAGCCAGATTCAGTTCACAACCAGGTTACTAACTCAACAACTGCAGCGATTCACTTAACAACCATGGGAAGGAAAGTCGTCAAATGGAGCAAAATTCCCCAAACAACTGCCTTGCTTAGCCACAGGAATTTGGGGCTCACCTGGGGTCGTAATTCGAGGACTACCTGCATAAGAAACACAGAATTGGGTTATGTTAACACATGTATTATTATAAAAATAAAACACACCCATAAATGAACCACATACCTGGACTGACTCAATGCGCAGAGAGGCGAAACTTGTTTTCCCCAAATACCTTAAACAAAGCGACGTGGCAGCTTTTGAACGGCAAACCACTCTCTCTGCAATGACTTGTTGTTATTTTGTACACACCTTCCTAGTTGTCGCTAATCCAAGAAGTGGGGGGAAAAAATGTAGCCGGCCTCCTCTGAAGTCATCTTACTCCACCCTCCTTCCAATCTACTTATTGGAGCTCAGTAAAAACTTTGCTGTTCCTCTGAACTTAGCAATTACGTTACAAATACGGAAATGTGAGGAAATATCAGGCCTCTGTACATATTTCTCAAAGGTGTGGCAATTCTCACTTATCTGCCTGTCTGGCTGACTTCTAACATTTCCATACTGAGAAAAACCTCAGTGCAACAGTTTGCCAATAAACACACACACATATATCCACAATTCTAGCTGTCCAGAGCAGCTGCTAGCTACAATATTGGAGAAAGACACAAAACTATGGGGCTCTTGAGACAACACAGGCTTAAATCAATTTTGGACGCCCACTATACGGCACTAAATATTTAACAACAAATCATATTTTTTTTATAAGCCTTTTCCAGCTCAGGGCTCAGCCTAGAAGTCTAAAGCCTGCCCCATCTATTGCATTTTCTCTACCGGTACTTGGTCCAATCTCCTTCCTTTTCTGGACTGCTGGTTCACCTCTGTTTCGCAGTCCAGCAAGAAAATGGAACAAATAATCTTAAAAATAAATATACGTGGGTGTATTTCAGTGAATGTCTGGTGACATGGCCCGAAGGAACATTTCTGTTTAAACAATATTACTGATAGCAGAAAGTTAACAGGTGAGTGACTTCAAGCCACCTATTAATGATTCTCTAGGTTACGTATTATTGGGGTTAAGGACAAAGCTAACCTGTTGTGAGAATATCCTCCAGCAGAATGGAAGAGCCTATGGGACAGACTGCCCCATGAAATGAAAGTCACCTTCACTGCTCTTAAAAATGAGCAAGAAGAACCATTCTGCTGAAATAATTAAGAAAGAAGGAAGTGTATATTTAAAAAAAATAATAATTCAGTGGGGTCTTTGGCACTTTCTGAGTTTGGTGAGCTTTTGTGCAGACGGTTCATGACCAAACTAGGAAACATACCATATTTTTCAGAGTATAAGACACACCTTAGTTTCTGGGGAGGAAAATAAAAAAAATAGCTGATTGGCAGGTGGATCCGCCTCCCGGAATACCCCCAATCAGCTGTTCCCAGAGGTGAATTTTAGCAACAGGTTCCTTGGTTGGGAGCTCTGTGCCTTGCTTTTCCTTGCTATCAGCAATATCCTTGCTTCAGGAGGCGGCTTTATGGCACAAAAGATACACCAGCAAAGATGGTAAAAAAAACCCAACTCAAAAACTTTGGAAGAGCTTTTGAAAACTTTCTAAAGCATCCTAAGAGAGAGACAGACAGACAGACAGACGGGGAAAAAAAGTCTGTTTCATCTGGAATTTCTTGATGACTCAATATTAGTACAAACATGGAATAGTTTGGCTGAGATCTAGAATCACAGAGCCGTGGATATGGGAGGAAAGACAAGCGTTTTGAAAATTATTTTGGATAAAAAGACCCTTTCCTGCACCTCGGAAAAGCAGCTTCTCTACTGTATCTTCAATATACCGCAGGGCATCACTATGGAAACCTTCTCCTCTGCTTGAGGATGCTTGGGTGGTGCTATTTCTGTAATTGACACAATCTAAAAATTAACTCATCAATTAAGAGGGAATGGCAGAAGTAGATGAAACTCTCAAATTAAAAAAAAAATAGTGAAAAAGTAAGTTCAGATGATCAAATATTTGGGCATGGAGAGGGCGCCCACAAAGAGTTGTCAAAATCTGTTAGGCGGTAGATGCAAGGCCATTAACTGCCTGGCTAGATACAGATAGTCCTTGACTTATGACCACTTGTGACAGATATAAAGGTACTTATGACCCAGGTTCTAAGTTCCAATGGTTGTGTCCCTTTCCTGCTGTTATGTGAACGTATTTTGGGCACTCAGCACCCCAAAATCAGGTTGGCCGCATGGGTGACTTGCTTAATGAGCATAATGAGCATAATTCATTACAGTCATAAATCAAGGACTACCTGTATACAACGAGGGGGGGGGGCGTCTATTGGAAAGTGTAATAAGAAGTGTAATAAAATCTGTAATAAAACCAGACCCACTTTCTGGCAGATGTTGATTTCTCATTTGGATAGCTCAAAAAGGGAAAACTGCACCACAATATACTCCCACGTCCAGCAAGATGGGAAAGCTGCACAATTCCCAATTTCAATTTAATTTTAAGATTTATTGATTTTGTTCTGTGTCAAAGAACTAAATCTATTTAACTATTTTGGGCTTTTTAAAGAATTTCCCCCAAGTACTAGAGGATTTTTTCCCTCCTCTGAAAAGCCCCTCCACTTTCAACTATTGCTCAGAGTGAAAGAAAGAAGAGATTTTGAGCAATCCCAGTCTTACTCAGACCAAGTGGCCCTTCTACTGGTAGCAAAAGACAACAAAGGCAACCGGTAAGTAAGTCTGAGATGACTTGGCGTCTCCATGTTCTCCTCTTATCAGGGCGAAAAAAGATTGAGGGGGTGGAAGGCAGGAATATCAATGAATCGGAAAAGAGATGAAAGGGACCAGAGAAAGACAGGCCAAGATCTCTCTACCAAATTTATCAGCAATGAGGAAGATCAGGGCAAAGTTTCATTTTAGTCCTTTTTCTCCCTGAGGGCTCCTTGGTGCTCTCTGAGCTTGGTGGATTTCTTGCAGACGTTTCAGGACCCAAGTAGGTAACACCATCAGTGCTAGATTAGTTATGGTTATGAAATATCTGCAAGAAAACCATCAAGCTCAGAGAGCACCAAGGACCCCTACTCCTCCTGCAAACCCCACTCCCTTCTACCACTGATGCTGTTCCCTAGTTGGGTCATAAAACGTCTGAAGAAAACAATCAAACTCAGAAAGCACCAAGGAACCCACATTTCAACCCTAAGCTACAAATATTCTCCTTTATTGCGCTCTCTCTCTCCCTCCCTCCCTCTCGCTTTACACACACACGCCAGGGACCATATTTATATATATTCTCTCTCTCTCTCTCTCTCTCTCACTCACTCACTCACTCACTCACACACACACACAAGATCATTCTTGAACAGGATTCCCATGTAAAATCACATTCTGAAGCATTTTTCCCAGACTGTTGACCAAATAGAAGCTGGCATGAGATTTCTTGACGGGCAGACACCATCCCAAAGGGAGCATCTGACGTCTAAGCTGAGGTTATCAACTTCCCAGGGCTTATTAGGCTGGGATCTGGGATTCTTTGCACCCTGCTTCTTTCCCGGTGCCTCCGTCAGGATGCCATAACTTAAAACAACAGTATCCATCAGGAAAGCACCGGCTACTACACGCTTCTACTAAAAAGATCTCCACTTTTCATCTCCCGACAATAACTCTGCTTCTCGGAATGCTGAATGAATTCTAAGGAAAGTGAGACGGAGAAGATTTATAAAGATAAGGCTAAGTCTCTTTTGATTTGAGATGGTTTTGCGATGACTGCAGAGGATATGTTCAGAATAGTCTGGGCAGAAATACAGAATTGGTTGGCCTCTTTCAGGATTTTTTTTTTTTCAAATTTTCTTTTTCGATTGTTGATGTTCTCCTTTTTAAGCCGGGTTTATTCCTGCTTAGTCTTTCAAGATCAAGCAAAGTTGGTTAGATGGAACCAAGTCCATCTTTAACAGTAACAGAGTGGGAAGGGACCCTGGAGGTCATCTAGTCCAACCCCCTGCTCACGCAGGAGACCTCTACTAGGGATTCGAACTGCCAACCTTTCTGATCGGCAAGCTCGCTTGTCTTAGCCACTGAGCCATCTAGCCAGGTTTGAGAACTACGCCTCTCTGGAAAACTTTTAAGTTCTAAAAGATATCTCTAAGCTTTATTATAATAAAACAAATAATGGCCAAGTTCCATCTTACTTTACGCTAAAAAAAAATAGTCCAAGTATATTTACATTGCCTTGCCTCTGAGTAACTCCTCAGGCCTCACCAACTCTCTGTTCTTGCTCAGGACCCATTTTCACAGCAGAGGTGGGGTTTTTTCCCCCCCATCCTGTATCTCATCATTTCCTTCCCCAAATCAACCATCTGTGTAATCTCAGTGATTTCTGGTCAAACTGCCATTATTAGCCTCGGCGTCTATTAAGGCACAACAGTACTTTTACTTTGTGCAAGACTGTTTACGTACGAGACTGCTTATTAAATGCTCTACGCATTTGTGGCAAGCAACTTTAAAAAACCACTTTTGCAAAATTAACAGGCCCATTAATAGCCAAGATGCCACTTAGCAAGCACATTAGAGTAATCCCATTCTTTGGGCCAGAATCTGATTGTTTTGGCCTACCACGATGTTTGGAAAAGTGCAATGCCGTCGAAAAACTGTAATGTAGGCACCAAAACAAGCTTGTCTGCGGCAAAGAAGTGAAGCGGACTTGAACTGCCGTGGCAAAGGCAATCTGCCTTTGAAATTCTGCGTGTCCCAAAAGTGCTTTTCAAAAGGCAACTGGACTTTCTTGGGTTTTTCCTTAAAGAGGTTTCGCTTCTCATTCAAGAAGCTTCTTCGGTTCTTCATGTTCTTCTTCAAGAACTGAAGAAGCTTCTTGGAGGAAAAGCGAAACCTCTTCAGGGAAAAAAAAAGCAAGAAAGTCCAGTTGCCTTTCGAAAAACACCTTTAGGATAAACCGTGACCTGGAGGACTGAGAATTTCCATAGAAATCCTGAGTGTTGATTTTAAAAAATGTATTTTCTATTCACAACTTGCTTTAATCAGTGTATTTATCCCAAAGTCTTCTCTAAATGTTTAAGTATCGTGCCAGCTTGGGGCTGTAGATGGATATTGTTCAGCATATACAATGAAGACTTCTCCTATTTTCAGGACAAAAACAATACTGTAAGCAAACACTATAGTACTATTATATTATACAAAAGGCATTGTAAAAACATCGGGTTTTTTTCCTATCATATAGTTTTATACCACATTGAGCTGGGCCAGTCAATGGCTGCTTTCAAGAATGGCTTTCCAGAATATTTACTAAGAGGATCTACTCTCTACTTTTCTTGGCTACTCCTTGACTTACAACTGCAATACAAGTAGTCCTTGACTTATAACTATAGTTGGGAGCAGAATTTCCATTGCTAAGCAAGGAAGCAAGTCCCTCGCCCAATGTTATGACCCTTTTGCCCCACTGTTGTTAAGCGAACCACTGCGTTGTTAAGTAAATCCTGTGGTTGTTAAGCAAATCCAGTTTCCGCCATGGACTCTGCTTGTCGGACTTTCCTTGGGGAAGGTTGCAAATGTGATTACATAACCAGGAACATTGCAATCAACTGCAATTACATGGAAGTTGCCAAACATTTGAATTTTGATCAGGGGATGCTGCAACAGTCACTAAACAAGCGATACGTGCAATAAATACAGCTAATACCATAAACCAGATTAGAAGCCAACAGTAATTTATTTCTGGACTTCAATACTTCAGGTCCACGTGGTAGAATTCGGTTCCAAGATTATTTGATTTGAAAAACCAGAAAGTGAAAATACAAAGCACTTAATGGGGGAAAAAAGTTTGCAGCATCCTGGAATGGTAACTTTTTTTAAAAAAAAAATACCAGTTTTTAAATTTGTAAATAAATGATTCTCAGTTCAAGAACTCTAGGAACTAAGTAACATTTGCATCACATTTGTAACTTCTGGTACAGATTATTTCTGAAAAGTCTCTCTTTTTTTAAAAAAAACTTCTGTTACAAACTGGCTTTGTTCTTGTTTACATCCTTATAAGAAAGATTTAAGGAAATTAACTCCTTTTGACCCGGTGAGGTTTCTTTCTAGGAGGGTCTAGCCAAAACCTCTGAAGAGACATCAGAAACAAAGACAAGAAATCTTGAAATTTTTCCCCCCTTCCTTCCACCCGCTTCTGTGGTGGACATCCATCCTTCTATAATTTATCTTCTTTTAGATAAGTTGGGACAGCAGTTCACAATGGCGTGAAATTTGTTTGCAACGTGTGAAGTCAGGTTTTCCCTTCCTGGCGTGATCCAAAGTGAAACTGCTTTTGTGCTTTTAAGTGAATTTGGTTGTATGGGTATACTGTGTATACACGTACAATGACAATAAAATTATTATTATTATATACAGCCTTTGCAGCGAACATTGGCAGAAGCTGCTGCACACATTTTGTATGGGAAAATAATATATACCTTCCGTCGAAACCCGAAAGAAATTATGAATTCCGCTCTTATTTAAAGCGCACCCCAGAAGGCAGTGGTGAAATCCAATTTTTTTTACGACCGGTTCTGTGGGCGTGGCTTGGTGGGCATGGTTTGGCTTGGTGGGCGTGGCTTGGTGGGCATGGCAGGGGAAGGATACTGCAAAATCCCCATTCCCACCCCACTCTGGGACCAGCCGGAGGTGGTATTTGCCAGTTTTCCAAACTGCTCAAAATTTCTGCTACCGGTTCTCCAGAACCTGTCAGAACCTGCTGGATTTCACCCCTGCCAGGAGGTAGAAAACTGTCTGCTGGGAATGCTTTAATGCAGGGGTCTCCAACCTTGGCAACTTTAAGACTTGTGGGACTTCAACTCCCAGAGTTGAAGTCCCACAAGTCTTAAAGTTGCCAAGATTGGAGACCCCTGCTTTAATGTGGATTCCTTTCCTGAGCTGGATGACTGAATAAAAGAGGATGGCTTGAAGTTCCTATTTAGGTTTGTACAGTTTGGGGATTAGCACAAAGGTTGAATATTTCCTAAGGCAGAAGTGAGCGAAGGAGGGCTAGAAGAAGCCTGCCCTTCAGAGGTTATGGGTCTCCTTGTTAAAAGTATGGCAAAGACAGATGATCAACCAGTGCCTGATTCTCAGTTGCTTAAGAGAGCCTCAACTACGTATTAGGTTGTAATAAGGGAGGTCGAATATTTGTGGCAAGAGGAGCGGCAAATAAATTTAATAAATAAAACCAAATAAATATCTTGGAGGTTTTGAAAAGTCTGGAGCTCAGGATGAGCTAGCAGAGGAAGGAGATAGGCTAAGAGAAAAAATATTTTGGCTAGGAATTCAGGAAAGGAATAAAAAGTCATCTCTTTACAAAGACACTGTACATTTCTTGCATTTTGCCACTCCACCCTCGTATAATTGTAGCAGGGCTGCAAATGCTTTTAAATAAGTTTTTTGGGACATTTGTATGAACAAGCATCTCTCAATTCAATTCAATTCCTGGAGCCCTGGTGGCGCGGCAGACTAAAGCACAGTTATTAACATCAGCTGCCTGCAATTACTGCAGGTTCGAATCTCGCCAAGGCTCAAGGTTGACTCAGCCTTCCATCCTTTCTAAGGTAGGTAAAATGAGGACCCGGATTGTGGGGGCAATAAGCTGACTTTGTATAAATATACAAAAGTATGAAGGCTATTGCTTAACGCAGTGTAAGCCGCCCTGAGTCTCCGGAGAAGGGCGGCATATAAATCAAATTTAAAAAAAAATTCAAATCTTTATTGTCAGTGCACATCTGTACAATAAGATTGGTGGAGCTCCCTCAGTGCACCCCCCCCCAACACAATACAACTCACAGTGAAGACAGAAAATCCCTAACCCAATAAATCCTATTAACGAAACACCCAGTCCTGTTGCAGCACTGTGAACATGTTACATGTTGCGCCGGCCCTGCAGTCCATCATACTATGTAGTTATGATGTTATTTCTCATTCAGGAGTCTGACAGCCCACGGATTAAAAACTGTTCTTCAGCCTGTTTGTGCGGCTGGCTATGCTTCTATATCTCCTTCCCGATGGCAGGAGGGTAAAGAAGTGATGACCAGGGTGAGAGTCATCCCTGACGATCTCTCTCTCTCTCTCTTACTCATTACTCATTACTCATTACAGCAGCTGAGTCCTCCTTTCCCCGGGAGCATGGGGAAAAATGTGTCTGCTTTCGTGAGTCCACTAATGCAACTGTTACAAGGAGCTGCCTTGACAGGCTCACACAGAATCCTGAACAAAAATCACAACTGCTTTGAAGAACAGCAGACTAAAGCTGGGCTCACCCCAGTTCTGAAGTCCTTCTTCTAAAGCATTTTTGTGCCAAGTATGTGCCACCATAATTAATAACCTCACTCCTAATCTGCATTATTTCAACAAGGATAATGCCACAGTACTTGAATAATTGCTCCTATCATATAGGTGCCACATGTCTACAACATAACCATTATCAAGGAGATGGCAGCAAAGGAATCAAACATGAAACCCACCCCCACACACACACGTGTAGCATGTTGTCATTTAGGGATGGGTGGTATGTTTATTGCTCCTATCATATAGGTGCCACATGTCTACAACATAACCATTATCAAGGAGATGGCAGCAAAGGAATCAAACATGAAACCCACCCCCACACACACACGTGTAGCATGTTGTCATTTAGGGATGGGTGGTATGTTTATTGCTCCTATCATATAGGTGCCACATGTCTACAACATAACCATTATCAAGGAGATGGCAGCAAAGGAATCAAACATGAAACCCACCCCCACACACACACGTGTAGCATGTTGTCATTTAGGGATGGGTGGTATGTTTATCTCCATTTTTTTCCATGAAGACTCTCACTTAAAACCTTAGCCCCTGTCTGCTCCATACCCTCCAGCACAGTTACCACAACTGAGATTCCAGAATTCTCTGCTCACCAGGATAATTGTTTCCACCATCCCAACTGGAATTCCAGAACATCTGGAGAACATAACTTTATGCAAGACTGCGCACAAGTTATCCATTCATGCAGACTTTCTGCTGCTCAATAGAGCTAGCCTGAACCTTGAAGCACGTTCCTTCTGCCTAGGTCAGGGGTCCCCAATGCCCCTGGTCCACGGCAGGCCAGAAACTGGGCCACGTAAACAAGGGAAGCTCCATTCATAGGATGCAGGCAGCATGTGAAACCTCACCCCCTCTATTGAGTCTGTCATCTGCACCTCCATAACTCTCTGGTTCGGCTCTGCAACCAAACAAGACAGACACGGACTTCAGAGGATCATTAGAACTGGAGAAAAAAACATGGCTACCAACCTGCCTTCCGTTGAGGACCTGTATACTGCACCAGTGAAAAAGGGGGCTGGGAAAATATTTAGAGAGCCCTCACATCCTGGACATCAACTGTTTCAACTCCTACCCTCAAAACGACGCTATAGAGCACTGCACACCAGAACAACTAGACACAAGGACAGTTTTTTCCCCAACGCCATCACTCTGCTAAACAAATAATTCCCTCAACACTGTCAAACTAGTTACTAAGTCTGCACTACTATTAATCTTCTCATCGTTCCCACCACCCATCTCCTCCCAGTTATGACTATATGACTGTAACCTTGTTGCCGGTATCCTTACGATTTATATTGATATTGTTTCCTGATTGCTTATTTGTACCCTACGACTATCATTAAGTGTTGTACCTTATGATTCTTGATTAACTTATCTTTTCTTTTATGTACACTGAGAGCATATGCACCAAAGACAAATTCCTTTTGTGTCCCAATCACACTTGGTCAATAAAATATTCTCTTCTCTTCTCTTCTCTGGCCTAGTAGATCCATTCATCATCAGGTCCGAAGCTGCTCCTATTGAATTCAAATTCAAACATTTGTTGATTTTTTCTATAAAGTACCTATGGGTTTTAATTGCAAGGTCACACAGGAGAGCATGGCAAGTCTTTTTTCCACTGGTACAGATTTTTATACCACAACTCTTAATACCAAAAAAGTGATCATTTTCCAACTGTGATCACGCTGGCAGCCCTTCCTGACAATCTGCTTTTTGAGAACATTCAAAGAAAGTCTGCTTTTAGATCAAATTATTTATTGTCCCGTTGAAGATCAAAGGAGGAGGAGGAGGAGGAGGAGGAGGAGGAGGAGGAGGAGGAGGAGGAGGAGGAGGAGGAGGAGGACTGAAAAGGGAATATTGGGTTCAAAATCCATGGTTGGAAGCCCAAACTAGGATGCACTTTAAAAAAGCTCTCAGCTTTCATCAATAATTGCATGAATCATCATTCAGCCTGTTTTGCATTTCAAGCCTGTTTCAGCCAGCCAGTTGCAAGCCAACATATTTTTATTGCACCCTTAAGATGCTTCCTCCACTCTACCTTTGAACATCCTCTCGATATAAGCCTGAACAGCATTCAGCTCTGTAAGACAATGCCACCTCTCACAAACACGCAAGGGACACCTTATTTGCATGACACTAAAAATAAAAACATGGCCAATGTTTACGTCAAACCACCATGCTTCGCTGGGGCAACTGAATTAGATAAAAACCCAATTCGTGTATACAGCATTAGGCAATCAGACCAAATTTCATTATAATGTAGAGTTCTCAGCATGACTAAAACAGTCCACAGTCCACCCTGCACCTGTCAACAGGTGGGGTTGAGATGTATGTATATATCAGGGGTGGGTTTTACTTACCTTCGCAATGGGAGCGTGCACAGATCGTCCATTCTGACATCTGGGTGGGTGGGTGGAGCCTCCCACCACTTTTACTACCGGTTCGCAAGAACCGTACAGAACCGGAGCAACCCACGACTGGTATGTATGTATGTCTGTCTGTATGTCTGTATGTATGTATGTATCAGGGGTGGGTTCTAAAATTTTTTACTACCGGTTCTGTGGACGTGGCTTATTTTGTGGGCGTGGCTTGGTGGTCATGTGACAATTATTTAGGATTTAGTAGAGGTACTGATCTACCAGGCTTTTAACTGCTTGCAGAGCTGTACCGGTCTACTCATTTGTTTTTGGAGGCACCGGTCTACTCATTTGTTTGCTTTTAACACTGATCAGCTGTAGGGCGGCCCTTTGAAGCCCCGTGACAAGAGTTTAAACAGTTTTTTTTCCCTCTAGCCATCAGCTGGGACTCAGGAGGCAGCAATAGATTGGGGGTGGGGCCAAATAAAAGGTAAGAATAACATGGGGGGGCAGGGGGCGGGGGAAGAACCGGTTCGGTGACATCATATCGTCATCGCTACCGGCTCAGCAGAACCAGACCGAATTGGGAGGAACTCACCACTGGTATGGATGGATGGATGGATGCCTGCTTGCTTTTCTTTCTTTCTTTCTTTCTTTCTTTCTTTCTTTCTTTCTTTCTTTCTTTCTTTCTTTCTTTCTTTCTTTCCTTTTTCTTTCTTTTCTTTTTCTCTTTCTTTTTTTCTTTCTTTCATCTATCTATCTATCATCTATCTATCATCCATTTATCATCCATCTATTATCCATCATCCATCCATCCTTCTATCCCATCTGTTGACAGGTGCAGGGTGGACTGTTTTGGTCGTGCTGAGAACTCTATATACCGGTACCATGTTTCCCCAAAAATAAGACCCTGTCTTATATTTTTTTGAACCCTGAAATAAGCCATGCGCTCAAAAGCCCGATTGGGCTTATTATCAGGGGGTGTCTTATTTTGGGCAAAATAGGGTATATATTTGGGGGGGGAGAGAAAGCATCTGTATCTTTTCTGCAGGTTCAGCTGTCTAAAAAAAAAAAAATGAGCAGTTCTTGAAGCTGCCAAGATACGAAACGGGCCAGAGTGAACTCCAGTCAAAAGGCAGGACTCCCAATTTAGCCAAACACGTTTAAGCTGTTATGAAAGAAAGTTTGCCAGCAAATTGAAGAAGTAGATAGTCAAAAGAGACGATGGTATAATCCGATGGTTTTGCCTCTATAGCTTCAGAAGTTCTAGCTGGTTCTCTGCTTGCACAGACACACACACACACATATATATTAATTCACTTCCTGTCTGTACATCTGCTTCCTCTACTAAGCGATCCTGCTTGCAGTTTTAAAATATCCTTTGCAACTTAGAAGAAGCCACACTGGTGAACAGCCACTGAACGCCTAGCAGTCCTGATTCCACCACAGGTAACCAAGTGCGGCTTCAATACATGAGGGAGTATTCTGTGTATTAATACAAATACTTTCCTTCCCTGGAGCTCTTGTGTGTCTACACCAGGGGTCTCAAACTCACGGCCTGCAGGCCAAGTCTGGCCCATGGGGTGCTTAGATCTGGCCCAAGGGGCTACCCTGGAAACAGCGAAGGACCAGCCCGCAGTGCCTCTGCCAGTGAAAACGGAGCTGGGGGGGGCGAGGGGGGGCTCTGCAAAAGAAACTAAAAAGAAAACAAAAGCAAGAGAGCTATGTTTTCCCTTTTGCATTTGAGCATCCAAGAAGGGACAGGGGAAAGAGGAACGACAAAGAAAAAGAAGGGAAGGTGAGAAGAGAGCAAGGAAGGAAGAAGAAAGGAGAAGGAAGAGGGAAAGAAAAGGAAGAAAAGGAAGGAAGAAGAAAAGAGAAGGAAGAGGGAAGGAAAAAGAAGGAAGGCAGGAATTATAATGAGAGGGAGGGAGGGTCTGAGGGAAGTCCTGCCTTAGCACTTGGCCACCACAGGTTTCCCCCCCCAACACGAGTGACTTCGGGCTGGCCACGCCCACCCCGCCCATGCCCCCAGGTCAAAAACAACCGTGATGCGGCCCTCAATGAAATCGAGTCTGACACACCCCTGGTCTACGCAACTGCCCTTCAGGTCCTCTCCCATCAAGACCAACCGAGGGTTGTGGCTGGATGGGATCAAAGGTCTCAACTTTGAAGAAGCCTCTTTGCAACCAGACAAATACAGAAACTTTCCCCTCATCGACTCCAGCGGTTAAAAATATATACTCCTCCATCACTTTGTTTTTAAACTTGGAACAGCACAGCCTGGAACAAAACGATTGTAACTATTAATAAAAAAGTTGTCCTGAAGGAGGAGGAATAATTTATAGCGCTTGCATTTTTTTCCCCCAAAGGACAAACTGACTCTTGTCATTTTGGGCTTTTGACTAATTTAAGCGTATTTTACTTTGGGGAGAGGAAAAAGGGAACAAGGGTAGGGATAAAAACCACAAAAGGAGCTTGTTTAAAAGCAGAAAAGATCCTCATTTTTCTATGACTAATCTGTACCAGCTCCTGATAAAATGGCAAAATGCTATTTCACGTCGTGACCAACTGGGGCCTATTAGGTGATTTGCAAACAGCCTATTCCTTTCCTCAAAGGTGTTTACTATAACTGCAGGTAGACCTCAATTTATGACCGTTTGTTTAGTGGGCACAGTTGCAACAGCACTGGAAAAAAATAACTCACAAGCCCATTCTTGCAAATTCCAACGGTGGCAGCATCCCCGTGGTCACGTGATCAAAATTTGGGTTGCTTAGCAACCAGCATGTATATATCAGGGGTCTCCAACCTTGGCAACTTTAAGGCCTGTGGACTTCAACTCCCAGAATTCCTCAGCCAGCTTTGCTAAAGTCTTAAAGTTGCCAAAATTGGAGACCCCTGATATATGTATGACAATTGCAACCTTCCCAGCTGGTTTGCGATGAAGTCAATGGAGGAAGCCAATTTTGCTTAACGGCTGCAGTGGTTCATTTAACAACCGTGGGAAAAGGGGTCACAAAACTGGGAGCGACTCCTTTCACCAACATTTTGCTTAGCAATCAATGGAAGTCATAAGCTGAGGACTACCTGTACTTAAGTCTGGCGCTTACTGACAGTCCAGCATTTCCTGGTGGTCTCCTTTCCAAACGCAAGCTAGGTCAGTCCCTGCTTTCTGACACCAGCCAATATCGGAAAGCACAAGGACATTTCAGTCAAGGCAGATCAGAGCCACCAAATGCAACAATGAACATTTTCCACAGGCGGAAAACAAACCCAGATTAGTGCTAGATTGCAACTATTCCTGGAGGGCAACCGCAGTAACCATGAGCCACAGCCAGGAAACTGTGATGCAAAGTTCAGGGACCATTTAAGCCAGGAGACCCATCGCAGGACAAACCGAGACAAGGGAACGGCTGGAACAGAAATGAGCCCGCAAGAGTTTTGGCGTCGATGACATGAGATTGAAAATTCTGGATCCACACTATTTCAAACAAGGATTGCAAAAATGCAGGCAGTCCTCACACTTACGGCCACAACTGAGCCCAACGTTTATGTTGCTAAGCGAGACATTTGTTAAGTGAGTTTTGCTCCATTTTACGACTTTTCTTGCCATGGCTGTTAAGCGAATCCCTACAGTTGATAAGTTAGGAACCCGGTTGTTAAGTGAATCTGCCTGGTTAGAGGGTCGCAAAAGGGGATCACATGAAACACCCCCCCACACCGGACACTGCAACCATCATAAATGTGAGTCATTTGCCAAGTGTCCGAATTTTAATCATGTGACCCTAGAGATACTGCAATCGTCATAAGTGTGAAAAATGGTCATAAATCACTTTTTTCAGTGCTGTAGTAACTTTGAATGGTCACTAAGCAAACTGTTGTAAATTGAGGACTACCTGTAGTTGGAAACCCTTCAAAAGCACAACCATCATCTGGTGCGGATCTCCTACAAAGAGGAACCAACGGGAGGTAAAATCCTGCCATCATGAGAATATTAGAACAATCCCACCACCTACAGATCCAGAGACAAAGGAGGAAAATCCAGACACAGCATTTTACTACAGGATGGGAAGCCACTGGATTAAAGGGACCGGCTCCTGCTGTCCATATGCTCAACACATGTAGCCATTAAATCCCTTCATATTAGAAGTCCATTGATACACACCCACAACTCATCACATCCAAAGTCCAAATTAAGTTCAAATGTCTTTGATTAAAAGGGGGGGGGGAATACACTCCAGTTTACGATTTACATCTTGAAGACAGTTTCGTTTAAGATTGACGTTTGGGATACAGCACAGAACCACCAACCCTATTTTCAATGAATACTTTAAAAACAAAATACACACACACAAAACCCCATTTCCAAGACAGTCACTTAAAAGGACCCCAAACCCAGGAAAAGATGTCAGCTTCAGAAGTAAGAAAAGATGATCTGGAGGGGAAGGGAAGAGCTCACAGGTGGTCTTGGACAAATGCTACCTTCTGAAGGACAAAAGGGGTTGGGGGGAGGGAGAATTGTGCATTGGGGGGGAGGGAGAAAAGCAGCCTCTCACCCCACCCCAAGACCCTCCAAGGACCCGCTGCTCCTCATCTCTGGCTCTCCCCGAGGGTCCTGGGCTCTTTCCAATGCGCAAAAGCGGAGAGGCGCAGCTACTGTCTTAAAAGTTTGTTAAAAGGGGGGGAGGAGGAAGGGGGCAACCTGGGGTGGGGGGGAAGATGTAGAATATCCGAGCGCCCCTAAAGCCTCTTTCAACTGGCCGGGGGGGGGAGCCGGAGCCAGCCCAGGCGGGGAGGGCAGAGGACTTGGCCCCCGGAGGGCTGGCAAGGCAGATTGAGGAAGCCCGGCCGCTTGGCCAAGGCGCCCCGAAGCCAGCCACGTTTGGCGGGACCCTTTGTCTGCAGCGGCCCTAGACGGGTCGGGGGCTCCCCTGAGAGGCGCCCCAACCTCCTGCCCGCCGCGCCCAGAGAGCCACGCAGCCCACAAAGCCGGGGAGGGAAGCGGCTGCCCTGGCCCGGAGAGCTCGTGCGCTTGGCCCCCGCACGCCTGGTTGGGGAGGCCGAGGGAGGGGAAGGGGGTCCCCCAAGCCCCCCACCCCGAGTCCAGGTCTCGGCCGCCCCCATCTCTGGCCAGCCTCCCGCGCACCGCGCCTCCGCCCGCTTCCAGCCTTTGTGCGCCGAGGGAGGGAGGGAGGGAGGAAGCCCCCCCTTCCCGCCCGCCCGCCAGCCCCCTCCTCAGTCAACAGCCCAGCCCTACCGGCAAGCAGGAGGCAGGAAAGGCCGGGCCCCCTCCCCGAAGCCAGCCGCTGCTCCGCCTGGGCTCTCCCTCGCCACTGCCTGCCTGAGCGGCTGGGTGGGTAGGTGGGCTTCTCTCCTCCCGGGCGCCGCCAGCCAGCCAAGCCTTCCTCCTCCTGGCCGGCCGAGACGCGCCTTGTAAGGGCTGCGGGGCGGATCGGCCCCGCCCGCCTGCTGAGTCACGGGACCGGGACCTCCCCTCGCTCTCCCGCCCACCCACCCACCCACCCGCCGCCAAGCGGGCAGCCCCCCACTCGTGCCCCGCCGCCGCTCGCCTGGCGGCTCCGGGGCTTTTGTGGCTTCAAGCCGGGCTTAAGCCTTTGTTTCCGCGGGCGCTGGGGAGGAAGAGGGGCTCCCGGGGGGAGGGGTCGGCCAGCTGAGAGCCCCGCGGGGGAAGCCCACGCGGAGGCTCAGAGCGAGGGGGGGCTGCGACGGGGGTCCCCGTTGAGTCCAACGCGCGGAAAACAAAGGCCGTCTTCAATCGGTGGGGAGCAGGCTTGGCAGGCGCCCCCCGAGTCCCTGCGGCGACCCTCCCCAGCCTCTGCTGGAGCCCGTCCTACTCCCGAGGAAGCCAGCTTTCTCTCCCCTCCCCCCCCCCCAACCACGCGCCCCTGGAGTCTTAATGGCCCTTAAATTAGGGGGGCTGGAGAAGAGCCAATTTTATATCTCTCTTCCCCCCCTTTGAATGTCATTCAAGCAGCTGGATTCGTGCGTTTGCAAGCATCTGGAAAGAGTTTTTTTTCCCCTTAATGCAACATGGCTGCATATATGTGGGTACATTCTATCTATCTATCTATCATCTCATCTATCTATCATCTACCTACCTACCCATCCACCCATCTATCTATCTATCTATCTTTCTATCTACCGATCTATTTATCTATCTATTTTACCATGTTTATGTTTATATTAGAGATGGAGACCCTTTGAGAGCTGCATGCAACATAATTTCATTTTAATGTATGCCGATTAGTATCCGTTTAAAGTAACCATAAAGCTATTCTGTTCTATTGTGCTTGGTGGGTCAATGGGGCTTGCTCCAACAAGCCATGGTTTAATCCTGGTTTAGGAGGGTGGGCGAGCCTAGCGTCACCGAAGTTGGCTTTGCACCCACCCACCCACCCCCAAAGGTGAGTCAGGTTGGATGGAAGATCTTTTGTTGAGGAGTCCAGAGAGGAGGCCATTGGGAAGCTATTCAGTTATTCCGTTGTTCAGAGAAAGGGTTTGGATAGGGCTCTGCATGATCTCATTACAGGATTATTTTATTTCCAAACAAGTGACATGGAACAAAGTCATCCTGATGATCTAATCTGGGTTATTTTTCATCAGATAAGGGGGTTATGAGAAAAAAAATGGTGACTAGTTTGAAATACAGACAGACCTCAACTTATGACCGTAATTGAGCCCAATATTTATGTTGCTAAGTGAGAAATTTGTTAAGTGAGTTATTTTACGACTTCTCTCTCCACGGTTGTTAAGCGAATCCTGCAGTTCTTGAATTAGTCACATGATTGTTAAGTGAATCGGGCTTTCCCTGTTGAGTTTGCTGGTCAGAAGGCCGCCAAATGGGGATCACGTGACCTCAGGGACTCTGCAACCGTCATAAATGTGAATCTGTCATCCAAATATAAATCACATGACCATGATAGGGTCGTAAGTGTGAAAAACGGTCATACATTGCTTTTGTAACTTTGAATGGTCATTAAATGAGCTATACTAAGTCAAGTACTACCTGTGATCGGTTGGCTAGCAGTATGTAACTTTTCTTTTTTTTTTCCAAAATTTGTAATTTTATTATAACATATATATATGACATTCACATAACATACAACATATACATATCTTATCTCTTTTAAACATTGTTTCTTCGTGGTCTTCTTTCTATTATTTTATCTTTCCTCCCCTATGTCTTCATTTCTTTCTTTTTTCTTTTTCCCCATTGTCCTTTTTACAATATGTTTTTCAGCTTTAACAAGCTTAACTTTATACATTTCTCTACAATTATTATATACATATTTTAATTATATCTTTAATATTATACATTTCTATATTCTTGTTATATAAAAATTTTCTTTTTTATTTATACTGCTTGTTTTTGTCCGTTTCAATACATTTTTATTCCGCTCCCTACATTTGTCATGTATATACTTTATACTTCTAATTTTCTCCCCTGATAGTTATTATTCTTTATTTCTCACCTTAAATCATTTATACTATTTATTCCATACTCTATAATAATCTGTCCCTTCTTTTTCTTTCATTTCTTTTGTTAATCTATCCATCTCAGCACATTCTAAAATCTTATCTATCAATTCTTCCTTAGTTGGAGTTCTTTCCTGTTTCCAATTTTTTGCATATACTATTCGTGCTGCTGTTAATATGTATAGCATCAAATATTTTATTTCCTTGGTATATGGAAAGTGTGTAAGTTATAAGTTTCATTTTTGGTTCAATTTACATCCATTGACTAAAAGAATAGTAACATCTCTCTGTTTCTCAACCTTGTCACTTTAAGATGAGTGGACTTCAACTCCCAGAATCCTCCAGCCAGCTGGCTGGGGGATTCTGGGAGTTGAAGTCCATTCATCTTAAAGTGACAAGGTTGAGAAACACAAGTTAAATAGTAAAGCCTACCTCCCTAGCAAATCCTGGTGGTTGCCCATCCAAACACAAACCTATTCCTATTTCCCTACTTAGCTTTCAAAGGTGCGTTTTGAAAAGGCAACTGGGTTTCCTTTGCTTTTCCTAAAAGACATTTCGCTTCTCATCTCTCAAGGAGCTTCTTCAGTTCTTCCCTACAGAACTTGAAGAAGCTTCTTGGATGAGAAGTGAAACATCTTCAAGGAAAAACGAAGGAAGTCCCAGTTGCCTTTTCAAAAACACACCTTTGGGACAACCACGATTGAGAATCTCCATAGATACTTGGTAGCTTACAAGGTGTTTTTTTCCCTATTTTGCCCCTATTTGGAGATGCAAGAACCTTGCTGGCTTCCATCGTTCTCTTTAGTAGAGAATCCTTCTTTATAAGTGGTGTTTGGTCTTGGGTTACGAGAGAATATTGATTTCTCTAATGAGTAACATTTCCTTTGAGATGGTGAGATGGAGGCTGGAAGTGGGTGGGGTTCTTTTACACTAGCAGATCTATGTGAGCAAAGAAAAAAAAAAATAGGCCGGCTTTTTAATTAAGATTAGTTGGCTGATAGGAAGGAGGAAGGAAGAGCGTTTTCTGTAATGGCACCCAGACTTAGTGGTTCAGTTTGAAGGGTGGCATTGGAAGGGGAAAAGAGCCAGCTTGGACTAGCGGTTAAGGTACCAGCTGGAAATAGTGAGTTCTAGTCTCTCCTTAGCCATGAAAACCAGCTGGGTGACTTTGGGCCAATCACTAGGAGATGGTGAATTCTAGTCCCACCTTAGGCATAAACCCCACTGGGTGGCTTGGGTCATTGCCTCCTTCTTAGGGCTGTGAGAGCCTGGCTGGCCTAAGGTCATCCGGCTGGCTTCATTCCTAAACCTGGACTAGAACTCACAGCCTCCTGGCTTCTAGCTTGGTGTCTTAACCAACAACACCCAGTCACCCTCTCATATCGTATCAGGTTATTGGATGGGTGCTGTGATATCACAATGCACACACACAATTATAATGACAGCTTGCATTGGATGTCTATGGAGTGAGTTCTGTTAAGCCAGTTTCTTCTGTTTCAGAGACAGCCCAATAAAGGTTTCTTCCATCTTTGCCTAATTAGAGCCTTGGTGGTGCAGTGGTTAGAGCGCAGTACTGCAGGCTATTTCTGCTGACTACCGGCTGCCTGCAGTTTGCCAGTTCGAATCTCACCAGGCTCAAGGTTGGCTCAGCCTTCTGTCCTTCTGAGGTGGGTCAAATGAGGACCCAGATTGTTGGGGGCAAGAGGCTGACTCTGTAAATCATTTAGAGAGGGCTGTAAAGCACTGTGAAGCTGTATATAAGTCTAATGGCTATTTTTTTCTGCTTTTATTGTCTTGTTTTAGACTTTATTCTGGTCACAGTCATGTGATGGATTAATTTCTTGAGTGCATTGTAAATAAAACAAAAACAAAAAAGAGAACTGGGAGATCCTGTTAGATAAATTATTAGTACAACTATAGCAGATGTTGAATTTTCTTTTGGAGAAGAATTTACCCATAAAATGCTATTGTGCAATTAGCGAGTTGTTTTTTTTTACTTCCTGATTGCACAATAGCATTTTATGGGTAAATATCTGACTCTATTTATTTTTTTCCCAAATTTATATCCTCCCCTGTGACTTCAGGCTATTCACCGTCCATAGTATTTAGACAAAATCCACAAATTAAGCCCTTAAACTTAATTTAACAACTCAAAAGCCTCTAATTAGAACAGTGAAAAATTAGGAGGGAAATATAAAAAAAAAAATTACACTAGCTTTCTAATTTTTTTTTTTTTACATTCGTTATAATGATATTTAAAAAGGGAGAAGAAACAATACGGATGTTTAGGTCCCGATTTTAAACACTAGAAAATATAGTAAGAAAGGAGAAAATATAAAACCAATAAAATGTAAGTGGATAACCAACAAATCTTGAATATATTCTAGTCCATTAGTAGAATATCATAATGTGCTTCATAACCTAATTTCTAATCAAGAGACGTTTCTATTAAACTCTAAAACATTTGATTAGCACAACTGAAATCAATGAAGGGGAGAAGGACAGCTATAAATAGATATGCATACAAATGTCTTACCAGACCAACAAACAAAGGCTTAAGCCCCAGATGGTTGTCCAGACCCCCATGATGGGGCAACCTACCCAAGATCACTGTCTCTGGGCTGTTGGTTGGTTGGTTGGCGACCTTGGGCAGCTTACAAACATTGAAAGCCAATAAAATGGAATGGAATTCAAACTTATCTCCCAGATTTAATTTCATAAATGTTTGGAATTAAGTTCATGGAAGGCACCATTTTGATCTTCCTTATTTTTAAAGGCCAGTCCTTCATTTTCTTCTTTATGTTTTCACAATGTAAAGGAATTTCTGCAAGCAAATGGCCAAGCTCAGATGGGACCCAGGAATGTAAGATCTCTCAGCTAAGATGTAATATAAATAATCTATCTGTCCGTCCATCCGTCCATCTGTCCATCCATCATGTATGTATGGATGTATGGATGTATGATCTATCTATCTATCTATCTATCTATCTATCTATCTATCTATCTATCTATCTATCTGTGTATCTCTAATGTCTGTCTGTCTGTCTGTCTATCATTTATCTATCATCTATACAGTATATCATCTCCATCTATCATCCATCCATCCATCTCTCTCTCTCTCTCTCTCTCTCTCTCTCTCTCTCTCTCTCTCATGTCTGTCTGTCTATTTATCTATTCATCTCTGTATCTATCTTTGTTCATGTTCTTAGCTGATAGAGGACAAAGGCCTCCCTGAAGCTTTCAATGTCTCTTTTGACAGCCCTTCAAAGCTTAGCATCCCACCAAATGTTCTCACCTTCCTTGGTGGAGATAGCTGGCAATCTGCATGAAAGCCTCCACTGAAAAGCCTCTGCTGCCGTAGCCTCATTTAAAACCTGATCTAACCTTTCATGCCTCGTGCAATTATCCACCACTGCTCCTGAGCGTGCCTGAGTAAGACTCCCATCAGTGTAAGAAAGAGAAACCCTCGGGAGTCTGTCAAAAATCTCTCCAAGCCCAGGAGGCCACACATGCGCTGCTCACTGATATGATTCATCTCTGCAACTATTATTACCTAACTTTCTTTTTTTGTGGTAGCACAAATCTACCACAAGTTCAGGACATCACGAATAATTCTCAGTGCCAAGGAACAAGCGTTCCCAAAATAGATCAATAGGTGGATTTAAGCCAAAGGAAGTCCATTAAGAATGTTTCCCTCACTCGCGACTCAGAGTGAGACCATCAAAGTCAATCAATCAAGCTTAAAGGGCTGCCGGATGCAGTGAAAATGGCCACGTGTGTCGTTTGCACAGAAGGAAAATTTGCAGGTGGCCGAATCACCTCTCAACCACTTGCCTCCGGAAGTTATGGAAGCTCCAACACTGGAATTTTTAAAGAAGAGACCGGACAACGGTTTGTCTGAAGTGGTATAAGGTTTCCTGCCTGAGCAGGGGGTTGGACTAGAAGACCTCCAAGGTCCCTTCCAACTCCGTTATTCTGTCATTCTCTTTAGCATCATCCTACTTCAAGCTTTGGAATTTATGGATAATGTTGGTGTTAGGAAGTGATTCTATATTTGACTTATAACATTTACTGACCATTCAACATCACTGAAACAGTGACTTATGGCCATTATTCACCCTTAAAACGGTTGCAGCATCCTCCTGGTCACGTGATCAAAATTCAGACTCATATTTATGACGGTTGCAGTGTCCTGGGGTCATGTGATCCCCCCTTTGCAACCTTCTGAGATGCCACGTCAATGGGGAAGCCAGAATCGCTTCACAACCATGGTACTAAGTTAAGAAGTGCAGAGATTTGCTTAACAATTGGGGCAGGAGAGGTCGTAAAATGGAGCAAAACTCACTTAACAAATGTCTCACTTAGCAACAGAAATTTTGGGCTCAACTAGTCATAAGTCAAGGACTACCTGTATTAGCTTAAGAGGAAGAACCATTAGATGTATCTTATCACTCAATCGTTAAAAAGAAGGAAAAAGCTGCCATTTTATAGGGCTAGATATCACTCTATAAATCAAAACAATTTCAAAGCAGCTTTGCATCCACCAATAAGCAGCAACCTCTGTAAATAAAAAAAAGGCTTTACCTATTTAATTAAAAAATTCCTTTCTTGAGTTGATGCCCTGCTTTTCCCTTTCAAAGGAGGCCATCGAAAACCGATAAGAGACGAAACAGAAAAAAATAAACCAGGAGCACAATGAAAAGGTAAATTAATCAAGAGACTAACCAATACGTTTCATCTGTAAAATTATTCAGACAGCTAAATTGAAGCAACTGATGATTCAATCATCTGTTCCAAATGCTACCCCTGTTTTATGAGGCATGGCTTCATATTCCCTATATGCACTTACATTAGAAACAACACTCTGCAGGGAGATCTCATATTTCCCAGTCATTGCTAGCAAGGAAAACAGCCACAAGGAATGCTTTATGGGAAGTCTGATGTTCTTGAGATATCGCAATACAAATGTTTGCATGGGAATGCATATTGATAACGTCATTAGTTGCAACCCCATGGACAATGTTCCTCCAGGCCTTCCTGTCCTCTACCATACTCCGGAGTCCATTGAAGCTCACGCCGACTGCTTCAGTGGCTCCATCCAGCCACCTCGTTCTCTGCCGTCCCCTTCTTCTTCTTTTGCCCTCCATCGTTCCCACCATTAGGCTCTTCTCCAGGGAGTCCTTCCTTCTCATTAAGTGGCCAAAGGATTTGAGTTTCTTCTTCAGGATCTGGCCTTCTCAAGAGCAGTCAGTCAGGGTTGATCTCCTCTAGGACCGACCAGTTGGATGGCCTTGCAGTCCAAGGGACTCGCAGGAGTCTTCTCCAGCACCAGAGTTCAAAGGCCTCCATTCTTTGGCCTTCTCAGCCTTCCTTATGGTCCAACTTTCATAGCCATCCATTGCAACTGGGGAAACCATCGCCCTGACTATACACAGAGGTCGATATTATCACCATCACTTATAAATCATTGAAATGAGGTTGGGTTTGGTGAAAACTTTTAGCTGCTGTTCTCTGGAGTATTAGCATGGCATTTAAGCTTTCCCACAAAGTGGTTTGGCTTGAAAGACAAGGTCTTACTCAAGGTTTTTTGATGGACTTCAAAAAAAGTTTTGAATCCAGTTCAAGGAGAGACAGTTCCACAGCCTTCCACAATATTTCATGCCATAAAACTTTCCAGTTCTGCCCTAATGAAGTGCGTATCTCCTAAAGAACTAATGAAGTATAATCTCCTGCTGGATCAGGTGGTTGGACTAGAAGATCTCCAGGGTCCCTTTTAAACCCTGTTATTCTGTGTTTTAGTCCAGTGGTCCCCAAACCTTATTCACCATTCTGAAAATATTGTCCTCCTTTGTTCAATTGGCATAACGTCACTCAGAGAAACTCCAACAAATAAATAAATATTGGGCAAGAAAATTATAACGATTTGGGAAAAGGCCACTGATTTGTTTCTCAGTCATCAGACATAATTAAACACAAGTTTGTTGAAGTATCAACTGTATAAACATATATAAAGCTAGATTTATGGTTTTTTGGGGGGGGAATCACTTGAGCTTCTTCCCATTTCTGGACTTCCAAAATAAACTTGGACCATGGCCTGGAATAAGAGCGATACTCATTCTTTAAAATATTTACACCATAAGTTCATCATAGATCAATGATTATACAAATCCCTGCAAACGGGGGGGGGGGGAGAGGAGGGAAATGCCTCTTGAACTCAGCAATTCCCAGATACAGTTAGAGGAAATATACTTTTTTTTTCTTTCCTTAATCAGAGCATCACAGCATGTGCACCTATGGTTTCTGTTTTTGTGCAGGTTCTTACAGATTCTGTGTAAGAAAAGAGCACACGAGATTTGCACTCCCTCCAACTGATTTAATGTTTCTTTAGTTTTATGTACAATACACTTATTAATAAATCTGATGGATTATTTAGGCCTCCTGAAAAATAAGCCAGGTGAAGGCAATTCCACAGGTCAATGAATACTCTGTGCCAACTTTCCCATCTCCCATCTCTGTGGTTGTTGCTGTAACTATTATATTCAACAAGCAAAGGGACCTCTGTCCAAGTGTCCGAAAACTAGGATCATTCTCTCTGACCAAGACAGAGACTCTGAAAGACCAAACATAATACCTGAATGCTTTCGGCAAACACTTTCAACTGTGAGAAATGTGATGAAGGAATCACATGGCTTGGCTCTCTTGGAGTAAGAGAGGTAAGAGCTAAAATACCAAGAAAAAGTTCTGGCCTCAAATGCAGAACTTACAAATCACTGCCAAACAACAACAACAACCAGTTGCTGAGTATCAATATGCATATATACACAGTCCTTTTTTCAGACACAATTTACACCATGGACCAACTGAAAGATAAACACTCTTCGGTGTTCATTGGCAGGAAGCAGGATAACAAGAAAGGGTATCTCCAGAGAATGTTCAAAAGAAGTCAAGATGGTCACCACAGTTTTGCAATCGAAACTCTGTCTGATTTTTTGTTTTTTGTTTATGTGTCACACGCATAAAAAGAGCAAAGCTACCACCATAGCATGGTGGCTTCACATTTTGGATGCCCCTCTTAACAAAGTTAAGGTTTGAGAATTTGTAAGCGTCCCTCAGATTGTGAGAATCTGCTGAATTGAAGCAAGAGGAAGGTCACCAACTGTCCCGAAGATGTTTTTTCAAGAGGCAAGTGGACTTTCTGGTTTTTCTTTGAAGATATTTCGCTTCTCATCCAAGAAGCTTCTCCAGCTCCGACAGGATAGTGGGGAATGGAAGGATTTATACTCCTTGCAGACAGCTGGTCATTTGCATCCTTTTTAGAGGGCCGTTGAGGCCGCTTGGAGGTTTATCTGTGTCTGTTTCTTGAAAAACAAGGAAGTCCAGCTGCCTCTTGGAAAAGCACCTTTGGGGCAACCCTGGATGACTGAGAATCTCCGTAGACTTTTAGCGATGTACTTTGGGATGAACCTCCTTTGAAAGGTACAGGAATATGACCAGATTTCCAGAAAAAAAATTGCAGACTATAGGAACCATTTGCACTTCATTTTGAGATGCAGACAATAATCCCCAACTGCCTGTGTTCAACAATAAAGGGGGACAAGGCAGAAAACATCCTGCACAAAGCACAGCTCCGCAACACACACTCCTTTCGACAGTTCCAAGGAGGCTCTACACCCATTTGCACCACTCAGGTGGCCCTGAGGACACAGACAAACCTCCAAGTGGCCTCAACAACTCTCTAAAAGGATGCAAAGGACCAGATACTTCAAGGAATATACATCCTTCCATTCCCCACCATCCAGTCAGAGCTGAAGAAGCTTCTTGCATGAGAAGCGAAAGGTCTTCCAAAAAAAAGAGAGAGAGAGAAAGAAAGAAAAACCAGAAAGTCCAGTTGCCTCTTGAAAAAGCACCTTTGGGACAACTGTGACCCAGATGACTGAGAATCTCCATAGACAAGGTGACCAAGTGTGTAAGAAAAAAATCCTTCCAGCATGTGGGAGGTAGGGGGAAAAGAGAGATATTGCTGGAAACTGAAATAAAAAAAATTTTTTTGGGGGAAAAAAACCCTTGCAATAAAATTCGAAGTGGTCTCCCACAGGCATGTGCCAAATAATTAAAAAGGGTCTGATTGCACAGAATACTTTGCAATTACTGGAAAGGGAGCTAAATGCCTCTTATAAACTCAAAACTATTTAAATCGTTTAAGAGGAACCATCCAGTCCCTCTCATTTTCCAATACCTCCTACTGGAAAGGACCTCACAGGGAAGCTTGTAGACTTTGCTTTCCCAGATTCGGAGAGCAATCAAGATTTTAAAAACATCCTGCCACATCTGGTCGGAGCTGTTCATTATGTGTAAAAAACCTCCCACACATGAAGGTGGGAGGAATAGAACAGATTCAGATTTTGCAGAGCTGGTTGCTGCAAGGGATTAAAAATTGGCTGTGCCTGCCAGTTTCAGGATCTCTGGATCCCACAAGTATGAGGCATATCAATTTAAAGAGTGATCCGGCATTTGTCACCCGAAAGATTGACAAAAATGTTTAAAGACAAATCAACTAAATGTTGGAAATGTCATCAGGTACAGGGGTCATATTTTCATATGTGGTGGACGTGTAGAAGCACAAAAATATTGGGCAAGAATTCGTATGTGGTTGGAGAAGATGACATAGCAGCATATTGATCTAAAACCTGAGATATTCCTGTTGGGGATTTTACTAAAAAATTATAGTAAAAAAAATGTATATTTGATTATTCAGGTAATAACTGCAGCTAGAATTGTATTTGCACAAAATTGGAAGGGCGAAGAGATTCCTCCAGATGAAATTGTGATTAAGAAGATATTAGAATATGCAGAAATGAATAGATTTAACACTTGCTATTAAAGGAAAGGAAGAATCTGATTACTATAATATATGGGATTTATTTTCTCAATGGTTAGAGAATAAATACGAAAGCAATGCATTATAAAGTTAAATAAGCTAAGAAGAGAAATGTCACAATAATAGATATGTTAAGTATTAAGTATTAGTATTAAAATAAGAATAGATATAAATAATGAATATGGTGGTAAGCGAAAAGTGCTATGACACAAAAAATGTGTACCACACGTAAAATGTGTACACACTGTTTAATGAATGATGGAATGTTTGTATTAAAAGAAAATAAAACTTTTAAAAAAAAAAATAATATTTAAAGAGTGATCCCTCCTGAGGTCAAATGTCCAAAGCAGAGAGGTGCCATCATGACACTCAGGGCGGCTTACAGTGTGTTAAGCAATAGCCTCCATACTTTTGTATCTACCTGCTTAGTAGGGCTTTCGGCCCCCTCCCCAAGCGGTGTTCTTTTTTTTATACAAAGTCAGTTTATTGACCCCACAATCCGGGTCCTCATTTTACCTACCTCGGAGGGATGGAAGGCTGAGTCAACCTTGAGCCTAGGGAGATTTGAACTTGCAGTAATTGCAGGCAGCTGGTGCTACTTAACAGCGCTTTAGTCTGCTGCACCACCAGGTTTTGTGTTTATTGGGGGCTGTTGGGGGGGAGGGATGTGGTTAAAATACCCAAACTGGCTTTATGTCTATTTTGAAGACCTGGTTTCAGCAAAATTTCACCCACCACAGAAAACAAGCCATTTGGATTCAAATGAAAAAGAAAAGCAAGAAGATGGAAAGAGACGTGAATTGAATTCTTACAACATGGAGATACGCTTTAAATAGAACCAACGATAGAAAAATAATTGCATTGTTTTGAAAATCTGTTATATGTTGCTCAGCCTGTCATTAGCATCCATTATAAGTAGTTGCCAAGTTACTGGGATTTCTGACGCCAAGCGATGCAGTTATAAAGTATGATATAAAACTTTAGTAAGGCCACACCTGGAATATTGCATCCAGTTTTGGCCACCACCACATTACAAAAAAGATGTTAAGATTTTGGAAAAAGTGCTGAGAAGAGCAACTGAGATGGTTAAAGGCCTGGAGGCTAAAACGTATGAAGAACGGTTTGCAGGAGCTGGGTGTATCTACTTTAGTGAAAAGAAGGAGTACTGTGACTTGATAAGAGTCTTAAAATATTGTGGGGCTGCCATAAAGAAGAGGGAGTCAAGCTATTCTCCAAAGCACCTGAGGGCAGGACGAGAAGCAACGGAGGGAAACTAATCAAGGAGAGAAGCAACCTGGAATTAAGGAGAAACTTCCTAACAGTGAGGACAATTCACCAGTGGAACAGCCTGCCTCCAGAAGTTGTGGATGCTTTTAAGAAGAGATTGGACAACCATTTGTCTGAAATGGTAGGGTTTCCTACCTGAGCAGGGGGTTGGACTAGAAGACCTCCAAGGTCCCTTCCAACTCTATTCTGACTTGAATTGAACACCATGTAACCACATCATGGCACTTCTGGCAATTCCTGTCAACACTGAGACAAATTCCTTGTGTGTCTAATCACCTGTGGCCAAATAAAGTGTTCTGTTCTGTTCTGTTCTGTTCTGTTCTGTTCTGTTCTGTTCTAACCAGGGACCGTGTGCGTCATTGTACAGGAAGAGGCAGGACTCCCAGGCAGGCAGGCAGGAGAGCAGGTGAGAGCTGAGCAGGAGAGCTACTGGCGAGTGACGGGTGCTTCTGGGCATGGATTCTTCCTCAAACGTTTTCCTTGGCACCCATCACCTTTTAATTTCTTTAAATTAAAACGAAATGAATTGAAATGTATTTCCAGAACCGCTCTCTTTCCCCTGGACGTGTTAAGACAAGAGGGCTGCAGGGCAGGGCAGTGTTTCCCTTGGGAGTGTTTCTACTTGCCCAGAAAACACAACGTGGAGTACAAATGGGGGATCTGCAGGATGTTTGGGTGGGTGAATCAGTGTTGAGTGAGCCTGGCAATCGCTTGTGAGATTGTACCCGTAACATGATCTCAAATGTCCAGACACAGACACAAAAATGGACAATTTTGGTTCCAATCGGTAACAATTTGAAATGATGTAAGCTTGCCATCAGAAGTTGTGGATGCTTCATCACTGGAGGTTTTAAAGAAGAGACTGGACAGTCACTTGTCTGAAATGGTCTAGGGCAGGGGTCTGCAACCTTAAACACTCAAAGAGCCATTTGGACCCGTTTCCCACAGAAAAGAAAACACCGGGAGCCACAAAACCCTTCCCGTGCCTGACTATTTCCTGAGCGGCCACAAAACTAGCATATGTAGTTGAATTAAACGTTCTGAAACTTTTCTTTTCGTGGATTTATCCATGGTTGGCCTACCGGGGGTTGAAAAGCTCAATAAATCGCGTGCCGGCGAGTGTCACCCATTGGCAGCTGTGAGTGATATTTTGAGTGACAGGGAGCCGCAGCAGAGGGGTGAAAAAGCCACCTGTAGCTTCCGAGCCACAGATTGCTGACCCTGGTATAGGATCTCCTGTTTGAGCAGGGGGTTAGACTAGAAGACCTCCAAGGTCCCTTCCAGCTCTATTCTGACTGATTGATTGATTGATTGATTGACTCCAACCTTTGTGTCTTTCAGCTTTGATGCATCTTCCATCAGATACACACAATCAGTGTGTCCTTCTTCACAAGAAAAGCGGGGAACACACCACCCGTTAGAGGTTGGTGCACAAATGCTGTCCACTGTTGTGCAAGCTGCTACGAACTGTAGCTTAGCAACATCTGGAAGATAAACCTTTCCAGTTTCTACCGAGTATTATGGGGATTATTTTATGAAAAATATTTAAATCCCTCTTTTTTATTTATATAAACGCCCAAGTCCACATTTCTTACAAGTGCTAATTCCAAAGACATCAAAGGAAGGGAGAGGCGGAGATGGGAGGAGGTGGGGAAGGGAGGGAGGGAGGGGAATGGAAAGGATAGAAGGTGAGAAGGAAGGAGGGAGGGAAGGAAGGAAGAGATGGGAGGAAGGGGAAAGGAGGAGATGGGAGGGTGGAAAGGGAGGAAGGAAATAAGGAAGAGAGGGAAGGAAGTGGAGGAAGGAAGGAAGGAAATAAGGAAGAGAGGAAGGGAAGGGAAGGGAAGGGAAGGGAAAGGAAGGAAGGAAGGAAGGAAGGAAGGAAGGAAGGAAAATTAGCTATCTACAGGAAGTAGTTTTTTAAAAACTACCCCAGCAAAGCTTGTAATAAGTAAGCTATTGTAGCCAGATGCCTAAAAGATAACATTGAAGAATCCTAGAGAGAATGTTCTAGAGAAAGACCTACAACACCAGGATTGGTGCCAGAGAAAAATCTCCTCTTTTTGAGGGAGAAGGCTGGGCATTGAGGCAAGATTTGGACATGAGCAGACTTATGCAAAAATTCAGGGACTCTTCATTATCTTAGAGAAAATGCTCGTTTGATTGGATTATGGTTTGGAGGTTACACCAGAATGCTGTGAAAAGCAAACTCGAGGATCTTAAATTAAATTCCAAATGCAGAGCCTTACGGTGCCCTTGACTTCGACCTGCTACGGAGTTTTTTGATAAAGGAAACCAAGCGCCATTCACTGAGCGCCTCCATAAATCATTTCCCTTCTCTTAAAATAACAGAATGGACCTTTGACTGGGAGCAGGTAAATTGCAGCCTCATCTTTGCCCTGGAAAACTACCGTGTATGTTCAGCGTCTTTGTGTTTTGTAGAACAAGGGAACCCGGATAGACAATTTGTCAGAGCTCTATTTCACTTCTGGAAAAACAACAGCAGCAACTCAGCAGAAGAACAACTGATCAGAATTGTAAGATTTGAGGAGGAGTGAACTCTGCCCAGAATGATTTGTGCCAGGAAGATTCTACCTAATGGTTTAAACTTTTTTTTAAAAAAACTTTGTTTTTACAGAGAAACAGAGTTGTTGTTTGTTTTTTTTTTACAGAGAAAACAACCTGGACCGAGAAAGTTACATCCATAGCCAAATGGAAAACTCCTAGTTAATAGATAGAATTCCCTAACACAGCGTTGACCGCCAATCCACGCTTTAAGATGTGTGGACTTCAACTCCCAGAATTCCATTGGCTAGGGGATTCGTGGGAGTTGAAGTTCACCATCTTAAAGTTGCCAAGTTTGTAAAAACACTAATGTGGACCATCAAAGTGTCCCTTAGCTTTCAAGTGAAGAGGCCCTGGGTTGATGGTGAACTTAAATGCACACCTGCTGTCTGTCTGTCTGTCTCTGTCTCTGTCTCTGTCTCTGTCTCTCTCTCTCTCTTTCTCTTTGTCTCTCTCTCTCTCTCTCTCTCTTTCTCTTTGTCTCTCTCTCTCTCTCTCTCTTTCTCTTTGTCTCTCTCTCTCTCTCTGTGTCTGTCTGTCCCTGTCTCTCTTTCTTTCTGTCTCTCTGTCTCTGTCTCTTTCTCTCTTTCTCTTTCTCTCTCTCTGTCTCTGTATCTCTCATTGTCTCTCTCTGTATGTGTGTGTCTCTCTTTCTCTCTCTGTGTGTGTCTCTCTGTCTATCTTTGTGTGTGTGTCTCTCTCTCTTTCTCTTTGTGCGTCTCTGTGTGTCTGTCTGTCTCTGTCTCTTTCTTTCTGTCTCTGTCTCTCTCTCTTTCTCTGTCTCTATTTCTCATTGTCTATCTGTGTGTGTGTGTGTCTCTCTTTCTCTGTGTCTCTGTGTCTCTCTGTCTTTGTGTGTGTGTCTCTTTCTTTCTGTCTCTGTCTCTCTCTCTTTCACACACACATACACACACATGCTGGATGTTTGCAATTTGATTATTTGGGGGTTTGCAAAAGGTCCCTGATGCCGCTGATTCCTTTAATGAAAACGCTCCCTAAGAGTCATTCCTTCCCCTGAAGCTTCTCGTATAGAAAACAATATGCTGTGTGTTTTTAAAGGAAACTTAAGTGGGGCGATATATGGCTTTTTCCCTTCGCATCCGACCTGCTCTTAATGCAGTGAAATTCCCTGGCTGATCTAAGCCAACCGCCTTGGCAATTGTTCACCCCCATCAGCATCTTCCCAGGGCTGAGAACAGGCCTTCTTCCTTGCCAGAGATCCGTTTCTGTGCATGATATAATTGCCGAGCAATAAATATTTAATGGATCATACCTGCAAACAGATCATCATCAGAGGATGGCAAACCTGAAAGCTTGAATAATTCCAGTTGTTTTCTGTCTTGCTTTTCCTCTCAATGGTTACCAATGGTAACAAGGAAGAGAGAGAGAGAGAGAGAGAGAGAGAGAGAGAGAGAGAGAGAGAGAGAGAGAGAGAGAGAGAGAAATAAAAGCAACATATTAATAAAATTGTTGATCAATTAAGAATCAACATTATTCTTGCCTTCAGGAATTAACTTTCGAAATAACCTTTTAACATCTTTTCTCCTTTTAAGCTTGAAGAAGATATAACAGTAACAGTAACAGAGTTGGAAGGGACCTTGGAGGTCATCTAGTCCAACCCCCTGCTCATTCAGGAGACCTATACTAGGGATTCGATCTGCCAACCTTTCTGATTGACAAGCTCCCTTCAGATTTTTCATCATTATCCGTGCAAATCCTTCTTCCATTTCCTTTTTAATTGTTGAATCATATTTTTTTTTATCAAATTCATTAAACAATTTCTGCAGTAAATCTGATGAAATGCTCTTATCGGTAAGTGATAAGAAGTGAAACTCTGCATTCTTCTCTTGCGGTAGCTTGAACTTTTTAAAGTTTTAGAACCAATGGGGTGTATTTTTTTTTCCTCTTCTATATCTGAGCTGAATTTCTTCAGCCACAATCTATTGAGGGCAGGAATGTTCTGCGTTCAAAGTGAAGAAAATCATTGGGGAAAATCACTTTTATAATTTTATAATTCCAATTTAGAAGACAAATAATACAGGCAGCCTTCAACTCACACCTACGAATGGAATCACGATTTCCACTGCTAAGCAAGGCAGGTTGTTCAGTGAAACACACCTGATTTTATGACATTTTCTTTTTTGCCACGCTGCTCAAGCGAACCACTGTCGCTCTTAAGTGAGTCATGAGGTCGTTAAGCGAATCCGGGTACCCCGATTGACTTCGCTTATGGGAAAATTTTGCGGTGGGAAAATTGCAAACGTCAATCATTTTGACCTCAGGATACTGCAACGTGTTGTAAACACACGTTAGTTGCCAAACATCCAAATTTTGATCATGTGACCCCCCCCCCATCTGTGACGGTCTTAAGTGTGAGGACTGATTGTAAATTGGTTTTTCCCCGTGCCATTGCAACAAGGGGTTGCTATAAACAAAGAGTCGTAAGTCAAAAACTACCTGTAATGTTCTGTGAATGTAACAGAGGGAAACGGACAAAACAGTTTATTTTGTTTCATCTGTTCTCCCTCTGGGCACAGTGAGAATATATCTGCTGAAAAAAAACTCCGCATTGGTGACAGGAAGGGCATCCGGCCAGTAAACACTCAGCTCCATTCAGTTGCCCAAGACTCCACCTCACAAGGGATTATGGGGTCATTAAAAGAAGATGAGTAAAAATAGAGAACATCATTTAATTGTTCCTCATTCTTAAAAGGGTTGTGATGCGTCTTGCTCCTGTACAAAGGATTTGTTTAGTTTTGCCACCTGCCCAGTACCAGAATATCTGCTTATATGCCAGGCTGTTGTTTTGCACAAGTGTATAAAAATCACGTGAGCCAATAAAAGGAATAAATTCTATGCGAAGTACCGCAGGCAGGAGCTCTTGGAATCAATAAGAGGTTTTAGGTGGTGATTAAGCATGGATTTGCTGTCCAAAATGATCTACTTGATCATCTCATTTATATTATGAGTAAGATTATAATGTGGATACTGTGGCATGGAAGTTTGATCTGCCCCCCTCTACAATCTTGATCAGTTCACCCCTTCCCTTGGGGAGTCACTTTATTGATGGCAAATTTAATGCGAACACCGACTGGTTCTTGAACCGCAAATAAAATAACAATAATAAAATAAAGCAAAATCCCGTGAACTCTGACTTGACTTCATTCAGTCTTTCAGACCTACATTTATTATCATTTAGCTTCTGATTTCTCTTTTCCTGAACCTACTAAAAACAATAATACAATCCCCAAATATAAAATCAATCCTCCTGTTTTGTTTTGTTTTTCCCCATATAAGCAGTTTCAGTTTTCTAACTGTTATGTAATTGATAAGCACCTACTACTACTGATACGATAGAGGGACGTGGTGGCTCAGTGGCTAAGACACTGAGCTTGTTGATCGAAAGGTCGGCAGTTCAGCGGTTCAAATCCCTAGTGCCGCGTAACGGGGTGAGCTCCCGTGACTTGTCCCAGCTTCTGCCAACCTAGCAGTTTGAAAGCAGGTAAAAAATGCAAGTAGAAAAATAGGGACCACCTTTGGTGGGAAGGGAACAGTGGCAAACTAGATGTAAAATTAGCATCCGGTTAGGCCAAACTAGTCCGAACTGGCTGAATCCCACCTCTTGGTGTAGGATTCTAAGGTATCTTAGATAGGTTGTATTTTACCATAACACAATTCCATTCTCTTTCCTTTAGTCTATGAAAAAAAAGGAGAAATGTGTATTTTTTTCACACAACAGCCTGGCATCCACAATACGAATCCTTCTTCCCCGTATTGGGTAATCAATACCTAATTGGTATTGAGATTGCCAATTTATTTATTTTCACAAAATTTATATGCCGCCCGTCTCACCCTCAAGTGAGTGGCTTACAACAATATGGAGGCACAATATTAAATGATAAGAAGCGTTAAAAAAACCTGAAAAACCTTCAGCATTAAAATTAACCAAGAACTAGATCAAAAGGGATTGATACGAAAATAGGATGGAGGTGGGATATTCTCCTAATCTACTCCTGATATTGGAATGCTGCTTCATCACAATTACATAGGGCTATTCCGAGTGATACTGCTGGGAAAATCCTAACCATTTCTAAAGAAAGGAACACAAGTTAAAATAGAGAAGAAAATGGTAAGTGAGCACCTGTCTATCCTAGACAAGTTCAAATCACCAGGACTGGATGGATTACACCCCAAGGTTCTGAAGGAACTGGCAGAGGAGATCTCAGAACCACTGAACTAGATCTTTGAAAGATCCTGGAGCACAGAGGAACTGCCAGAGGATTGGAAAAGAGCTGATGTAGTTCCCATCTTCAAAAAGGGGAAAAAAATAGATCCAAGAAACTACAGACCTATCAGCCTGACCTCAATACCAGGGAACATTCTAGAAAAGATAATCAAGCAATGAATCACCGAACACTTAGAAGCAAACCAAGTAATAACCAAAAGCCAACATGGGTTTGTTAAAAACAGATCATGCCAGACTAATCTTATTGCATTCTTTGACAAAATGACAAAATTAGTGGACCAGAGGAATACTGTATAGTATAATTTACGTGGACTTCAGTAAAGCATTTGATAAAGTAGACTATAACCTACTAGTAGATAAAAATTATTTCAAGTTTGATCAGGGCCTCAAGGATGGATATCCACAGGATGGCCAAGATGGCGGCTGGGACTACATGATCAAATCTCCATTCTGTTTTGACCTGCAACAAGTCACGTACTAGGGTTTATTTGTTTTAATTTTAGTGTTCTGTGAAAAACCATCCCTTCTGTCAGGAGCCCAAGGATCAGGACCGCATATTAAGTTGCAATTCAAAAGAATTATTGATCGAGTCTACGCACAAGAATCTAGTTAAGTAAAATTCAATATTAAATTGGTGCCAGATAAGGGTGAACGGAATTCCAGAGGGATTGGGTTGTTTGTGGCAACGTAAGGATTTCAAACTGATGGCATGTTTAACTCCGCCCACCCCAGCTCCCCTGCTCTTCTCCTACACATTGCATTTTATTCGTAGTACATTCTGTTCTACAGTTGTTCCTTGTTAACTAGGGACAAACATATCATGAAATATTGAGATGTGCAAACCTTCCTTATGTCTGAATCCAGCCTGATGCTTAAAATTTAGTGCCTGGAGCTATTTTTTAGCCTACTAGCCTCTAGATATCTCTATAAGCATTCTTAGCATCCCAAGCTAGCTGGGAGTTGCAGACAACTGCAGATTATTGTAGAGCTTGAAGAGTAACCAAACAGCACTAAGTTGTCATATATCCCTAACAGTTTAAATTCCCTTATGACGGTTCGGTAGTGAAGCAAAATTAATACCAGAGATTGACCCCAAAAATAAAAAAATGGAGCTAGCACTGCTGTTTTTAGTTCAAGTCACCAGAAAGGGAAAAGAAAGGAAAAAAACTCCATCTTCCACCACAAGACAACATCTTTGTATATTTAGCATTTTTCAAGTCTTTTTCCCATGTCATTCGTTTCCTGCCTTCACGGGAAATGTGACGTCAGTGGAAATCTCGGTACGGCTGAAGAAAAGAAGAATCGAACTGAAGTCGGATAGAAGTTTAAAAAGATTGCTGGATTCCCATTTCTTTTTTTCTTTTTTTTTTAACCTGGAGAATGTTCTAGGCCAGGGGTGTCCAACCTTGGCAACTTGAAGACTTGTGGACTTCAACTTCCAGAATTCCCCAGCCAGCCATGCTGGCTGGGGAATTCTAGGAGTCAAAGTCCTCAAGTCTTCAAGTCGCCAGAGTTTCTAGGCAAATAAAGAGCGAGCAAGATTGTATATGTATAATTCTGTATCTACACTTGCTTGCAAAATGATTTCCTGAACAAAACAACTTTTAAAACCCAGTTCGTTCAGCGTTATCAGGGCATTACGTCCGGCCAAACCAACCTACGCTTCTCACTCTGCAGTGTTTCAGAGAGGCATTTTGTCTGACAAAGCTTTGCTCAGAGTTCAGGTTGAAAAGAAACAGCTGAATCAGTCGGAACCCGGGGATTGAAGCGTTGCATTCAGTTCCGGAAATGCAAAGAGCTCATCCACGCTTGATGAGTAAAAAAAAAAAAAAAAGAAAGCACAAATGTACAAAACAGCTGGCTAAATGGAAGAGGCGGAATGTGATCTTCCCAACAATTGCTTTGATCTGCATCAAAGCAGTGCTTCAGGCTGGATTGCAGCCAGTCGATGGGCCCGCACTGGATCTGAGTTAGGATGGATCCCTTGGAAGGAAGACAGTTGAGTTACATGGTAGCCATGCTCCGTGCATCAGATAAAGTGAGACACCAGTGCACAGAAGTGTAGGTCTTTTAATCATCATCATCTTCTTCTTCTTCTTCTTTTAATGACCCCATAATCCCTTGTGGGGTGAAGTCTTGGCAACCGAATGGAGCCAGCAGAGTGTTTTAATGGCCGGATGCCCTTCCTGTCGCCAATGCGGAGTTTTGTTCAGCACATATATTCTCATTGTGCCCAGAGAGAAAAAATATCTGCCTCTACCTAGGATTGAACTCACAGCCTCCTATTTGTGAGGTGAGAGCGCCACCTGTAGGCCACCGCACCACTCCTAGTGTACGTCTTTTAAGAACATGTATTAATCTGAAAAGGTGCTATCTGTAACCCAAGGGTGCTTTTTTGCAAGCGGCAACTGGACTTTCTGGTTTTTCTTTGAAGACGTTTCGCTTCCCATCCAAGAAGCTTCTTCAGCTCTGACAGGATGGCGGAGAAGGGAAGGATTTAGCTTGCAAACAGAACTGGTCATTTGCATCCTTCCAAGAGTCATTGAGGCTACTTGGAAGTTTATGACTGGGTGGTGGAAGATGGAAGGATTGATGCTCCTTGCAAACAGAACTGGTCATTTGCATCCTTTTAGAGAGTCGTTGAGGCCCCTTAGAGGTCCGACTGTGTCCTCAGGGTCACCTGAGTGGTGCAAATGGGAATGGAGTCTTCTTGGGGCTGCTGAAAGGACTGGCGTTGTGGAGCTGTGCTTTCTGCAGGAAGTTTCCGCCCTGCGTCGTGAGAATCTCCATAGACGTCTGTGCTATCTTTTTTTTAGGAATAAAATGGGACTGTATTATTCTCAGCCAATTATGGTCTCCCCACTGGCATCTCACTAGCTGGAAACAAAATACAGGATGAGGTGGGACAAAATTGGCACTCTGGTTTAGCGCCTCAGGAGTTTAAATGTAGTAGACACTACTACAGGTAGTCCTCGACTTACAACAGTTCATTCAGTGACCGCTCGAAGTTACAACAACACTGAAAAAAGTGATTTATGACCGCTTTTCACACTTACGACCGTTGCAGCATTCCCCCGGTCACTTGATCAAAATTTAAACACTTGGCAACTGACTCATACAGTGTCCCAGGGTTTTGTGACCTTCTGATACGCAAAGTCGATGGAGAAGTCAGGTTCACTTAACAACCATTGTTATTAACTTAAGAACAGCAGTGATTCACGTAACAAATGTGGAGAGAAAGGTTGCAAAATGCGACAAAATTCCTTCAACACAAATTTTGGGGTCAATTGTGGTTGTTAGTCGAGAACTACCTGTAGTCAAAGGAGCACACTGTCACAACACAACTGGATGTCCACTTAACAGCCATTTCATAGGTGGGTTTCAGCAGGTTCTGACCAGTTCTGGAGAACCGGTAGCGGAAATTTTGAATAGTTCGGAGAACCGGTAGTAAAAATTCTGACCCCCATCTATTCTCTGCCTTCTGAGTCCCAGCTGATCAGGAGGAAATGGGGACTTTGCAGTAACCTTCCACGCCCACCAAGCCACGCCCACCAAGCCATGCCACGCCACGCCCACCAAGCCACGCCCACAGAACTGGTAGTAAAAAAAATTTGAAACCCACCACTGAGGCATTTCCTCCCAAACATCATTTGAAGTCATACCACCCTTGACAGATTTAAAGTACTTTCCTTTTCCGACTATTCAGAAGGAATCCTGGCAGTTAGGATTCCCAGGGGGAAAAAAAACTTAGATAATTGTGACATTTAATCTGAATTTTATAAATGATGTCTCTTCCTGGAATGGAAATAAACTTGGGGTGGATTAGATTAGAACAGATTGTGGCATGGGAATTCCTGCTCCTTGGAATATGGCTTCAAGGCCGCATGCAATATAGAGAGAGTTTATTTTCTACTGATATTTTGATACTCTACCCAGAGACTGTTGTCTTTTTGTGGTTCTTAGTCCAAAAAAAGCAAACACAAACTCAGAAAACTGCTCTAAAAAATATATTACGGCATTTTTATACGCGGCACATCTGCCTGCATTCTTCATCAGTGGAGTATTTTTCAAGATGGATGCAGCTGTATTTCATCTCCCAACTTGTCAGTAACTAGAAATATATTTACTGAGTTCTGACCAAGAGTTTTACAATACAGTGAACATCTTTTATATCCTTGTCAAGCACAAATAAATCTGCCCAGAAATGAGTTCGTAAGTTTATTCCTGCATCAGTTCACACAATGCTTTCTCAGGATATCTACGCTTCCAAACTCCCCAGATAATACATTTACATGGAAAACAAAGTACAAACTAAACTAACACATGAAGAATGGTTGCAGGAACTGGGTGTGTCTAGTTTAATGAAAAGAAGGACCAGGGGAGACATGATAGCAGCCTTCCGACATCTCAGGGGCTGCCCCAAAGAAGAGGGGGCCAAGCTATTCTCCAAAGCACCTGAGGGCAGGACAAGAAGCAATGGGTGGAAACTAATCAAAGAGAGAAGCAACTAGAACTAAGGAGAAATTTCCTGAATGTTAGAACAATTGATCAGTGGGACAACTTGCCTCCAGAAGTTGTGAATGCTCCAACACTAGAAGTTTTTAAGATGTTGGATAACCATTGGTCTGAAGTGGTGTAGAGTTTCCTGCCTGGGCAGGGGGTTGGACTAGAAGACCTCCAAGGTCCCTTCCAACTCTGCTATTCTATTCTATTCTAACCACCTGGAAGTTACAGGCATGTTGAATTAACTAGTCAAGCAAATTAATTAAACAGGTACATTGAATTAACTTGTCTCCTATATTGGAGAGGTAACCCCAAAACATCGATGTTTTAGCCAATCGCATTGCATAAGAAGGAAAAAGAAAAAGAAAGATGAGATTTAAGAATTCGTTGCTACCTATTTGCCCGTAAAAATGCCTTTTAAAAGATGCAGCAGTAAATATCGTGGCTGCGTCAACATGGACGTGACACGAGCTCATCGTGTTTGTTTAACGCATTGACATCGCCATATTCCTTATGGTTACCGTCTGCGAGTGGTTTTTGAAGACTTTTTTTCCCCTTTTTCAGAAAATATTTTCTCTGTGTTTTGCATTATAGTTTCCCCCACTAAAAATATCCCAAGCCTATCTTCCCCTCTATTTCTTTTCTGCAGGCAGCCGGTTCTTTTGTTCAACTCCTGTCTGGAAGGGACAAGCCAGCCTTCTCCTCCTGTCCCATCTGCAAAGGATTCCCAACACAATTGAAACCCAAGCCACGTTTTTCTGATTTTGGAACCTCCACAAAGGGAAGATGCCTCCAGCCTGGGGCTGCTTATAGGCAGGGAGGCCTGGAATTCACGAAGAGAACCAGACGCAGCAAAGAGCGACTTGGGAAAATGCAAACCAGAGTTTCTCTCCTCCGCTTGAAATGGGTCCCAGTTCCTGAGATCTCTTTCCTCAAAGTTTTACTTTGAGAGGAAATACCAAGTACAGGCAGTCCTCGAATTATGACAACAATCGAACCCCAAATTTTTGTTGCTAAGTGAGACGTTTGTTAAGCGAACTTCGCCACAGTGGTTACCGGTAAGTAAATCCCTGCAGTTGTTAAATTAGTAACATGGTTTTGTTAAGTGTTAAATTTATGTTTAACGACAAAGAGATAAAGGGAGACTAGTATAGATGTGTTTCAAGCTATTTGAGTCTCGTCAGCTAGCTAGCCATACCCTTCTGAGATTCGAACCCGGCTAGCTGACGAGACTAAAAATAGCTTGAAATAGATCTGTATTAGTCTCCCTTTATCTCTTTGTCGCTAAATATAAATTTAACACAAAAATAGTTTGTTGCGGAAGCAACTGCCTGGGAAGCCCCCTGGATTAGGGCTGAAAGTCGAAAGTGGAAGCAGTTATGCTCCGTCCCATAATTGGGTAGACCAGGTTGCCCTGATAAAAAACACCCATGGTTTTGTTAAGTGAATCTGACTTCCCCATTGACTTTGCTTGTCAGAAGGACGCAAAAGGGATCATGTGACCCTGGGACACACGTCATAAATAGGAGTCAGCTGCCAAGCATCTGGATTTTGATCTCGTGATCGTAGGGATGGTGCAACGGTGGACAGTGTGAAAAACTGTCCTAAGTCACTTTTTTTGGTGCTGTTGTAACTTCAAACCGTCACTAAATGAATGGTCGTAAGTTGAGAATCTGTATTTCAGAATCTGTATGTTCAGAATCTGTAGTCCTTCCTACTTCCTCTATTAAAAGAAAATAGATACATAGAGTTAGTTTTCTTTTCCTAACCAATTTGAAGCTACTGGCTTGGGATCACCCAACAGTCTACACCAGTGATGGCTAACCTTTTTGCCGTCACATGCCAAAAGTGTGGGGAGTGTGCACATGCCTACACCCATAATTCAATGCGCCCCACATGTGTGCTCGACCCCATGCTCCCCCTGCTTTTGGCATGGCATGGTGGGCCTTGTAGGCCTGTTTTTCACCCTCCAGAGGCTTTCTTGGCGCCTGGGGAGGGCAACAACAGCCTTCCCCACACCCTTGGAGGCCCTCCGGAGGCCAGAAATGGCACATTTCCCAACTTCCGGTGGGTCCGGAAGGCCCGAAAATTAGTTGGTGCTCTGGAGCTGAGCTAGGGCAATGCTCACATGCCCACAGATATGGCTCCATGTGCCACCTGTGGTCTATACCCCCACAGGTCTATACCCACAGAAGACCTTTTAAAGGCCGAACAACAACAAAAAGCAAATAAATTATTGTTCAATCCTTAATTGTCTTTAGCTCTGGTGGTCTTTATTATCGAAAGCTAGCTAACTCAGCTCTTTTCCAATAAATAACATTTTTATTTGCTGCTTAGAAAAAGAAATCACGGGAAGGTGATTATGATGATAAATTCACAGGAATAATTAAAAATCTTCCGTGATGCCAGCTAATGTTGTGATTGCAAGTGTTTGAGCATGCAATTTTTTTTTTTTTAAGGTGCTTATTAGATTTTTCTGCTGAAATGACAGGACAATAAGAAAGGCACTGAATTTCCAAACAACCTTCTAACGGTATTTGATTTGGATTAAAATCAAAAGAGGTGGTAGCACTTGGCTATACTTGGCTGGACTTTAAAAAATGAAGCAGGCTTGTAGCTGTTGATCCTTGTACGGGAGTCCATCAACAGACAACCTCAAGATTGTACGTTGGAAAATATGTTTTTTTAAAAAAAATCCCCAAATAAGTCAATAGTAAACTATTTCTTCATTGATTGTATACACACACACACACAAAAAAAAAGCCACACCAAGAGACAAGCTGAAGCTAAAGGAAGCACAATTCATTTTTATTTTTTTTTGACACTAACTGCATATGGGTCAAATAAACAGAGACATTATCTCCACATCGGTCCAGGAAAAAGTCACAGTTCCTCTGGCAGGAGAAATCTTTGCAAAAAAGGAAGAAAAAGATAAAGCCAGATTGGCTTATACATATTCAGCCTGGGAAAGGCTAGCAGGAAGGAAACTGAAGTATGTGCTCAGTACATTTTGAAGGCATGAAGATTTAAAGCAAAAATGGCAGAAAAACATTTATTCATTTATCAATGTTACAGCTCGATATATTGGAGCAGAAGGCTGGTTAAACCCAACCCCCCCAAAAATGCATTGGATTTTCCATATGAGATGTTGTTTTTATCAAGTTCTGAATATACAACAATGCCCAGTATGGATGTAAGGTTCCTTATATGATCTCGTGAGCTGCTTCAAGTAGAGCAGGGAATAGAATAGGATAGAATAACGGAGGACCTTAGTCCAACCCCTCACCCACCCACTCAAGGAGGAGACCCTTCACCATTTCTGACAGATGGCCGTCCAGTCTCTTCTTGAAAGCCTCCAGTGATGAAGCTCCCACAAGTTCCGAATGCAACTTCTATTCCACGGGTTGATTGTTCTCACTGTCAGAAAATTTCTCCTTATTTCTAGGTTGAATCTCTCCTTGTTCAGTTTCCATCCATTGTTCCTTGTCTGGCCTTCGGATGCTTTGGAGAATAGCTTGACCTCCTCCTCTCTGTAGCAGCCCCTCAAGTACAAGGGGATATCCACCCTGGGCAATTTTGAGCCTTGCGGACTTCACAGCTCTCAGAATTCATCTGGAGAATTGGCTGGGGAAGTCCACAGGTCTTAAAACTGCCAAGGGTGGAGGACTTCCCTGAACTAGAGCCTTGTTCCAATCAGACCCAATCAGCAGTACTCAAGAAACAATCATCATCACCCAACCACTGTCTACGTCTTCTCTTGCCTCTTCCTGCTTCTTCTGCTTCTTGATCAGCCCTCTCCAAATCCTTCCTTACTGTTCCTTGTTCCAGAGTTGCTTTGAAGGGTTGAACTTGAAGGATCTACCCAACAGTCTAAGCACGAGACTTGTGTGGCTCCATCTCGTATGAGGCTGAAAGGAATATGTGATAAAGGATCATTCAACTCTATCCCATGATGTCCTTGTCCAACCTAGAGTTTAGTGAGGTCCTATGTAGAAGTATAATTCTTCTACGACGAGGGCCGATTTTGTTTCAAGCCTGCTAGCAAGCTAAATAGTGAGGAAATGCTCCCAAAAATCTGTAATTGAAATCCTGTTCCTGAGAGAAGGTTAATTCTGTTGAAATCCTCTTGAAACGAATCCAAGTATATCATGATGTTATTTCATGATCGAGCCAGAGATTATGCAATGTTCTTTAAATCATCCTGGGTCATGAATCAGAACGATACTAAAAATAAGGAAAGCAGCCGAAGGAAAGTAATTGTTCAAGTAATGATAATGTTCATTTGTTTGGGAAGGCAACGTGAGGTGTGAAGTGATAAGGAAATGTGTGCCGTTTTCATAAATCATTTTACAATGTGTTTCCAGACATTCAGCACCAACCAGCGAGGAAAACAGCTAATAATGATTAAATATTAGATTAGAATTCCGGTGTTAAGCCCAGAACTCTGATTTTATCGTTCTTCAATATATTTTTTTCTCAAGAATCACGTTTTTGTTCACCTCTCTTCTTGCTTTTCTTCCAGATAATACTTTGCATTGCTTTTAGCTGGCTGTTCAGTCTAATAGGACTCTGTATGGATTATCCTGACAATATATTTGGCCAAAGTCAATTGTGGGTGGAGCGGGGTGGAAAAGACTTTCGTTGTGAACTTATGTGAACCTTGGGAGCTTTGCCGTAATGTTTTCATTAGTGAAAGTAATCATATCAGGCAAATAATGCTGTCTATCAACTCTTTCATCCTCTGGTCGGAGATTATCCTCCTTGTGGTATCAATGTTATAAAATAAGAAATTCTGTTTTTTTCCCCCAGCCTCTGGATGGATTTATGTTCATTCATGCATGTGTCTCTCTGCGTGAATAGGTATATTCAGAATGTGGCTGATAAAAGTATTCCTCAATTTACAATTGTAATGGAGCCTGTCCAGTGGTGGAATTCAATTTTTTTTACTACCGGTTCTGTGGGCGTGGCTTGGTGGGCGTGGTGTGGCTTGGTGGGCGTGGCACAAGAAGGATACTGCAAAATCTCCATTCCCTCTCCACTCCCGGGGGAAGGATATTGCAAAATCTCCATTCCCACCCCACTCTGGGATCAGCCAGAGGTGGTATTTGTTGGTTCTCCAAACTACTCAAAATTTCCACTACTGGTTCTCCAGAACCAGTAGTGGTTCTGTGATGGTCTTAAAACAGATTATCCACCTGACCAACCTAATTTTATGAACTTTTTTTTGCAGTGGTGGTTTAAGTAAACACAGTCGTCCTAAAGTGAATGCTGCGATTGTTAAGAGAATGCCATGGTCATTAAACAAATCTATTGTTTGCAATGGGTCATTTTTTTTTTACCCAAAACCAGAAATAAATGTTGGTTTTCAGCAAAAAAAATATGTATAAATCATGGACACAGGACCAACAGATGCTGCAAACAGGTATGAAAAGGCAAGCTGGTTACTGATATCCAATGTCATGTCGTGTGACCTTGGAGGGATCCCGCTGTTGAAACCTCAGAAGTGGGTTGCAAACAGCCCCGGGGAGACCGGTTGTAAGTTTAAACGACCACTAAGCGACCAGTCTTAAGTAGAGGACTACTAAGGAAACACCATCTTTATAAAGACAGCATTATTTCTGTGACTTCTATGTCGAGATGATGTGTCAACCAGAAGAAACTATAGGTTCCATAGGTCTTTTCAAAGTTGGAAAGTGGCCGAAATGCTCAAACTGATGTTTTGATGACCATTTTTTAAAATACCCTTGGAGTGAATCTCAAGTCAGGAATGAGACCCCCAATGGAGCATCTTTCCGATAATTTCCCTGCATTGATTCCACCTTCATGCACTGCGCAGAACTTCAAAAATAAACCTTTTCTCTCTAATTTTTCCAAATGAGGCCAGCCTTTGATGAGGTCTCTGTTGTATTGGCCATTTGGCCACGGTGGAATTAATCCTTTTATTCTATCAATGGCTTCTCTTTAATTAAAGGACCGACTGTAGCGTGCAGGAAGATTACAGACGATCGTCTTTAATGTAATTTCTACACATGGAGGCCCTGATTGCGGCTTATTACATGCTAGCAAAATGCCTGTAATGACGGGATGTGGAAGGCAGGGTGGGCTTCCTCTTTTGGACCACACACTGTTACAGGATTAAGTGGCACATTGCACCCTCAACACAACGTCTCCTCATTCTACGGATCAAAAGATACAAGCAGCTACCTCTCTTTCCTTTCCTCCCTCTGAAACAGGATGGATGAAATGTTTGGGGGGAAAAAAAACCCAGCTCAGTTTCACATGGAGAAGAACCAGTTTGGACTAGTGGTGAAGGCACCTGGCTAGAAACCAGGAGACGGTAAGTTCTAGCCTACTTTTAGACAAGAGAGCCAGCTGGGTGACTTGGGCCAGTCCCTCACTCGTAAAGATAAGGCCGTAGGACCTTGCTTAATACATAGCCATAGCACAACTGTCACACTAGCTATTCACCATGTTTTGAATCTTCTTCAGCACTGAAACAATCTGTGGTTATCACACAGGGAAAGAGGTTGGAGCCAAACTTCACCATATCCTGGTTAATCATTGACACGGAGAACTATTTGTTAGGGAATCTTCCAATTGAGGGGTTCATGAGGAGAACCTCATGGCTAGTCTAGGGAAGAGAAGGACCAGGGGAGACAGGAGAGCAGTCTTCCAGTATTTGAGGGGCTGCCACAGAGAGGAGGAAGGGGGTCAAGCTATTTTCCAAGGCACCTGAAGGCCAGACAAGGAATAATGGATGGAAACTGATCAAGGAGAGATTCAACCTGGAAATAAGGAGAAATTTCCTGACAGTGAGAACAGTCAACCCATGGAGCAGAAGTTGCCTTCGGAAGTTCTGGGAGCTTCATCACTGGAGGCTTTCAAGAAGAGACTGGACTGCCATCTGTCAGAGATGGTGTAGGGTCTCCTGCTTGAGTGGGGGGTTGGACTAGATGATCTACCAAGTCCCTTTCAACTCTGTTAATCTAATCTAATCTAATCTAATCTAATCTAATCTAATCTAATCTAATCTAATCTAAAAGCCTCAATAGCTTGTTGATATTTCCTTCGCCACAAGGAGAAAGGGAAGGACTCTGGGATAAAGATGCAAATATGGGTGAAGTTCAATGATACCATCTACTTCCATGCACGGACGAAATGGGCTCCAATTTACCTGTAAGTTTCAAACTTACTGATTGTGGCCTTCTTCTGTAACTGGACTCTGGATCACATTATTCAGTGCACTGAAGGAAGAAAGTTCAATCGTCAAACTATTCGTTTTTTTGTGAAAAGGAGCCAGGATGTTGAACTCAGAAAGCAGGAGAAATAGGAAAGTAAAATGAGGGTGGGGGGGAATAGTATTATCTGTACTTTCTTCTGGTACAGTTGGTGGATATGCAGCTTCCTCTATTATGACTGATTAAGAGATAAAAGGAGATGCCTCATAATCTTTTTTTAAAGGCATTTTTTTAATTTTTAAAAGTATTTTTCAAAAAAGGCTACCGCAAATTTAAATTTAATTTAAAACTCCTGTAAATGAATTGGAAAATTATATTGGGGAGAATAGTTCATGAAGCAACGGATGGAAACTAATCAAGGAGAGAAGCAACTTAGAACTAAGGAGAAATTTTGACAGTTAGAACAATTAATCAGTGGAACAACTTGCCTCCAGAAGTTGCACATGCTCTAATACTGGAAGTTTTTAAGAAGAGATTAGATAACCTTTGTCTGAAATGGGTTTCCTGCCTAAGCAGGGGGTTGGACTAGAAGACCTCCAAGGTCCCTTCCAACTCTGTTATTCTGTTACTCTGTTTAGCATCATCCTACTTCAAGTTTTGGAATAGGAATAATAACTTTATTGTCACTTTGAATGTACACCAATCAGCACACATGAAAGTGAAATTTCGTTGGGTGTACCTGAATGAATTTTGTCTGGTTCAAACTGAGCAATCCTAACAACTTGCAGAACTAATGGGTTAAATCTGGAACAAGAAAGAAAAAAAAACTGACACTTCTGCAGAATGCTGTGAAAATGCAACGATTCCAATAGTTCTTGAAATGTTAAAAAGAGATGGAAAGGAAGCAGATATTCTGTAATTGCTTGTAAGGAAGGAAATCCTGTGGTTGAGCCAGAACAATTAGAATCAGGAAAGAATAATTCTATTCTTACATTAATCCAAGCATCCTCTATAATTTTACTCAAGGAACAATAGGTAGATGCCTCCAGCTTCTTTATAAAGCATTAAATCATGCCTGGTTTAACGGCTATGTTCAAGTAACAAAAGTAAAGAGCAATTTTTTTTAAAGAGGAAATCCATTAGGGTGATGTGTATCTCAATTTTTTCTTTAAAACAACCAGTCTGGCATAGGGATGGGAAAATATCCCATCAGATGTAAAAACAAATTCAATAGGAGAAGAGTACCAATTGACAGCACAAAAATACAGTTTAAAAACCAGTGATAGATAGATAGATAGATAGATAGATAGATAGATAGATAGATAGATAGATAGATAGATTTTAGATGTTAGATGGATAGATGGTTAGATGGATGGATGGATGGATAAGTAGATAGGCAAATATTGGTTTTAATTGGGTTATTTTAATTACTGGGCCGAAATTATTTAATTGTTTTTAACCTGTTTTTTAAATTTTATATGTTATGTTTTATCTCGGCTGTGCACCGCCCTGAGTCCCGCAGGAGAAGGGCGGTATAGAAATATAATAAAATAAATAAATAAATAAATAAATATGATAGAAATACATGATAGAGATGATAGAATAGATAGATAGATAGATAGATAGATAGATAGATAGATAGATAGATAGATAGATAGATGATAGATGGATGGATGATAGAAGATAGATAGTTGGATAATGCAAGATAGATAGGTTGATTTTAGATGTTAGATGGATAGATGGTTAAATGGATGGATGGATGGATGGAAGATAGAAGATAAATAGATGGATAATGCAAGATAGATAAGATGATAGATAGATAGATAGATAGATAGATAGATAGATAGATAGATAGATAGATAGATGATAGATAGATGATAGAATAATTTCATTGTCACTTTGAATGTATACTGATTGGAATACATTAAAATGAAATTTCATTGCATACAGCTCTCAAAGAGTCACCACCTCCAATATACCCAATATTTTGTCATGTATAACCATGACTAAACAAATAAATAAATTGTGCATATGCCCACATATATTATATGACACAGAGACCGACTGGAGAGAGCCTAATTTGTAAAGAGACCATTTGCACAGAACTAGCTTGGAAGTGACTAGGAAATGGATCCTGGCTGGGTCTGCTCCCATAAGGGTTGCCACTATCGAACTAACAAACATTAGGAAAGACGCTTTTGCATTCCACCAAGCTCGGTATTCAAGGAAAGTGGATAACAGAGGATCAGAGGTTATCGCCAACCGACCCCTATCTTCCTACAGAGACAATACGACACCACCTTGAACAAGTTGCCTATCTCCTAAGTAAACAATAATTGGGTAAATCGTCATCTTTATTCCCAGCAACAATTGATCTGGGAGAGAACCAGTAATGCGGACCAGACTTGGTTAGTATTTTGATAGGAGACAGCCTGAAGATTGTATGGCTGGAGGGTAGACTGGGAAGTAAACAACAACTACAAAATCAAGGGACAAAACTTCACAACGTGGCAATGAGAAACCACTTGAATCTCACAGCCAAGAAAATCCTGTGGACGTTTTCTGAAAGTCACCCTCAGTCTTCACACACACACAGCTTGGTCAGACCAGTGGCGGGTTGCTACCAGTTTGCCCCAGTTTTGGTGAACAGGTAGCGGCAGCGTTGGAGGCTCCGCCCACCCGCCCAGATGTCTCTGCACATGCGCAGAAGTGTCACACGTGTGCACCAGAAGTGGGTTTCAGCAGGTTCTGGCCAGTTCTGGAGAACTGGTAGCGGAAATTTTGAGTAGTTCGGAGAACCAGTAGTAAAAATTCTGACTGGCCCCGCCCCCATTTATTCTCTGCCTCCCAAGTCCCAGCTGATTGGGAGGAAGTGGGGATTTTGCAGTAACCTTCTCTTGGATTGGGGGGGGGAGGGAATGAAGATTTTACAGTATCCTTCCCCTGCCACGCCCACCAAGCCACGCCCACCAAGCCATACCACGCCCACCAAGCCACATCCACAGAACTGGTAGTAAAAACCACCACTGGCGTGTGAGTGCAGGCACGCCCACGAGCGAACTGGTAGTGACGGGATTTTAATCCCACTACTGGATCAGAAGTCTAAGACTGGTGGGAATTTAATAATTCAAGTCCTACTTGATTAAGGTAGCATCTAAGAATATAGGCAGTTCCAAGTGGACTGGTTTTTTTTTTTACCCCCGTAGAATTAGAGCGTTCTTGCTGGATAAATTCAATATTTCCAGATATTGAAGAAGTCCTTTAGGTATCGCTCCAAGGACTTCCATCACGACTGGTATAAAAATGGATTTCTTTGCAGTCCTAAATCTTTTGAGCATGTGTCCCCCGTGGAATAAGTCAGCTGGAAGATGTGGTTAATTGCCTTGTTACCCCTTTAAAGGTGGATTTTAGGCCCCTTTGAAATGAATGCTACAGTGAGCCTCTTTGAAAACAGACTAATGAAAGATGCATGAACTGGGGAAAAAATGATGGGAAAGGAGCTTATGTCGACAAAGCTCCCAAGAGTTTCAGGCTTTAAATTATTGTTACTTCTTAATAGTAATGTATTAGGACAATTCTGTTATTTCTTGGCAATGAAAATTGAGAAGAAAATGTGATCTCTGGTTAGCACTAGCCCTTAAATTCCCCCCAGAATGAGTTAAATGTAATCTGCCTCTCAACACGTCAATTTTTAATTGTGTTTTGTGCTTCTCCCCGTCCTCCCAATTAAGAATTTCCAGGGTAGCAAACGCTGGGAGTCTTGGTCTTTTCCCAAATTTCAACCAACCTCGTCCAGTTTAAATATTCCGTCCAGCAGCAGAATTCGACCTACAGCAGACACAGTCCTGGAAAGAAGAGAGCGGAATGGTTTCCATTCCTGCTCCCAAAATGCTTTCTAAGGTTTTGCCTTTTATATATATTTGGTTGCTGGAAAAAGATGTTGTGGAATAAGCACAGCCGGCCTGGAAAATTAGGACAGTCTAAAAGAGGAAGGCACTTTTCACATGCCACAATAATAGAAAGTTGTTGTTGTTGTTGTTGTTGTTGTTGTTGTTGTTGTTGTTATTATTATTGTAGCATCATCTTGGTCCATCGGAATTAAAATGCTTCTGTTATGTTCCATTTCACGGTTCATTTAAGGACCGTTTGAAGTTACAACGGCACTGGAAAAAGAGATAGTTTTTCGTACGTACAACGTACAGCATCCCCGTGGTCATGTGATTAAATGTTGGATTTTTTGGCACTGATTCATATTTATGATGGTTTGCAGGGTCCCTGTGGGTCACGTGATTTCCTTTTGCGACCTTCTGACAAGTAAAGTCGATGGGGAAGCCAGATTCACTTAACAACCAGGTTACTAACTTAAGAGCTGGAGTGATTCACTGAACAACCGTGGCAAGAAAGGTCGTAAAATGGGGCAAAACTCACTTAACAAATGTCTCGCTTAGCAACAGAAATTTTGGGCTCTCGGTTGCAGTCGTAAGTCGAGGACTGCCTGTAATTGATCTGTTGCCAGGCACGGTAGCCAAGCGTTAACGCCCATTTCTGCAGTGAAACAAATATAACTGAAACAAATAAAACTAGGTGGCTCAGTGGCTAAGACACGGAGCTTGTTGATTGGAAAGGTTGGCAATTCGGCGGTTCGAATCCCTAATACAGGCCTCCTGCGTGAGCAGGGGGTTGGAATAGATGTCCTCCAAGGTCCCTTCCAACTCTGTTACTGTTAAACATCGATCAATTGTACAGTAACAGAAAAAGAGGAAAAACGATTTTGTCAGCTTAGGATAGAAAGCAAATGCTTGGATCTTTCGAATTCGTTCCCTGTTCGCCAATCTCCTTTCTATTTGTTGCAGGATCTACCCTCCAGTTTAGTAGGGAGAGGATTTAATAAAAAACCCCAAAAAATCAAGAAGGTGAGGTTTTGATGTCATTACGACACAGGTTAAAAAGAAGGAGTGTGTGGTTGTGTCCGTAGTATCTTCAATTTTTAGAATCCCTTCTTTGCAAACACAGTTGGACGGCTTCCTGAAATGATACGATGCTTAAAGTCCAAACAAATAAGATTTTGCAAGGTTAGGATTACATGTTTTTTCCCTTTTTTTCCTCCCTCTTTAAAGAGGAAACAGCTTCTCCTTTGGGATTTCATTTGTGTGGGACTTCAAGCGTTTCCTGCGGTTCGTTTAATATGCACATAAAATCAGTACCACATTAGTGTCTAATTGGCAAAGGGAATATTTAATGCATGCAAATAATAAGAATTCTGAGAATAACACGGACACAGAACCGAGTGGGAAGTCTGCATTGAATGAAGAAAAATCAGAGTTCAATAATATTTTGGTGTTCTTCTCTGGGCAGTTGTATCATTCAGACATTACTGCGTGCACACGAATATGACTGCGTGCACCACGGATCAAATATCTGGACAAGATTTTCAGAACATCTGTTCACACCACATTCTTCCCCGGAGTGAAGTTAGTTTGCACATTTGAGTGTTAAGATCACTGAAAAACTGAGAATGAAATGCCTGTTACATTAATGGAAATACAGCGGAATATATTCATGAGGGTGAGCATGCAGAATGGAAATGCTGAAGGGAAAAAGACTATTAATTTGCCGACATTATTAAAACATCACTTAATGTTCTTGTTTATTAGATAATTCAAGAGGCAGCTATGAGGATTATTCTTCTTGTTCTAGATTGATAAAAATCTCATTCAGACTTCGTTTGCAATATTAAACATCATGAATGCAGATTAACTGGTTTAGCTGGTACCCAGGCTATAATTTAAAACCTAAAAATAAGGAGTTTCCAATTTTTGCAAATATGTCAAAGTTCAGTTTGAGAATTTTGAAAAAGGTCTGGGTTTAAAACAAATTTGCCTCATTGGTGCATTTTTATTTTCATTTTATCTATTTATTTATTTTTATTATTTGCAATTTTGCCTGATCGCATAGTTTTTGCAGGCATTTTATTATTTTTTTAAAATATATTTTAAAATATCTATATATATTTTATAAATTTTTAAAATATACATAGGCATGCAAATGTTTATATCGATAGAAATTAGGGGACTTTCTTCTTATTGGGAATTTTTTAATTGCAAAATTCAAAGAACTAGTGAATTTCAAATGACGATTAAATGACTTGGATTGAAAAATGGAAAATAGATAAACCATTTTGGGATATGAACTAAATCAATTCTTCTCCATTCATACTGCTAACTGAATCAGGAAGGGGAGAAAACTATATTTTTTTCTATAAATATCTGTTTTGTCCATTTCTTTTCCAGAGATCTTTAAAACTAATGCATGACTGGGTCAAATTATGTTTTTCCATTAGTGATGTAGAGCTTTGATGGCCTTGATGGGATTCCTACATTGACTTTTATAAGCATACCCTGTGGATATCTCCATGAACTTAATTTCATTGAAGGTGATTATCTGAAATATCCATCCTTTTTCGTTTTGCTTTTTTAAAAAGCCAAGGACAGCTGTTTAGCAGGGAAAGTAGAAGCCAAGTTGAACGATACAAAAGGAATGAAATCTAAGCTCATGAGAATTAATTTACTCCATGATAAACAATTCATACACTTGTCGCAAAGGTGCTTTTTCAAAAGGCAATTAGCCTTTGTTTGTTTTTCCTTGAAGATGTTTCACTTCTCATCCAAGAAGCTTCTTCAGTTCTGAACTGAGGAACTGAAGAAGCTTCTTGGATGAGAAGCAAAACGTCTTCAAGGAAAAACAAAGAAATAGGCTAATTGCCTTTTGAAAAAGCACCTTTGGGACAATCATGGCCTGGATGACTGAGAATCTCCATACACAAGTCAGGCATTTTTAATGTAATATCTTGCTTGCTTTTTCCACCTAAGCTGAGTATAATCAAGTAGCAACCATTCCTTTTATTTAAGGTGCTACAGCTTTGTAATTCTTTCTTGGCAAAATCTGCTTTAAATTTGTCTGGCCAAGGATCTGAAGCAATGCATCATACAGCCACCCTATATCAAAAGCTTTTCTTGGTGTTAGAAGACTCGGCTTCTGCTACACCCTAGTGAGGGAACATGGGATGCATTTATTCCTAGTAATGATCTTTTGTCTATGTTTATAGAATGATGTCACCAAAAATCATATTAATAAACTATGGCTTTGATACAGAAGCATTTATAGTATCATTCTTTGTTTAGATAGGTGGTCCATGTTGATATTCATTGGAACGTAAGAGCCTGTAGTACAGTGGACTAATGCACTGTTATTAACATCTGCTGCTTGCAATTACTGCAAGTTCAAATCTCACCAGGCTCAAGGTTGACTCAGCCTTCCATCCTTTCAAAGGTAGGTGAAATGAGGACCCAGATTGTGGGGGGCAATAAGATGACTTTGTATAAATATACAAAAGAATGAAGGCTATTGCTTAACGCATTGTAAGCCGCCCTGAGTCTCTGGAGAAGGGCGGCATATAAATCAAATTAAAAAAAAAAAAACCCGTCACATCAATGTTTATCCTCCATGATTGAGGAACGACCTACATTTTTTAAATGTTAAATTATGTTTTCTTTTTTCTGGAGGGGATGATGGCGTTTCAATTTCAAATAATCAGCCCCTCGAGCTATTTAGCTGAAGAGACAGAATTTCATTTCTACCCATCCTGTTCCGTTTTTGTTCAGTCCCTAAGAAAACAAGGCAGGTCATATGAGGTGTATCAAAGGTCAGAATTTGCCTGGCAACCCTCCGTGTGAGCTACCTGACGGGAACTGTACACCTCGGCTGGTTAAAGATAAGATGGACTTACCTTTGGCACTTGGATGATGGACGGTCTTGGGATTTGTGTAAGAACCGCGGATGTGTCACGTCCCAAAGTTTCATCAGGAAACAGAGCTGAATCCAGAGGCATAATAGCCACGGAAGGGACCCCAACATGTCTGCTGGAATTGCAATTTGCAGTGTTGTGTCCCTCTGCACAGTTGTTGGGTCTGAAGACTTCTTCTCTAGCTGCATCTTTGTGGTGCCTCAGGGTGCACCTTAAAGGTAGCGGCTGCCCACAGACGGCGACCTCTGGCTCCAGCTTTTGTTGCTCTTCAGGGGTTAGGCAGGTGGGCTGACTTTGATCGACAGGTGTGCTTTCTGTCACACTGCCGAAGCAGCTGAGCAATGTCGAACAAGGAAACGGATGCATCACGAATGCCCGGAGATTGCACAGTTTATCCCATAGCAAGGCTGGCATTCTACTCATGGGCTCAGCAATCCTAAAATGGCTCTAGAAGGAAGAATCCAAGGCAGTTGAGGAGGTGTCCACCATAACTCTTCCATGACGTGAGATTCAGTGTATTTCATTGCGTTGGAAATGGGGGATGGAGAGCCACAGAATTCAACGGCACCTGTGGCATGGTTTCCTTGGGTAGAAGAAGCGTCAGGACCAGGAAAAAGGTTCAGAAGGTAGATGCAAACTCTTCACGGCATTGTTATTGGCCTCCAAATGAGGAGCTTTCAGAAAAGGGCCATCATCTCGCCAGCAAGCTCAGGTTACAATCCGCAGTCGAACAGATGCTACCTGAGCAGGTATGGCTTACTCAGTGGCACTGGAGTGTCAGATTACGAGGCTGGAGTGGCAGAAACAAACAAACAAACAAAGGTAGCTTGAGCTGTGAGAGCTTCAGTGTGTCTATCTTGGACAACATGACAATAGCATAACTGGCCTTCTCATTGCCCCGTTTCTTCTGAAGGCCCACAACGCACCCCATGGCAAATTTATTGCAATCTGGATGGACGTCACCTTCTTTTGATGGACGTTCGTTTTGTTTTCACGATCTACTCAACTATGACAAAACTGCAGGTGTTTTCTCACCCGTTGGCACATCACAAACTGAGCTTCTTAGATTGAGGTTTTCCAAGATGGATTTTAGCAGCTGTCCTATTTCTTCCACAACTTCTTTGAATGATTTTGAAACCGCTCTCCGTCTCTCGGAGAACGATGAACTTTGCATGAAGCACAGGTTAATTCTCTCTGACTTTGGGCTACAGCAAATAAACTTAGCCATTGTTACTTCCCCCCCGGATTGTCAGAGGGTTGAAAAATGACTCTCCACAGAGGTAATTTTTCTCGAGAACACTGACATTTTAATATTTCCATTTCCATTTGAACAACTGAAGAATACAAAGAGCACCCAGAAAATTTATTCAAGCCTTTAAAGCAGCATTAGTAAATTCAAATACATCAACCAACCCACTTTGACCCAAGTTTCTTCTTGCAATGTATTTGCAAATGTCAAGTCTGCTTTTTCTTCCATTGGCTGGAAAATCCACAGCACCCGGTGAAATAAAGAAATTCCCCTTTTGAACCTGATTTCATAGAGCTGGGAAACTTGGATGATGTTCAGTGACAAAGATCTGAAGAAATTCCCAATCCCCTCCCTGCCTTTTGCCTTCAATGGCTGTTTCACAGGGAGCAGCTTGGCTGCCGGCCCAGAAGGCTGATCCCGGCTTTTTTCCTCTTTTGACAGAGTCAGCAGTTGAAAGGTGAAATGTTGGCCATCTCCCTCCCTCCCCCTCCTCCCTCTCTCTCACACACACATCTACAGTATCTATCATCTCTATTTCTCTATCATCTGTCTATCTGTCTGTCCGTCCATCTGTCTATGTGCCTATCCTCTCTCTCATATCTTTATTTCCTTCCTTCTTTCCTTTTTTTCCTTCCTTCCTTCCTTCCTTCTTTCCTTTCTTTTTTTCCTTCTTTCTGCCTATCATCTATCTACTGGTATCTCTATTTCTATTTCTATCTCTATCTCTAATCTATCTCTATCTATTTATTTATCTATCTCTATCTATCTATCTATCTATCTATCTATCTATCTATCTATCTATCTATCTAATACCTATCCTCTCTCTCATATCTCTCTTTCTTTATCATCTATCTGCTGATCATCTGCCTATCATCCATCCATCCATCTGTTTGTCTGTCTATCTGTCATCTCTATCATCTTTCTCTCTCCCTTCTTCTCTCTCTCTTTGAAGAAGGGAGAAATTGATAAAGATTCTGTCAAGTTTCCCCTTCCAGTCCAAGGGACTCTTACATGGTGGTGATGGCTGCATTTTTTCCGGTACACAAACGACATTCCCATGGAAGGCAAAGCAGGTGGCCCTTATTTTCCTGGCAGGGGCACCTGGAGGGGAAGGGACAACCTTGACCAGGTGGTAGATCACAGGTGGGATTCAGCTGGTTCTGACCGGTTCGGGCGTACCGGTAGTTCTGACAATTAGCTGGGCCTGCCTGCCCACCCTTGCACTATAACCTGCCTATATTTATTTTGTTTTAAGCCCAGCTGATAGGTGCAGCAGAGCGGATTGCCGTGACTCCGCTGTTTTACTCACTCTGGATTCAGTAGAAAGTAATTTTTGATCATATTGAGCATGTGCAGAAATGGACACACAGCGAACCAGTTGTGATAACCGGTGAATCCCACCAGTGTGGTAGATGGAGGGACACCATGCAAGCTCCGCCCTCTTCAAACACACATGTGAGCTCAACACCTGCCCAAAAGCCAGGAGGATTTGTGTTGTAATGTGCCCTCTTGACTTCTAGCTGATTTGAATCTCTCTCTCTCTCTCTCTCTCTCTCTCTCTCTCTCTCTCACACACACACACACGTACCAAGATCAATATTTCCTGGCAGGGATGGGTGGAGAAAATAAATAGGGGACTCGACCAATCGAGGAACACCTTGACTGAGATCCAAAGAGATCACCCGGTCAAAGTGGAGGCAGGGATTGAAATTTCGAGAAAGCATTTCTTATTTTGAGAATAATCCCCGTCCCCAGCAGTCTTCTACTGTCCTTCAAGCCTGGTTCCGTTAATCCAATTGCAAAAAGATTCTACTATTTTTCTGTGCTTTTATGACTGAGAAATCTTTTTTCGCCCAGTCACGGATTATGTCCATTGACTGGATTCTTTCTCCTTCTGCTTTGCTGCAGAAGTCCCTGAGATCCATGGAGTTCTAGGAGCAATTTCCTAAATTTCTTCAGTGAATGAAAGCCAACCATGAAGTCAGGCTCAAGGCTGTGTGGAAAGCATTCAGGGGAAGTAGCATCCATCAAAGGTCAGTTTTAGCAGGAGGAGCAGAATGCTTGGGAGCAACCTCCTTAATCAGGTTCACAAAGTCTGTTTTCTCAGGACAAGCTCTGCAAACTTCTCCCCAGCTATCCAGGATCTTCTTCAGCTCAGCCACTCTCATCTTGGATAGATCTACCGAAGTTAAATCAAGTTGTCTTTCTGTAAAAGCAGATAAGCCAAGTCAGATATCTACAAATACATATATACACCAAACCAACTTGCTACGATGACCCAAAAAAAGTATGAAGAATGGTTGCAGGAATTGGATATGTCTAGTGTAATGAAAAGGGGCAACATGATAGCAGTCTTCCAATATTTGAGGGTCTGCCACAAAGAAGAGAGGGTCAACCTAGAGAACCAGAAGGCCAGACAAAAAAGATGTGGAGACTCTAGAAAGAGTGCAGAGAAGAGCAACAAGGATAATCAGGGGACTGGAGGCTAAAACATATGAAGAACGGTTGCAGGAACTGGGTATGTCTAGTTTAATGAAAAGAAGGACTAGGGGAGACATGATAGCAGCCTTCCAATATCTCAGGGGCTGCCCCAAAGAAGAGGGAGTCAAGCTATTCTCCAAAGCACCTGAGGTCAGGACAAGAAGCAATGGGTGGTAACTCATCAAGGAGAAGAGCAACCTAGAACTAAGGAGAAATTTCCTGACAGTGAGGACAATTAATCAGTGGAACAATTTGCCTCCAGAAGTTGTGAATGCTCCAACACTGGAGGTTTTTAAGAAGAGATTGGATAACCATTTGTCTGAAGTGGTGCTGGATTTCCTGCCTAAGCAGAGGGTTGGACTAGAAGACCTCTAAGGTCCCTTCTAACTTTCTTATTCTGAATGCTGCAGAGAGAAACAGTGAAATGTTCAGAGAAGATCACAAGGCCTCATAGCAACAGAGCCACCTTCCATGGTGATTTCTCAAAGGAATTCAGACCTTCTCCCCCATTGCAGGGATGGCCCCACACGACCACACCCAGGAACTGGCCGGAAGGGTGGGGGTCATGAGCCTGACGTGACCCACCCATCCCTCCTTCCCAGAGGTCACCTAACTGCAAATCTGATGGAATGGTTGGAGGAGAAACAAAAGGAATTGGAAGATGTTGTCGAGCTCCTTATGGTCAGCTAGAAGATGCTGCAGAGATCCTGTTTTTTGAATTCATTGGCATCCTCATTCTTTTTGTACCTGTATCTTTTAGCATCATGGGGAAGAAAGCTTCTTGGTCACTGTGCTTTGATTAGCTCAGGGGTCTCCAACCTTGGCAGCTTTAAGCCTGGAGGACTTCAATTCCCAAATCTGGGAATTGAAGTCCGCCAGGCTTAAAGTTGCCAAGGTTGGAGACCCCTGCACTAGCTCATAACTTCCCAAACGTTTCCCCTTGGCTCATTCCATTTCTAGGTTTTGAATGCAGAAAACCTCAAGTGATGTGGTGCCTCCTAATATGGAAATAATTAATAACACAACTCTATACACACACAGCCTCACCAATTGTTCTCATTCTCGTTTTTCTTTTCTGAACGCAGTTGGGTTACCCTTCTTAATGGGATATGCCAAACCCTCTGGAAAACTTTAGATCAACTCAAGCAGTCTTACATTCCCTTCTTAAAGTTCCTTTAGGTTTATATTTCTGGACTGAACATGTGGGCACGGATACTATTTGGACACAGGCCTGTGTACAGATGTTTAGAATTTTGCTAATACAATAAATAGAACCACTACCTTCTCTCTCTCCCTCCTCCCTCCCTCTTTCTCTCTCTCTTTCTCTCCCTCTTTTTCTCTTTTCTCTCCCTCCCTCTCTCTTCTCTCTCCCTCTTTCCATCTCTCTCTTTTCTCTCTCTCCCTCTCTCTTTCCATCTCTTTTCCCCTTTCTCTCTCTCTCTCCCTCTTTCCATCTCTGTCTTTCTCTCTTTCTCTCCCTCTCCTTCTTTCTTTCTCTCTCTTTCCATCTCTCTTCTTCTTTCTCCCTCCCTCTTTCTCTTTCCATCGCTCTCTCCCTATCTCTCTTTTGTCTCTCTCTCTTCCTCTCTTTCTCTCCCCCCACCTCTCTTTCCATTGCTCTCACACACACAGACTCAGTGCCTTTCCACGAGGAGTAAACGAGTTGTAAATACTGTGCCAAGAGCTGGAAGGTTCTTAATCACAGGCTTAACCGTCCTACATTTGTTGATTTCATCCATACCATGTTTGAGTTCACAAATCTGAATATCGGCTTTCTTTAGTTTCTCGCAGATTTTGGTCACAGGGATGTGACCACTCATTGGACGACTGACTTCAGTGAGGATCTTGGTAGCTGCGTCTTCGGTGGCCCCAAGGTAATAGCACTACGAAAAATAACACAAAGGCGAAATGAATGGTTAGGAACCAGGACACCCTTGTTCTCTTCCCTGAGTTTTCATAGCCGGAAGTCTTTGAACGAAATTATCTCAAGGACTTAGAAGCTGCACGATGATAGGTCTCATTAGTAGTTGGATAGGGGACCACTAAGGAAAACCAGACAGACCGGGGGTGTAAGTTCAGAAAAAAGTGTGTAAGAAACCCACATGCACTCTGGAAGAAAAAAATTGCAAATCGGTTCTGTAGTATTGTGAAAGTAAACGGCATGGCCGTGTGGGTGAATTTACTAGAGGTCACAATGGATTTGAAGGACACACGTTTTTATCTAAACTGAGCTGGTGGAAAGAAGAAGAGAGACGGTCATACCAAGCGGAGTTCTTTGCCTTTTGCGTTTATGCAGGCCTTAATTAATTCCTCCTCTATAGAAGCCATGGAGAAATCAGAATGTTTTGCTTTCAAAGAACTGTAGAATCTTTCCAAAAAATCTTGACACACTGTAAAAAGAACAAGAAGTGAAAAAGTAAACACACATAATGCACAAAATGTGTCAAGTTAAACAAATGGATCACCAAAACCTTCCAGCTTGAAGGGTAGAATTCATTAGTATTTCATAAAATGAAAACAAATGCAAATAAAATTCAAAACTCATTTTAGGTTGAAATTTCTTCCTTCTTCTCTCCCTGGTTTCCTTCCTTCCCCTCTCCCTTGCCTCCTTCCTTCCTTCCTTCCTTGAATTTTCAGTGTCTAAATATAGAAAAGACATTATCATATGCTTGCAGTTTTATTGTATCAAACTCCTGTAAGCGTAGGCCATTCCCCCACATTTGTTATGTGAGTTCTGCCCCGTTTTACGACCTCTCTTGCCACAGTTGTTAAGTGAATCACTGCAGCTGTTAAGTTAGTAACATGATTGTTAAGTGAATCGGACTTCTCCATTGAGGTTGCAAAAGAGGATCACATGACCCCGGGACACTGCAACTGTCATAAATGTGAGTCGATTGCCAAGCATCTGAATGTAAATCACATTTCCATGGAGATGCTACAACGGTCATTAAGTGTGAAAAACAGTCATACGTCACTTTTTTCAGTGATGTTTTAACTTTCAACTGTCACTAACTGTTGTAAATCAAGGACTACCTATATTCAAATATTATACAGCCAGGAGCTCCTTTAAAGTGCATTTTTAGTATAATTAGTATAATTTTAGTATAATTTGGGGCATTTGGGGCCTATGTCCATGGAGATGCTCCATCCTCCAGGTCACCGTTGTCCCAAAGGTGCTTTTTCAAAAGGCAACTGGACTTTCTTAAGTTTTTCCTCGAAGTCATTTCGCTTCTCATCCAAGAAACTTCTTCAATTCTGAGTTCAGTTCAGTTAGAACTGAAGAAGCTTCTTGGAAGAGAAGTGAAACGTCTTCAAGGAAAAACTAAGAAAGTCCAGTTGCCTTTTGAAAAAAGCACCTTTAGGTGATTGGTGTCCTGTTGACTTGACTTGAATAGAATAGAATAGAATAGAATATGGAAGAGGAGAGGAGAGGAAGAGAAGAGAACAGAAGAGCATGTAGGGTAGAATAGAATAGAATAGAATAGAATAGAATAGAATAGAATAGAATAGAATAGAATAGAATAGAATAGAATAGAATAGAATAGAATAGAATAGAATAGAATAGAATAGAATAGAACAGAGCTGGAAGGGACCTCGGAGATCTTCTAGTCCAGCTCAAGCAGGAGAACCTCTACTATTTCAGATAAGTGGCTGTCCAGTCTCTTCTTGAAAACCTCCAGTGATAGAGCAGCCACAATTTCTGGTGGCAAGCTGTTCCACTGATTGATTGTCCCCTTCCTGTTAGGAAGTTTCTCTTTAATTCCAGGTTGCTTCTCTCTTTCATCAAGCTGTTTGAATCTTGTTCGGGTATATAGTTATATCTGCCATTATTTATTCACCCATCCCACAAAGTGAGATCAAGCTTTACGCGAATGCCGCGAGATAATTTTAGATATTTAGACATTTGAATTTCCTGCCATCGGAGGCTGAAATCTGATCCCGCATTCCAAATAATTTAAAAAAAAATGATATACATTTGGAGACATGGCTGTTTGGGGTATTCTTGCTGTAATCAAAACCAGCAGCTCCGTGACTCCTGATAAAGAACAGGACTTTTCCTCCACGTGATAATAATTTTCGAAGCAAGACTGTCCTTAATCTGGTAACGTTACGATGGCTTTATGCCGCCTAGAGGAAACACAAATGTATACTGACGTTCAGGATGCAACAGGGACACCACTTATATATCCCTTAATTTCTGTCGGGGATGCCCAGTTAAATGTCCTTGGGGTTCACCTGGGCTTACCTGCATCCATTCCTGTAACTAAGGTGAGCTGTTTTTCCGAACTAAAGCTGAAGTAATGTTTTCATGAGTCGTACTCCATTAGGCTCAACGTTTCTGCTGCTAAGCAATACAGATAAATGAGTTTTGTCCCATTTTATGACCTTTCTTGCCAGAGTTGTTAAGCGAATCAGTGCCGTTGTTAAGACTGTTAGAAGTCAACCTGGCTTCCCCATTGACTTTGCTCGTCAGAAGCTCCCAAAAGGGGATCGATCAAGTGACTCTGGGATTTTGTGACCGTCATAAATATGAGTCCGTTGCCAAGGGTCTGGATTTTGATCACGTGACCAGGGGGTTGCTGCAGTCATAAGTGTGAAAAAAATGTTCGTAAGTCGCTCTCTCTCTCTCTCTTTTATCTGCCTAGAACGGGGGGGGGGGGGAAAGGGGGGTCCCAACCTTGGCAACTTTAAAGACTTTTGGATTTCAACTCTCAGAATTCTGGGAGTTGAAGTCCACCCATCTTAAAAAAGGAACCCAGGTTGAAAAACCCTGCTTAGCACATCTGGAAAGGTGAGTCAGTATTTGCAACCGTGCAAGGAAGCAAAGGCAGAGGATTTTCGTCGGGGAGCTTAATTTTTTTTTTAAAAAAAAAAAATTAAAAATATATGCAAAAGTCCACAACTCCAGGCAGTTTGCAAAAACGGCCGGTCTTCCTTCTCAGAATCTCCGGAGGTGCATGCAAGGAAGCAAGCCGTGCTGGAATTCACAACAGGCTAAATATAGCAGCAGAAAAGGAGTTCATTTTGCACACGGGTTGCAACACACACACACACACATGCACACAGGCGCGCCTGTGTACCCTTCCTCACCTTCGCACCGAGCTTCGGTGGCAGAAGGCGCCCCCTTAGCCCCGGGGCTTAAACAGAGCGCCGCCACCAGCAGGGTTGCTAAAATGCAACCGTGCAACGGCCCGCGACGCGCCATGCTTGCAAAAAGAATTGCAATTCCCTTGCAAGAGACCAACCAGCAGCTGCCCGGGGCCAGCTGAGCGAAAAATCTGCCTCGGTTGCTAGGTGGAGTGACGTCACGCATGCCCTTTTTTTGGATTGGCCACGCGGCGCCTGGGCCAACAGAAGAGGCGGAGAAGAAGATGATGATAATGGGGCGGCGCTCCCGGTGCATTGTGGGTAGGCGAGGGCGGCAAAGATGGCGGCGATCGGCATCCACTTGGGGAGCAGCTGCGCCTGCGCGGCCGTTTATAAGGTGAGGAGGGGGCTCAGGGCGGTGGGGGGGGGCCCGGGTTTTACTGGGGAGGGGTCGTTTTGTCCCTAAAAAGGGAGGAAACGGGGGTAAAAGCTGCCTTGGGAGAAAAAGGAGGGTCCTGGGAGCGGAGAGACCCTGAGATGCTAGCTTTCTACGCGAGGGGGCAGGGAGAGGGGAGGGCTGGGGGGGGTTTTCTCCTGGGGGGGGGTCCATGGCTCTCCTGCATCAAAGTCAGTGGGGGGGGCTCATTTGCAAAAAGAAGGCAGGGTTATAGAGAAGGCTTAGGCTGAGATGCTAGCTTTCTGCTTCCAAGGAGTTGTTTTTTTTTTTTGCAAGTGGGGGGGAGGTTGCATTTTGAAGCTGGGGCTGGGGGCTTGAATTAGACTCAGGAGGTATAATGCAAAAGGTTTGGGCGAGGTTGCAAAAAAAAGTTGGGTTTTATTTTTTGCAATTGTGTTTTTTTGGGGGGGTTGTAAGTTGCACCACGTTGGTGAATTGCTCCCATTTTTACAACTCGTCCTTATAAAATATATATATATATATATATATGTGCATATATATAGGAAGAGTTGCAAAAATGGGAGCAATTCACCAAATAAATATATATATATATTTTAAATCAAAAGCAGAAAAGCCATAAAAGGGCAACTCATAAACTGTTCTGCGCTGTCTGTCCCTGGGAGATAGATGGATTGTAATGCTTTTTTTAGGGAAGGGCTGCTTATTTTTAATGGGGTTTTAATGAGCCTGGAAAGTTTTCCAAGCTTTTGATGTAGGAGCTGCTTTCCATTCATCCTTCAGTACCTCGAAGGCGGCTTATCTGATGAAGTTAAAATTAGGCCAATATTAGGAAAAAATAATTAAAAAATAAAGTAAAATTAGGAAAAAATAATATTGATTTCTGAAGGGGGTTTCTTAAGAACTGTGTGTAATACGCCTTCCAGGGGAAAAAATAATCCCATTTGTTATAAAACAGCCTCTTAATAGTTAACTAACTATAGTTTGTTACGATCCACAAAGAGTGAATATTGGATGCTACCTTGCTGTATCTGAACTCATTGAGTTTATTTCAGATACTTGTACTGATTGAATTGTAAAATTGACTTATTAAATTTGAATCACGTTGGTTTGTAAGGATTTCTCTTTATTTTTTTCTCCCTACCAAAGTAAAGAAGATCAGTCATGGTATCTTTTTGAACAGAGATTTAAATTTGTGGTCTTATACCTTCTTCTTCTAAAATAATAATAATAAAACCTGGATCTATCACTGAGCTTTCCTTTTTAACTTTACAAAACATAAGGACCTTGATTAAACATAAGTCTTAGTAAGTGTGCTCGTGTGTTGTAGGATGGCCGTGCAGATGTTGTGGCTAATGACGCTGGAGACCGAGTAACTCCTGCTGTTGTTGCCTTCTCTGAAAAAGAAGAGGTAAATTTCTTTTTTTAAAAACATTTTGAGCCAAAGTTATGTAACTTTTTTTTCCCCTAAAAAACCCCCTCTTAAATGCTTTTCTTAGATCGTTGGTCTGGCAGCGAAACAAAACCGGGTCAGAAATCTCTCAAATACTGTAGTGAAAGTGAAACAGATTCTTGGAAGAAGGTATGAATTATGCCACAAAATATCCTCTAAAAGCTTACTGTGTACTCCATTAGCATGCATCTGAATAAATGGTTACCTTTTAAAATGTAATTATTGACTGGTCTGTTTTGGCTGTACTCAAGTCTCAGCGCTGTTGTTTAATAAAGTAGCTGAGGTTAATTTATATTTTTCATCTGTTTTTCTTCCCCATTATTTAAAGATGTACAGAAATTATACTGCTTAAATCAGGAGTGAAAGTTGAACTCATGAAACTTGACTCCCATTCAATGAAAACAAACAATGTACTGTTTTTGTTTGCTTGTTTTAAGTTTTAATATTTTTAAAGTATCTTCTAATTTTGCTTGTTTTCTCAGCTCTGGAGACTCACAAGCGGAAAAATACATTGCAGAAAGTAAATGTTCAGTAAGTGAGGGCATGCTTTGCCATTTTTTCCCCTATAGGGAAAATGTATGAATTTGGGTCCCAAAGGTGCTTTTTTTCCCCACAAGGCAACTGGTTTTTTTCCTTGAAGACGTTTCACTTCTCCAAGAAGCTCCTAAGGATATGCCAGAGCAATATTTTCCCTTTTTATTTTTTCAATCTGATTGATGTTCCAGGAAAAAAAAAGCATTCAGAGTAAGGCCTAGTGAATTAGCACATCAAAAGAACAAAGTTAAACAAAACAAGTCTGATTTCTTAATTTCAGAAGTTTGATACAATGTAAATAATCGTAAACTTCCGTAACGCAGATGTTAAATAACAGAATAACAGAGTTGGCAGGGTCCTTAGAGGTCTTCTAGTCCAACCCCCTGCTCAGGCAGGAACGCCTACTCTCTTTCAGATAGATTGTTACCCAATCTTTTTTTTAAAACTTCCAGTTTTGGAGTATCCACAACTTCTGCAGACAAGCCATTCCACGGATTAATTGTTCTAACGATCAGAAAATGTTATATTTAGCTATTGCTGTACAACATTCTTAAATCAACGAGATGCTTATGGTAAAAAAAAATAATAATGTACTGAGATTAAGTTGCAAAATTGTCAGAAGAATGCTTAGTTTTTTGTTTTGTGGGAGTAGTGATATTTGTAGATTTTTTCACATGCTTGCTGTAGTCCAGCTATTCAACCATCAGCTGGACTTCGGTTTCCTCCATTCCTAGCCATGTAGCCAACAACATTCGGAGGTGCTGGTATAGAAAGGCGCCTGTAAAATGACTTCTTAATTTCTTTTTAATATAAACTAACTGGCATTGTGGGTGGATCAGAAATGCTGTGAATGTTTTCTTAAGCAAAACATGGGGGGTGCTCATTGAAAATCTTCTCTCATAGTTCAACTAACCTAAGGAATACTTGGGGTTGATTTGTCCATAGGTCACCGAAAAGAACGGAAAACTTACTTATGAGATAGAGGGCAAATTTGTTTCTCCAGAAGATGTTGCAAAGTTAATCTTCAGGAAAATGAAAGGTACGGTATTCAGGTTGTGGCGGGGGGGGGGGGAATGCTAAATTCTGGGCAATGAAACAGCTTTTATGAATTACGGTACGTCATCATATGTTTCTCTAGAAACGGCTCAATTCGCATTGGGTTCGGATGTGAATGACACCGTGATTACCGTGCCTTTCGATTTTGGAGAGACGCAGAAAAGAGTTCTTGGGTGAGTCTGGTTCCCGTAAATGCAGTTTCTGGAGTTCATAGAGGTCAGATCCTATGGACGGGGCGTTTTGCCTGGATCAGACCTCCTTTTGAAACCCCGGCTCATCAGCCACACAAAATGTCACACTTTGGTTTCTCTGGCTGTTGCCTTGTTCGCATCTTTCGGAAGAGAAAAGTCTCAAATAAACAGTGACAGATCATCTTGAATTTTTTCATGGGAAAAACAAGCCAAACTAGAAGAAATTTTAGCTATCTTTTACCAGTTTTACCAGTACAAGCTACCCTGTTCCTGTTTTTCCTCTAGGATATGTTTTTTTCTAAGAAAGACACTCACACAAAAACTGTTTTAAAATGTATGCTGGGTTATCCCTTTCAAATACTGAAAGTTGCATTCAAACACCAATTCGCATTTTCATCTATTGCTAAAACAATTCCTCTCTGTATTAGGTGTTTAAATACTGCTGCTATCATAGTGGTTATCGCATTACTGAAATACAAATATATTGAAAGTAGGTGCAAATTTGAAATGTCCTGAATTTGATGCAGGAGTGAATATAAATGTTAATTTCCTGCAACCCCCCTCTTTTTCTTTTACATGTTGGTGTAACTTAACGAAATAAAATGCTCTGTTCCTTGCATAATATTGCAGTGTGGGTGATATTAAGACAACTTATATCTGGAATGGTTCAAAAATAGTTTTCTAATCTTGGTAACTTGAAACTCTGTGAACTCTTAAACCGCCTGCCATTTCCATGGCTGAGTTGTAAAATTCTGGAAGTTTTATCATTTTTTTTGCTTTATTAAATGTACAGGATCCCTCCACTCACCCACTAATTCCAAAGATGACATTTATACATCTAGAAGTTGACAAGAATGGGAATCACTGGTTTAGATTTACCTAGGATAACATACAAGAACCATCCTGGGGTTTTTTTATGGGGGAAAAAGGCTGTTGGGGTTCTATCTGATTTCTGGAGTCATGTTTGTTACAGAGAAGCTGCTAAAGGTGCTGGACTTAATGTTCTTCGACTAATTCACGAACCATCGGCTGCTCTGCTTGCTTACGGAATCGGACAAGATTCTCCCAGTGGAAAAAGGTGATTAAGGGTTTCTCAGCTATGGGGATTTTTGTTTTTTTCTGAATCAAGTTTTATTAGTTTTTTTTTTTCCTCACAAACACACCCACATATTTTATGAAACAGAGTATTGACCATATCATATCATATACAATTTGCCATATCCAAATACATTTTACTTAGTTACAATTTCTGCCAAAATATTCTTTTTCCATATTTTTAAAACATATCTTAATATTTCTATTCTAATTTATATAAACAACATCTCCTTTCACTCTCAAGTTCTAATTTCTCCATTTTTAATCATATATATTCTCTTAATTTTTTGATAGTTTATTCTTTATCCTAATACATTTAAACATGTTCGGGGTTGCCTTTCTTCCATTTCATCTTTTTTGTTTTACAGCAATCTTTCTTCTCTTTCTCTTCTCTTTCCTCTCCCTCCCTTCTTTTATCCTTCCTACCTTCTTCTTCCCACCTCTCCTACTCCTTCTCTACTTCCCCTTCCTTTTCCCCCTCCTCCTTTCTTCTCTCCTACTCTTATTTCCTTCTCTTCTCTTCTCTTCTCTTCTCTTCTCTTCTCTTCTCTTCTCTTCTCTTCTCTTCTCGTCTATTATTCTGTTCTATTCTATTCTATTCTATTCTATTCTATTCTATTCTATTCTATTCTATTCTATTGACTTTGAGGAAAAAAAAGATTTTTCATTTATGTTTTGCAAACGGAAGCAACGTGCTGGTGTATAAACTTGGAGGTGCTTCGCTTTCCATCACGGTCATAGAAGTCAACAGCGGGCTCTATCGTGTGCTTTCCACCACCACCGATGACAGCATAGGTGGCACCTGTTTCACGGAAGCGTTGGCGCAACACTTGGCTTCGGAATTTCGCAGGTAAATGCTCTAAAATCTAGAGCGATGTTTGGTGTAGCAGTTACCGTGTCAGGCTAGGAATGTGGAAACAGACAGTGCAGTCTGCCCTCAGCTGTGCAAGATCATTGGTAATGTACTCTCAGCTCAACCTAGGAGAGAATGCTACAGCAGGGGCCAAAATTGTGGGAACCTTTTGGGAAAAATGTATTTTCTAAAACTAGCTAAGAACACCACTTTTTTTTTGAGTAGTACCATAAAATTATATATCAAAGGAAAGATAATTTAATCAAGAATGTAATGCCATAAGTTTTAGGAAGGATTTGCTATTAGAATAGCAGTTACAGTATAAAGAAGAAAAGTGAAACACATAGAAAAAAAATAATCACCATAGAAAAAACGAGATCTACAAAAATTATCCCCATGTCAGTTAATCCTTAGTTGGGTAACCTTTAGCATGAATGACGGCCTTACAACGTCTTCCCATGGAGGGAACCAAGTCTTTGAGTTCTGCAGCTATTATAATAACGTGAAACCAAGATTGAAGGATGGCTTCTATTAACTGGGTTTTATTGCTGGGTTGCTTCTGACTAACAAGTTTCTTTAGTCAGCTCCATAGATTTTCAATTGGGTGAAGGTCTGGGCTATTCCCAGCAATGGAATAGGATTCTCTTGAAACTCCCCCCCCCCAAAAAAAAAGTGTTACTAGCCATCAAACCTCAAAAATACACTTTTCCCAAAAGGTTTCCACAATTTTGGCCACTACTGTATATATAACAACACAGTAACAGAGTTGGAAGGGACCTTGGAGGTCTTCTAGTCCAACCCCCTGCTATGGCAGGAAATCCTATACCATTTCAGACAAATACTTGTTCAGTCTCTTCCTAAAAATTTCTAGTGTTGGGGCATTCACAACTTCTGGAGGCAAGTTGTTCCGCTGATTAATTGTTCTAACTGTTAGGAAGTTTCTCCTTAGTTCCAGGTTGCTTCTCTCCTTGATTACCCATTGCTTCTTCTCCTGCCTTCAGGTGCTTTGGAGAATAATTTGACCCTTTCTTCTTTGTGGCAGCCCCTCAAATACTGGAAGGCTGCTCTCATATCACCCCTAGTCCTCCTTTTCACTAGACTAGACATACCCAATTCTGAAACTATTCATGATATGATATATGCCACCTTGAAATCCTGAATGGAAGGTGGGGCATAAATTCAATAAAGTTTTTATACACTGAACCATTAACAGGAAAACTGGCCACATCGGACATCTGTTGTCATTCAAATCAGCTAAAAATAAGTTTAATGGTCTCAGCAGGAGAGAACGAAAGACCTTTTGTTCCATTTTAGACTTTTGAAAGAGCCTGTCATTTGTAAAGTGCATCTCCCTGAGAATACTAAAGGTATTTTATAGCTTTATTAACTATCACTATTAAACTGTCTGTCTAAGGAGCACAGTTAGAGATAATTTGAAATTTTTCAGTCCTTAATATTTGGCTTTTTTTGTACGTCTTGAGGAACCTACACAAATATACTTATTTAGCTTTTGATATCAGAATCCTATTTAATTTGTTTATACAGAACATTAGGGAATGATTGGAACCAAAGTAACATTTTATTTTTATTTTTTATTTTATTTTATTTATTATTGTTTTGCATTTCTGAACTGCCCATCTCCCTCAAACATCCAGGATAAACAGTGGCTGGCTTAACTGTATGTTTTGTTGTGATTAATAACTGATTTTGTTTTCTAAAAAACCCCTCAGATGTTATAGAAACGATGTGAGAGGAAATCCCAGGGCTATGATGAAGTTAATGAACAGTGCCGAAGTGGCAAAACATTCCTTGTCGACCTTGGGAACCGCAAATTGTTTTGTTGACTCTCTCTACGATGGGATGGATTTTGACTGCAATGTTTCCAGGTAACGATTCAATAATTTCAAGCCTCTTTTCTTTATTTTCATCTAGGGAGCTTGTCAACTGGCACTTCCTGTAAAACTCCTTCAATTTGAAGCTTGTAAACATTCAAACTTCCAATTACCTCATTTACGTTTTGAGCTAGAAACAGCTATTTCAAATTTGGGCATTTGGTGAATTGTCAGGAAAGGCTGTATTGAGCTCAGAACATGTCTTTGAAGCTCAAAACTCTTCAATTATTTAAAGCAGTTTGCATATTCCTACTTTTCAACAGTAGGTCCTGCAGAAAATGGGCACATAACTCATCCCCTGCAGATGGGTCACATTATTAATGACATTTCTAGACTGTTGAACAGTCTATAACATCGAAAGAACACTTAGCAGTTAAGATAAAATAAACAATAAATAATATGCATGTCTTGGGTCCCAAAGATGACATGTGGAGTTATTTCTGAGCAGTTTCCTTATTGTTGGTCTACTACAGACAGAATCTTGCCAGACTAAGACAGTTATCTGCCTAACTATAGATACACTCTGTGAATTGCTAGAGAGGAGCCATCTTCTCCCTCTTCCTGCCCGCCGGACATTCCAGACTTGGCTGCCTGTTTCTTCCCCTCTGGGAAGGAGCCCCCCCCCTTCCTCCTAGGTGTTGTGACCTAGGCCCAAGTAGTTAGTATTAAATACAAACAGTTTGAAAACAGACTTTATTAGAACAGCTGAGAATTAACTCATTCTCAGCGTAGTCCAAACTAAAAGCAAATTCTTCAAAACACCATCCCTCAGCTTATCACCGACCTTGGGATAATTAGGCAAACTGCCAAAGGCAAAAGTTCAGAAGCAGAAGACGCCGACAAGAAATGAATACAGTGAAACATGAAGCAATTCTCTCAACGTTGTTTTCCAGCAAAGAGGCCAAGAGCCGTTGCTGGTCTTTTAAGCCTTATGGGAGGGGCCAATCATCTCTTGGCCTTACTCCCGAGTCGTCCTTTTTGCTTTAGCTGCTCCTGCCTTCTGGCAGCTCTTCTCATGCATGCACTAGGAACAGGCTCCTCCTGTTCCTCTGCTTCTCTGCTGTCTGACTCTGGAGGCTCCGGAGTCCGCACATCACTCCCCGATGGCCCTGACCCCATCTCTGCCTCCGACGCAGAGCCCTCATCCGAGCCTTCCCCTAACTCCAGGACTGGCCCATCTTCTTCCTCAGTCTCATTGCTGTCTGACTCCACTGCCAGCTCCGCAGGCTGCTGGTGGACCACAATATTGGGAATCCAGACTACACTCCACCACAGCGTGAAGAGAAAGTGTGCAAGGTCGACAGACTAATAAAATGTTTATTTCTTATTATACAACAGGGCCAGATTTGAACTTATTTGTTCTTCACTTTTTGCTAAGAGCATTGACGCAATCAAAAAACTGTTGGAACAAGTGGGACTCGGAACGGATGATATTAGCAAGGTAAGGGTGTCCTTTTATTCATCTTTTTTCCTCTCATTTGATTCCTAGGTCTTGATGGGTATAGGGAAGTGGGGGTGTTCTTGGTGTAGATGTAATGAGGAATCCTGGCTTAATATAAACTAGAATTTGATATCAAAGGGAAAAGAAGCTTTTAGACATAACGCTACACCCAGGGGTTTCAGATTGTGAACCGATGTCAGAACAAGGACAGTGTTTGCAGAGTTCAAACCATGTTGTGCATAAATGACTATAAAATGTACAGTCTTGAAATGAGAGGCAGATATATAGGGATTTGTCCTTGTGAACCTGCGAATGTCATTACAGGTAGTCCTCGACTTATGACCACAATTGGGACCGGGACCTCTGTCGCTAAGCGATGCGGTCATTAAGTGAGTCACTCCTGATTTTTTTGGCGGGGGAGAGGCTGTTTGCTTCAGTTGTTAAGCGAATCCCAATTCGTTAAGCAAATCCAGCTCGCCCCAATCCCTTCGCTTGTCAGGAGCCCAGAGAAAGTCACAGATGGTAATTTAATTTAATTTAATTTAGCCCTATAAACCTTGGATGCTCTAGTGCAGTGTTTCTCAACCTTGGAAGCTTGAAGATGGGTGGACTTCAACCCCCAGAATCCCCCAGCCAGCAGTGCTGGCTGGAGGATTCTGGGCGTTGAAGTCTACCCATCTTCAAGCTTCCAAGGTTGAGAAACACTGCTCTAGTGGTTGTATATCTGTGTCAAAAAACACCTGGATTTTGATCATGGGGAAGCTGCATCGGTGCGAGGACCGGTTGTTAAGTCCCTTTTTTTTTCAGCACCATCGTAACTTTGAACGGTTGTTGAACAAATGGCCATAGGTTGAGGACTGCCTGTAGAACAAGGAACATTACAATATTGAATAAAACCTTCATACAATAACTTGCACAATTGTCTGGGTGAGACAGCATGATTTACAAAATGAGTGTTTTGTTTTGATGCTAGTTACATCATCACTTAATCTTACTTATTTACATCTTGGCAAATGGGCTAGTTATGTTTATGGCTGCACGATAGTATCAGCATTGCAGAAATCTAGAAAAACACTAGGTGGCAGCAAAGTAAGCCAATTCGCCATGGCCACCTGACTGCAAAGATACCTTGCCGTGACCAACTCGCCGCGGGACGAGACTTACACCAATATCAGAGAAATGGTGGAATAGAATCATTTAAGAAAGAATGCCAAAGGAGGGACAGAATGAAAATATGAATGATAAAAAATAAAATATATTTTAAAAAATTAGTTTGAACCATTGAATTGCCCTGTGATGAATTATCCTGTGGTAACAGTGAGTTGGCCGCAGCCAGTTGTCCCATTCCGATTTGGCATTGCTTGTTTCCTAGGGTTGAAAGAGTGTGGCTGGCCCAAGGTTCCCCCAGCTGGCCTTGTGCAGCCAGTTGGGCAGGACTAGAACTCCCAGCCTCCTAGTTTCTAGCCTGGTGCTTTCATCACTTGACCAAGCAGGCTCTATTTGTCTAACAACTCATTCCCACTCAATGTTTGTGTCCTTAAAACCCACTTCACTCGCCTTCTAGGTGGTTCTGTGTGGCGGATCAGCCCGTATTCCAAAACTGCAGCAAATGATCAGAGAACTTTTCCCTAATGTTGACTTGCTAAACTCCATCCCTCCCGATGAGGTCATCCCCATCGGAGCGGCCATAGAAGCGGGAATCTTGCTTGGAAGAGAGATTTTTTCGGAGGACGACATGCTGTCGGTTGAATGTTCCGCCAAGGACATATTAGTCAAGGTAAGATGGTTACAGAGATGCCTGCGACATCCCTAACTTGCTGACCAAAATTATTATTTTTCTTTTAATGACCCTGTGGATCCCTTAACTCGGAGTAGAGTCGGGGCGACTGGATGGAGCTGAGCGTTTACTGGCCGGATGCCCTTCCTGATGCCTACGCGGAGTGCACAGCAAATATTTTCCCTTTGCGCTCAGAGAGAGAAATATCTGCCGCTACCTAGGATCGAACTCAAAACCTCCCGATTGTGAGGCGAGGGTTTTCACCTCTAGGCCACCACGCTGCTCACTAACCAAAATTAAATAACTGTTCGAAAACCGTTAGGATGAAAAGATAGGCACCATCATAGCACAAAATATTCTGAACAGGAAATCAGAAAAACTAAGCAACGTTGCAATAAAGGACAGTGGGATTAACGTGCATTCATTCAGCTGCTTGCACGGTGGTCATCTCTGAAGCGACTGCTGGGAAGCAGAGAACCAGACTGGCATCTGCTTTGTTGGGACAGGTGGAGAAAGGAGGTGTCATTCACTTTTTGTGCCAATTTGAATAAGAGGGAAAAACTAAGGTGGGAGGTGTTAATTGATTCAGTTTCCTCCAAGGAACGGGGGCAGAATCTCAAATTATTGCGTCACAAATCAGCATATATATATGTATGTATGTAAATAGATAGATAGATAGATAGATGATAGATAGATAGATAGATAGATATAGATATATGCAAAAAATTAAAATCTCGGGTGTTTTCCCGCGTCATTGTAAATAAGTTGGTTAAAATGTTTAAAATCCTGGTTAAAATCCTAGCTTAAAATCTTCCAAAATTCCTTACAGAGCACTCTGCAAGGTCCTTTAAAACCTCAGCTAAAATCCTACCAGTGACTTTAAAAGTTTTTCTTAAAGCAACGTTTCGACAGGCTCACAACCCTGTCATCTTCAGGCTCTGTTTCATGTAGAAGTTATGGGTTGTAGTGTATATATATATATATACACTATTTTACCTCCTTTTTAATAATTAAATAAAATTTAGTAAACTCATGTTGTTCAGTTCTTGACAACCTCATAGATCAGGGGTTCCCAAACTTGGCAGCTTTAAGACTTGTGGACTTCAACTCCCAGAATTCTCCAGCCAGCTGTTCTGGGAATTCTGGGAGTTGAAGTCCACAAGTCTTAAAGCTGCCAAGTTTGAAGGCCTCTGTCATAGATGCTTTTTTTTTTACTGTTCAGTGATTTCTCCCTCGAGAAAGATTTGGCCAAGGTTAGCAGGGTTGCTGCTACTGCTGCGTCTGTTGGGAGAGGTTCACTCGAAATGAGTAAAACTTCTGCAAGACTTTTATTTTATTTTATTTTATTTTATTTTATTTTATTTTATTTATTTCCAGGCATTGGACCAGTCGGGGACTGACAAATTCCTGGTGGTGTTACCGTCCGGAACTCCTTTGCCAGCTCGAAGGCAACACACACTGGAGGCCCCGGGAGAGATTTCCTCCGTCTGCCTGGAATTGTATGAGTCTCTGGAAAAAGGCCCCGTAAAAGAAGATGACAGATTTGCACAGGTAGAGAAAGAAAAGCGTGTTAATTTTTACAGCGCAATTTTATATCTGCTCAGAAGGAAATGTTTGTTTTCGGTGAAGCTCCCTTCAACATTACAGGCTATGAATATTTTTTTTGATCGAATCTGTCAGAAACGGGCAAGCTTCATGTTTGGATATTTATTTATTTTTTTTCCTAGAAACCTGAGATCCATGGAGCAGAATCCGGCATAAAAGGCACAATTTAGGATAACCAAAAAAATTTACTCAGGAAATAGGCACTTTTCAAAACTATTCTATATATAAAAAAAAAAAAATCATGCTTGGTTCCTTCAAATTAATTTACATTTCAGCATTACTGATTAGGGTTTAGTTGCAGAGGTTTCCTTTTAAAGGATTGCAATCTTGTAATATCACAGGGAGAAGGCAGGAGTTAAAATGAAGGCTGTTTTTCTACTTTAGGGAAAAGGGATTTCCACTGAAATACATTTTTTGGGAGAAAAAATAGCCTGATTTGGGTTTTTTTTTTTTAGGAATTTAGAGGATTTTTTTAACAGTTTGCTATGCATCCCATACTTTCCTGATAAGATTTGACTCTTTAATTTCTCAAATCTCCCACGTTAAAAAAAGAAAGTGGAATTTTCCAGCATGAAGTGCTGAAGTTCCATTACTGTTGATCTTAAAATCTCTGTGAAAAGAATTGATGTTCTTTATCGTTTAGTCCAAGTAGAGAATTAAAGCAAACCTCATCCTTCGAATATTTCCCTAACAGTGATTTCAAAACTTTGTTGCAGCTGAATGATATATTTCTGGTTGCTTTTTTTTTTTTTTTTTAACAGATCGTACTCCAGGATTTAGACGTCAAAGAAGGTCTGCATCATATATCAACTATCCTTACAATGAAGAGGTACTGGAAACGAAAATCTTAATTCTTTGGGTCAGAACCACGAGTACTTACGGGATTTACCATATGATAATTTTCATGTTGACATATTTTGTGGGGGAAGATAACCAGATTCTAAATATATATTATAGACACTGGAAAGGACATTTGTGGGGCAGTTCTAATTTTCCTGTTCAAATTTCACTTCCCCTCCCGTTCTGAACGGCCGTTCTCCTCCCCTGTGGAGAGGCAAGAGGGATACCCAGACTGGAACCTGATCACAGGGGCACATGGCAACAACCAGTTGTAAATGCTAACAGGTTGGCCGGCATCTGAAATGGGGCTGTGAGACTGGGGGAGAGGGGAGGAGGACAGTGCCATATTGTACAACAGCCCAGAAGTGTTTCAGGGGCCATAAAGCTTTTATTTTATGGCTGTTTTGACTGGGAACCGTCATTAAATGGCTTGTTGTAACTGGAGAACTATCTCTGGTGGGCCTACTTTCAGTGGCAGCATCCTTGCATGGAAGAACAGTTGCTAGGAGACTGTTGCTTGTAAGCTACAAGCCAAGAAAATGAGTAAGAACAAAGCCCTTCCTGAATTAACATATACGTACGTACGTACGTACGTACGTACGTATGTACGTACGTACGTGTGTGTGATATAGAACATAAATGTCCTTCTTTAATCCCTCTTACACCAATTTCTGGGACCTCTGAGTTCAACACGTCTTCTGAATAGTTTTTATCCCAGAGCTATAATTGCACTCAGCCATGAACTAAAGGGCCACCATCAGTGAGCTGTTGGACAGCATTACTTGGTCTGCTGTGTGGATGTTTGGGTGGTTGAGGGATGGGGAATTTTTGGTGGGTGGAAGTGTGTTTGGGAATTGTCATGTGTGTTGGGCTTGGTCTCTGGGTGTTAAGTGAATTTCGTTGTATGGGTATGCCATGTATACATGTACAATGACAATAAAGTTATTATTAAACATTTTATGCTGATCCACATACCATTTTTGTCGCTAACCCCTATATCAGGGGTGTCCAACCTTCGCCACTTTTAAGACCTGTGGACTTCAACTCCCAGAATTCCCCAGCCAACGGTGCATTGCTGGGGAATTCTGGGAGTCGACATCCAAAGTGCCAAGAATTGGACACCCGATTTAGATCTAGGCGACAGAAATTGTGTGCGGATCAACATAAAACGTTCCATTCATGCATTGCTGGCTAGGGAATTCTGGGACAGGCCTTGAAGTGGCCAAAGTTGGGACACCCCCCGATCTAAATGTTTAGGAATAGAGGATAAAAATTTATTTTTCTTTTCTCAGGGACGGATCATTACATGTAACCTGCACAGACGAAGACACTGGAAAATCCGAAGCCGTCACCGTGGAAGTGGCCTCATAGGCCCATTTTCTCAGCTACAGGAAATCTTTCCATAGGCGGCTTTGAAGACGAGCGAAAGGTTTCCTCCTTCAGAGGCCACCGGTCACAGCTGGGCGTCTCCAGCATGAACTGTCAAACGTTGAAGGGAGAAGGAGGAGCCCTGCCTACAAAACCCTTAAAAGGCCAATTGGCTTCATTTCGGTTTGTGAACCGTGTACATTGGAGAATCTATTCTGTTACTTGTGAATAATAAACCTTATCTTTTTATAGACATCATAAAACCGTTAAAAGCTTTTTTAGCAGATGGGCTTCCGTTGGCACCTGAAAACGGCTAACGAGAAATTCTGAGTGACCTGGAGTCACGAGGATGGGCTGAACGGATAACACACACCCGTTGTTAATGATGTTTGCGTGTGTTGGTTTTGGCATGATTAAGTCCTTGGTACGGTATGTTAAAAGGTTATCCATAAGCATAATAATCCCTTCCATCATAAGCTTAACAATCCATCCCTTTTATATAGGTACAGTTCTGGGAGCTTGTTCAGTCTGACTTCAATATAACAATAGGACATGAGCCTTCCTTAGGAAAGATACGGAAACAAAAAAACAACAACTGTAAATAGACAACAAAACATAGAAGGTATATTAACAAATGACCTCTTTTATGAACATTAGAATGTTGTAGAAAAGAATTTGGCAGCCGTCAGTCATGCCTCCGTTAACATTGGCTGACAGAGAAGTTCGACGCCAAGTCCGGTGAGGCGATTTAAAGCCAGGAGAAACAAAACTTGGGAGCGTGTGCTAGAAGCCACAGAAGAAAAACACAAAAGAGGTTCCACCTATCGCAGGTGGAATGATCACCTGGTCCGTTAGTAAAGCAGAGGGAAAACTTGAAAAACCAGAGTGACATTCTTCAAGCACTTCCTCTTCTCAGGGAAGGGAGCCAGAGAGCTGTTCTTATGAGCCACAACCTAAGAATACTGGAAAACGGCACCCGTTATGTGCCAAGAGCAGTTCCTTGACCTGCTGCTTGCAGGTCAAGGAACTCGGGTCAAAGGCCTTGAGCGTGGCAATTTTGGGGTGAAGGCAATAGGCCAGGGGTTACTTATGAAGAGGAACCTTCATGATCCATCCTGAAGTCAGGATCCGAAAGCTACAGGCCAACAGCTGTGGATGATTTAAATATGTTAAAACCAATCTAATGAGACCCGGTAGAACTAAACTTCCAGATCCATAGTGGCCTATTGAATAACAATAATAACTTTGATAAAATATTGACTTTCGCCAACTGCACACTGCTAAAAGAATAAGTTTGAGGCTAGTAACATTGGTTGGTCTCGAGCCACAGGCTGGTGGGCTCCAAACTCTGCAGGAAAGGCATGAAAAGCCTCTGAAATGAGGCTTATTCTATCACAACGGAAGGATGGAGTGACATAAATGTCCCCTGGGCTTCCATGTCTTTCCTTGGAACGAATGCCCCAGTGCTTCACATCAACTCCCGGTGGGTCTGTCTGAAGAACGAGGCCATCACGAGAACTTAATTTGGAACCCCAGACGGTGCCCGTTTCATCGTTGGATGGATACACTTGGCTTTCAGAATCCCTAAGCGGGCAGACCCTGTAAGTGAATGATTGCCCAGGCACTTCCCCCCCCCCTTTTTAATGCTAACTGTAAACAATATGAAAAAGGTGACATTTTATGCTCCTGCGGCCAGTTTTTCCAAAAGCTAGGACCTAAATATTGGGCACAAATCAATATTTAGGGAGGCAGGTTTTAATCACACAGCGTTAGAGGTAGTTCATCATGAATAATGGGAAAAGCCAACGTTTCTGTGTGGGAATACGGACATCCGTTTTTTTTTAATGGAAAAGGAAGGTGTGCTCCAGTATTTATGGCCGGGCAACGCTTCATTACTATGGCAAAACACCGGTGGGACTACCATCGTTCATGCATTCCAGAATTTGTTGATTTGTTCATCAAAAATGGCAGTTGGCTAAGGAGAAAAACCTTCCATGAAAACGAGAGTCCTTGTGCAAACTGTGTGATTAGAAACTGTAACTTGTCTCCTGGAATCAGCCTGAAGATTCATCATCATCTGCTTAAAAATGGAAAAAAATGCTTGAAATCCCTTTTTAAATAAATAAATAATTTATTGTCAGTTATTTATTTAAAAAGGGATTTTTCCCACTCCCAGATGCTCTCTAGTCCTACTGTTTGCAGTTAGAGCATAAATGTTTGTATTTTGTACATATAAACGTGTGTATGTGTGTATATATGTCTATATACCATATTTTTTGGAGTATAAGACGCACCTACCTTTTTTGGGGAGAAAAACAAGAAGAAAAAAATCTGCCGCTGCCTCCCAGCAATTTGCCTCCTTGCAGCAAACAGCCAAGGCTGAAAATGGGGACCACGGAGGTAGCAATAGCAATCCCTGCAGCCTGAAACAGCTGATGGTCTGCCAATCCAACCGACAATCAGCTGCTTGTGCTAATCAGGCTGTGCTGAAGCTGAAATGGGCTGTTTGCTGTTAGGAGGTAAAATTGCTAGGAAGCAAAGGGCAAAGGGGGGGGGGGCGACATTCGGTGTATAAAACGCACCCAAATTTTCACCCTCTTAAGGGGGAAAAATGCATCATACTCCGAAAAATACGGTTATGTATATACATGTACACACACACGTACACACACACACATATATAAGGATACACATGAATCTGTACACATGAATACACACACACACACACACACACACAAAGTTTATATGTACAAAATACAAAAACATTTTGTATTACATTTTTTACAAAATACAAAAACATATATATATATATATAAAACATTTTAAACGTCATTGTAAAGCTATTTAGGGAGGCAGAAGCTTCTGGATCTGGCTGCTCCCTCCCCGTCAGTGGAGATTTTCTCCAGCTGCCAGCTTTTGGTAGAGACTGCAGAGTTGCTGAGGTTTGGGAATCTCGGCCCCGGGAGTAGGCGGCACTTCAAAATCCGAAGAGCTCTGAGAGTCAACCGTTTGGACCTCTGGCCTCCCTTCTGGCTCGGTCCTCTCCTCTATTGGTTCGCTTTGATTGGGAGCTGCCCCTGCGCCCCAACCTCTGCCTCTGCCTTCCAAGGGAACGTGCTCTGCGGAAGAGGCACCCCGATCTAAAGCTTGGCAGCTGTTTGGCAAGTCCGTTTTTTTCTCTCCTGCAGGGAGATGAGGTAGGCAGACGGCCATCCTTTCAGTCCTTCCCTTGGAAGGGCTGAACTCCATGAAATTCCTTCGCTCCTGGGAGGAAACGAGGACGGTGTCGGCTTGGCTGTCCCACCCTTGGCTGCCCTGCTCAGAGATGTGGGTGGACTGAGAGGAATCCTGAGAAGAGATGTGAGTCGAGTCGCTCAGATCCTCATCGTTGAAGGGGCCACCGGGAGAAGGCGTCTCGGTTGAGCCTGTGCAAGGCAGGTGGCCCTCGTGGTCAGACGTCTCGGGGTCTTCTGAAGGACGTCTAAAGAAACTCTCCCACTTTGGCACTTCCGAGTTAGCTTGCGGTTGGTCTTCATTGGGCTTCCCGGGACTTGTTGAACCCACAAGATTGTTGTGGGGCTGCAAATCTTCAACCAAGTCTGTCCCCGGTGATGGAGTTCCAGGAAGAGCCGTCTCCTTCTCAGCTTGTTCTTCCTCCTCCTCCTCTTCCTCCTCCTCCTCACCATTCGATTCTTCGCACTCCACAAAATCAACCTGCAAAGAGGTAGGCACCGGAGAGGCCTTACGACCGTGGTCTTCTTCGCGATTTGGGGAAAGAGGCTTGCTCTCCCCGGGGCCGATCTCTGGCAGTTGTTTTGGAACCTTGCAATTTGTGGGAATCAGTCCAGAGTCAAAGAGATCGTCATCATCACTACCACCATCTGTCCAAAAAAACCCAAAATATTTAGAGATTAACAGAGTCGGAAGGGACCTTGTAGGTCATCTAGTCCAACCCCCCCACCCAAGCAGGAGACTCTACACCATTTCTGACAAATAAATGGCAGTCCAATCTTTTCTTGAAAGCTTCCAGGGATGAAGCTCCCACAACTTCCGAAGGCAACTTCTGCTCCATCGGTTGATGGTTCTCACTGTCAGGAAATTCCTCCGTATTTTCTAGGTTGAGTCTCTCCTTGGTCAGTTTCCATCCATTATTCCTTGTCTGGCCTTCAGGTGCTTTGGAGAATAGGTTGACCCCCTTCCTCCTCTCTGGGGCAGCCCCTCAAATATTAGAAGATGCTCTCCTGTCTCCCCTGGTCCTTCTCTTCACTAGACTAGCCATGCCCAGTTCCTGCAACCGTTCATCGTATGTTTTAGTCTCCAGTCCCCTCATCATCCTGGTTCCAACCCCCACCCAACCCCCACTCTGCATTCTTTCTGGAGTCTCAACAGCATATATATATATATATATATATATTCAGTGATTTTGGGCCAGTTGTTATCTCAGCTTAAACCCATCACACAGGGAAAAAAAACCCTGGAAGATGAAGGACCAGGTGGGCGCTTTGAAGGTGAGGCCAAAAATCAAATTAACAAAATGTCTATGGAGATTTTCCGTCCTCCAGGTCACAGTTGTCCCAAAGGTGCCTTTTTTTCAAGAGGCAACTGGACTTTCTGCTTTTTCTTTGAAGACTTTTCACTTCTCATCTAAGGAGCTTCTTGGATGAGAAGCGAAACATCTTCAAAGAAAAAGCAGGAAGTCCAGTTGAAAAAGCACCTTTGGGACAAATTAACCAAAGATTACATCAAGACCAGTGTTTTAAAGATGTGTGGACATCAGTTCCCAGAATTCCTTCGGGAGTTGGGCAGCACAGAAATGCGATAAATTAAATTAAATTATTAAATTAAATTAAATTAAATTAAATTCCGTAGCCAACATATCTTTGGCTGGGGAATTCTGGGGTCTTGCAGACCACACACGTCTTAAAATAGCCAAGGATGAAAGACCACATCAAACCGCAAGGGGAAACATCGGGCACATATTATCACATGTGTTGGATGTGTGCAAAGGCAAAAAACTACTGGATGAAAATACATACAAGGTTAGAAAAAATGTTAAAGCAACACACAGATTATAAACCAGAAATATTTCTGTTAGGCATAATACCGGAAACATATGATATAGGGAATATATACTTAATATTGCATGTCTTAACAGCAGCAAGAACTGTATATGCATGGCACTGGAAAAACAAGGAACCACCCATGGAAGAAGATTTAATTTAAAAAAATACTAGATTGTGCAGAAATGGATAGGCTGACATTAAAGATAAAAGATAAAGAATACTTTCAAATGTGGAACTTATTTTATCAATGGTTGATCAACAGAAGTAGAAATTAGAAAAATACTATTATGTATGTCTTATGTTTAATATATTATTATATTGTATACAATTAGATAAATTGACCCAGACAATACGCTGTTCGTAAAGCACTTATGTATGTTAAGGAAAAATATATAACTGTTAAAAAAAAAGTGGCAAGGGGAAAGAAGGTTGATCTTTTCAACTTACTGGTGTCCAGAAGCTCCAAGGCCCTCGGTCTCTTCAGCAGGCCGAGAGGTTTATAAGTTGGCCGGTTATTTGGCCTGTACTTCCTGCAGAAAGGCTTCAGGCTGAGGAGGGGAAAGAAGGGCCCAACTTTACAAAGTGATTATTAAAATCTTACCAGGGGAGAAAAACACCAAATACTGAACCGGAAACGAATCATGTCGTCTTTACTTAATTTTAGAGAAATTTAAAAGTGAACAGAATCAAATTTAGACTGTCATCTGGATGCTCCAATTTTGGAATCCAGCATTTGGTTCGGAAAACGCTACCTTTACATTAAAAGATGGCAAGCCCTTATCAAAATAGTTTTTGATAAAAGTAACCAATGGAGGGGGAACGCGGTGACTCAGTGGCTAAGACGCTGAGCTTGTCGATCGAAAGGTCGGCAGTTCAGCGGTTCGAATCCCTAGTGCCGCATAACGGGGTGAGCTCCCGTGACTTGCCCCAGCTTCTGCCAACCTAGCAGTTCGAAAGCACGTAAAAAATGCCAGTAGAAAAATAGGGACCACCTTTGGTGGGAAGGGAACAGCGTTCCGTGCGCCTTTGGCATTGAGTCATGCCGGCCACAGGATCATGGAGACGTCTTCAGACAGCGCTGGCTCTTCGGCTTTGAAACAGAGATGAGCACCGCCCCCTAGAGTCGGGAACGACTAGCACATATGTGCGAGGGGAACCTTTACCTTTACCTGATGGAAAAGTTTAATAAAGGACGGCTTGATGTGGATTCCATTACAGGTAGCCTTTCACTTAACAGCGGTTACAGAACCTGGTTGTAAGTTGTGATGGCCATAAAATGAATCGGTCACATGATCGACTTGGAATTATCTTTTTTTTTTTTGCAGTGGCCGTTAAGCGAACACAGCAGTCGTAAACTGAAACGACGGTTTGCTGTTGGTGCAGTTTGGTGGAAAACGAAGTAAAAACTGCTTTTCAGAAAAACCATCATAAAGTGACCGTCGGACATGGCAAATGGACACAAACGTGGCCCGGTGGCCGAGCCCCCAAAATCTGATCACACAACTATGGGGAGAGGCAGCCATCGCTGGAACTTCAAAATTCAGGTTGTGAGTGGCTTCCCAGGAAATTCGCTGTAATTTTGAACAGTTGCTAGCTGACCAGGTTGCAAACTGAACACTTTATTTGTATTATGGAGGGGGGAAAAAAATTAAAGACAGAACACTCACTTTTCTTCCACTTTGTCCTTGGTTGACCCCATTGGAATCACGTTGGGGTAGACATTCACCGGGCAAATGTAGCTCAAGAAATCTTGGATCTAGAATGGAGGATTGAGGAAAAAAAAGGAGGCATTGATAATATTTAATGTCTTGCCTTAATTTCTTGTACTTATGATTTGCAACGACTTTAAGAAGTACGGAGGGACTAAGAACAGTTTGTTTAGTGACCGTTTCTAAGTTACAACGGCGCTGAAAAATGTGACTATCTTTCACATTTAGGACCTTGGCAGCCTCCCCGTGGTCACGTGATCAAAATTCAGGAGCTTGGCAGCTGGTTTCATAGTTACGACGGTTGTATCCCAGGGTCACGTCATCCCCTTCTGCGACCTTCTGACAAGCAAAGTCAACCAAGCTATTAACTTAAGAACTGCAGGGATTCTCTGAATAACCGTGGCAAGAAAGAGTCATAAATGGAGCAAAGCTCACTTAACAGATGTCTCACTTAACAACAGAAATGTTGGGCTCAATTGTGGCCGTAAAACGAGGACTACCTGTAATTCGTAACATGCACACAATGATTTTTCATAAGGCGAGATGAGTCGCTCGTAAGTCCAACAAATCAATAAAATCTTTGCCAATGGTGACTGTGTTGTACGGGGAACGCAATTTAACAAAAGGGCAACTACGTACCTCGCAATAAGAAGAGTGAAACGAGAAGCAAGCTCTGTAGGAACTCATTCCGGCCCTAAACACAAGGCATAAATTTAAATTCGTTTCCTCTGCTGTTGATCAAAACAAGATTAAAAGCATGCTTTTTTTTTGCAGCCATCTTCCTTACACCCGTGTCCTTCCCAGAGGAACGTGGTTTCCTCTTGAGGACCATAATAATTGAACAGACATCTGGAAGACTAGAGATGTTCTTCTAAAGCGTCAATCTTCTAAAGGAATCTTAGTCAATTTGTGACCTTCCGAAGTGAAAGGAATTTGATTTTGGGTGAAAAACAGTCTTCTAAACAAGCTTAATCTTGAATATGATCTGGCACTTTTAACAAGAAGATGCAAGGATGAACCATAAAAAATATTCCTCACTTGCCTGTATCTTTTAAACCTTCTATCAAGCAATTTTTTTAGTTCGTTTTCTCTAAAACTCCTAAACATTAGCGCTTGAATAAGTGCTAATTTACATTCTGTTGTCACCTCAAATAAACCAGGAAAAATCTATGTGTATATTGTAAAGGGCAGGATGAAAGGAGAAACAAAAATACAGAAGACCTTTTTACTTTGAACCAGTTTAAATCACTAGAACCACCTGAACTGCACCTCCAAAGTAGTGAAGGAAACGGCTGGTAATGAAGCGAAATTATATCAGCTAGACCTTACTTAGGTTAACTGATAATAAAAGAAGAGCTAAATCAATTGCTATGAAGTTCAAAAGTTGAAAGCTTTTGTTGTCGTTGTACATCATGTATACAATGAAATTGGTTTAGCCTCTACTGCAAGAATACAAGACAACATGAATAATATAAAGAATAATCCTTATACAAGTAGTTAGGAAAAAAAAAACCTAGAAGTATCAATGAGAGATAGGGATAAACTGCTAATTTTGTGGAGTCCCTGGTGCTTTCTGAGCTTGGTGCTTTTCTTCCGGACATCTCATTACCCAAGTAGGGAACATCATCAGTGCTAGAAGGGAGTGGTGTTTGCATCTTCTAGAACTGATGATGTTCCCTAGTTGGGTCACGAAATGTCTTCAAGAAAACCACCAAGCTCAGAGAGCACCAAGGACCCACAGTTCTCCTCCTCCTTTTTCCCTTCCTCCTCCTTCTCCTCCTCCTCCTTCCTTCTAGCACTGATGATGTTATCTAGATGGGTCACGAAATGTCTGCAAGAAAGCCACCAAGCTCAGAGAGCACCAAGGACCTCACAGTTCAACCCCGAGCTGCCAATATTCTCTTCGAATGCTAATTTTGGGAAATTAAAACATACGCTGCCCTCACCTCATGATCACGTTGCTTTTCCGTGTCCTCTCTCCAAACCACATGGTGGATGGCTTGACACTGATAACACGCAACTCGTGTCCGTTCTGGGAAGTCATTCCACACGGCAGTCTGTTCCCGCGGTACATTTCGTAATCCTAATGGACAGATAACACCTCGTCAGATCGTGGCTAAAAGTCTACGGAGATTCTCAATCACCTACTCGCACCTACTATCTGGAACGAGCTCCCCCCGGAGATATGGAGGATCCCGGATCTGCGTACCTTCCGTCGCGCGCTCAAGACTTTCTTATTTCATCAAGCTGGCCTGACCTAAATTTTTCTCCTTTTTAAATGGAAATTTTAAATTTGGTTTTAAATTATTGGGGTTTTAAATTTGTTCAGCCAAATTATTTAATTCGTTTTATTCTATTTTAAATTTTGTATTTATATGTTTTATTCTATGGCTGTTCACCGCCCTGAGTCCTTCGGGAGTAGGGCGGTATACAAATTCAATAAGTAAGTAAGTAAGTAAGTAAATAAATAAATAAATAAAAAATCATCCAGGTCCTGGTTATCCCAAAAGTGGTGTTTTTTTTTTTTTCCAAGAGGCAACTGGACTTTATGGGGGGGTTTTTTTGAAGACGTTTTGCTTCTCATCCAAGAAGCTTCTTCAGCTCTGACTGGATGGTGAGGAACGGAAGGATTTGTATTCCTTGCAGACCAAGCTGGTCATCTGCATCCTTTGAGAGGGTCATTGAGGCCACTTGGAGGTTTATCTGAGTGGTGCAAATGGATGTGGAGCCTTCTGGGCTGCAGGATGTTTCCAAAAGGCAAGTGGACTTGTGTTTTTTCTTTTTCGTTTGAAAACATTTCACTTCTCATCTGAAGAAGCTCCTTGGATGAGAAGAGAAACATCTTCAAAGAAAAAACGAAATCCATTCGCCTTTTGACAAAAGCATCTTTGGGGATATTAGTACAATAGTGGCCTCAGGTCACTGTCAATGATTCTATACCACATGGTTTTCATTTCATCATCTCCACGTTGTCTTCCACCAGAGGGAAGGCTTTCATCAATTAGCAGGAAGGCAACCCTCATTTTTTTTAAAAAAAGAGATACATACCCTCGGATGGCGACATGCGTGAATCTGGGTACGCCGATTGGTGGTAACATGGTAGAGAATTTCCGGCATGTTTTTAAACATGTCCAACTTGTTCACATGCACCTAGGACAGGAGAGTCATAAAAAAGGGTATTTTAGGCAACTTGGAAAAGAGACAAGCGAAAACACTAGCAATCATTTTTCAACAACATATTGGAAGAGAATTTCTTGGCTAATTGGTGGAGAATGTAGAATGTAATGTAGAACGAACTCTAAGGCAGGTTACTAAATCAGCCATAACTCTGTTTTCATCCCGTGGATTAAAAAACAAAACAGAACCACCAAGCATCCTCACTGTGTTTGAAACGCGAGTGAGCCTGATCCAGACCGATCCGTAACCTGCCATTGCAAGGCAAAAGTTTGGTGCTCTCTGAGTTTGGTTGTTTTCTTGCAGATGTTTAATTACCCAGCTAGGGAACGTTGTGGCTGCTAGAGCTCTGGATAATGAAAGGTTTGCAAGAAAACATCCAGCCTCAGAGAGCACCAAAGATCCCAGTTCAAACCTGAGCCACAAATATTATCTCCTGTTGGTAAAATATTGTCAGCTTGAACACTTTGAGGGAAAAAACACCCAGGAAGCAAAACCAATTGCTAAGTAAAACAAATCTTGAAATAGGGCTGCTATGTTCGTATTCAACTTGTGAGTTGCAAGACTGCCTCTGACTGACCACAAGGAACAGAGTTTCCCAACCATGGCAACTTGAAGCCAAGAGCTCAGATGGCGGAGTGGTTAGCATGAAGGATTGCATGCTGACTCTGCCCACTGCCAGCAGTTCGATTCTCACTGGCTCAAGGTTGACTCAACCTTCCATCCTTCCGAGGTGGATAAAATGAGGACCCAGATTGTTGGGAGCAAGAGGCTCACTCTGTAAACTGCTTAGAGAGGGCTGTAAAAGTACTATGAAGCGGTATATAAATCTAAGTGCTATTGCTAATCTGTATTCCCTCCCTCCCTTCCTCTTCTATTCCCTTTCTCATTCTCCTTCCTGGTGGCGCAATGGTCAGAATGCAGCATTGCAGGCTGACTCTGCCAACAGTCAGCAGTGCAATCCTGGCCAGCTCAAGGTTGACTCAGCCTTCCATCCTTCCGAGGTCGGTAAAATGAGGACCCAGATGGTTGGGGGCATTTTGCTGACTCTGTAAAACTGCTCAGAAAGGGCTGTAGAGCAGTATGAAGCGGTATATAAGTCTAAGTAAATAAGTAAATGAAGGAGCCTTGGTGGCGCAGCAGACTAAAGTGCTGTTAAGTAGCACTTAGCTGCCAGCTGCCTGCAATTACTGCAAATTCAAATCTCACCAGGCTCAAGGTTGACTCAGCCTTCCATCCTTTCTAAGGTAGGTAAAATGAGGACCCAGATTGTGGGGGCAATAAGCTGACTTTGTATAAAAAAGAACACCGCTTACGGGGGGCCGAAAGCGCTACTAAGCAGGTATATACAAAAGTATGAAGGCTATTGCTTAACGCATTGTAAGCCGCCCTGAGTCTCCGGAGAAGGGCGGCATATAAATCGAACCAATAAATAAATAAGTGCGATTGCTATTAAGATCTGTGGATTTCCCCCCACAGCTGGTTTGGGAATTCTGGGAGTCGAAGTCTACATGTCTCCTGTTTAGAAAAGACTCAACCTAGAGACGCCGTCTTACCTTGATCCCAAGCTCTTCGCTGAGATTTGTGAATAAATACTCATATCCATAAGCCGCTTTGCAATTCAACCAGACCATGTGATAGGGACTCTGGACCACCCAGCTTCGGACTAATTCCATCAGCCCCTTCATACAGTCTTCCTGATGTGAAAAAGAGTACATACGATGGTTTTAACTTCAATGCAATGATACCACACACTTGAGTTGAATTCTTTTATCCCCCCCCCCATTGAATTAATGCAGATAAGCACCATATGCCTGTTTTTCAAATATGAAGTCACTTTACTACAAATGTTAAGCAAAATTTCCTTCGAAGTGAGCTTGATGACTAAGTGATGGTTAAAAACTTTCTTTTAAAGCAGGGAAAAACAATCGGATTATCTATTGGGGCATTCCCAAATAATTAATAAGGAATAAGGAGTGTGGACAAGATGCAAGGATCCATCATCTAGAACAGAAGTCTTCAAACTTGGCAGCTTTAAGACTTGTGGGCTTCAACTCCCAGAATTCTCCAGCCAGCATAGCTGAACTCCACAAGTCTTAAAGCTGCCAAGTTTGAAGACCTCTGTTCTAGAATAAGGCAAAATTGAGCTCTAATTGTAATTTAGACATTTCTTGCTTGCAATATTCAGCAATCTAACACAGGATAAGCCTGAATTAATCATGTTGCATTGGGAAGGTCTAAATTGGCTAGATGGCTGCCCAAATCATTAATTTGTATAGATGGGAACTGAATATTTGAATTGCAAAGAGTTTTAAGTGGAATTATCACAATCAGCAGCACAGCAAGCCAAACTGCACCACAAATAGGAAGATAGTTAAAATTGTATTGCTATCCCTGTTGGCTGCAACGAAATGCGTGCATGTAATTTATTTCATAAGGTTCATACATTTATGCTTCAAGGCACGCTTATTTTTATCTTCATTACTAGGGTGTGAAATGTATTCATTTACATATTATACACCATTAGCATTCAAGAGTGGAATGTTATCTTCTCATCTTACTTACCCGGCTTGGTATTTGATAATATTTGCGATCAAAGAACGTGGTGTCTAAATAGACACTCTGGATGTCCTTCACTCTGAAAAGAGAATGGCAGTATTGGTAGAGTAGTCCTTGACTTATGACCACAGTTGGGGTCCAGAATTTCTGTTGCTAAGCAGGGCGGTTCAGTGAGTTGTGGCAGATCCGATGGCCATTTTTGCCACGGTTGTTAAGCGAATCGCAAATAGTCCTTAAACAGTCCTTCCCCCTATCGCAGTGTTTCTCAACCTTGGAAGCTTGAAGATGGGTGGACTTCAACTCCCAGAATTCCCCCAGCCAGCGTTGCTGGCTGGGGGAATTCTGGGAGTTGAAGTCCACCCATCTTCAAGCTTCCAAGGTTGAGAAACACTGTCTTATTGGCTTTGCATGTTAGGAAGGTTGCAGACGGTAATCACATGACCCTGGGATCATGCATCTGAATTTTGGTCATGGGACCGTGGGAATGCCCGTTGTAAGTGTGAAGACTAGTCGTAAATCACTTTTTCCTGTTGTAATTCTAAATGGTCGCTAAATGAATTGTTGTAAGACTAGGAGTACCCATCTTGCATCTGACATAATTATGTCAGCTATACGTTAATTCGTAAGGTTTATGTCAGGATCTGGAATAGTGGTGTGGTGGCCTAGAGGTGGAGCTCTCGCCTCACAATCAGGAGGCTGTGGGTTCGATCCTAAGTAGAGGCAGATATTTCTCTCTCTGGGCACACTGAGAATATGTCTGCTGAACAAAACTCCACATTGGCGACAGGAAGGGCATCCGGCCAGTAAACACTCAGCTCCATTCAGTTTGCCCAGACTCCACCCCAATGGAAGGGATTATGGTGTCTTTAAAAAGAGATGACGATGTCAGGATATGGAATATTATATTTGCTTTTACAAAATGATTTCTTGAGAAGGAAAAGCAGGACATTTATTTTCAAGCTTCTCTTGACTGAGATGAGAATTGGAAGCCACGTGGACTCTGGTTCAAGGACCCGGATCTCTTTTAAGTAATTCTTTTTTTTTTTGCAAGAACCAGGAACGCCATTGAGAAAGAATTCTACCATAAAATGCAAGCAAGCCCGGTTGATAGGAAAATCCATGGTCCATTTTCCCACGCCTTTCTCCCACCTGCACGATGCCACAGGTGGCAAACCCCATCGTGCTGGTGGGCGGGAGGGACAGTGGCCACTGATCCCTTGTTATTGGAAGAGACCAGGTAAGGTAGATCAATTTTATTGTCACGTTTCGGCGTAAAGAATGGCGCACATTAAAATGAAATTCCAATGACTCGGGTCTTTGCTTCTGACCTTGTCAGAACCGACCCACTCGCTGATTACCGTATTTTTTGGAGTATAAGACACACTTTTTTCCCCTCCTAAAAGAGGCTGAAAATTTGGATGCGTCTTATACTCCGAATGTAGCCCCACCCTCCCGCTGGCCTCCACGTGTCCTCTTCCTGGCTGCAGAGATTGCCACCAACAATGGCTTGTGTTTTTGGGCTCCGCGCGTCGTGTTTTCAGTCTCCAAACGCCCCCTTTGAGAGCCCTTCAAGGCTGCGGGGATCGCCAAAGCACTTTGTGGATCACCGCCCAAAAATGCGACTAGTTTGGAGGCTGAAAACGCGACGTGTGGTGCCCAAAATGACTACCGTTACAGCTGCTGCCTTCTCTTACCCCTTTCGCACTTCGCTTGCTTTAGTCACTGGAGCTCCCTCCGACGCGAGTGAAGCGATCTTCTGTGCTTTGCCTGCTTTTCTAATTGCTGTTCCCTCCAACGATCAGCTGTGCTTTAGAAGTTGTTTTTTTAGCCCCAACCAGCCCCAACCTCAAAACCAGCGAGCGAACTAATGTGCTGAAGCTGACCAGGCTAAGGATGCTAGCCAGATGTTTTCCTCCCCAAAAACTAAGCTGCGTCTTATACTCCGAAAAATACGGTATATACTGCGACTGTGTTTGCAGGGAGTGGTAAATTTATTTATTTATTTATTTATTTATTTATTTATTTATTTATTTATTTATTATATTTCTATACCGCCTTTCTCCCGTAGGACTCAAGGCGGTGTACAGTCAAGAAAAATATAGACACACAAACATCATAAAATTGCTAATTAAAATTATTACTTAGTTTGGTCAATGAAATAAAACCCAGAATTAGACAACATTTAAAAAAAAAATCATTCACATGTTCGTATGTTTAGCCCCGCCTGTTGGAACATCAGGGTCTTGAGGGCACGGCGGAAAGCACGGAGATCAGGGATATTCCGTATCTCCGGGGGGCAGTTCATTCCAAAGGGTTGGAGCCCCCACAGAGAAGGCCCTCCCCCTGGGAGTCGCCAGTCGACATAATTTGACTGACGGTACCCTGAGTAGTCCCCCCCCTGTGAGAACGAACTGGTCGGTGGGAGGCTATTGGTGGCAAAAGACGGTCTCATAGGTACCCAGGTCCTAAGCCATGGAGCGCTTTAAAGGTGATAACTAACACCTTGAATCATGGATCCCTCAGCTTTGAAAATTCATCTACTCCTCTGCCAATCATTCAATCAATCAATCAATAGCAAGTGCAGAGAAAGCCCAGAGGTGGATCACCCAAGTGTGCATAAGAGGCTTTTTGTTCCTCATATTATAGGACAGGAGGGAAGTAGCATCCTCCAAGCATCTTTCGCCAGCTAAGTTCAAGACATTCCAACATACTAAAGAGTTGAACTCATTCCTCCATATTGACCCCATGCATGTTACCGAGGTCCCAAAGCAGGGACAATACGCACCTTTTTCTTCATAGGCCTACTACGGGTGGTCCAAGAGGAAGAGCCAGGGGCTTGCCTCACCTGCTTCCTGAATGCAGAAGTTCCATTCGGGCCACTTCTCCTCTGGCGAGTCGGAAATCCCCCGTGTACAAGACAGTCCCATTTTCCCCTTGGAAGAGAAACCTGGTTGGAAACGGATTCTTTCATTATTCACATTCACATATGCTGCTAAACAACCCACGTCCTGTTGGGTCGTTGTTTCAGAGATATTTCCTCACCTAAGCGGAGAAACAGAATGACCAAGGATGGGCAAAAAGGCAGTTAGAGCAGGACAACTTTTGACTTCCTGCTGTCTTCCCCATTGCATTTCCTTGTGGGAAGCTGATAGGCACAGTTGGAAATCTTTTCCTTCCTTCCTTCCCTTTTCCTTCCCTCCCTTTTTCCTTCCTTCCCATTTTCTTCCCTCCCTTTTTCCTTCCTTCCTTTCCTCCTCCTTCCCTTTTCATTCCTTTTCTTCCCTATCTCCCTTTTTCCTTCCTTCCTTCCCCGTTTTCTTCCCTTCCTTCCTTCCCTTTTCCTTCCCATTTCCTTCCCTCCCTTTTTCCTTCCTTCCCATTTTCTTCCCTCCCTTTTTCCTTCCTTCCTTTCCTCCCTCCTTCCCTTTTCATTCCTTTTCTTCCCTATCTTCCTTTTTCCTTCCTTCCTTCCTCGTTTTCTTCCCTTCCTTCCCTTTTCCTTCCCATTTTCTTTCCTCCCTCCCTTCCCCTCCCTAATGAGGGTGAATTAAGCAATTACACTTTGATCCAAATGACATGTGAAAGAATTATGGCAAAAGAAAACAAAATACGCATTTCCATCATTGCTGTTCATTGTCTGATAGGAGAACAAAAGACATACATAACTGATCCTGGGCAATGGCCGGCTGGCAGAAGTGTGACCTCTAGATCTTCTTTCTGGAAAGGAAAAGGTGAAAAAAGAGCTTCAAATTCATTGGATAACAGAAAGGATGGAAAACTCCTGATTTTTATAGTACTTTCTGGTCCCCAATGACGGGCCACAGTTAACAGGAGGCACCTGCTTAGAATTATTTGTCCATTTGTCGAGTATGCAAAACAATTTGAAGTCAAAAATCTTCCAAACATCCCCTTCTGATTCTTATCAGAATTGTTCCAAATTTTACAAAAATAGTGTAAACTCTGAATTGTGGGATTTTGATTTTTTTTATATATATAGATTCCTTCTGTTAATAGTTGGAACAACCATAAGAAACAGCAAAGAAGTGATTTTGTCCTCTCTTGCATTTAAGATTTTCAATTGAATGGCTAGAAAAGGAATTATTTCTTATGGTCGGTCAGTTGGCAATCGACCTTTTGAGCAACCTAAAAAAAGAGACTTAAGGCCTGGATTTCAATGGTTATGCCACCCTCCTGGCGTTCAACAACGTGGCTGCATTTGTGGCTGTTTTCAGTCCTGCATCACGTCACTTGTGTTTTACGATGGGTTAGACATTCACATTAGAAAACTTTAAATACAGGCACATATTTTGATCAAAAAGATAAAGCACTGAGTTTCAAATGAGCGTCTCACCTCTCCTGATGTTTCCTCAATGAGAGAAATTTGAGTCGGTGTTTCAACTTCCAGGGTGACCTAAATCATAGAAACCACAACAGGCAGATCAACGCTGAGAAAGGAGATATATTTATGCAATTCCTAGTGTATTTTTAATACACTAGTATTTATGGGGACACGGTGGCTCAGTGGCTAAGACACTAAGATTGTCGATTGAAAGGTCGCCAGTCCAGCGGTTCGAATCCCTAGTGCCGCGTAACAGGGTGAGCTCCCGTTACTTGTCCCAGCTTCTGCCAACCTAGCAGTTCGAAAGCACGTAAAAAATGCAAGTAGAAAAACAGGGACCGCCTTTGGTGGGAAGGGAACAGCGTTCCATGTGCCTTTGGCATTGAGTCATGCCGGCCACATGACCACGGAGACATCTTCAGACAGCGCTGGCTCTTCGGCTTTGAAACGGAGATGAGCACCGCCCCCTAGAGTCAGGAACGACTAGCACATATGTGCGAAGGGAACCTTTACCTTTTTAGTGTCTTTTTATGACGGGAAGAAGATGTAGGGGGAAACACGGATATGTGTGAAATGCCATGAATGTGAAAATGCAGCATTCTGGTTTGGTAAAAGAATGAACAGAGCAGATCTGCCTGATTAGCCAGGAAGGTTCCACTCCTGTATTTGTTAATATCTTTATTATTTGCAATTATCTTTTCTCAATCATGCCTTCGAGTTCCTCGCCATATAATTCCCAATGCTGTATTTAAGAAAATTCAGTGCAAAAAACCCACTTTTATTATTTTTACAAATAATTCAGGGCAGCGAATATATCCTAAACAGTTTCCTCCTCCTGCTTTCCCAACAACCACCCTGTTAGGCGGGTTGGGCTGAAAGAGACTGGTCCAAAGTCATCCAGATAGCTTTCATATCTAAGGTGGGACTAGAATTCCCAGTCTCCCACTTTCTAGCCTGGTGCCGTATCTACTTAACAATATTATTCTTACACTTTGGTATCTATTATTAATTACTAGAATTGATTATTGCCATTGTAGTGTTTATAGGTCGTAAAGAGGTACAAGAAATGGGTAACTCACAATGTAATTTTCCCAGAATGTGTATCGCGGGCTGGACAGTAGCAATTCTTTTGTCACAGGGGAGCAATACAGGCGGAGTTTCAAGCTTGTAAGATAGAAGCAAAACAAACAAACATGCAATGCCATGTATATTTCAATTTTGGGAGCTGAAGTTCACACATCTTAAAAGTTGGGAAGATTGAGAATAATAGGAAACAATAATGGGAGACAGCTCCATTTCCTGCTGATGAACAATTCAAAAGAACTGCATAAATGAAGAGGCATTTCTGTCTTCTTCCAGCATTCTGATCTCTTATCCAAGCTATTTATTTCATAAGGCATGGAAGCCAATGTCTTCCACAAGGGAAATTTGACAATTGTGTGTAATTGCTAAGTACAGTATGTCAAATTCTGCAACGCAGGCCAGCAAGAATCTACTTCGATTACTTTTTATTTCACTTAATATCGCTTCCTTTGTACAAAGGGAAAAAAATATAGAGAGAAGAAAGATGGCAAGTGAAAGAAATGCTATTGCAATATGCTTTTCGAAGAAATTCGAAAAGAGGTGATTGCAATTTGGAAGCTCCTGTAAGATGCTGTGGAGTCTGTTATTCTAGCAAAATTTAAAAGAAACGGTTCTCTACCTGCATGCCAGCCGTCTTTTCATAGAAGGCGCTTTCAGGCCTTTCATGTGATCTAAATAAAAAATCAACAACAACCTGGTATGAATTAAAATAGTCTCCATACAAATCATTAGAAAAGTATCATGTTAAATACATCAACAAGTTCAACAAGTTTTCCCCGTTTGTAAAATATCGATACCCAGACTGAAAAGGAGGCTTCAGCCTCTGCTGGGCCTTTTAGCAGCCTGTATGTATCTTTTTCTTTTAAAAAATTGATTTAAAACAGTCACCTGATCCTCTTTTGCGACCTTCCGACATACAAAACCAAGGGGGAACCCGGTTCACTTAGCGACCATGTTACTAACTTAACAATTTGCAATGATTCACTTAACAACCGGGGCACGGAAGGCCTTAAAATGGGGAAAAAAACTCGTGTCTCGCTTAGCAACATAAAATTTCGGGGTCCATTGTGGCCATAAGTGGAGGACCACCTGCATGGGCTCGTGTTGTGACCCTGCAAGGGCCAGAAGCGACTTAGCGACTGAACCAGAGCAAAAGAGGCAGAGCTGGGATCTCCTGGTGGTCTCCTTTCCTTCTCCTTTCTCGCCCTTTTCCCAGAACGCCCTCCCCCGCTCACCCTTATGGCAGTGGGAGAGGAAGTAGGCGCGGGCGCGCAGGTTCTCCCGGTCGAAGCGGTCGATGGAGAGGTGGGGATACTCTCGCATCACCCCGCCGAAGCTGCTCATGCTGCCGCCGCCGCCGCCGCCGCCACCGGCTCCTCTTCCGCTTCACACTTCCGCCAGGCTCTTCCCGCCGCCTTCTCATTGGCTGAAGCAGCGCCAATCACAGGGACTCCTTCCCCGGACGCATGCGCATATAGGAACTCGAAGGCGTGGCCCTACTCTCCTTGATCTTAAAAAGACAAGGAGACTCCGCCCAGCCGTCCGAGTTCCCATTTGCGCATGCGTCCGGGTGAGGCTTCTCTGTGATTGGCGCCGCCTCAGCCTATCACAGGAAGGCCTCACATATGCTGGGGGCGAGGGAGGGAATCTGTGACCTGCAGGGTCCTAGTGCGGCATGGGTTAGGGTAGCGGAGCTTTGATGGTCCTTGCATTAAATTGACTAAGTTGTATTTACTCTGAAAAATAGAGAAGGGGAAGGTTGCCACAACCTAAAGTGCGAAAGTACGAGACACAATTTCTATATGGAGCTTCCCTACTCTGAACCCCTCGCTGATAATGATCAACCAATAATACTACGGCAGCGTGGATTGTTTTGGACTACGATTCCCAGAATTCCATCACGTCTGTCACGCTCGCTCGAGCTTCTGGGAACTGTATTTTTAGGACCTAGCGGTGAATAGAACCCGCTGATTGGCCCAAGCAGACGAAGAGCCCGCCTTCCGCTAGATTGGTCCTCGCCGGCAGCTCCGATTGGCTCGGAGCCCTGAACGTGTTTGGTTGCTAAGCAACCGCGTAACCGCCGCGGGTGCGGGGCGTGTCATCGGCGTGCGTGGAGGAGCACACCTGAGGTAAGTCAGGGCCGGCCGGGGCGGCTTGGCGAGGCCGGCTTCCTTTCGGCTGAGGATAAGCGTTGCAGTCCCAGCCAGGGTAGAAGTGGCCGGCGATGGAGAGAAAATAGGGGAATAAGGGCTCGTCTCGTTTTACTTTCCCTCATAAACATAGTTTTTGATTGGTCGGCACTAAGGCCCCGCCCCTTTTGGGTGGCAACTCCGCTCCCGGCTCGAAGCATCGCGAGATTTGGGCGGGTGAGGCGGGAATAGGGCTCTGCACGTGTTTGGGCCGTTGGTTCACATTTTGGCGGGAATCTGTTTGAGGGGCTTTTGAGGGGCGAACGGTGCGCGTCTCTGTGCTGCACACGGCCCAGGATTATAAAAATCTATAAAAAAAATTTAATTTACAAAAACGTAGATTCTATAAATATAGGAAAATACTTTCTGAATTTTCAATCAAAAAACTGCGACTTGAAGATTTGGCATCTCACTTGCCATTCAGGATACCAAAAAGCAACTAGTAATTACAAATAATAACTAATAATAATGATTACATATTTAATTAATCCTCAATTTTCTGGTTCAATTAAAAAATATATATATATGCTGAGCTATTTATGAGGTTTCCTTCTCACATTTCATGAATATCGTTATCTTGAACCCGTTTTGGCTCCTCATAAATAGAAAATTGTTCCCTTTTATATGTGGTTTTTTTTTAACCGTGCGTTTTGTTACATCAGTTTTGTGAATTCGTTATTGCTATTGGATTGCTACGTTGAAATAAGAGAGTTCAAAATAAACTCTGTATTTTCCTAGAACATTTTTCTCCCGTGCTAAGGAATGTGTAAACTTTTCCTTATTTCTTATTTTTTTCTATTCCAGCTCCTTCCCAAATTAATATTTTGATAACTAAACGTGACTTGCATCCTCTAATTAGCTGAAGTGATGGCTTCAAATTGCAGACTTTCCTGATAAATCAAAAAATGCAGGGTACAATGTGTATATATTATTCACAACTGATACACAAAGGTAGCCCTCGACTTACGACCACAATTGAGCCCAAAATTTACGTTGCTAAGTGAGATTTGTTGAAGTGAGTTTTGTCCCATTTTACGACCTTTCTTGCCACAAGTGGTTAAGTGAAGCCTTGCAGTTGTTAAGTTAGTAACCTGGTTGTTAAGTGAATCTGGCTTCCCCATTGACTTTCCTGGTCAGAAGGTCCCAAAATTTGTTCACATGATCTGGGTGACGCTGCAACCGTCATAAATACGGTATGCCAAGCATTTAATGTGATCACTGGGATGCTGCAACGGCTGTAAGTGTGAAGAATAAGGTCATAAGTCACTATTTTCAGTGACGTAACTTTGAACTCTTGTAAATTGACAACTTACCTGTGTATCATCTTCTTTAGCAGAATGGCAAAAACAACATATTGTAAAAACTGCAAAACTGTAAAGATTTTAAGGTCTTTTTTTAGCTAGGCTGCCTTTTTATTGAGCCCTGATGGCCCACTGGTTAGAACGCAGTATGACTGCCCACTGCCAGCAGTTCGATCCTGACTGGCTCAAGGTTGACTCAGCCTTCTGTCCTTCTGAGGTCAGTAAAATGAGGACCCAGATTGTTGGGGGCAATAGGCTGACTCTGTAAACCCACTCAGAGGGGGCTGTAAAGCAGTGTGAAGGGGTGGATAAGTGCTGTTGCTATTTATATTGCTAGTATCATGCTTGTTGTTTTTTTGCAGAAGCGCCTATGGAAAGTTCAGCTTTGTTTATGGACAGTAAGAATATGGCCTGTGCATCTTTCTCTTCTGGAGAAGCACATATGACAGATAAGCCTGGTACGTCCTTCAGTAGAGGAGCAGATAGCCCTGAAGACACGTAAGTGGCCATCATGCAGGGTCTTCAGGGTGACATCCTGTTGATGGAAGGTTTTGTTCATTTGAGGATGTAAATCGGAGTAATTATAATCTATCATGTCTCAAGAAGTTGGGGGAAAGGAAGGAAGGAAGGAAGGAAGGAAGGAAGGAAGGAAGGAAGGAAGGAAGGAAGGAAGGAAGATGAGCCTGCTAGGAACTAAAACCAAATATGGGAGGAGACAAAATGGAGATCTACAGATGTATTTATTATTTATTTGTTAAACTTCTTTGCTGACTGTCTTGCCGTGAGGATACCCTAGATGGCTCTACTTCCTAAGAGCTTTTCTTCCACCTTACTTTCTTTTTGGAAGCAACGGGACAAATCAGGATTTATATTCTAAATATATGCATATTTTGGCTGGAAAGAATAACCGAAGGAGAGGAAATCTGAGTCTAAAGCCATTATTATTTATTCCCTTTTTTCAATAGTAGCTCTGTTTTTCAAAAGTACAGCTGCTTTTTGTCAAAAACAATTGGTAAGTCTTTTGGGTGGTATCAAAACAGTTCATAATACAGTTATGGCTTTAGTTAATTATGTCCATACATTTAGTTGCAATGTATTTTCATAAAAATTTTGATGATGTTTCTTCTACTCTTTTTTATGCATATCATTGCAATTTAAAAAAAAAATAATTCAGCAAGTTAGCCGGTGATGTTTCCGGGGCAACAGCCAGTATTGATCGCAAGCCAAAATTCATGCAGCGGGCCAAAACATGGTCGGATGAAGTTGAAAATTTATACAGATTTCAGCAAGCTGGCTATAGAGATGAAAATGAATATAAACAAGTAAAGCATGTTGATGTGGTAAGACTTGATAGATTTTAAGAATTGAGCATTTTAAAGATGAAAACTTACTATTCCATACAATAATCTCCTTAGGTTTGTGATACTTTTTCATCATTTCCTCCTGGCATGATTTGTTGCTGTTGGTAGAAAAAGCACCATCAGAGAATTTGTTCAGTGAGGGTTTCTCACATAAATGACAAGTAACTGAACTGGTGCAACGTGGCAAACTATGAAAGATAGGTATAAATACCGATGACTGAATTTACCCATTTTGGAATCTATGGGTGGAGAAACTTTCAAATACATTCCTCTCTCTAAAGATTTACTGGTCATGTATTATTACCATTTGCTGAAGAGCTGCTATCATACACATAAGTTTACCTGCTCTGCAATATGTTTTCCGTATTTAATTAACATTTTATATTTTGTGACTATGTGTTAGTGTATATGCATAAATAAGCTGCCTTTGATTTTTTGAAGAAACTATAAAATATATAAAAATAATAATAATCCAAATTCACAAATTTAATAGCATGGGAATGGCACAAGACACTTTTCGTGTGCGATCAAAAATATTTTCTTGATTTTAATGTCCAGTTGCGTTCATATTGAATTAGATGACCCTGCAGCCAGTATTTGCTCATAGCAAATGCTTTTCTGTTGGTTCAGTCATGTGTCTAGTTGGAATCCAAGCAATTTAGGGCATTAAACTTTTTGATTGGGTCCAGAAAAAAATAATGTAAGTTACTTTCATGTGCATGTCTATGTGAGAAATTATTGTTTCCATTTGGAGACTACAAAGAAAGAATTGAGCTGACTCTTTATCTTAACTCCATGGTTACTTCAGGGGCCTGGAGTGCTGGCTTCAAAAGAGCCCTTCTCTGTTTATTCTTGGCTTTCTGTCACTAAGGAGAGAAGCAAAGGGGAAGAAGAGTAGGGATTTTATGGGAGTAGGGAGTGGAAAGTGGGATTTCCATTATGTAGAAACACCCATCAGCGAGGGATTGAAAAATGTTGAAATTGGGGAAACACTGCCATGGTGTAGCTGGAGATTTTTGGAGAAGCACTTCCTAAGCACACTTCGATATGTGCAGAGGGAGGGAGGGAGGGGAAGAAAATATTTTCAGGCTGCAGGCATCCATCTGACCACCCAAATTGTTTTTTAATCTTGGGTAAAAAAAGAAGTGCATGACACATAATAGTCATTGGCTGGCATTCAAAAAGCTAATTCAGAAGGCTTCTCTATTGGAGAGGAGCTTCTGAAGCCCAGCCAACCGCCTACTTCATAACAAGTCTGATTTTTTTAATCTCTCTCAACTCTCAGGAGCACTTGGTGATACAGTATTGTGGGCAGGCAGAGCTGCCTGGCCATCAGCTGTTCAAAGACACTGCGAATCCCACTAAATTAGGCCCAAATCTTGGAACAAGTAAATGGTTCTTGGCCCTTCTGTTAAGAACACAGATGTATAATGGATCCACGAGAAATAGATTTTCCGGGCTTCTTAAAGAATACTGAATAACACATTTATGGACAGAACAAATGGAGGGTTATGCCACCCTTGACTAATCAATAGGACTTGCATACATAACAAAAAGGAGCATTTAGGGATTACAGCTGCATCTCCTGTGTGCTCTGGCTGCGTCAGCGCAACCTGACTTTGAGCCCAGAGATTGCTTCCAGAGGGGTCCTGTGGCAGTCCCCTACAAAGAGACAATTATGACGATGTTTTGATGCTGGTCAGGAGGCCCCTGAGATTATGATTGTGTTACCTCCTTCAGTCTGAGCGAATGAAAATGTTTTCTCTTTCTAATAATGCTTCAGAAAACCTAGATTCACCCTGATGGTCATTTCATTCTGAAAACAGCCCCTCTGTGGGAACCCTTTTCCCACTCACTGGAGTCCTTTAATGCTGCATAAAACAACTGAGTTAGTCCTTGTTTGCTTACTCTAAAAAAACTTTTGCCCCCTCTATTGAAAACTTCACTGACTTGTGTTCTAGCCTTCAAGAAAATCTGCAACGATATTAAATTTGATAGAATTTGTGATTAATTCTTTCTTTCTGATAAGATGTATTTTGAGAGCACAGGAACACTTCACATTTACTATTGAAAGTTAAAGAAAATTAAAAGTATTGCTTACTGAGATGTTTAGTCAAGTCTTCTGAATGGAAGCTACTGATTAAAACAATAAACTATGAGCAACACAAAGTACTTAGTCATTCGAATCTTTATAAGAATAAAGGGATAAGATAAGTTGTGTCAGCTTTAAATGAACTGAACCCGAAAACTCAAAACTGTTTGAACCATTTGAACAGAATGAAAAGTCACAGAATTCCATACCAATTGAATTAGTTGGAATACTGCTGACCAACTCTTTTCGAAGAGAATGTTGAAAAGGGGAGATTGTGAAATCCTGAATTTCTTTCTATCTGCATTGTCAACTTTGGATCAGGTTTGGGATCCTATGCTCAGCATGCCTGGTCTCCTCCCGTATATTTGTCCCATATACGTTATACAGTATGTAATCCTTTTTTCCGTCCCTTATTCAAGTTTCACTAGCAGAACCTATAGATAAATGTGTGCTCAGCCATTCCAAGAACACATGGGCACTTTCCTTCTTCTTGTTTGCATGCAGGTGGAAAGGTGGCCAGAAACTGGATTTGTGAAGAAGCTTCAGAGGAGGGACAATACTTTCTACTATTATGATAAGGAAAGAGAATGTGAAGACAAAGAAGTCCATAACGTTAAAATGTATGGCTACTGATCTATGTCTCTCATCCACTGTTTTTAGAAATGATTTTTTTTGTCTTGAATAGAATGGAACCCATTAAAAAGTTTTTAAGAGTAACTTGATCTGATTTTATATGTGGCTCCGCTCTGTGAAAAAACAAAAGTAAATATATTTTTAATGGGCAATGTAAAAGATAATAAATTGATTTTGAGATTTCTGTTCATTGGGGCTGTGAAGGTATATCTGTTTACCTGGAGATGAACTTAGTGGACTTCTTCAGGTGTGTGCATTGTGCTATTGTCTTGGCTTGGCCTACTTCATATAATGTATTTTCTGTGTAAAGTGGTTATAAGTTTCTCCCTGGCTCTCCAGTTCCATTTTACTTCTGTTTCAGTAGGTGAATTTTGTAAGAAAGCTTTAGCCATAACCAAGTCCAGATTGCTACTTTTAATGCTTTAAAAGGAAAAGGATGAAATGGTGGGGTCCTTGGTGCTCTCTGAGCTTGGTGGTTTTCTTGCAGACGTTTCATGACCCAACTGGGTAACATCATCAGTGCACAGTTCAAAGGCACGAAAGCCCCTACAGGGAAAGGATCTGCTGCTCTGCAGCAAACGTGACCAGATGTGTTTGTGAGGGCTGCGTGTACCTAGGAAGTCTTTAATACACAATTCATTTCTCTGTGAGAAAAGGTGCTCTCCCGAAAATGTATGTATGTTACCTGCATGGTATGGTACGCCTTTGAAGTGGAGCCTTTATTACAGTTTACCTTGAAGGACAGCAGTTCCTGTTTATGACATTTATGCTACAATGTCGGCTTCTTTGATCCTTAAATATATAAATGGGAGGACCATGTTCTCCTTCAGCATTTTACCAGGGAACAAATCGAGGCCTACTCTGAACTAAGAAAAGAAAGTCCTGGAGAATGAATTTGCTGGCTCCAGGCATTGGAATTCCTTTTGCCTCTCCCCCAGGCATGTCAGAAACAACAGGCGAAGTTGGCCCTTCCCTCGCTGTTCCTACCATGAAGGCAGAAGACGCCGGACAGACCCGGCTGCCATTTAGCAGAGACCTCTGAGAGCAAGTACGAGCGTACCCAGGTGGGCAAGAGACCTTTGGATCGGGGCACCAGGCTGTTTCTGGTGGCCATGTTTGGCATTCCCCATGTTCCTTCTCTAATACAACAAGCTTCCTTAATCTCTACCTCCTCCCACATCTGCTAGAGGGTTCCGTGAGAATGGTGCATGACAGTCTGTCTGAAGGGTACCTGTCAGGGAGGGGGTTTGCATGAAACTCTGGCACCCAATACATCCAGCTTTCGCTAAAGGTGGCAGTGACCTCCTTAGCAGCGGGAGTTGGGCAGGAAATGCAATTCCCTCAGCGATAATCAGATTAAAAAGTACAAAACGAATGTAACATACGATTCCACAGCAATAAAACACGACAGCCAAACTCCCAAGTGTTTGGAGGTTTCTGGGGCAACCCTGCATTGTGCTGGAGGAACAGAACAATGCAGACGGGCGCGTAGCTTTTATGGGGACGGAGAGCAGGCAGACGCGTCCTTTGGCCTTCTGAAGCACAGGACCCAAGAAATTCCAGCCTTAACAAGCCAAAGGTTGTAATAAGAACAGAATAGGAAAATAATTTCAACTGAAACCAGTTGGTCAAAAAATGCACCCTGAGTAGTAGGATTCAACTTACTCTGAGAAGCCTTTGTTGGTAGGGCTGTGGGGTTACGGCCTAAAATGCCCAACCCCCGAGAGGGCAGTTTGGAAGCCTTATTTTTTTTGTCCTGTTCAGTGACCCCTGGATCTGGCTCCACTTTTGCTGCATGGGGTCTCTTCTGGATTTTGATCAAAGATCACTTTCATCCTTGGGGGTGCTCAGTTGCAGGGAAGCCTGGGGGGGGGTTTCGGTCCAGAAGGAGCGAGGGTGGTGTCAGTCGGTGCGTGCCTTTGGAAGGGTCCTGAGCCAGACATGCATTTTGTGCCATTTGGGAGCAAATCCGGACTGTCCGTCTCTTGCAGAAGATTTTGGCAATTCCAAATGAGTTTCTTACACCTGCCCGGAAGGGGCAGCCTCCACGTCCCCATGCAGGTCCTTCCCCTGCCAGCAAAGGCTGGGACGGAGGACTCTGCCAGAGTCCTCTGCCTCCTCCCTCTCATTTGGGGCTGGGGGCTCTTAACCTGCTCCCCCTTTCACTCCTTCCCGGCTGGCAGCAGCAAAGCCCCAACTGAAAGAGTGGATCTGTGGGAAGGACCAATCTGGGTCGGTCACCAGGAGACTTCCAAGCTTTGGGACCTGTGCTGGAGCCCCTCCTCAGGGATACACGGGTGCCTTCATTCATTCATTCATTCATGGATAGGTCCCTCCTCTGCGGGGGGGTGGGGGGGCTTATTACTTTGCTTTCCCATCTCACTACTGCAGAGACAGGTAGTTTTCATCTTACCACTATAATTGAGCCCAGAATGACACACTTAAGTCATGCCAGTCATGAAGTAGATAACCTGATTTTAAAACCTTTACTGCAGTGGTCAGTAAATGCAGTTGTTAATGCCACAGTTGTTAAAGTGAACATATTGGATCTAATGGGCCTTTTTATTGGAAATCAGCAATAAAGACCAGGTTGCAGTCATGTGCAAATGGCCGTAAATCACCTTGACCAGGGGTGATATTTAGCAGGTTCTGACGGGTTCTGGAGAACCGGTTGCAGAAATTTTGAGCAGTTTGGACAACCGGCAAACACCATCTCTGGCTGGCCCCAGAGTGGGGTGGGAAGGGAGATTTTGCAGTATATTTCCCCTGCCATGCCCACCAAGCTACGCCCACATAACCGGTAGTAAAAAAAAAATTAATTCTACCACTGACCTTGACACTGAGTCGAAAGTAACTCTGGGGTGGTCCCTTGTAACTCTGAACAGTCATGAAGTGACCGATTTTCAGTTGAGAAGTTAAGTTGGGAAAGGCTGGCCTAGGCGATAAAAGTGATCACCGAAAGGATAAAGATGAGAGCCGAAGGAGCTTCTTGGATGAGAAGCGAAACGTCTTCAAAAGAAAAAACCCGAAAGTCCAGTTGCCTCTTGAAAAAAAAGCACCTTTGGGACAAACGTGACCTGGATGACGGAGAATCTCCATAGATAAAAGACGAGACTTCCTCGTTTTTCAAATCTTTTTTAACTGTCATGGCTTCTCCCGTGGAATCATCATAACCGGAAGTTCCATCCTGAAGATGTGGCTTTTCCAGTGAGTGAAATTCTTCCGGCATTCTGGAAACTGCGGGTCCTCCTGGATCTTTCAGGGGGAGAAAAAAAAAAGGGAAAACGAAGGCAATCGTGTGTAGAACATCCCGAAAAGATTAAACCAGGTATGGTTGGTTGTTTTTGTGTAACTATTCAAAAAGTAAACTCAAGAGCATTCCTGAAATTCAGTTGTTTGTCACTAGACTTGAGGTCCGAGTAGAGTTGTCAGGTTTTGCCACGAGCGTCCGTCAATAAATAAAAATAAAATCTTACGAATAAAATCTTGAGTACATAAAGATAAACCCTTGGCACAGAGAGAGCAAGCAAGGTCCCTGATGTTTGTTTGTTAAACCAAGTTAATGCAACGATTTGAGCAAGAAGGATTTAATATTTCCTTTAAAGAATTAATACTATGGTTGGCTTTACATACGGATTTCACATTGTTTTTCCACATGCGAGTTAAAATCCCATAGATCTACCAAACTCGTTCAACTAATGCTTCCCAACTGGAGTTTCCTAAAACAACATTAGATACAGCAAAATGTTGGCCACCTCAGAATATGACTTAAAATTATGACAATAAATAGTGGAAAATAAAGGACTTGGGCTTTGCTGTAGTTTTCTGTGGCTATGAGTGGTAGAGGCCTTTTTTTTTTTAACCCATCAATTTCACAGCCGCCGCAAATTCTCACAAAAGCAACATTTCAGATGAGAAAATGAGAGGTAAAAACTGCCTTTAGTTCTGGTTTCTTCACCCCCAAGGAATCTTGGGAACACTAGCTGGGAGAAGAATTTGAATGGGTTTACTTAGAAAATTCATAAAACTACAGTTTATGGAGTTCCATGACAGTTAAGCCATTTCCATCCATACAGAGAGCAAAATCCTAACATCTTGTTCCAGAGTGGATAATGTTGAAATCAATGGCACTACTCAAAAATTGCCACTCTAGACTCACTTGAGTGGCCTATTTCAACGGCTCAAGATTAAGAGGAAAAAGGAACCCTGTTTAAACTACTTTATTTCATTAACCTAGCTTACTTTGGATATGCCATTTTTCTCTCTCTCAAGGATTCAAACTCCATCTAAACGCGGTTTCCAACTTGTATATTTTCTGCTTTAGAAATGAACCCAGATTGCGTTACTTAAAACGTAGACAATATTCTTTGGAGATAATTATTTTTGTTTATTTTTCCTCTCGTTTTTATTTTACACATCACATACAAGATCCTCCAGCTCTTTTGATGAATAGCTTGTTAGATGCAGCTGTACAAAGGAAACTTTTCTGTGGGTATAAATAGAATTGTTTTGCAAAGATACTGCGGTAAGGAAGGGTGCGGTGGTTTCTGTTTTCTGTTGTGCACCTTTGATGTATGTGAATGAAATTACAACTACTAGTAATAAACTATGAGCAACGTTGGAAAAACTTTCCCCTTTCCCCCAAGTAAACTACAAAAAGCTAACCTCTGTAGGCAGCTTTGAGATTTTTATTGATCTGTAACAACAAGGGGTTTTCTTAGAGGAAACGACAAAGCTTTGCAAGAAAACAAGCCATCTGTTAAGATGGCTACATCCTCTTCCTGCTTACCTTATTAGGAGGAACAAGCATTGGCCGGTTCAGGGTAGAAACTGCTTGTCCTTGACTGTAGACACTGGCTTCGTTCTTTCTTTAGGAACTGTCAAGAGATAGCAGATTGAACAAAGAGAGCTTGTTTTAAATGCACGTTATCAACCTGGCTTCCTTCTGGATTCCCTCCCTCCCTCGCCTGTATCTTACTCTGCATCTTACCTGCCATCGAAGTGGCGTCTAGCTTATTCTAGTGGCTTTGGTCAGGCCTGATAATGTTGCCTGATTTTGGGGGTGGGGGTGTCTTGCACCACATATTTCTGCTAAAGAATGGAAGCAAAAAAAGAATATGGTCGAAATGAGGGGTCTTCGGTGCTCTCTGAGCTTGGCGGTTTTCTTGCAGACGTTTCATGACCCAGCTATGTTATATCATCAGTGCTGCAAGGGAGTGGGGTTTGTGAGGAGGAGGAGAACTGTGAAGGTTGTTGGTGCTCTCATAGCTGAGTGGTTTTCTTGCAGACATTTCATGACCCAGCTAGGTTATATCATCAGTCCTGCTCTTAGAGGTTTTCCAAGATGGTGTGTTGGCATTTGTTTAATCCGAGGTTTGCTCACTTTATTGAGCTATTTTCCATCCAGCTACACTGGACACAAGTGGGGGGGAGGGGGGGCAGCCATCACAGGCCTTTGTGCAGAAAGAACAGTTGTTCCTACGTGCAAAATTTCTCCCCTTTGCTTGCAAATGTCTGAAGCATTTGGATGCCCACAAAGGCTTCCTAGAGAAGAGAATCATTTGCAGGTTGAACGGTGGCGTTTCTGAGCTTGGTGGTCTTCTGGCAGACATTTCATGACCCAACTAGGTAACATCATCAGTGTTAAAAGAGGCTCTAATCCAGGGTGGGTGAATAGCTCCCCTTTATGGACCTGCGGACTTCAATTCCCAGAATTCTTGAGCCAGCCAAGAACAGATGAAGGGTTTGTATTAATACAAAAGGGTTACCTCCCTGTAGTTTCTCCTTCATTTTTTTCCTGCAACCAGGAGAGGAGGAGGCTCAGAAAGAAGAAATGGCAGCATTGTTGGCTGCCGCCCAGTTGCTTCAACTCCCCTCCCTTCCCCCCTCCCTCCTTTTTGCCTTCTCTGCCATAACAACAACCAAGTTTGGAAAAGTTGCCCTCAAGTCCGTTTTCTCCTCCATTGCATTGGATTTTTTAAAGACGTTGGGAGTGTAGCAGACGGACAGAAGAGTGTCGAGAATTCGAGGGAGACCAATACAGCGAACATTCCTATTACGAAATGGTTTTATCCTACAGTTTTATGATCCAGTAAATTAAGGGTTCCCTATTTTTCCAGAGCTCAGTGAACACTTCTCGTCAACTTGGTTTCTGTTCCTACCAAACTGGTTTCTTTCCTGGCCAGGTTGAAATATCTTAACAATTTAAAGCAATTACTTGATCTAATCTCGAGTGGCCCTCAAACAGACTTTCTGAAGTGTGGTTAAACGCAGGAAACGCTGCAGCTCTTTATTGGATTGATTTGAAGAATCCGGAAAGCCTTTCGTATTTCGGTTTTCCTTCCCGTCAGACCGCATGTTTCTTTCTCCAGGTGCTCCATCAATCTGACCCAAAGCACTTCCCTCCGTCAGATTTCAAAACCATAACTTGGCTGAATAATATTCTCCACGCAAGGAAAAGGAACACTTGAGAATCCCAGGAGAATACAAGGAGTTTCTCATCAAGGAGAAGTTGGGCGGGAACAGGATCTGGGCCCTCAAACTCTCCGGGAGTTTCCAGCTTCAGCAACTTTTCAAAACGGTGACTTTTTTGTTGCTAAAACGGGACCTACATCAGAAATTGTTCCACTGACAGGGCTGGTCAGAAGGTCGCAAAATATGATCACATGATCACATGACCCCAGGACACTGAAACCGTCATTAATATGAAACAGTTGTCAAGTGTCACAATTTACAGACCAAAATTTTGGGTTCAATTACGGTCAAAAGCTGAGGACTACCTGTCTCATAGGTTAGAATTTGATCACGTGACCAAATGGTCCTAAGCCACTTTTTTCAGTGCCATTGTAACTTTGAATGGTCACTAAATGAACTGTTAAAAGTTGAGGACTACCTGCAGAAAGCAGCAGGAATATTAAAAAAAAAACAGATTTACACCCAGTGTGACCTCCAAAAATCCAGATGATTGCGAAACGGGGTTAGGCAATATGGGAAACGAGCGATTGGTTGTGTGAGAAGGCCCCCCTCCCTGAAGAATGAAATATTTTGGGGGGATATTAAAAAGCCAGGATAGAATATTTCCCCTAAAGGAGAAATGGGGGAAAAAAACTCAAGGGAGGCAGAAACCAGTTTCCCTGCCCCAAGCAGGAACTGAGGTGGCCAGCTTTTAGAAATGCAGATTTGGTCATCCATTCAGAAAGACTGGGCCAGATGGAAACTCCAGATAAGCAACAAACAAAAGGTTGACAAGATTAGCTCAGAGAAACACCTAGGATTTGCATTTCTCCTTTTGCCTATAGAGCCGGCCAGGACCCCTACATGGCCCCATAGGAATCCAGAAGGTCTTAAAAACCCACCCACTCTCAACTCCTCTTGGCCAGCTGCCCCAGAACCACCAACCCTGGTGGTTCTGCTTCATCAAGAAATGGGCCTTCTTTCCAATCGGCCTCCATGTTCTTTCTCCCAGCCTGAAACTGACCCAGATCTGGGATTTTCCTTCCAACGGGTACTGGGTTCAGGATTTGGCTGCCAGGCGCCTCATCATCTCTGGCTCAGCCGTCAAGGTCTGTAGCTGTCACAAGGCCAGTTGCAAGTTCTTCTGGCCAAACCCTTGAGAAGCCAAGGAGCCCCGAGTGGCCTTCAGGTGAAATTGACACCCTCACCGGGGCTGGGATGGATGGAGCCCTTGGCAAGCTTCGGAGAAGCCCCTTCTGGCCAGGAGCTCCTCCTCCTCCTCCTCCTGGTGTAGCTACTACCGGCATCTCTGGAGCTGTCCGCCCGACGCATCCGCCCCCCCCGAAGCAGTCCCGGGAAGAGCAGAGCAAACTCCAAAGTCAACCGCGGGGGCCGTAGCCTCCGCACAGATAGACTGCTCCCGGACCTGGAGGCTTCACCGGCAAAAACCCGACCTCCCCACCGGAAAACCCGCCTGGTCTCCCGGGTTCGGGAGACCCACCGGGAGCCGCGCTCCGGTTGCCAAGCGGCGGCCAAGCCGCGGGCGGCTCCCGGGCCGAGGCGAAGCCAGCCCAGGTCGGCGGCCCAGGTGCCGAGCTCCGTGCTCCGGGATTGGCGCAGCGGGGCCAATGAGCGGGCGGGCCGGGGAAGAAGGCAGGAGCGGCGGAGGCGGAGGCGGCGCGGGGGACTTTGCGACAGCGGCCCAGAGCCAGAGCCGGAGCCGGAGCGCGCCCGGCATCTGCAGGAGGTGGGGAAGCGCGCTGGAGCGTTGGGGTCGCCGGGGTTCTTCCTCGGAACGTTGGCGGCGCCGGAGTTCCTTCTTGGAACGTTCGCGTCGCCAAGGTTCTTTCTCGGAACGTTCGGTTCTCCGAGGTTCCTTCTCGGAACGTTCGCGTCGCCGGGGTTCCTCCTTGGAACGTTGCGACTTTCCCGGGCAGGTTCGGCTTTCGGGCGGTGCGGGGGGGGGGTCGGGGGGGGAGGCGGGAGCGGCTTCGTGCAGGTGGGGCCGACCCGGCGCTGGAAAGCGGGGCGCGGGGGGCTTTTGCTCCGGCCGCCTTCAGGTTGCGCTTCTTTCGCTTCTTGCGGCTGCTCCGACACTTGTAAGGGATGGCCCCGCAGGGTCTCCTGCCTGAGCGGAGGGGATCGACTAGAAGGCCTCCCAGGACCCTCCCAACTCCGCTCGGGCGGTTTTCCGAGAGGAAGAGAAGCCGGAGAGTTGACCGGGGGTTGATTTGAGAAATAAAATCGGAACCTCCCAATCTGGGCGTCCTAGCGCCTGCCTGCCTGCCTGCCTCTCTGGAGCCGGTGGGGGCTTGGAAGGGGAGCTAAGCACTGCCAAGGGAGGGGGAAGGGAGGGGGGGCTGGAAGCCATCCAACCAACAGGAAGCCCCTCGGGTAGGGGGAAGGAAGAGTGGGGGGGGTCTTCCCTGAGCCCCTTTCCTCTCTCCCAGGAAGCCCCTCTGAGGATGCCACTGAATGCCAGTCAAAGCGCTTCCCCCACTCTGAAGGTTTCCGCACTTTAAACTCCCCGGGGGTGGGGGTGGGGGGCTTCTCGGAGCAGAAGCTAACCTGGTTCCTCCTGCAGCCACTTATTGCTCAGATGCTGGCCTGCCTAAGGGGTCCCCTGTGCGGGACACCCTTCCCTGCAAAACAGCCTGGGATTAAGCGGTGTGCAATCTGCAGGATTAGCCTCACACCTCGGTTGCAGCTTCTGACCCGGGTTTCAGGCTCCTCCTGCCCCCGAGGAGCCCAAGGTCGGCGGTTCCACCTGGAATTGCCCAACAGACGGGCTGCCTTCCCACAGCCGCCTTCCCCGGGTGACTCACTTGCCTCCTTTTCCCCCCGCCTGGAATTTATAGCAGGCTAAGAAGCACCACAAAGACACACTAACTGAGGTTAATCCCCCCACCCAGGTTTAGCATGTAGAAGAAAGGAGAGTCAAACTTCAACCCCTGATGAGGATGTCACTCTGCCTTGTTTGGAAATTTCTCAAATTGACATGTTATGTGCAGGAAGTTGATAATGGTAGAGGGAATGCCAAATTTCTTTTTCTTTCTTTCTTTCTTTCTTTCTTTCTTTCTTTCTTTCTTTCTTTCTTTCTTTCTTTCTTTCTTTCTTTTTCTTTCCTTCCTTCCTTCCCTCCCTCCCCCCTCCATCCCTTTCTCCTGTTTCCTTTCTCCTACTCATTTCCTTCCTTCCTTCCTTCCTTCCTTCCTTCCTTCCTTCCTTCCTTCCTTCCTTCCCTTTCTCCTGTTTCCTTTCTCCTACTCATTTCCTTCCTTCCTTCCTTCCTTCCTTCCTTCCTTCCTTCCTACCTACCTACCTACCTACCTACCTACCTACCTACCCATCCATGCATCCTATCTTCTATTGTTTTATTCAAACCTTTAGTAAAATTGTTTGGGGGGGGAAAAGAGAGAGAAATCCAGGCAGTGGTCCCAGATTCGCAGTCTCTCCTGGCCCTGCAGGGTCCCTCTCTTCAACTCACAGCTGTAAGGTTCGGGGTGGGGGGTGGGAGGGAATCTTCCTGGAGCAAACGGTTTGGGTGGCATCCCCCTCGGCCTGCCCCAGCTCCAGCCGTGACCAAACCAGCCGCCTGAACCGACTGGGGAGTCCTGGGGGGTGGAGAGGGAGCTGGCCCCCCTTCTGAGTGCCGCTCTGTTCTTTCTCTCCTCAGCTGCTGATCATGAGGAGCAGAGTTGAGGCTTGGAGGAGAGGCCCGGATCCCCGGCCTTGAACCGCAACCGGCGCTCCAGAAGGCATGCGTTTCTCCTAGAGGTCGGCCGTCCCCCCGCCCGATGTCCCGCCTGCCCCCGGGGCTCCAGGAACCCTCTTGGGAACAAGGCATGACTCTGTGTTGAGGCTCTTCAGACCTGGACTCGAGAAGGAGCCTTGGGAAGGGCATCATGGAGGACTTCACGACCAGGACGTACGGGACCGGAGGCTTGGATAACCGGCCTCTTTTTGGAGAGACGTCGCCAAGGGTAAAGAAGGAAGGAGCTTCTCTTGGTCTCTGAGGCAGGGTTTCCCCAGCCGTGGCCGGACTTCCCACTCCCGGAATCCCCCACCTGGGAAGTCTGGCCGTTGAAGGCCGCCCATCTTAAAGTTGCCAAGGTCTAATGTAGGGGTGTCGGGCTTGATTTCATTGAGGGCCGCCTGAGGGTTGTGTTTGACCTCAAGGGGGTGGGGGAGGGCTGGGGGGGCGTGGCCAGCTCAGCATCACTCATGTCAGGGGGGCCTGTGGCGGCCCAAGCGCTCTGCCAGCGGAAACGGGCCCCCGAGCTCCGTTTCCGGCTACAACGGCCTCCTGCCACTGCCTGCCATTGAAAACGGAGCTCTGGAGGGCCTGTTTTTGCTGGCAGAGGCACTGCAGGCCGGCCCTTTGCTGTTTTCAGGGGGGGCCCTGCGGGCCAGATGCAAGCACCCCATGGGCCGGATCCGTCCCGCGGGCCTTGAGTTTCACACCTCGGGTTTAATGGGCCTTTTGCCCTCCAAGGAAGGCCTAGCAGTCCATCCCACAGCTGGTTTCTGCCCCAGAAGGTGGCAGCGATGTATGCCTGAGCAGCTGGCTGCCAGTTCCAGCTGCACCTGGGCTCCAGAGCTGGCACAAGATAGGCAGGAGAAGAGACCAGGGTTCGAATCTGATCTCGGACGCCAAGGCGAAAAGTAGGCCAGTCATGCTTTCGCAGCCCACAAAGACCTCCGCGTTGGGTGTTTTGAGTTGCTGTTGACGCCCCCCTTGGGCTTCTCAAGGTGAGATGGAAAGGAAAGAACCTTAGGCCCTGCGTGCAATCTGGGATCGACAGGTCTTCCTTGAGTTACGACTATAATTGAGCCTGAAATTTATGTCGCTAAGTGAGACATTCGTTGGGTGAATTTTGCCCCGTTTCACGACCTTTCTTGCCACAGTTGTTAAGCGAATCATTGCGTGAATATGGTTGTTAATCGAATCCAGCTTCCCCCTTGACTTGGCTTGTTCCAGAAGGTCGCAAAAGGGGATAACGTGACACTCCCCCCCCTCCCACGGGACAATGCGACCGTCATAGATACGAACCAGTTTGCCAAGCATCCGAATTTTGATCACGTGACCCTGGGGATACTGCAACGGTCGTAAGTGTGAAAAAACGGCCGTAAGTCACTTTTTTCAGCGCCGTTGTAACTTAGAACGGTCACTAAACGAAGGGTTGTACATCTTTTGGTTCCACCGTGCAGACGGCTCTGGTCACCCAGGAGTGGCTGTGCGCCCCTTTCCAAAACGGCGGCCTCTGCTCCGTTTTGTGACGACGGAGGTTGCGTTTAGGGTGAGCCTTCACGGAGTTTTCCTAACTCCCCCCCCCTGCCACCGGCTGGGGACTGCAGCCACGTGTGGGAGTTCTCCTGCCTTGGAGTGCGATGGAGCAATCCTGTGATTGTGTAACTCGGGCACAATGGCAGCCTTTCGCCTGCAGGCTTTAGAAGCTCCCACTGACTCCTTTGGGGTCCTCTCCTATAAAGAGCCCTTTGTGTTGTGCAAGCTTAATTGTGACAGAATTAAGGGTGGGATTTCCTCGGCTTTAACGGGATTATTTCAACAAACTTTCCAAGATATATATATATATTTTGCCAGGAGCCTCTGGCTTAAATTCAAGTATGAGACTCTAGACTTTATAGTTGACGTGGAGTTGTCTTCTCATTTGCCATGCTCCTTCATGGGCTGTGCAATAAACAGCTTGTATTTTGGAGTTTGTTAGACGACGTTTTTCTCCTCGGTTGATGTCCTCCAAAGAAGTTGGACCACACGGTTTTCAAAGCCCCCAACCAGCTTGGTATGTTTTTTGTTGCATTGTTTTATTCTCTGTTGTAAGCCGCCCAGAGTCCCTTGGGAGTTGGGCGGCATAGAAATGCGACAAATAAAATAAATAAAATAATAAATTAATAGGACCGTGATGGTGAACCTATGCCCCAGGTGGCACGCGGAGCCATTTCTGTGGGCACGCGAGTTGTCACCCTAGATCAGCTCCACTGCGCATGTGTGTGTGCCTCCCGCCCGCCAGCTGATTTTCGGATCTCTGCCGCGCATGTGGGAGACACACACGCATGTCCATGCCACCCTGCCCCTCCCAGGAGTCTCCACGCGGCCCGTTTTGCATGCCAGGTAAGTACATGGCTCGCGCAGAGGCTCTGGGAGAGGGAAAAATGGGCCTACTGGAAGTCCAAAAATGGCCCATTTCCAGCCTCCAGAGGGCCGGGGGAGGCAGTTTTCGCCCTCCTGGAGGCTCCCGGAAAGCCTCCAGAGCCTGTGGAGGGTGAAAAATGGCCCTACTCAAAGTCTGGAAACAGGCTGTTTCCGGCCTCCGGAGACTTCACGAAGGCCTGCTAGGCCCAAAACAGGGGAGGTGGGTGTCACGTGTGCATGCGTGGGTGGGTGGGGTTGCACGCACCCGCGCAGGGGGGCGGGGCAGCACGGTGGGGAGATTGCATTATGAGAGTGGGCACGCGTGTGTGGGCACTTTTGGCACCCGAGGGAAAAAAGGTTTGCCATCCCTGTTTTAGGAGATGGAGGTCTTCCGTGTTGATGGAGATGAGGGTTTATTTTCTTGTCGCACCAGCTTCGTTGTGATTCCCTCTCAAACATTTGCAACGAATAGTTTTATGCTTTGCAGTTTGTTAGAGGAAGCGTTGATCCTTCGTTGGGATGGACTTTGTCATAAATGGTTCTTACAAACTCTGCATAGACTGCTGGTTGATGTCCTCCACAAAGAAGTTGGACCACACGATTCTCAAAGCCCCAACCAGCTCGGTTGTTTTAGGAGACTGAGATCTTCTGTGTGTTAGGGGCAAAGCTTTTTTCAGAGTGCCCCTACCTGCAAGTGTGCACTGGAAGCATTCAGGTGTGTGTGTGTGTCTCTCTCTCTCTCTGTGTGAGAGAAGTAGACAGACTCCAGGTCTGAATCCTAGGCAGCTATATCTAAAGCAGGGGTCTCCAACCTTGGCAACTTTAAGACTTGTGGATTTCAACTCCAATTCTGGGAGAGGCCCAACCTTAAGTTTGGAGACCTCTCATCTAACGGTTATTTCTTTGAGTAAATCTTAACAATAGGGAGCCAACAGGATCAGTGATCAAAGAGGTGTATCTTGGTATCCTTTGCCATTGCCACACGAGCACTGATGATGTTACCTAGTTGGGTCATGAGACGTCTGCAGGAAAACCAACAACCGACAAGTGACCGACCACCAAGGAGCCCTCATGTCAACCCCCGAGCTACAGATATTTTCCTTCATTGGCCATTTCCCAAAGCACTTTGAAGAGGAGGCTAGTCAGATCCCAACCAGAGAGAATGGCAACGTGTAGTAGAGGAGAAACCATTTTTAGTTAATATTTTTCGGTACTTTTTAAATTGCGACAGATAATGTTTGCCTTTGGGTAAGCTACATGCTGAGAAACATCTGTTGTGTCAATACCACCTTACAAATGTGGAATCAAGGGTGTGATTATAGGGTGGGATAATCTCTGACTTTCAAAATGCCTTTTTCTAAAAAGAAAAAAAAGAACAGAATTAGGCAATCTTTTGTCAGCGTGATGTTGGGATGACTTGGCCAGAGCGACTAAAGCAGTGTTTCTCAACCTTGGCCGCTGGACGATGTGTGGACTTCAACTCCCAGCTGGCTGGGGAATTCTGGGAGTTAAAGTCCACACATCGTCCAGCGGCCAAGGTTGAGAAACACTGGACTAAAGTCTTCTGAATGAATGGATTTGTAGTTGAACCTATCAGGAAGGTCTCCAGTTGAGTCAAGGATGGTTTTGAAATGTAGGGACGAGTGGATTACGGGACTAAATTATATGGAATCCCAACCTACTGAAAAAAAAAAATTCAGGACAGAAGCAGAAATAACAATAAAGGGACGAAGAGAAGGAAGGAAGTTGTAAGTATCTTCATAAGTGGGCCTTGTTAAGAATACAAAGCCTCACCTTTTTAACTCTTGTTCTGGAAAATACGTTATTATAATTATTTTTGTTTCTTAATCCTGATTTCAGTGGTCATTAAGACTTTCCTAATTTAGACTTGTGGAGATAGAAGATACGTTGAGGGACTCACCCTTTGGAAGTGGCACCAGTCCAGGGCGAAGGAGTAGCTGGGTCAAACTGATAAGGAAGAAAATGTGGCCTCAAAGTCAGTCTCCCTTATGACGAGTGGAGTAATTTGGCCTGCACTGAGTAGATACAATAGTTGTAAGAGCCAGAATTGGTTGCAAGTCTCATTTTTTTCAGCTCCGTTGTAACTTTGAACAGTTGCTAAAGAAATGGTTGTAACTTGAGGACTACCTATAAAGATTTGATTAATTCAGAACTCTTAACGGAATTACAGTGTTGGAAGGGACCTTGGAGGTCTTCTAGTCCAACCCCCTGCTCAGGCAGGAAACCCTATGCCATTTCAGACAAATGCTTGTCCAATCTCTTCTTAGAAGCCTCCAGTGATGAAGCATCCACAATTTCTGGTGGCAGGCTGTTCCACTGGTTAATTGTCCTCACTGTGAGGAAGTTTCTCCTTAATTCCAGGTTGCTTCTCTCCTTGATGAGTTTCCATCCGTTGCTTCTTGTCCTGCCTTCTTTGATGCTTTGGAGAATAGCTTGACTCCCTCTTCTTCGTGGCAGCCCCTGAGATATTGGACCACTGTTATCATGTGTCCTCCCCACCCCCAGTCCTTCTTTTCATTAAACTAGACATATCCAATTCAACTGGATCTTGGGCATTGCCAGACTTGAAGACTGGAAGAGGGGAAGGGTTAGGGTTGATGAGGTTGGACTTCCCCAATACAGGTAGTCCTCGATTTATGACCATAACGGAGCCCAAACATTTCTGTTGCTAAGCGAGACATTGGTGAAGTGAGTTTTGCCCCATTTCATGACCTTTCTTGCCACAGTTATTAACTGAATCACTCCAGTTGTTAAGTTAGTGTGAACAAGTCGCTTTCTTCCGAGCTGTTGTAACTTTGGTCGCTAAATGAATTTGGTTGTAAATGGAGGACTACCTGTATATACAGTGGCATTTGAATGGAGGACACATTCCCAAAGTGGGTGGGGGGAAGATTCACCCCTTAAATCAGTGTCTCCCTTAACTCCAATGCCTCTTGACTTAAAATAAGATTCCCCTCCATCTCCAACCAGCCTCCTCACTTGGCACGAACAATATTTAACGTTTTTTTTACTTTGCTTTCTCTTAACTGCCCCCCCCTTCCCTTCCCTTATTTTTCTCCTGGCAGTAAGTAACCTTGGCAAAGAACCAAAGCTAAAGTCCTCAATGTAGAAATGCCATCTGCAGAAAGGACTAGGGCAGGGATCTCCAACCTTGGCCACTTTAAGCCTGGAGGACTTCAGGCTGGCTGGGGAATTCTGGGAGTTGAAGTCCTCCAGGCTTAAAGTGGCCAAGGTTGGAGACCCCTGCACTAGGGGGGGAAAAATAAATGAAAAGCAAAGGGCTGAAGCAGCAGCGATGGAGGAGAATCTGGTCTTTTTCTCAGCAGAAGGGAAACTGAAATTACGATTATGATTTTATTGACGCAAGAGAAGCCAACTGGGGAATTGCAACTGAGTCCCTACACAAACTTCCCTTTTTGTCATTTTAAAAGGAGTTTTAGGGGACCAACTGGAGCAGGGGTCAGCAACCTGCGGCTCTGGAGCCGCATGTGGCTCTTTCACCCCTCTGCTGCGGCTCCCCCTCTCACTCAAAATATGCGGCACAACTGGCAATGTGTGACACCCACCGGCACGCAGTTTATTTCAACCCCCGGTAGGCCAACCATGGATAAATCCATGAAAAGAAAAGTTTCAGAAGAAAACAATGTTTAATTCAACTACATCTGCTAGTTTTGTGGCCACTGAAGAAATAGGCACGGGAAGGGTTTTGTGGCTCCCGGTGTTTTCTTTTCTGTGGGGAACAGGTCCAAATGGCTCTTTTGAGTGTTTAAGGTTGCAGACCCCTGAACTGGAGGATCTTAAGCCACCTGAAGCATTATTAAATATGTCGCTGCATTGATTGCGAAGAGACAGTTACGATTATTTACTTAACCGTCAGCCTTGTTCACAGTTTGACTTCCTAGCTGTTTCCGAGCATCTCGGGTTCCTTTGCTGAAATCTTGAAGACTCTTTTTAAAGTTTGTACGCCTGCGTGGGATTTATTTTGCCCCGTCACACAACTGGCGCCAATTTTCTGCCCTTTTGCAATTGGTTCAATATTCTGTATTGTGCAGAATACGCCTTGTTTATTTGTTGTTCTTTTTCTTGCCTTTCAGGACAGAATAATCAATCTTGCCGTTGGCGTCGTAGTTTCCTTGTTGCTTCTAGTAAGTATCCCGCTTGGCCCCGCAAACCTAATTCGGGAAGTTGAGGCTAGGTTTGAATCGGTACCAAAATGGTTCAGATCAGACTTGTCTTCTAGCAGCTTGTAAGGAGGTATTAATTTCTATTATTCCCCCCACCCCACCCACAGGGTATAGGGAAATATTCATTCCATCCATTCCGATACCTTTTATAAGGATGTGGACATTTTGGCATTTGTTCATTTATTTTGAAAACCTTCCATTTGTTTCTTGCAAACGCTGATCCTTCGATTTTCTTAGCTGCTGTGTATAAATATTTGATTTATGTATTGCAGCTAAATACCCAGATCAGAGCATTTTAATAGAATGAGTGGCTGGTGAGGACCAGTAAAAAAAAAACACCTGCTTGAAAAACAAAGAAATGCACCCTGGATGGGGAGCCTTTTGCCTCCACTCCATCAAGGTTGCCCAATTTGGCTGTGGCAATACGGAGTAGTTGCTAGAGAAAAGTTAACTTTCCGTGGTAAAAATAAAAATAGAATATGCTGCTGGCTTGTTGCCACCATGATGAGGAACATGGACATACAGGCAGTCCTCCACTTACGACCACAATGGAGCCCAACATTTCTGTTGTTATGTGAGACATTTGTTAAGTGAGTTACGAATTTCCTTGCCACATTTGTTCAGCGAATCACTGCAATTGTTAAGTTAGTAACATGGTTGTTAAGTGAATCTGGCTTCCCCCGTTGACTTTGCTCGTCGGTAGGTCACTAAAGGGGAATCACGTGACACCGGGACACTACGACGGTCATAAATACGAGTCAATTGCCGAGTGAATTTTTGATCCCGTGACCCTGGGGAGGCTGCTACGGTCCTAAATGTGAAAAAGGGTCATAAGTCACTTTTTTCAGTGCCATCGTAACTTCGGTCACTAAACGAACTGTTGTAAGATGAGGACTCTAATGTGGATAATGTCCCTGTCCCATCAGAATTACTCGCTAAGAAATTTTGAATCCAGGAGACGCAGAACGAGAACTTCAGGCCTGTGGAGTTTTCCAGCCTTCCTGTAAAAGATTTTTTTTTTTTTTTAGTTTTCAATGCTTTGTTACCGGTCTCCACATTCAACTTTTAAAGTTTCGTTATTTGATGAATGATTTGGTTCTCCATTCTGATTTACTGTCATGTTTTTCTCACTTTCTCACGAGTTGGTTTTTTTTCCCCCCCCTCACCAACCTAAACCTCCAAACGTGTGAGATTTTTCTCAAGGTGTAACTTGTTTCAAGCCCTCTCTAATTTTAGCTTTCTCTTGCGTTTTACAAAGCTCCAGAAGTAAGCATCGCTAAAATGCAGATAAATTAACATTTGCCCTCTGGGAAGGCGGTTTAAGGGCCTCGTGTAACAGCCGAACTTTTAGCGCTCTTTATTATAAGGGCTGAAAAGATGATTATACCTGCAGAGAGTCGGCCGCAGGATTAAGAGAATTGGGTTCCCTTTTTAAAATCGCGGATTTCCAAGCAAATGCAGTTAAAAGCCCCCTGTGGACTTCTCAAAGGAATATCCTCTGATTTGGAATTTCCTTTTCTCGGCTTCAACAGGTGGGAGCACCTGGCTGAGCTGAGCTTGGAAACCAAAGCAGGACCAGGCTTAATATTTGCACGGGGGACTTCTGGAAGCGTAGGCTAGACCAAAAAGTAACATCATAAAACCTCCATTGTCCTCTAGGAAAAACAAAGAATCAAGAGAATGATCACCATCATCATCCTCATTTAACGGCCCATAATCCCTTGCGGGGTGGAGTCTGGGCAACTGAATGGAGCTAGCAGAGTGTTTACTGGCCGGATGCCTTTCCTGTTGCCAGTGCGGAGTTTTGTTCAGCAGATATAGTCTCAGTGTGCCCAGAGAGAGAAATATTTGCCTCTACCTAGGATTGAACTCATAGGCCGCTGCATCACTCTGCTAAGAGAGTAATGGGGATCTCTCCATGAAACCTTCAAGAGTCAAACGCAACAAACCGTGGTCTATATAGAACACCCCCTAAAATCCAGGGGCGAAGCTCCTGTGTTCGGTGAGAAGGTGCCAACAGGATAACGGTGCTTTGGGGTGTCCTGAAACTCCAAGGAACAGAAGGCGACCAGAAGGTCTCCGTAGAGTTTCGAGGTGGAGAGTTGATGGGTGCACTGATGGTCACTTCTCTGGCTGTTGTTTTAGTAAGGAACAAAGAGTTTACCACAGATAGTCCTTGGCTTATCACCATTCATTTAGTAACCGTTCAAAGTTAACAACGGTATTGAAAAATGTGCCTTACAGTTGGTCCCCAAACTTAGAAATTGTTGCGGGGTCAGTCACACTGTCAAAATATCACCACTCACAACCTTCCCCGTGGGGTCAAGCAAAATAAGGGGGGGGGGAAGAGAGAGTGGAGCTTGGGTCACTTAATGACCACACAATTCCCTTTAAGCATGGGAAAAAGGGTCCGAAAATTGGCTGACTTCCCCGTCGCCTTCCTTGCTAGCAACAGGAATTTTTTTGTCCCCTTTGTGGCCGTACTGGAAGATCCTCCATAGGAAAAGCTACGTGGAAGGAGGGGAACCCTGCAAGCCATTCAGCCACGAAGGGCCGCCCACAGCTGGACTCCCCTTGCCAGCGTTGGAAAAACAGGCGCTGAAAAACTGACCCTTTAGAAAATGTCTTTCAACCAGTTTTTGCATCTTTTCATTCCTCTTCATCCGAGTTTCAATTAGCTGGCCAAATGCTGAACAGACTGGCTAGGTTAGCTTGATCAAACTGTATTCTGACTAATTTAGTTTTACCTTAGATTGAAACCCTCAAAGATAATTACGTTCCACAAAAGTTTTGTTTTCTACGAGTATAACACTGAACTTTCTTTCTCTTTCTCTCTCTGTCCCTTCCTTTTTCTTTTTTTTTGTTTTTCTCCTTCCTTCCTTTCTTCCCTTTTCTCTCTCTCTCTGTCTCTCTGCAGGTCACTTTAATCAGTGCTTTCGTCTTTCCTCACCTACCTCCAAAACCAGTGAATATCTTTTTTGCTTTCTGCATCTCCCTGAGTTGTGCTTCGGCTGGCATTCTTGTAAGTGTTCGTGTTTACTTTTGTGAAGATTAAGTAGATCTTACTCAGATGAGGGGAACAATGGTGTATGGCTGCCGTGGAGAGTCGTAAAAATATTGCAAGGCCCAAAGTAAACAAGGATTTAAGTCCACAAAGGATGTCTTAATTATTTGCACTACTTACCCTAAGCCAGGTTTTAGACTAACACTTACAATGGCAGCTGGGACTAGTCGTAGGATAAGAGCCCCAAACTTCCTTCCTTCACACAGGGTGAAATAATGAAATACAGGGTTATCTGCAACTGAGCTTTTAATTAGATTTGGATTGTCCCTTGGCCACTCTCTCTGAGGGATGTGGGCTGTTGAACCAGCCATGGCCACCGTCCCAAAGGGTGGGACCTCTGATCTACTTCATCACCCAAGGGAACGACACGCGTCAGAGCAGATGCCCGCAAGGATTGGGATGATGAAAAGGTGGCTTTTCGGGGGTCTTTGATATCGCACCATCTCCTTAGAATCAAAGCCTCCACTGGGTTCAGCTCACATCATCCCGTAGCTCACGTGCCCTGCAACTTCTCCACCTTCTTGGAGAACCTCAACCCTAGAAGTATCCCAGAGGTGGTCAAGGGTTCTTCTAAGACAGGGGTCTCCAACCTTGGCAACTTTAAGACGCGTGGACTTCAACTCCCAGAGTTCCTCAGCCAGGAACTCTGGGAGCTGAAGTCCACGAGTTTTAAAGTTGCCAAGGTTGGAGACCCCTGTTCTAAGATGATGGCATCCCGTCTCCTCTTTTAACATTTTGTCCCCCTCTTCTCTCCCCCTTCCAGATCTATTGGTATCGACAAGGAGACCTGGAGCCTAAATTTAGGAACCTCATCTACTACATTTTGTTCTCAATCATCATGCTTTGTATATGTGCCAACCTCTACTTCCATGAAGTGGGGAAATGACAAAGGTGGCAACGCGTCCAGGTGCTCCCAGGTAGCGTTTTTCAGGCCGTGCTTTCTGAGGAGAGGACCAGGAGGGCTTCCAAAATAACGCAAGACCTCAACCGGCACAAGAGGTCGGAAGGAAGACCCGGAGGATAGTTCAGAGGGGTGTATTTCAATGGTCCTTCCTTCCTGCCGGTGAGGTGAAGTGGTGCAATACGACAAGAGCATCTGCTTTAGGGGGTGGGGGTGGGGTGAGCCACAGAATCGCTATTAGCGCACTTAATGAACATTCCAGTTGTACGACGTTTGTGTTTTTCAGAGTGGCGCACCCTTTTTCCCCCCTCCCCATTGTGTGTGGGGGGGAAAAAAAACGGCCTTCTTTTTTTATTATTACACTGTACAAAAAAACCCGCAGCACTGCAAATGTCTATACTACATTATAAATAAAAAGGCATTTACTATGACAGAAGAGAAGAGAGTTTCGCTCGCGTTAAGCTGGTTAATTTCCGCTCCTTCCCTCCGCGACCGGCTTCTCGTGTTCACTACAAATTCATTGTTACGTGAATCGATTTTTGAACTGACAGCAGGTGGTCTCCTCGGGGATTGAAAACGGACGCCTAAATTTATCGCAGCTTGAAAGTCTCCATGCTACACTCGGGAGGGGGGGGGGTTCTAGCTGTAGTAGTTTAAGAATTACGTCTCATCATTCGGGCGCGACATCCGTTGCCAGCAACAGATTCTTCAGTTTCAAGGAAGATCTCGATCCGGCTTGTCGGCTGCTTGAATAGCCTGGAACCCCTAGAAAAATTAACCTTTCCTCCTCACGTAGCTTCTTGCTCCCTCGGTAGTTACAACGCTGTAACCATAGTCTTACCCAGAAGCAGGAGGACCGGTGCAAATTCTTAAAACGGTGTCACCTCAACTCCATACGCTCGTTTGCCGCTGGGTTCGCAGCCTGGAGCGTTGGATTTCCTCACTGTCCATCCCAAGAATGCAGACCCTTGGGAGGGGTCTCCGTTTGGGATCAGAAGAGAGCCAAAGGGACTTCTGGGCCAGCCCTGCCAGGTGGAGCCTCCTTTGACCAACGCAGGAGTTACGGACCGGGAAGATCCTCAGTGGCAGCTGACTAAGTTCTCCATGCCCTTTGAGTCTTCAGAACTGGGGCTGTCCAACGAGGAGCCGATGATGTGAGAATTCTCTCCGTGGTGTTGTAAGATGGGATCTAGGAAGAACCGAGATACAACAGGTTGCTACACAGGCGGTCTCCTCTCATGCTGGCTAACATGCAGGCGCGACCTATAACACGGTTGAAGGCTGCCTTCTTTAACCTTCACCTGCAAGAGGCAGGACTGGAACCGGGGGGGGGGGGGTGGAAAATGCTGCCCAGAATACTGTGTTTCTCCAAAAAGACGACCCACCTTGGAAAGAAGCCCTATCACGTTTTCGAGCGCATGCGATCAAATTAAGCCCCACCCACAAAATCAGACCTACTTAAGGCCCCGCCCACCCTGGGGTGCACTGGCTGGGGTGAGGCACACCAGTAAATAATAAGCCAGGGTGGGGATGGAGTGATGGTGGTGGAGCTGCCCTACTTACCAGGCCTTGCACACCCCAACACCTGCCTCGCCTCCTTCTGCGGCCGCTTGCCGCCACTCGAACGCATCGCCCCGGCCTCCGTTTCGCCTTTAGATGCCTGCCGGAAGGTGAAACATAGGCCGGGGCGATGTGTGCGAGTGGCAGCAAGCGGCCGCAGAAGAAGAGGGCCAGCAGGAGGCTCCTGCCGGGCGGGGCTGTCGGTGCCACTGCTGCGAGGGGAGTCAATAGTTAGAACCCTCCAAAAGGAAGGCCTAGCCAGTTTTTTCGGGGGCCAAAAGAAAATAAGACCCGGCCTTCTTTTTGGAGAAACACGGTAGAAAAACTCTTGTTTGGACTTCAGAGCAAAGCTGAGCCTCCTTTGCCAGGAGCTCAGAACCTTCCGGATGGTCCTTGCTAGGCACCCATCACCTTCACCAAAGCGTTCAGTACAGGTAGTCCTCGACTTAACAACCGTTCAAAGTTACAACGGCCCTGGACAAGTGACCGTTTTTCACACTTGCGATGACGGTTGTGACATCCCCGTGGTCACGTGATTTGCATTCTTGACACCTGACTTGGGTTGGTGACGGACGCCGTCTCCCGGGGTCACGTGGATCCCCTTTGGCGACCTTCCTCCGAGCAAAGTCCACGGGGAAAGCCAGATTCGCTTAACAACCAGGTTACCCGCTTAACAACTGCAGTGATTCGCTTATCAAATGTGACGGCGAGAAAAGTCGTAAAATGGGGCCAAACTCCCTGAACAAATTTCTCACTTAGCAACAGGAATTCTGGGCTCCGTTGCGGTCCTAAGTCGAGAACTACCTGTAGTGAGTTCAGAAGGAACCAAGTCCTGGCTGCGATGCAGAGCAAGCGCTGAAGCTCCCCAAAGTGCTGCGTTAAAGCGCTGAGCAAGCAGAATGGTGGGCAAACTAGAAGGGGGAAGACGTGTGTTGTGAGATGTTCACCCCCTTGGGTTGTTTGTGAGGAACGCTAATGGCGGGATGCAGGATAAAAAGCAGCCCACGAAGCCAAGCTCAGGTTCAGGAGAGTCAAGTCACCTGCTAAGGTGGTCAGAGGCAGCACCGATTCTCCGTCTATGTCCTCGGACGCCTGGATGAAGCCTCGGGGAGAAGGCACGATGAGGACGGCTCTGTCCAGGGTGGATGGTCCCACCTGCTCTTCGGCCGTGGGAGAACCCAGGTCCTGCACAACAACCACAGACAACTGTCATTGAGCCGTTTCCGCAGAATTTTAAAAAGCCTTTTGGGAAAACCCACCACCCCGGACAGAAGCTGAGCGACATTTCTTGCTACAGACAAATTCCTGCGAATAGAGAAGTGTTGGAGGCCACGCATGAAAATCTTAAAACGGTGTGAGGGCTATTAATAACTTGGTAACACCTGACTCCCACAGCACTGCCTTACGCCTAAGGATACTTACCCACGTAGTAGGGCTGTCTTGCTATTCTCCTCCTCATCTTCCCTAATAACCTCCTCCTCTTGACCACTTTATGATTTATCACTTATCGTTTGTATCTTAGGATTTAGGATTTCTAACTATGATTTATGATCTTTGACTTATTTCTTTGCTGCTTGTATGTACGCTGAGAGCTGCTGCACCGGAGACAAAATCCCTTCCGTGTCCACTCACATTTGGCCAGAGAAAAGAATTCTACAGAGAACTCTTAACTTCTAGGGTAGGAACACAGATAGGCCTTTTTTTAGTGCACAGGGGAGATCAACTCGTTAACAACTTAAGAGGAGAGTGCTTCGATTTTCTCACTTTCCTAATACTTAAATCCAGTTCACATTTCTGCCAGATTTGGAGAACTGTGGCTTAGGACCACATAAACCTCAGCTCGGAAGGTTTACAAGTGTTTTTGTTTTTTTTTTACCTCGGAAACGTAAGTGCCGGCCAAATCCGATGGACAATTATCTTCCCGCTTGAGATCTGAATTCAGAATGTCGACGCCTGCTCTTCCCAGGAGCTCCGGGCTGCTTTGGCTGCCAAATTTGGAGGAACCGACGGCGCTGAAAGCAGACGGGTCTCCCCCTGGGAGTTTGGAGGGGTGGAGGTCCTCCGGGAAAGAGTCCGTTTCCAGGGAGGTGGGCGTGCCCGCTACATCGACGGGCTGCATGTCCGGATCGGCGCTCAGTTCCGCCTGGCTGGCAGTCGGAGAAATGTCTTCGGCTGCCACGGTGCGGATGATGACGCTCGGCGCGTGGCACTGCACGGTGACGTTCTCCGTCGTGTTCAGCAGGTGCTCGGGCTGCGGGGGAAGGGCCACACAAGGGCGGTTGGGTATTTGGCAAAGGTGGCAAAGAAAACACCCGAGGCTGCTTTTATCCTCTTTGGCAAGACGGATACCGGCTGCTCGGTGCCAGGTGGTTATTTTTTCAAAAAACAAGACAAAGCAGGAATATTTGTAGAAGAAAGTGGAAGCTGGAAATCAGCCACCTGATCTCTCAGCTTTGCTCATCAAAAGGAAGGCCATCCCCCGTTCACCAAGGGAGGAACGGAGAAGAAGAAATGCAGGCCAAGCGGCTTCCTTTCCCTGTGGGTTTGGAGTGCCCCCTTCATATGAAGCTGATCTCGGAGAATCCACACCTCTCCCGTAAATGCACATGTCATACATGTATGTCTTCTTAGCTGCCAGGAACGACATGCACCCACCCATAAAAAAGGCAAAGCACACACAGCAATACACGTGCACTGGCTGAATTGTGTCTGTTGTTCAGCCTCCAAGTCAGGTCTGACTCTGCGACCCCCAACCACCACAGCATTCCAGCTCCCCTCCCGTCCCCCCCCCCAATCTTCCACTCTCTCCCAGAGTTTGCCCCAATTCGCGTCCATTGCATTGATGACCCTACCTAACCATCTCCTCCTCTGCCATCCCCTTCTCTTTTGGCCTTTCCCAACATCAAGCCAGATCACTGAACCACCGTGTTACTGACTCAACAATTGCAGTGATTCACTGTATTTATTTATTTATTTATTTATTTATTAAATTTTTATACCGCCCCCTCTCCCGAAGGACTCGGGGCGGTGAACAGCCAAAATTAAAACACACAATACAAATATTAAAATACAATTAAAAACAAAATTAAATTATCTTTGGCTTCTCCAATTTAAAACCCCTTACCCATAAAATTGTGTCAAGAATGGTCGTAAAACGGGGCAAAACTCAACAAATGTGTCGCTTAGCAATGGAAATGTTAGGCCCAACTGTGGCCATAAGTCAAGGATCCCCTGTACTGATAAGGTCAGTCAACAGCTTACAGAACTTGCCAGCCAGAGCTCCGAAGCCCCCCGCTCCCCGTAGTTTTACTGTTCCGATACGTACGGACAAGGCGTGGACTATGATCTGGTCTGGGGAGGCCGGGGCCGCAGCAGCCGTCAGGGTGACCGTGGGGCTGGCGGTCAGGGTGAGAGGCAGGCCCTGGCTTGAGCTGGTCTGGAGTAGGTAGGTGCCTGGGGTTCCAGTTGGCTGCAGGTGAAAAGACTAGGAAGGGGAGAAGGAAAAGAGGAGGAGTCAGGTGTTTTCACGGCCATCTCAACGGAGCTCCTTCCAAGTATGACATCAAAGAGAAACCGAGAAGAAGTTATACAAACGTAGCTGAAAGAAGGTATGGCGAAGAAGATTATTTCTACTGTCTACTATTTGGGGACATTGTAGTTGAGGATTCAGGGGAGGAGGAATTCTGAGAGATCTGATGTTAGACACGTGTTCTGCTTTGCACTAGAGTAGGGGTCTCCATGCATGGCTGGCTGGGGAATTCTGGGAGTTGAAGTCCACAAGTCTTAAAGTGGCCCTGGTTGGAGACCCCTGCCCTAGAGTTTTAAATTTCTCAGTTAAAACCTTTTAACCACAGAAAGGTGTAATCAAGTCAACTCTGCAGTGCTTACCGGCAGAATCTCAAAAGTCTGTAACGTCCCACTATTTAGCGTTATGGTTTCGGAGTCGACAGAAGCCGCAGGGGAATCGGCAGAAGCTACACAAGAAGAAGAAAAAGAAAAACAAGATTCAAATCGGTAAATACGTTCTGAGCATATTTAATTGCAAGAGAATATAAAAGAAGAACATGCACCCAGCTGGTCAAAGCAGGAATAAGGAAAAGAACTTTATCTATTAAGAAGCGACCGTTGGCCAAAGTTTGGAAGAGTTTAAATGGGGTCTCTGGGAAGACCCCCCACCACAAATTCCTCCCAGATTTTGTTAGCTTCAGAAGATGACTTAAAGTTGCAGTCCACCTAAGAGACTGGCTAATGGAAACATCCAAGTTCTCTTGACTACCGCCTATGTTCTGCCCCAGCTACGGACCCCAAAGAACGCAGCACACACAAAGTCTGTACAAACCTTAGTTTACTAAATTAAATCCATCTTTTTCAAACAAAGACTATTAATTAACTTTCTTAACAGCCTACAAGAATCCAAAGAATAAATAATTGTAATCTTACTATGGTTGGCAGAAAGCCCAAAAGCAATTTGCAGAGAACTAAGATCAAGATGCGAAGGAGAGTGAACTAAGTTGTTCCCTGCAAATTGCTTCAGTCGGCGTTCCTCCTTAAATAGGCTAAGGGAGTGGCCAATTAGCCCCAAGCCTTACCCTCGAGGAGACCTCCTCCTGAGGAGCCACTCCTGCCTTTTGGCAGCTCTGCGCACCCATGCATCGAGAAGAGCCTCCTCCTCCTCTTCCTCTTCACTTATGGGAGCTTCTGGAGGTTCTGAAGGCCCTGACTGAATCCCCGCCTCTGGCACCACATCTTCTCCAGCCTCCTCATTGTCTGACTCGGGTGCCAGCTACACAGGCTGCTGGCGCAGCACCACACCAGCCTCCTCGCTGTTGGAATCAGCTACTAGCTGCACAGGCTGCTGACGGGCCACAACAGCCTATGGCTCTCTTATCAATTCTCTCTCTGTGTGTGTTATCTGTACAATGCCGTTCTCCACTCAATAAATCTTCAGGGTCTGCAGAAATCAATTCACCAAGGACAAAATAGAAGGTCAAAGCCCCTGTGAAGTCAAGCTCCACTCTGAATAACTTCCACGTCTGTGTTGGTGTAATCTTCTTGACAAGACAAAACATTAGGAATATGAGCAATGGTGCCCCATGGAATCGCATTTTAAAAAAGGAAGAAACATTTGGCCATCATCATTAAGTGCCACTGATTCAAATCTTGTTCTTCTCTCAGTCCGTAACATCACAAGGCTTTTGTTTCGTTCTGATGCCCACTTGGGAGGACTATCTGGGTTCTTAACCCAATCCTGGTTTATCATCAATCCCTGCTGACGTCCACCTGGCAGCTGCATTCAAAGGACAAAAGGAGGCACTACAGCTGGAACCGGACCTAAGAACGGCTCTGCAGAGAGGGAGAGCCAGGGGCTCAGGGCATCTGAAAAGCCACAATATAAAATATGCAAGACTGTAAAAGCTTGCACAGACGCAATTGGAGACACAGTGCTGGCTGATTCAATGCGGTATTTTGAAAGAAAGAATGTAAGTTTGGACCACATCGGCTGGAGAGAAAACGCAGGAAGGGTAATGGAAGTGGGGAATGTCTGTATTCCCAGCATTATATAAATGGGGAAATAGGAGAATTTGGTAGATTTATCTACGGGTAGCCCAAAACTTACGACAACGTAAGCGGTGGCGCAGTGGTTAGAACGCAGTACTGCAGGCTACTTCTGCTGACTGCCGACTGCCTGCAATTTAGCAGTTCGAATCTCACCAGGCTCAAGGTTGACTCAGCCTTCCAAGGTCAGTAAAATGAGGACCCAGATTGTTGGGGGCCAGAGGCTGACTCTGTAAACCGCTCAGAGAGGGCTGTAAACCAATGTGAAGCGGTATATAAGTCCAAATGCAATTGCTAGTGCTATTGCTACAACTGAGCCCAAACTTTCCGTCGCTATGCGAGGCAGTTAAGTGATTTTTGCTCCATTTTACGGCCTTTTGCCACACTGGTTAAGGGAATCCCTGCAGTTGTTCATTTAGTAACATGGTTGTTAAGTGAAAAGAGCCTTGGTACTACAGTGGTTTAAAGCACCCTGTTATTAACACAGCTGCCTGCAATTTACTGCTGGTTCGAATCTCTCCAAGGCTCAAGGTTGACTCAGCCTTCCATCCTTTCTAAGGTAGGTGAAATGAGGACCCAGTTTGTGGGGGCAATAAGCTGACTTTGTATAAATATACAAAAGTATGAAGGCTATTGCTTAAAGCATTGTAAGCCGCCCTGAGTCTCTGGAGAAGGGCGGCATATAAATCAAATTAAAAAAAAAACACAAACAAACAAACAAAAATTCGGCTTCCCCGTTGACTTTGCCTGTCAGAAGATGGGACACTGGAACTGTCATAAATATGAGTCAGTTGCCAAGCATCTGGATTTGGCTCAGGTGACCTCGGGGAGGCTGCAACAGTTTTGAGGGTGGAAAACGGTCCTAAGTCACATTTTTTCAGTGCTGTTGTAACTCTGAACGGTCACTGAATAAACTCTTGTAAGTGAAGGACTAGCTGTATCGCCTCTATTTCCTCCGTTTTCTTCCACCGGGAAACCCGTAAAGTAGATTGGCCTGAAAAAAAATTGACCCTTGTCCGAAGGGAGCCCCCATGGCGAAAGACCAGCCCCTCCCCCCACCTCACCTGAACTTCTGGCTGGCTCTCGTGAATTTGCAATTAAATAAAATTAATGATGCTCGTCCAACTTTTCATATCCGTGGGACTGCCACCGCGGTCAGTGCCATGCAAGACAAACCAGCAATATCTATACCCTGTAAACGTTGCCGGTTGCCCCCTCCTGAACAGGAGCCCCCAATTAAAGAAGCAGCAACACAGATCTAGTAAAAGCTGTTTAGGAAAAAAAAAAAGAGAGCTTTGGTGGGTGACTCACAGACGTGGGTGATCTGGAGAGGGATCTGTAAGGCTGCCACGGAAGCAGGGGAGCAGACGGAACTTTCCTCCAGACGGGCCACGCGGATCTGGACGTGCTGAACCCCGGAACCAGGATGGGAATTTGGCAGCCCAGGTAAAGATTTCGCGTCTGGAAGTTGGTGTGCAGGGGCGTTTTTTTGGCTTTCGTGCAGTTGCCTCAGACCTTTTATCAGCACTGGAAGAAAAATGGCATTCAAGGTTGCTGGACAACGAAACCAAAGTCAAAATTTGTAATAAAAAAAAAAAATAACTAAATCACTTATTTCAGCATTTCCAATCCTTTGGGATGAGCGGATTTCATCTCCCAGAATCCACCCAGCTTGCATTGGTTGCCAAGGTTGGGAAACACTCATTTTTTTTTATAAAAGTTTTTTTTTATTTTTTAACAAACATACACAAACAAACAAACAATGCATTTTTTCTGAACAGGGTATTGGCCGAGTCACAAATGTGTACAGCTTCTAGTTATCTCCAATACAATTTATATACTGTATTTTTCAGAGTATAAGACGCACCTTAGCTTTTGGGGAGGAAAATAAGGAAAAAGCTGATTGGGGGTTGGATCAGAATACCCCCAATCAGCTGTTCCCAGAGGTAAATTTTAGCAACAGGTTCCTTGGTTGGGAGCTCTGTGCCTTGCTATTTTTTCTGCCTCTGAAACTTCTGAAACTCTGTTTCAGGAAAAAAAAAAATTTCCTGCCTCTGAAAGCCTCCGAAACAGCTTCAGAAAAAAAGCCTCTGAAGCTCTGTTTGGAGGCTTCTTTTCTGAAGTTTTGTTTCTGATGCTTTTTTCAGCCTCTGAAACCTCCATTGGGTGGGGCTACATTCGGAGTATAAGACACACCCAGATTTTCACCCTTTTTTTTCGGGGAAAAAGGTGCGTCCTATATTCCGAAAAATACGGTATTTCACTTTTTGCCATAATATTCTTTCCAGGAAACACTCATTATTTTATTCAATTACCTTCCAAGTTACCAGAGGGAAAAGGAGTCTTCCTCTCCAGGATGGATTTTTCCAAATTTTACGAGTCTCGATTCAAAGTTTCAGAGAGTGGTTTCAGTTTGAAATGAGCCATTTTTGTCCTTTTTTTGGAAAGGTTGGGTTTCCGATCCCTCAACCAAGTGGGACCCGACTCAGTGTGGATTTTGATGGGAGAATTTTAAAATGGGGACAGATGCCGGAGAGAAACTGGCCGAGTCAGAGGGAGGTGTCAAGCGGGGAAATAGTCTTGAATTCTTACGTAGGCACAAGAGGGCAAAGTCTAACCCCATTGGGAAGCCACTGAGCCTGATCTAGTCAGGCCCTGGTGCAGGGAAGATTCCTGTAAAAGAGGCACGGACAATAAAGGACTAACGGAACTCTTCCCCTGTGGATCCTGGCTGTTCGGTCCGAGAGCAAGCCAAGAATAGAGTTAGGTGACTTTACCGGGAAAGGACACCTCTTTGTGGTTTGCGATCTGCCTCTTGATGGTCCACCATTTGCTCCGAAGCCACTGGGGTGAGCGGACGCTGCTCCAGCCTTCCGCCAGCAAATCCCAGTTGATGCCGTTTTCATCCGCGACCTCTAGCTCTGCTATTCTGACAGGATCACACGGAGAAAGAAAGGGTTCCTTTTACAAACAGTAGCCTTCAGGGACAGGCTTTCTTCAATTCAAGGCCAGACAAGGCATTCCAATTACTGTATTTTTCAGACTATAAAATGCACCGGAGTATAAGACGCACTTTAGCTTTTGGGGAGGAAAATAAGAAAAAAGCTGACTGGCGGGTGGATCGGCCTCCCGGAATATCCCCAATCAGCTGTTCCCAGAGGTGAATTTTAGCAACAGGTTCCTTGGTTGGGAGCTCTACGCCTTGCTTTTTTCCCAGCCTCTCAAACCTCCGTTTCAGAGGCTACATTCGGACTATAAGACGCACCCAGATTTTCACCCTCTTTTTTGGGGGGAAAAAGGTGCATCTTATACTCCAAAAAAAATACGGTAATTGATCTCTCTCAAGCCAATTTGGATCCCAGGTAACAATCTGGATGCATCTATGCAGCTTCCTTGGAATGAAGGCAGACCGGGTTTCTCCTTGGCGGCTTCTAGGAATTGGTTCACGGATCCCAATCTCCCCTATCTTTTTTTTTTTTTTTTTTTTTTTTTACAATTTTTCTGGTGGTCTCCTGTCCTTTCCTTGGCCTTTTTAAAGATCGGCCAAAGTTGGAGATGTGCTGCCACCTATAACTAGTCCTCGACTTAACAACAGTTCATTTAGTGACCGTTCAGTTATGGCGGCCCTGAAAAAAAGTGACTTATCACTGTTTTTTCACACGACTGTTGCAACATCCCCCATGGTCACGTGATCAAAATTTGGTTGCTTGGCAATCATGTGATCCCCTTTTGCGACATTCTGACAAGTCAATGGGGAAAGCCAGATTCACTTAACAACAGTGATACTAACTTAAAAACTTGCAGTGGTTCACTTAACAACTATGGCGGAAAAGGTCGTAAAATGGGGCAAGACGCACTTAACAAATGTCTTGCTTAGCAACAGGAATCTTGAGCTCAATTGTGGTCGTAATTCAAGGACTACCTGTACAGTGAACCCTGAAGATTTAAATAAGAAATATCTGGGAGCCTCCAGCAGAGGAGACATTGCTGGGAGAAGTTTCCCCGACACTTTGGTGCTTTCAAAGGAAGCCTTTGGGGTGCTGGTCTCCCAGAAACCGTGCCTTCGCGCTCTCCCTGCGATCCAAGGCCGGCCCTTCCCAAGCCAAGCGGTGCAAACCTGAGAATGAGGTTGATTTCGTCTTCCTTGGTCCACTCGGTGCCTCCGCTCTGCTTCCAGTTGAGGTAGTTGAGCCATTTGGAGCGGCACTGCTTCTCCGACCGGGTTCCCACGCGCTCGGCCACCGCGGCCCAGGAGACCCCTTGCGTGACGATGTCCCCGGGCTCGGTGCTCGTTAATTCGTGGACCACTTCCGCCAGCCTCTTCTCTTCTTTCTCCGTCCATTTCCCTGAATTGGAAACAATCCAAAAAGCAACAGTAGCAATCGCACTTAAGACTTATATGCCACTTTACAGGCCTCTCTAAGCAGGCTCTCTCTACCGAGTCAGCCTTCGGCCCCCAACAATCTGGGTCCTCATTTTAGCGACCGGGAAAGGCTGAGCCAACCTTGAGCTGATCAGGATCGAACTGCTGGCAGCGAGCAGAGTCTGCCTGCAATGCTGCTTTCCAACCACTGAAGCACCATGGAGAGAGAGAGAGGTAGACAGATATGCTAGAGATAGAAATAGATAGCACTAGCACTTAAGACTTATATACCGCTTCATGGTGCTTTTACAGCCCTCTCTAAGCAGTTTACAGAGTTAGGGTTAGCCTCCTGCCCCCAACAATCTGGGTCCTCATTTTACCCACCTCGGAAGGATGGAAGGCTGAGTCAACCTTGAGCCTGGTGAGAAAAACAATAATGCAGGGCATGGAGAAGAAGAAAACACCCCCCACCCCAGAGTTAAGCCCCAAATCCTCATTTTTCTTTCTCCTTATTTTATGTTATGCTTATTATGGGGAGGTGAGGGGATGGGAGAGGAGAGAGGTTCCTATATCCCCCCCCCCCCCGGATAAGGCATTCTCAGGCACTCTGTTCAGGGAGGGAGGTGGGTTGTAACAGCAACCAGGCTCCCATCAAGCATGAAACAGAATAAAAGAACCATGGACGGCTCCTTGCAAGCCACCCATGTTTTTGGGAGAGGAAACAGAGGGTAAGACAAGGAAGTCCTTGCCAACAGGCAGTTCAGAAGATCTGGAAGGCTGGCTCTTTTGCTAGAGCTCAGTTGGCAGAACTCTGCGCCCTTAACATCCTACAAGCAGCCGGTAACCTAAAGTGGCGTATTTATGAAGAGCGTTCCAAAGAGTTTCGTCTCGATGAAACTCCTCCTCTCTTCAACCGGTTAAAAGCAGCCATGTATTTTGACTCACTCATGATTTCTTCGCAAGGGTCCCCTGGCTTTCTGCAGGTGAGCATCCGGGCCAAATCTGCCCCATTGACGGGGCCATCGGAAGGGGTCCTGTGCTGTGCACTGCATGCAGGGACGACTGGAAATGTGGGGGGTTGGGAGCAGCTGCACTGCCCTTGGCAAAGGAAGCAGACGCCTCAACGCCTTGAAGAGAGGTGCTTTCCTCACCCGTTGCAAAACACCTCTTTCAAAAGCTTTGCCAGGGACTCAATCGGAAAGGCCTGGCGTCCCAAGATTTACTCTCCTGAAGCCGACGTATACGCCTTGCCTGCCAAGCCAGTGTAACTGGAGTTTCCTTGGCAGGTGCTTTATTCGCCGTACCTGTGTTGCAAGTGTCCTTCATCAGCCGGCATCGGTCTTTGACGGAGGAAGCGCTCCGTCCAAGAGCCGCTCCTATCGTGGCCCAGTCATTGCCGTGCTTGATTCTTAATCTAAAGGGGGGGAAAAAGCTGTTCATTTTTGCTCATCGGGGCTGGGAAGATCAGCTACTGCACGGTGGGCTAATGTGCACAGATGGGAATCAAAGCCAAGATCATCATTCCAAAATGTTTGTCTCCTATGAACGTAGCACAGTGCAGTGCAGTTCAGTACGGCACAGAGTTTGATGTCTCCGCGTCGAAATTTGACTTAGGAGGGGCTTCCCCCCCACCGTCCTTTTTGGGCGGTTCTGCCAGTATTCCTCCCAGGGGGCTGCAGGGGTGAGGGAAGCCCACGGAGGCAACGTTGGGAGGGAGATCAAATGGGATGGCAGGGAAGAAACAACGCTGAGGCTTCGACTGAGCCACAGTAATCAATCAGCTGCTCCCGGGGCATCTTTGCAACTTTTCCCCTTTTGAGAAATTGTTGGTATTGCTTTTTTCAGATCTATGTAAGAGCTGGTGGCTGTATTCTTGACATGCATTCATTCAGCTTAAATAAATTTATTTTTATTTATTTATTATTAAATTTGTATACCGCCCTACTCCCGAGGGACTCAGGGCGGTGAACAGCCAAGATAAAATATAGACAATACAAACATTAAAAAACCCATTAAAATTATTAAATAAATAACAGTAAGAGAGTTGGAAGGGACCTTGGAGGTCATCTAGTCCAACCCCCCTGCTCACGCAAGAGACCTATACTAGGGATTCGAACCGCCAAACTGCCGACTTTTCTGATCGACAGGCTCAGCGTCTTAGGCACTGAGCCACCTAGCCGGGCTTTTTGGGCATTTCTACAGCCAAGTGAGGTCTCTGAACATCCTAGTCTCTCTGCTGCATTCTGGCCACTAAGGCTGGCTATGACATAGGTCACAGGGCATGAACTTCTATTTGATCAGGGGCTGGACTAGAAGACCTCCATGGTTCCTTCCAACCGTTATTCTACACGACACAGAGCACAGAATGAACGAAGCCTTTCCAACCGAGTGGTTAGCCCCAGACAAAGCTGAAAGGCCTCCCTAGGCAAACGCAGAGGATTTGGGGGGGACATTTTGAGGATGTTCCTTTTCTCTCTCGGGTGTCAATTCATGAGTCCTGACTTGTCCATCTAAGAGGAAACCAAGATTCTAGACTGGGATAGGAACGGTTGGCAAAATCTGATTTAAATGAAACTTACTCTTTGAGTTTTTCAATCTCTTCGGGAGTGTACCTGTTCAAACATGGAAACAGCATATTTAATGAAGCTGTAAATATACGCTCATTATACAAATTCCTCTTGTGGAGACCTTTGAGGCAAAAGGGAAGCCACGAGGTCTCCCGTCCTTCGCTAGCTTGCATACAACTGGCTACTTTCCCATTATCGGCAACCATGATTTTAATTAGGATCAGCAGGAAAGGAAGCTGGGTCATTTTCTCCTGGTCACTATAGCATGAAGCTAGGAATCCTCACCGCCTTGTGGTCATCAAGGGGCTTTTTTCCAAGAGGCAACTGGACTTTCTGGTTTCTCTTTGAAGACGTTTCGCTTCTCATCCAAGAAGCTTCTTCAGCTCTGACTGGATGGGGGGGAAGGGAAGGATTTATACTCCTTGCAGACAGAACTGGTCACCTGCGTCTTTTTTAGGGAGTCATTAAGGCCACCTGGAGGTTTATCGGTGTCCTCAGGGTCACCTGAGTGGTGCAAATTTGCACAGACAAGCGAAAAGTCTTTGAAGAAAAAAACAAGGAAGTCCAGTTGCCTCTTGAAAAAAGCACCTTTGGGACAACCACGACCTGGATGGCTGAGAATCTCCATCGACATTTGAGCCATAGTTGTCAGAATTTCAGAATATTACAAGTTGGGAGGTTTTCTTTTAGAAGAACACAATCTTACTTAAAGAACGCTTATTTATTATTTATTTGTAAAATTTATCAGTTGCCCATCTTACCCCAAGGATAACTCTGAGCGGCTTACAATATTAAAAGATAAAACTATACAAAACCTAATCGTACAAACACAATATTATATATTAAAGAAACCCCTTCCTAGCTAAAAAGATGGGGAGGGAGAGAGGGAGGGAGTAGGATGAGGAAGGGGAGATCCGCTGTTAATCCATCAATGGCCCCCCGTGTGATTCCCCTCCGTTAGAGCCCCAAGCCAAGGGGCAGAGTCAGGTCTTTTAAGCTCTCATGGGAGGTGAGGAGGAGGATTAAGTACTATTCATCCCTGTGGAGACACCAGAGTGGTGCGGTGGCCTAGAGGTGGAGCTCTCGCCTCACAATCAGGAGGCTGTGAGTTCGATCCTAGGTAGAGGCAGATATTTCTCTCTGAGAATATATCTACTGAACAAAACTCCGCATTGGTGACAGGAAAGGCATCTGGCCATTAAAACGCTCTGCTAGCTCCATCATTCAGTTGGCCAGATTGCACCTCACAAGGGATTATGGGGTCATTAAAAGATGATGATCCCTGTGGAGATGCCGCCAATGAGCTTCTCTCCTCCACCTCGTTTGGACTGGTGCTCAGGATATTTACTAGGAATGGGAGGAAGTTAAATTTGGATTAAACTCCCAGATCTTCCGGTACACAAGAAAAGATCTCTAATTCCCAAATGTTTTGCCTCATCTCTAATACGATGATTTCCTACGGAGGGTGAAGTTGTCCGTTGGAAAGTCACTCTACAGGTAGTCCTCAACCTATGACCACAACTGAGCCCCAACATTCTGTTGCTAAACGAGACAGTCGTTAAGTGGGTTTTGACCCATTTTACATCCTTTCTTGGCCCAGTTGTTAACTGAATCCCTGGAGTTGTTTTTATAGTAACACAGCTGTCGTGTAAATCTGTTTTCCCCACTGACTGCATTTTACAGTGCCATTGTAACTTTGAATGGTCACTAAATGAACTGTTGTTAAGTCAGTTCCTTCATGATGACTTTCTAACATTTTAAGCCTGTACTCCAGGGGTGAAATGCTCCCGGTTTGGACCGGATCGCCCGATCTGGTAGCGATGGAGGCGGGTGGTTTGGAGAACCGGTAGCAAAAATCCCTACCCCCTCCCCCATGCCCAGCTGAGCCGCACGATCATCAGAGGCTTTTTTTTTTTAACTTTTAAAAGCATTTTTTCGGCCGAAGAGTTTGTAGAAAAAAATGCTTTTAAAAGTAAAAAAAAAAAGCCTCTGATGATCGTGTGGCTGAGCTGGGATCGTCAGAGGCTTTTAAAAGCATTTTTTCTACAACCTCTTCGGCTGAAGAGATTGTAGAAAAAATGTTTTTAAAAGAAAAAAAAGCCTCTGCCGATCAGGCAACTCAGCTGGGATCGTCAGAGGCTTTTAAAAGCATTTTTTTACAACCTTTTCGGCTGAAGAGGTTGTAGAAAAAATGGTTTTAAAAACAAAACAAAAAAAAAAGTTGGCCACGCCCACCCAGTCACATTAACCCCACCACCACCAAGCCACGCCCACAGAACCGGTAGTAACAAATTTTACATTTCACCACTGCTGCCCTCCACTCTTCCCCCCAGACCCCAGAGCTGTTCCCAGCAAGCAATCCTCCCCTCCGGGTCAAACCTTAGGAAGGTTCATACTTGCCAACGTGGTTTCGGTCATCGTACATGCGAAGGACGCGCCTATAAACAGCAAAGAGAGGCCGGTTCAAACCCCAGGCGATGGTCCTGTAGAAATCTTTCCTTTCGTCTTTTGACATCTCAAAAATGATCTCGGTGGCATCTTTGATTCCACGGGCCTGGTCGCATGAAGAGGACAATTTTAGTTTCCCTCCCTTGGCAGAAAGTTAAAACTGATTTTTTTTCCTTTCTTTTCCTGGACAGCCTCCCCAAATTTAAGTAGGACAATTCAAACTCTAATCAATCTGAGCCACTTCCTGTTCGTGCTGACAAATGGGAGGGCGGAAGAAATAAGCCAGGATTTGGTTTTAAAGGTTTAAGACGGCGGCTGAATAACCCAGGTCTTATACTATTGCTTGGTTATACAATGATTGTAATAACTACAGGTTTAATATAAGGTTAAACTGAGATGGCAGCGATGTTTTTTTTTCCCTTTTGAAAAATAACTAGCAACCAGGAAAAGGTGCAAAATTCATTTCCCTTGAAATCAACATGGAAGAAATGAGCTGTTTTGATTTTAAAATCAAAACAAGGACATTGGAATCCGTAATCTTTTTTTTTTATAACTACAAAATGAAACCTATTATAAACAAATCCAGCTAAAAAGTTCTTTCTTTCTTTCTTTCTTTATTTATTAGATTTCTCTCTCTATGGGAGACAGGCTGATTAAAGAATTGGGATGAATTGGGCCTTCTTGTGCTCTTTTAAGAAAAGGCTGAATCCGTGTCAGTCAGGGTCAAGCTGAGGTTCAGGATGTCCCGATTTAAGATTCCCTGGCTTCATGCCAACTATTGAGTCTTTGATTTAAGGCTATGAGAAAGTCAGGCAGTCCCACTTTAAACAAAAGCACCATTCATTATTCGATTAAATGGGTCAGTAAACAGTCTGTATGCTGCTTAACCAGATCTATTGCTTTATAAGCTCCTGCAAACTCAGGTGAGGAGCATGGTCTCTTCAGGTATGTAGAGAAAGGGACCTCTCACGTACGGAGCGAAAGGGACTCGGAAGGGAGTTTTTCCTGGAAATTGGGGGCTATAAGAGAGATGGAGAAACTCTACGGAATCCCACTGAGGAAAACTCTGAAGCCCATCATACAGAAGGGACCAACGTCGGAAACTAAGACACGTATTGAGAGCAACACAAACCTTCAAATAACGCTCAATGTTACTCATCAAAATCTGAATTTCTTCCTTCGACCACATGCCCTGTTTCCACTTATGACCTTAAAAATGGAGAAGAAGCTGTCACACACAGACGCCCTACGAGCACTTCAACTTACGGGGAACGATTAGCACAGAGAAGCGGAGGAGGTTTATTTAGATCCACTTCTAATCCAGCAGATAAATTTTAGTAATCGTTCGTAGCCACTACAGCATTATTTTTTTAAGAGAATGGCAATTATTTACTTAAAACATAAGTAAATAAGATATGATCATTAAATCACAATATAGTTTTTTCAATGTTTTTCCGAGTCATGCACCCAAACACACAACAAATTTAATAGCATATGTACAAAAAGGTTGGCGTTTAGCACTGATAATAAATGCCTCAAATTGGAAATGAAGTTTCTATTATTTGTAGACAAAAAATAAAATAAAATAAAAATGTAAAGGCCAGGGCAAATGGCAAATTGTTACAAGTTATAACATTTTAGCTGTACGCTAAAAAAATAATAGATATGAATATTCATTAGCTCCCATTGCAAAAAAAGCTAGCACATTGTCCTCACGTTATTTTGATAAAACAGATGGATTCCTCTCAAAACAACGTCATCCTTTTCTGTCATGCACCAAATGCCCACAGGCCTCCCTCGACCCATCCAGAGATGCCCTCCACAAACGGAAAATGTGAGCTTGCCTTTGTTTGTTAGACAATCCTTGTCTTCTTTGGTTGTAAACCAGGCCTGACTGACGGCAGAAACTTCTTCGTTGGCTAGAGACGAGATTTCGTCCAGTTGCTCATTCTGAAGGATCTGGGAGAGGTCAACCGGAGAGGAAACCCTTGAAAGCAGGGCTCCTTCCACTTCAACAACCTCAAGGGGTGTGGACTTCAACTCTCAGAATAATAAACCCATTACTTCGATGGCCACCTTATATGTTTTATATTCTCAAGTCCCGCCACAGCCATGGGCCAAGATGGCATGGGACGCCTCCAGGAGGGTTTCATCTACCTGAATCTGAGTCACCGTTCCTTCGTTAACCTCATGGTCAGCTACTTCTGTGGTGGCAGTCATGGTCACCTCAAAGCTCTGGTCGCTTTCTGAAACTGGAAAGCACATCAAGGGTTAAGCTTGTGTAGTGCGATTGTTGTGAATATTCTTCTCACATGTGCACAGCAGCGACCTTCCTCGGTGAGCGTGTTTCCGAGAGTCTCTTTGCTATTCCTGTCTTGCCACCTGTTGTCTTTAGGGCCAGTTTGGTCTAATGGTGAAGGCACCTGGCTAGAAACCAGGAGACGGGGAGTTCTAGTCCCGCTTTAGCCATGAAAGCCAGCTGGGTGATCTTGGGCCAGTCCCACTCCCTCAGCCCAACCTACCTCACAGGGTTGTTGTTGTTTTGGGGAACCTGACAAGGTTGCTCCTAGGCCTCTAGGAGGAGGAATACGGGTGTTGGATATGTTTGCTGCCTTGAGTTGCTTGTAAAAATAATAAAAGTGATATAGGAATGAATGGATGGATGGATGAGTGGGTGGATGGATGAGTGGATGAATAAATGAATGAATGAATGAGTGGATGGATGGATGATTGACTGAATGAATGAGTGGATGGATGGATGGATGGATGGATGGATGATGGATGGATGGATGAGTGGATGAATAAATGAATGAATGATGGATGGATGAATGAGTGAATGAATGAATGATGGATGGATGGATGGATGGATGAATAAATGAATCAGTGGATGGATAGATGAGTGGATGAGCGGATGGATGAATGAATGGTGGATGGATGGTTGGATGAATAAATGAATGTTTTCAGACTGGGGTAAGGAATAGTGGATCACTTCACCAGCCAAAGGAAACCTGACTTTCCCTCCATTTCCACAAGCCCTCCTCCTGGTCCCCCCGTGTGGTCTCCCTTTAGCAGCCCCCTCCCTCCCTTAAGCTGCACCTGCAGAGCCTTCAGAGGGAGCCCTTACTTGGAAGCGCCACGACCGAGATGCAGGGAGGGTTGCCTTCGATGCTCTCATCATCTTCTGAGGATAAGCAAAGCCTTTTGTGGGGAGGTTCGGTGCTGTCTTCCGAGTCTACTTCGTCTGCCTCTAAACGCCCGCGGACAGAAAGGAGAAGGACAGCCATGAGACTCGGAAGGGAATCGTGCCTGACATGCTCTCGTGCTGAACTGCCTACTGCAGATCATTTAAGGAGGCCGCCTGACACTCCACTGGAAATCCTAGGGAGAAATGGAGCCATTTGTTTAAGTTCCTGAAAAATATTCACATTTTAGCTCTTGGTCCAAGGTGCAGTATCACTTTCTTTCAGAGCGACTGAATGGAGCTGAGCGTTTACTGGCCGGATGCCCTTCCTGATGCCTAACTGGAGTTCACAGCAGATATTTTCTCTTTGTGCCCAGAGAGACAACTATCTGCCGCTACTTAGGATCGAACTCTCAATCTTCTGAGTGGGAGGAGAGCGTCTTCACTTTTAGGCCACCACACTGTACATGCCTTTATCTCTTTTTTCAATCCCCAGAGACTAGCAGCTAATGTTTAGTGGTGTGATTCTTCACTTATAGGAAAAAATAATTAAAAATGCATTTAATGGAGAAAAAGTTCAAAAAGTCTGATCTGTTCTCTGGTGCCATAGCATGCCTTCTAAAGAACAAATGGCCTAATTTCCCCTTTTTTTAAAGTGCAACCTCCTGTTTTAATGCTTTGCCCACAATATCATTAAAATGAATTTTCTTTCATCCAACTTTCATACACAGTCTAATGGTTTAAGAGTCATTCGCTGCAATAACCAAACCATTATAAGGAACCACTTGTTGTTTTAATGTATTGGTTTGCACAATTCCAATAGAAGTCATCAAACCTATTGTGCAACTGTTGTGCAATTAATTACAATTGTGTGTAATTGATCTGGTCTTGTCCTCCCACATCCAATTCCAGCCTCAAGCACTTCAATTTCAGCCTCCTCACTTGAATGTAAGGAGCAAAGTGGTGCAAAAGTCCTTCTGGAGACCAAAAAAAAAAAAATGTTTTTAGGGGGAAATGGCATGACTAGGTCATGCACCATCCTCATGCTTCAGCGATGGCTGAATGGGCGCGATGGCTCAGAGGTTAAAGGCGCTGAGCTTGTCAGCTGGAGAGCTGGCAGCCCAGGTTGGAGACGGAGCAAGTTCCTGTTCCTTGCTCCAGCTCTGAGCAAATGCAAGAAGATTAATAGGTACCACTTTGGTGGGAAGGTAACAGTGTTTTGTGCACCTTTGGTGTATAGCCATGCTGGCCACATGACCACAGAAATAGTCTTCGGACAAGGCTGGCTCTTTCGGCCAAGAAGCGGATATGGGCACCATGTCCCAGAACTGGACACGACTGGAGAGGGAAAGCTTTACCTTCTTTTTAACCATGCTTTAGCAGTGTGATCATGGTCTATTTTGAGGGGTGGGATTCAGGAAGTGAAATGGGTGTCTTAAGGAAATGCAAGTTTTAACTCATCCATTGCAGACCCTTGATATGTATATATTTTTTAAAGGACATTCTTGAAATTCCTCCAGGAAACTAAAATTCCCAGCGACACTGAAAACTGTCTCTCCCGAATTTTATTACCAAACGAAACCACCCGCCCTACCGGGCTGTGCAGTTAAGCCCAATATCTTGGTCTGAGGAGTGATTGTAATTTGAAATAATATGGAGAAAGCATACAGTCCAATAACAGGTGTTCTATACCATCCTGGGGGCAGTGAAGAATAAGGTTGCCTTGAGGATCTTGTGTCAGAGTCACGGAATTCACGGTTTCCACTGTCACTGTGTCAGATTCTTCTTCAACTGTGGTCATAATCAAATCTGCAAGAGAACAATCACAGATTAGCCATATGGTGCTCATCATGTACCAATAAAGGAGAACATCTGAAGCTCAGGGTTGAACTGTGGGGTCCTTGGTGCTCTCTGAGCAGGGTCGTTTCCCTCTCGCAGACACGTCATTATCCAAAATAGTTAGTCTGCTAGCACGGATGATGAATGAAACGTCTGCAAGAAAACAACCAAGCTCAGAGAGCACCAAGTTACTTACTTTGAACCTGCAACCTACTTATTTAGCTTGGAATCAAAGTGGCCCTCAGTACTTCATGCGCAGTAAGTAAAACAGCCGTGCTATTGACCTAGACAGAAAACATCTGCTCCTCGTTGGGTTAATGGGTGGCCTTTTATTTCTTGAACCTTCTCACTCGTATCTTCAAAACGAAACACTTCTCCTAAGACCAACGAAGAAACTCTCAGTCTTCAAGGAAGAGAAAGTTGAGGGACAGGCTCAGAGAAATGCAAGGATTCTGGAGAGCATCTGGTTGACCATCCCAGGGCGTCCATGAGAGAGGGCTCTCCCGCCTGTGTTGAAGCATCTCCAGGGAAGGAAAGTTCATCGGTTCCTGAGGCAGTTCAGTGCCCTTGCTGATCATCTCTTGCCATCAAGGAATGTCTTGAAGCAGAGTCATGGCAACTGGACTTCTTCTCTTGTTGGCTTGAAAACGTTTCGCTGCTGATCCAAGTAGCTCCTTCAGTCTGAGGAAGTTGGTTATATATATGTCCCCCATTTCTTATGCTGCTCTTTCATCAGTCCCCAGGGAGATCAAGACCACTTCACAGGAGCACCAAGGAACCCACCTAGGAAAAAGGATTTAGGAGTTGGAACATCCCAATGACTCTCTGCCTACCCACCTAACAAGACTCTAGCAAGATTCGGGGAGAAATGAAATCTCCCTGGAGGACATATATGGGTCTCTCCTCACCCACGTGCTCAGGTTGAAGAAGGTACGTGGAAGAGCAGCAAAATGTTTTGAACCCGCAAGGGAAGAATTCCGGATGCCCTGCCTCAACTTCCAGACAACTCCGCTGGATGACTGAGAATCTTCACTGACCATCAAGGATGTTTTCCTGACGTTCAACCAATCTGCTTTCTTGCGATGTTCTGCTGGTCTTGTCTCCAGGAGCAACTTTCAACAGCTCTCTACCTCTTCTTCTACATTCAGGTACTGGAAAATGGCTCCTGGGTTTCCCCACCCCACCCCACCCCACTCTTTATTATTATTATTTTAGTTTGTCAAGCATATATGAGAAAACAAGTATGACGTTACATATAAGCATATAAGTATAAACAGGTATAAGTATACACATTGTAAATGAGTAAGAATAAATGGGGACAGTAGGACAGGGACGGTAGGTATGCTGGTGCACTTATGCACGCCCCTTTACGGACCTCTTAGGAATGGGGTGAGGTCCAGTTTGAGGTTGAAGCTGTGAGGGTTTGAGGCTGTAACAACAGAGTCAGGTAGTGAGTTCCAGGCACTGACCACTCTGTTGCTGAAGTTGTATTTTCTGCAATCTTATAACTTTGGTTTTCATTACTCAAATCAAAGGCTTTGTAATTCATCCTGCTGAGATTCATCTTGTTGGTGGCTGCCCATTCTTTTGTTTCATCAAGTTGAGGTCCTCAAGAATCTTGATAAATGTGGTCTAAGGCCTTTTGTTATTTTTGCTGTCCTTCCTGTATGTCAGCCCTGTGAGGTAGTCCAGACAAGAAGCACCATAAGCAGCACAGGTCTACCTTTATTGTACTTGTAAGACTGAAAGTATCTCTCCCCTTTTACTCTCCGGAAAGCTACAGAGGGTCTCTTCCGACATGCCTCCCATGCCTCTTCTCCTTCTGTGACCTGAGAAATCTTTTACATGCTGGTTATCCAGACTGCGAGTCTCCCTTCGGTCTTCCAAGCTCATCCTCACGTACCATTACCTTGCCTTTGTGACATCTGCAAATGTGTTGCGTTCTTGACTTGGCTAAGTGCGGATGGATGTGTGCAACTGAGAAACAGCAAATGTGGAGAGAAGAGCTTTACTGTTACTTTAAATTCACCGGGTCACTGTGTGCTCCGAAGAACCTGTTGGGCCTCGTTGTTCAGTTGAAAGTGATTTTTGTGTGTCCCTTCCTTTTCCTGGCTATTGACCTGAGTTGTGTGCCTGTGTTAGACACACCTATCTGGTACACCCAGCAAGGGGGGGGGGGGGAAGGCTTACAAGATCCATGTGCCTCAACAGGCAGGGATAGTGTGAATGCACGACCAGAAGTCGAACTGTGGAGTGCCCCAACGCACCCAGAATTTTTAATTTAGCTCTTTCATGATTGAAAAAAAATGGAAACCACCCAGAGATGAGATTAACGTGTGCGTCCTGAAACCCCTCACAGGAGACACATGCCAGACTCCTGGCGATGCCTTCCTTGCTCAGCAGTTTTGACAAAAATAAGAGCAGGCCAGCAAGTGAATAATCTATTGGGGGTGAATAAAGGAGGGCTGGAAAGAGCGACCCTAAACAGGCGCGTCTTCCTGAAGGAGAGGACGAGGTGATCCCGGCACCACATCGGCTTCAGTGCTCAGCTGGAAAAAAACCAACTCAGAGGAAAGGAAGATTTGGGGAGAGGGAAAAGTGCCTCCGTGCCATGACGTTGAGCATCACACGCCTGAGCTATGGCGCATGGCGACGCCTGCTCCGTCGTTGCCCCCGTCAGGATGACGGCCAAAACTCAGGGCAGGAGGAGAGAAGGACCACCGCTCATTACAGGCTGTTTGGGCCGCACTGCCAACGGCTGCGTTTTCTTGGACTGGAAGCCCTCCAACTCCATTATCCGGTCATTCTTCTGCCCTTTGCATGGTGTGGAACTCCCGAGGGATACAGGAAGACATCTTGGATTTGCAAAATATGCCGTCCCGGAAGGTTCTGACCTGCAAATGTTTGGATCTTGAAACTAGACGCACAACCTATTAGGGAAGTAGTGGAATCCTGGAACTCTTCTGACGTCAGGAAAGTTTGATTTCCAAATTGGACCCTTCTGGACCGTTTAGAAGGCGACTGAATTGTTTCCACCTCCCTAATATAGATACATTTCTAAATATACCATTAATTCCCGCTGCCTGTTGACTCAACGCGCTCCTTTGCCTAACCCCCACGGAGGCCATTCTCGCTCCAGGGTTCCCTAGACCTGTCGCGGTTTTAATGTGAGCTGCAAACCAAGAAAAGGTTTTGCTTTGCAAACTGAAGTATCTTGTCTTGCGAGGCTCACTAGCTGAAGTAGAGTACAGGCAGTCCTTGACTTACGACCACAGGTGAGCCCAACATTTCTGTTGCTAAGTGAAGCAGTTCAGTGAGTTTTGCCCCATTTTACGACCTTTCTTGTCTCGGCTGTTAAGTGAAGCACTGCTGTTGTTAAATTAGTAACCCTGTTGTTAAGTGAATCTGGCTTTCCCCATTGACTTTGCTTGGGGATCACGTGACCCCTGGGACATTTTTCAACCGTCGTAAATACGAGTTAGTTGCCAAGTGTCTGGATTTTGATGACATGGCCATGGAGGTGCTATAATGATTGTGTGAAAAAATAAGTCCCTTTTTTCAGATAAGTCCCTGTTTTCAGTGTGGTTGTAACTTTGAATGGTCACTAAATGGACTGTCGTAAGTGGAGAACTACCTGTATATCACTACAATATCCACAGTGTTCCGATAATGAGATTTTCTTTGTCCTGCATTGCTCATTGTTACCCCCTTGCCTACAACTCAGTTCCAGCAGGCCGGCCTTTAACTACAATGCACATTTCAACCGACATATTTAAATGTAACAGAAGATAAAAAACAACAACAAATAGTCCTCTCCATCAATCTGTTTTCAGAGCCCACAAAAAGCTGTTGCAGCTGATGGCACCTTTGAAATTCAGCACGGAGCCAAGTTTTGATGAGCGAAGTTGATCTATCTGAGAACTAAAATGCATTTTGAAAGACTATTATATATTCTGTGCAGGTGTAAAGTGAAAAGAAAATACAGTGGAAGAAAATAGACATTTTGAAACATAGTTTTTATTTGTCAAAGCATACCAACTGAAAAGATGAAGGCACTTTATTTCAGAGCATTAGTGGTAAATATCCATATATCTACTTTTTGTTTTACAATGTCATGGTTTGGTTGTCGATTGTTCTCTTGGGAAGATCCCAATGTTGTTTATGAAACAGAAAAATCCTACACAAGAACACCCAACTGCCCTAATAACTCAAAACCTCTCAGCATGAATCTTAAAACAATCAAATTCAGGAGACGATTTATGTTAAAATACCACTGACATATGAGAACATCTTTTAGTCTCAAACCACAAACTTCAATAATTCAGTACCCCAAGATTTTGCAACAGCAGGAAATCTTATATAGTGTGTGGGGAAAAAAGAAAGAAAGAAGGAAGGAAGGAAGGAAGGAAGGAAGGAAGGAAGGAAGGAAGGAAGAGAAAAGAAAGGAAAGGAAAGGAAAGGAAAGGAAAGGAAAGGAAAGGAAAGAAGGAAGAAAGAAAGAATCATCAATGTAGGCAGAATATGAGAACATTCATTTGCTGTAATGTAGGTATGGTTTGTAAAATTACCATTTTATATTTTATGCACTGGAGACAAATTCCTTGTGTGTCCAATCACACTTGGCCAATAGAGAATTCTATTTCTATTTCTCATACACACACACACACACATGTACACACAAACATGTGTATACACACCCCCACGCCCACTGCTTTTATACATCATCATACCAAAAAACAGTTTATTAGATTTGTGACCCTCCCAACTCCCAATGGCTCTGGCGACCTGAGAACAATCAAAGAAATAATATAAAATAATATATTTAAAAAAAATTGAAGATAAAGATAACAGGTGGCAATGAAATCGCCAAAGGCCTGGGAATTTTAATATCATCCCTCTATCATCTGTATATCTACCATGTACCTAAATTCATATATATATATACACATACATACACACAAACATATATACATAATATCTGAATTCATATATATGCATATACATATATATGCATAGATGCACACACACAGACATATACAAAGACATACAGACACACATATAATCATAGCTAAATTCATATATATATATATATACATACAGATGTAGACACACATGCATATATATATACACACACACAAATAGTATCTAAATTCATATATACACATAGACATATATATGCATACAGATGCACATACACACACATACAGACACACATATAATCATATCTAAATTCATATATATACATACAGATGTACACACAGGCATATATATATATATATATATACAGAGTATCTAAATTCATATATATACATATATATGCATACAGATGCATATACACATATACAAACACATACAGACACACATATAATCTATCTAAATTCATATATATACAGACATATATATGCATACATGCATATATGCATATATAATAATATATGCATGATTATATATGTGTGTATATCACACACATATAATCATATCTAAATTCATATATATGCATATTCATACAGATGTAGACACACATGCATATACATACATACATACACACACATAATATCTAAATTCATATATATATACACATATGCATATATATGCATACAGATGCACAACACACACATATACAAACACATACACATATTTAATCATATCTAAATTCATATATATATATACATATGCATACAGATGTATATATACACACACACAGTATCTAAATTGATATACACACAGAGAGACATATATAGATAGATAGATAGATGTAGGCAGACCCTCCCAGCCTAGACTGGACTGCCAGGGTGGGTGCGCTGTGGATGGAAGGGAATTTGGTTTTCCCTGCTGATCTTCTCTAGTGAAGCCCCCCCCCACAAGAGACCCCCTCCCATACACCCACCCACCCACCCACCGCCCAGCCAGGCCTCCCAACCCTGTGGAGCCCCTCCCCTCCCGGGGCCCCCGCCTTGCATCCCGCAGGCCCGTCCTCCCGACCTCAGGGGGGCCCCTTTCTGAAAAGCCCCCCCCCACAGGCTCCCCCGGGGGGGGAGAGAAGGGAGAGAAGCGAGGGAGGGAGGCGGGTTCGAAAGAGGCGCCCACCAGGGTCCGTCCGTGCGTGAGGGAGAGAGAGGGGGAGATCTATTCCGTGGGGGGAGGGGGGAGGAAAGAAAGCGCCCCCCCACCGAGCCCCCTCTTTCCCCTCCCCCCTCCCTCCCCCCCCCGTCCGATGGGCGCTTCCAGGCACTTACTTCCTGTTTTGGGTCCGGGCACTTGAGAGGCCAGGATGGAGGCTCCGAAATGCCAGGATGGAGAGGCGCCCGCCCGCCTCAGACGCCGCCGCCGCCACGCCGCCTCCCTCCCTCCCTCCCTCCCTCGCTCGCCCCAACCACCACCAGCACCACCAACTCCACCGGCAGCAGCAGCAGCAGGCCGCGGGGCGGAAGGGGCGGCGCCGGAGGAGCGGGCACAGAGAGCCCCGGGCAGAGCGGACCGGAAGCTCCCCACACACACACACACACACACACACACACACACACACATCCCCCTCTACCCACCCACCCCCGCCCCTTCGCCTCGTCTGCTCCGATGGCCGCCTTCGTTCTCCTTATTTCCCCCTCCCCCCCTTCCTTTATTTCCTTCGCCTGAGGGAGGGAGGGAGGGGGCCCAGGGTGGGCTTCAGCCTTGGAAGGGATTTGAACCCGGCTTTCTCTTCCCCCCACGGCTGGCTGTTTAAGAACCGACACCCCCCCCCGCCCCCCCTCTCTGGACTTGTGTGGTCTGGTCTGCGCTTGGATGGGAGGCCACGAGGAGATCCCAGTTGGGAAGGAAATACCCTGGAAGAAGGCAGTGGACCTTCTCTCCTGTATAAAAAGACCCCCATGCCTGGAGGCTTTCAATGAATGTGTGATTCCCTGTAGATGACATACGCCTAATCATAATACTAATAATAATAACAATAATTACAAATATAAATTACAAAATAAATCACAAAGTACCGGGACTTGCAAATTGAAGTTGAGCGACTGTGGAAAAAGAAATCGTGTGTTGTCCCGATTGTAATTGGAGCCCTCGGAGCAATACCCAAAGGGCTACCCCGCTATTTAGAAATCCTAAATTTGCCGGACTTGAACATTTTGACTCTACAAAAAACCACCTTACTCGGAACAGCTTACATCCTCCGACGATACCTTAACAGTTCCTAGGTCCTTGGTTAGGACTCGAGCTCCTGAGCTATTAACCAGCCCCAAAGGCTGTGAATCTCACTAAAGATTAACCAATAACAATAATTAAAACATTGATAGCAGCAACAACAATAACAATAACAGGACACTGGCAGCAACCCGTATCAACCATTAGCACCAGTCAATGGTATTTGTGACACATTTTTGAATATTCAGCTGACTGAGTTTCATGTTTAATGAATAAAAGATGATGATGATGATGATGATGATGCTATGCCTGGGGTCTCCAGGAGGCAGGTATAACTTGGTAAGCAGCCTTTAATCATTTAATGATTAAATTTACGTAGATGCCCCTCTCCCCACTGAGTCTCCAGGCTAGGAAACTCCTCAGTGGAAGAAAAAAGCTGGTTTGGTTTGGAGAAGAGATGTGACACTTTTTGATATATATATATTTTAAATTGGCTTAGCTTTTAAAACCGGACAGAGCATCTTATTAGACAGACTCAGAACCAATTTTAAACTCGTTCAAAATGTTTGGGTGGAGATGCCATTATATTGTGAGAAAGTATGCATTTAGATTCCAGAGTATAAAATCTATGCATGTCTACGCTGGAGTAAGCCTGTTACATGCAATCATCTTGTTCCCAGTTAAGTAAGAAACACAATTTTAATAAACTGCAAAGAGCAGACAGGCGTGCCACATATTTTTCAAACCATTTTATTAAGAATTAGAAACAACAAAAAATACAAAACAGGAAAATACAAAAAAAAAAAAAGTGCGGATGTGAAATAAAGAAAAAGGGGAAAAAAACACCTTTCATCCCAGCAGACAAAAACAATTTTAATAGACTATCTCCCTCTTTAAATAAAACATAACTTCTCCCATAGCTCATCTTTTAGATAAGGAAAACAAGAGCCAAATGGTACATCGATCAATCTCTGTCAGCAGAACTTGATGAAGGGCAACCGGATGTGACTCTTCCCTTCTTTTAACCCTGATTGAAGAAGCCAATCTGATATTAATCAATCAGAATAGAACTGAAAGGGCCCTTAGAGGTCTTCTAGTCCAACCCCCTGCTCAAGCAGGGGATCCTACACTATTTTGGACAAGTGACGATCAAGTCTTTTTTTTTTTTGAAAGCCTCTAGTGATGAAGCACCCACCATTTCTGAAGGCAAGTTTTCCCACTGGTTATAAATGCTGCCTGGTTTTTTTGAAAATTATTCTTTAACCACTTCAAAAAATAAATCCTCCCTTTGCTTCTCTTGCTCCAGCATCCAGTGGTGACTCTCCTTGCAAAAGTGGTCTTGCTAGCCTGAAAAAGCCAGGAAGTATCTGGACATGCCATCTACTATTTTCTGTGAGTAATTCCTGATTGACTCTGTGGTTACTCAATGTTTTTACTATGATTACTTTCCTACAGCCTTGTAACCACCAGATGGCTCACATCTCCACATTTCGGCTTTTCAGCTCCGTAATTTCCTAAGAGGCCTTTTGGATTCTTCTTTTATTAAGGTTCCATTATTGAGAATAAATGTGCATAGTGTCACACCTGTAGCACATAGAACTGTGCTATCTAAAATTCTTGGTATCAAGCACCTGGCCTGGCATGGAGGAGGGATCCAGCATAGAGGTAGGGACAGGGATGACCCACCTAAGTTCCTTGGAGCCTTATCTAATTGCTCCCAGGAATAGCAATAGCAATAGCCCCTTATACTGCTTCACAGAGCTTTACAGCCCTGTCTAAGCGGTTTACAGAGTCAGCCTCTTGCCCCCAACAATCTGGGTCCTCATTTTATCGACCTTGGAAGGATGGAAGGCTGAGTCAACATTGAGCCAGTCAGGATCGAACTCCAGATTGTGGGCAGAGTTAACTTGCAATACTGCATTCTAACCACTGCACCACCATGTCTCTATCATCTATCTATCTATCTATCTATCTATCTATCTATCTATCTATCTATCTATCATTATCTATCTATCTATCTATCTATCTATCTATCTATCTATCTATCTCAGTAACAATAGCAATAGCACTTAGACTTATATATCGCTTCACAGTGCTTCTCAGCCCTCTCTAAGTGGTTTACAGAGTCAGCCTCTTGCCCCCAACAATCTGGGTCCTCATTTTACCCACCTCAGAAGGATGGAAGGCTGAGTCAACCTTGAGCTGCTCAGGATCGAACTCCTGGCAGTGAGCAGAGTTGGTCTGCAATGCTGCGTTCTAACCACTGTGCCACCATGAGTAAGTTTTCAGACCGGGGAGATTCCTGCATTATAGGCAGAACATAATAAAGTAGGTAGTCTGAACTCTGCATACCCGGATCTGGTTGTTTGGGCCTGACATTTCTTGACTTGCTGAAAGGACCACTCTGTTTTCTGCTTGCATGTTGTTTATTTATTTATTAATTAAATTGATAATGCCACCCATCTCACCATGGAGGGATTCTTATGCTTGTTGTACTGGATTGCTGTATCACACCAGCCTTTGAGGCATGCTTCTAGATAATCAAATGTGAGACACCAATAACAAAATGATAAGGGTTGCCTTGTATTCAGCTGGGCTTCCGTCCAACACAGGAAAATATCCAGTAGCAATATCCAGTAGTTTACTATTATGGTACTATTTTCTTCACAGACCAGCCTATCGGCCTGTCATTTCCTGGTGGTCTCTCATCCATTCATCCAGCAGGGCTACGTATCGTTTGAAAGCGATTCAGAACGTGTTCTGCAGATATTGTGCCACATCATAATAGAAAGAAAATTCCTGGTTTTGTCTGGATGTTGATTTTTAAAACAATCTGCCTTGTTGAAGGCCTTTGTGTTCGATATATATATTTTTTTTCACAAGCCCATCATGCATGGGAAAATGTCCTTCACGCTTTTCACACTTTTGACAACGATTTGAATATCCTTCTGCACCTTTTTTCCCCCCTCGTTTCCAAAGCTGGACCTGCTTAGCGCCTGTCAGTTTAGCATTGCCACCCATAGAAGTTCACACATAAAACTGCAGTGGGATGTTGCATCCTGATCCGGATTTTTTTCCTGCAGAATGTGCTTGCTATTTTTGGAAACAACTCAGTGGGTTGGGCTTCTCCAGGACAGAATGGACAACGTCTTGGTACCAACGCCTTGGTACTACAGTGGACTAAAGCACCCTGTTATTAACACAGCTGCCTGCAATTTACTGCTGGTTCGAATCTCTCCAAGGCTCAAGGTTGACTCAGCCTTCCATCCTTTCTAAGGTAGGTAAAATGAGGACCCAGTTTGTGGGGGCAATAAGCTGACTTTGTATAAATATACAAAAGTATGAAGGCTATTGCTTAACGCACTGTAAGCCGCCCTGAGTCTCCGGAGAAGGGCGGCATATAAATCAAATTTAAAAACAAAACAAAAAAAAAAAGTCCTAGTCTAAGAGACTGTAGATGATCTATGTAGCCCCTTCCCGCATTTGGGCTCATTTCACTTTTTATTAATTCCACCTCCACTAGTTTAAAATCTTGGAAGAAAAAAAAAAGTTACAGAAGTTTTTTTTAAGCAAGTGAGGCTGTCCCAGAGAAGAGGGGGCCAACCTCTCCTCCAAAGGCAAGACAAGAAGCAACGGATGGAAACCAATCATGGAGAGAACCAACCAGGAACCAAGGAGAAACTTCCTAACAGTGAGGACAATCAGTCAGTGGAAAGACTTCCCTCCAGAGGTTGTGGATGCTTCATCGCTGGAGGTTTTTAAGAAGAGACTGGACAACCAGTGGTCTGAAGTGGTACGTGGTCTCCTGCTTGAGCAGGGGGTGGGGCTAGAACAGAGATCACCAACTGGTGGCCCGGGGAGCACTGGTGGTCTGTGAGAAAATTTTGGTGGTCCGCAGAAAAATTATTTTTTTATATTGCACTAAATCAGGGGTCCTCAAACTATGGCCCCTGGGACGGATACATGCAATGAACGTTTGTGTTGCTGCAAAGGGTCTCCCCCTTCGGGGTCTTTTTGTGTGGGTTGGAGGGGGCAGAAGACTTGGGGTCTGTTTCAGCCTCCTGGTGCGGGGCTTTGGGCGAAGGCTGGAGGGAAGGGCCGCTGGTGGCGAAGAGCCGGAGGGCCTCGTTCCAGTGGGACTGCCTCATGGCCTGGAACTGGCTGACCATCTCAGCCCACTGAGCCTCCAGGCGCCTCTACCTGGCCTTGCACTCCTGCAGGTCTTCCCTCTGCTTGGAAAGCCTATGCTCCTAGTCCTCAGTGAGGTGCTTCTGCTGAGCCTCCTTCTCGGCCACATCCAATTTGAACTGAGCTGTTTTGCCAACTCTTTCTCGTGGAGGCTGCTTAGCTTCAACAACTGCTTCCTGTTGGGGCCCTAAGGAGCCCGGGCGGGCAAGAGAGGAGTGGGTGGGAGGGGCGAGTAGAGGCTTTTGAGGTGCCCCTGGATGTGAGTGACATTGAGTTGGCCACGCCCACCCAGTCACATGACCACCTAGCCACGGCCACCCAGCTGGTCATTAGGCAGATCGTATTAGTGGTCCATGAGATTTAAAATTATGAATTTAGTGGTCCCTGAGGTCCGAAAGACCTCAAATTCCCTTCTTTTATTCTGTCATTCTCACCTGTAAATAATTCTTCCCTGCCAAGAGAGGAGTGGGGGTCATTTGGTCTGTCTGCCACTACTTGCTCTCAAAAGTCTTGAGTGTGCTTTTGGATCCCAAAGATTGGCAGCTCCGGAATTGTGTTTTGCGAAAATACAGCCAGCAACCCGAAGCAAATCTCACGCATGTTGTCACTATCAACACAACAGCAGCAACAGCAAAGACCCCCTCTGAGGCTCAGGAAAGCCGTTGAAAAGTCTTGAAAAGATGCTAGGATGACACCCGAAAACAGATTTGTAAGCGGGTCCAAGGTGCAGGCAGGGAATAAAACGCAGGTCAAGACAGAGACTGGAAAAAAAAAAAATTCCAAATGGCCTTTGCTGGAAAATCGTCATACAAGAGATGAGGGGTGGAAGATGAGAATTGGCAGCAGGTCTCAAGAAAAGGGAGCCAAAGTCCTGGAGAAGCTTAGCTGGTGGGTTTAATGGCAGGCAGGGCGAATGTCAGCAGTGGCAGAAAAAGAACAAGAAGGTTAGCCAGGAAGATTTGAAGACTGACAGTTTGTGTTTTCCTTCCTGTCAATTTGGCCTCGTTTCTTCCCTTCTGCCCTGTTGGGTAAATGAACATCAGCGCCCAAAATGTCACGGAGAGCACAGAACGGAAAGTCTCAGAAAGTTTTCTCTTGCTCCCCCATCACTTCAGAAGAGAGATATTCTACAGATTAACAGAATTGGAAGGGACCTTGTAGGTCATCTAGTCCAACCCCCCACCCAAGCAGGAGACCCTACGCCATTTCTGACAGATGGCAGTCCAGTCTCTTCTTGAAAGCCTCCAGTGATGAAGCTCCCACAACTTCCAAAGGCAACTTCTGTTCCACAGAAAATTCCTCCTTATTTCTAGGTTGAATCTCTCCTTGATCAGTTTCCATCCATTGTTCCTTGTTTGGCCTTCAGGTGCCTTGGAAAATAGCTTGACCCCCTTTCTCCTCTCTCTGGCAGCCCCTGAGATATTGGAAGACTGATCTCATCTCTTCGCTGGTCCTTCTCTTCACTAGACTAGCCAGGCCCAGTTCCTGCAACCGTTCATCGTATGTTTTAGCCTCCAGTCCCCTCATCATCCTGGTTGCTCTTCTCTGCACTTTTTCTAGAGTCTCAACCTCTTTTCTATAGTGTGGTGACCAAAACTGGATGCAGTACTCTAGGTGTGGCCTTACTAGGGCTTTATAGAGTGGTGTTAGTTCCTCACTTGATCTTGATTGAATCCCTCTGTTAATGCAATTCAGGATCGCGTTGGCTTTTCTGGCTGCCCCTGCACACTGCTGGCTCATATTTAGCTGGTTCTCCACTAAGACCCCTCTCACAGTCACTGCTATTATTATTATTATTATTATTATTATTATTATTTAATTAATTAATTAATTAATTTATTGAATTTCTATATCGCCCTTCTCCCGAAGGACTCAGGGCAGTGAACAGAATAAGATTTCATATACATATAATAATTTTTTTTATATATAAACAGTAAATAATAAATTGAGTCAACTTGGTGTATCTGCTAAGAACCTGGCATAGAATTTAGATGTTTCTGCTAGCCCTGCTTGTTGAAACAGAAAGGTCTTCAGGGCACGTGGGAAAGTGCGAAGATCTGGGATTATTCGTATTCCAGGGGGTATTTTGTTCCAAAGAGTAGGTGCCCCCACAGAGAAGGCTCTCTCCCTTGGAACTACTAGATGACATTGTTTTAATATAGCATATATAGATGACAGAAGTTTTTAATTGCTGCATCTTGGGAACAGCAGGCCAGGCTCTTTTGCAAAACGACGGAGACGTTCATCCAAATTTATTATGGCTGGGATAGAGAAACTCCCTCAAGACGAAGGGGAAGAATGTGGGAGGGGGAGAAACGGTGGTGGTACCTATTGGAAAGGATGCCATTGTAAGGGTGTAGATTGTTGTTCCGGGGTGGAGGGAGGGCTGAAGCTTTGGGAGGCCAACACTGCAGGGTTGCCAGTATTTTCCTCCAGGCCAGGCATTCCTGATTTAGCGTCCTGCAAATACGTTAAATTTTTTTCCAAATTTCTAGAAGTGAGATTGTCGCTTGAAGGAGGTTCCAGGAAGTTAGGGAGGATTTTTAAAGGTCCTGTTAAACTTCGCATCTCAGAACAGCTTTTTCAAAAGGCACCAGGATGGGGTTTCCCCCCCCTTCTTTTTTCTTTGAGGAAGGGGAAGACTCCTCATCCGAGAAACTCGAGCAGGGGGTTGGACTAGAAGACCTCCGAGGTCCCTTCCGACTCTGTTACTCTGTTATTCTCTTAATTAATCAGTGGAACGACTTGCCTCCAGAAGTTGTGGGGGCTCCGTCATTGGAGGCTTTCAAGAAGGGGCTAGACAACCATCTATCTGACATGCTATAGGGTCTCCTTTCACAAGCAGGGGGTTGGACTAGATGACCTCCAAGGTCCCTTCCAGCTCTGTTATTCTATGTTCTATGCTTATCCCTCGCTTTGCACAATGTTCTCAAGATGGCAAAGCTGCGAAAAAGGGAAAGCCGTTTGTTGCAGCCAAGGGGGGGTGGGGGGAGTGGAGCAGAGTTGCAACAACTCACACATTCTGGCAGCCTTCGGATCTCCCGGAAAAAGCCGAGAGGTTTTCCTTGGAATGACTTCGTTACTCTCACATTTCATACCTGTAAGTCCCACGTGCCAAACCGGGCGAGCTCTTTCTGGCTCCTGAAGGAAGATGTTGATGGCTGGCGATTCATATTAAGGAAAATGGAAGAGAACTTCTGGTGCCCGACCATTGTTGCAATTGGCAAGACTTTTTTTCCCCCTCCGGAGAAGAAAGATGCAATGGTTACCGCTAGCTATCAGAAGGCACCTGGGGTGATTTATAAATCGATTAAATATTCTACCTTCCTCCCAGGCTTTTTGTTCGTTCGGAGGAAGAATAAAAAGTGAATTGATTTGCACTGGGTTGGCGCTTTTGTTCTGTAAATATGTGTGAGTGCCGCTCGGAATGAGCTATTCAAGAGCCTTTTCTCTCTCTCTCCACCCTTCAGAACGACTACAATGCGTCGGCAATCACGGGATTTTTATGTCAAAAGTCAGGCCCTTTCAGGTTTATTTCTTTAGATCCTGCTGCCTGTAGGTGGATGACACAGAAGGGACAGTGAAGACATTCAGTTCCCTGCTTTCTAATTTTTGTTTTGGTTGAGGGTGAGAAATCAATGCCTGTCTTGTATCTTATTGTGTTTCATTCTCTCTTATTCCATCCTATTCCATCCCAAACTCTTTCAGGGGACTGAAGAGAAATAAGATGTTGCTAATAGAGGAGGAGGTAGCTCCATTCCAGCTGCCGGGTCCCGACGGAGAAAATTTGGATGACCACAAAACAGCATTAATCTTTCATCAGAATAGAGCTGGAAGGGACCTTGGAGGTCTTCTAGTCCAACCCCCTGCTCAAGAAGAAAACTCTATACCATTTCAGACAAGGGACTGTCCAACCTCTTCTTAAAAACCTCCAGTGATGAAGCACCTACAACTTCTGGAGGCAGGCTGTTCCACTGGTTGATTGTCCTCATAGTTAGGAAGTTTCTCCTTAATTCCAGGTTGCTTCTCTCCTTGATGAGTTTCCATCCGTTGCTTCTTGTCCTGCCTTCAGGGGCTTTGGAGAATAATCTGACCCCCTCCTCTTTGAGGCAGCCCCTCAATTACTGGAATACTGCTATCATGTCCCCCCAAGTCCTTTTTTTTCCTCTAGACTGAGTGACCAAACCCAAATCCTGCAACCCGTTCTTCATAGGTTTTAGTTTCCCGCCCTTTAATTATCTTAGTTGCTCTTTTCTGCACATTTTTTTGAAAGTCTCAACATCTTTTTTGTAATGGGGTGACCAAAACTGGACGCAGTATTCCAGATGCGGCCTTACTAAGGTTTTATAAAGCAGTACGAACACTTCACGTGATTTTGATTCTGTGCCTCTGTTTATACAACCAAGGATTGTGTTAGCTTTCTTGGCTGCTGCCGCACACAGCGTTTTAAAGAAACTTTTGAAAGAAACTCTTTTTTGCTATTTGTTGGGATTTGTGCATTGAGATCCAAGAGCCCCAAATTAAATCCGCCTATCAGAGATGGGGAAACATTGGAGAATAAACGTATCTTTTCTTTTATGTACACTGAGAGCATATGCACTAAGACAAATTCCTTGTGTGTCCAATACTTGGCCAATAAAAAGAATTCTATTCTATTCTATTCTATTCTATTCTATTCTATTCTATTCTATTCTATTCTATTCTATTCTATTCTATTCTATTCTATTCTATTCTATTCTATTCTTCTTATTCTAAACAGAAGAAAGATACCAACCAAACCAAGGAAAGAGGAAGAAAAATGGTCTTGAAGAGACATTATTGTATTGGAGTACCAGCATATTTCAAGAGGATTCAACCAGTTTTAAGCATGAATAGTGTCTATAACAATGACTATATTAGGGAAATAGATGGAATTTCTGAAACATAGACACCTGTATAATCCTAATTTTGGTTCCAGTTTCAATTTATTGCAATCAAAGAGCCATCCTCTCTGTATTTTCTGCAAATCTGGTTTCCTTGTGTGTAACTCATTACCTCAGTTCCCTAAAGTTACATCATGGCGCTCTTCCTTCTACAATCTCGTCTAATCAAAACCATAATTCATAAGTTTATGTTTTTCCCACAAAAAGTCCATAGGGGGTTTTCAGAGAGCAATAAACAGAGATTATTTCTTTAATCAAGCAAGTCAATTTGGCCATCTCAGCAAATTTCTCTCATCTTCACCAACCATTCTTCCACTGTAGGAATTGCCAAATCTTTCCATCTTTGTGCACACAATAATTTTTCTAAATAATATTTAGAGGAATATATGAAAAATTGCAAGGGGCCAGGGGGAAAAAATGGTGACGAGAATTGAAGCTCCATCTGGATAGATAGATAGATAGATAGATAGATAGATAGATAGATAGATAGATAGATGTGATAGATAAATAGATAAACAGATGAGATAGATGATAGATGATTGATAGATAGATGATTGATAGATAGATAGATGATAGATAGATATACAGTTAAGATAGATAGATAGATAATTGATAGATAGATGATAGATAGAAGATAGATAGATAGATGATAGATATAAAGTTAGTTAGATAGATATAGGGATAGATAGATAATGATAGATAGATATAGAGATAGATGATAGATAGATGATAGATACAGTTAATATAGATAGTAGATAGATAGATAGATAGATAGATAGATAGATAGATAGATATACAGTTAAGATAGATAGATGATAGATGATTGATAGATAGATGATAGATAGATAGATAGATAGATATACAGTTAATATAGATAGATAGATAGATAGATAGATAGATATACAGTTAAGATAGATAGATGATAGATGATTGATAGATAGATGATAGATAGATAGATAGATAGATATACAGTTAATATAGATAGATGATAGATAGATGATAGATAGATGATAGATAGATATACAGTTAGATAGATAGATAGATAGATAGATATAGATAGATAGATATACAGTTAAGATAGATAGATAGATGATAGATAGATATACAGTTAAGATAGATAGATAAATAGATATACAGTTAAAATAGATAGATGATAGATAGATGATAGATAGATATACAGTTAGATAGATAGATAGATATACAGTTAATATAGATAGATGATAGATGATAGATAGATAAATAAATAGATATACAGTTAATATAGATAGATGATAGATAGATGATAGATAGAAGATAGATAGAAGATAGATAGATAGATAGATAGATAGATAGATAGATGATAGATATAAAGTTAGATAGATAGATATAGGGATAGATAGATAATGATAGATATAGAGATAGATGATAGATAGATGATAGATACAGTTAATATAGATAGTAGATAGATAGATAGATAGATAGATAGATAGATAGATAGATAGATAGATAGATTTTATATCCATATACTTATCAACTTTAAGATTTGTGGACGTTGCTTATGTAGAAGGTGAAGAAGAGACCACTGAGCTTCAGATACAAGTCCTAGAGTGCTTCTGAAACTTGCCAATGTGAAGATGAGTGGGCTGGCGGGCTGGCTGGGGAATTCTGGGAGTTGAAGTCCACACCTCCTAGAGAGCATAACTGGCTGTCGATCTCACTGTCAGATATGAGATTCATTGGGTTTGTCACCCCTGACAGGCCCCACTCAATATGGTGTTGCACGGCTGCGGCTGAATGATGAACTCTATTGGTGAAATTCTGCACAAATGACCCCGTTATTGACATGTTCTATTTTTTTTTTTTTAAGAAAGCCACAGATTGTAGCATTTCTGCTTCTGCCTTTGTAGCAAGGAGAAGAAACCAGAACAGACTGGTTGCATGCTTTGAATTATTTCGCTTTAAATATTACCTTCTCGGTAATAGCTTGGCAGTGCCTGGAAATCTTTGCATAATAAAACAGCTTGCAGCCTAAGCAAGTTGGTAGTCTCTGAGCTGATGGCAACCACAGATCGTGTTATCCGTAAGGCCAATGCATTCATTTAAGGTCTTCCGCTGCTTTCAAGCCGCTGATAGTGAAGGAAATTCCTTTTTCATCTTGCTTGATAGGCCTTGCTGTCAAAGACCTGTGAGAGGCTTCTTAAAACTGGAGTTAAATTTAAATGGGCATTCACCAGGGAACAGAGCTGATACCAAGCGTCAAGGATAACAAACAGAAGAGGAAATTAAATCAAATGAAAGACAATCTGTTTAAAAGCTTTTCCTGCTAAGCTGCCAGGATGGATTTCTAAAGGAGATTTCCGAAAGGAGATTGCTACCAATTTCACTAGAGCTTTTATATTCCTAGCACGGAATTTGGTCTTCCTCCTGTCTGATATTTGGCAGAATATTCTCTCTCGTATAATTGTGTTCCCCTATCAGAAGGTAAGAGGACAATTAGCCTCTTGGTGTTTGAAGGAGTTAAATCGCATCTCTGGTGCGTAATTAGGAAATCGTATCAAGAATAAATCGATCCTAAAAGCCTAACCATCCCTTTCAAGAGCTCTTGTTACAGGCCGATACAGGTTGCTTTCCGATAATGCAGGATGTGGGTGTACGGTGCTTTCCCCATTCAGAAAATTAACTGGACAGAAAACGCATTTTAGTGCATTACGGTTCATGAGTCACCCTCTGCTATCACGATGGAGAAAATAAGAGGCACAAGGACAGTTGGTGAGGCTGTTCTTTAGGGGTGAGGAATACTCTGGAAGCTCAGAAGGTCTACTGCCTTCGACTATCCTCGCCTCAGCCCTTCAAACCTTAGGCCAGGGGTTGGCCAAGCTCAGCAATATTTAGGATAGGATAGGATAGGATAGGATAGGATAGGATAGGATAGGATAGGATAGGATAGGATAGGATAACAGAGTTGGAAGGGACCTTGGAGGTCTTCTAGTCCAACCCCCTGCTTAGGCAGGAAACCCTGTAACATTTCAGACAAATGGTTGTCCAATCTTTTCTTTAAAACTTCCAGTGTTGGAGCCTTCACAACTTCTGGTGGCAAGCTGTTCCGCTGGTTAGTTATTCTCACTGTCAGGAAAGTTCTCCTTAGTTCCAGGTTGCTTCTCTCTTTGCTTAGTTTCCATCCGTTCCTTCTTCTGGTCCTTTGGAGAATAGGTTGACTCTTCTTTCTTTGGGGCAGCCCCTCAGGTCCTGCAACCGTTTATCGTATGTTTTAGCCTTCCGCCCGCTAACCATGATTATTCCTTTCTGGTGGAACAACTCAACTTGGCTTTGTTCTAGATGGCCCAGATGTTCTGGCCGTAAGACCTTCCTTCCTTTTACTTCCCTATAGATGTATGGGGCTCCATTGTCCCCTGTTTGTTCTGCTTGCACAAGTTTGTGAATGCAGCTTTGTTCGGTCAGCGATTCATCCTTTCACGGAAGCCTTTGAGGGCAGCTGCTTTCAGCAGTGCCCTGGAATGAAAACATAATAGCCGAGCACACAGAGGCAAAAAACAAAACAAAGCAAAAAAAGCACCGAATCTCTTCTCATTCACTTCAATTTTGCTTTATTCTCCCCCCCCCTTAACAACCTCAGGAAAACAAGAGAAATTAAAATAAAGTGCCATTATCTGCCCATCATCCAGCTTCCTCCAGCCTGCAACTGGAAGGTGAATTCTGTCAGCTTATTTATAAGAGAAATCAAGCCAATCTCAGATAGGGATCCCAGCCGCTGTAGATTCTTCACGCTTGTCCTTTTATCCTTGGGAAGAGCAGGGAGAAATTATCTTCTGCCGCTGAGTTTCTTCGGCTGCTGTAAATGATCCTTTTCGCAAACCAGTGACCTGAGTTTTCTCGCCAAACAAATGAGGAAGGTTGCTCCAGACTGGACAAACTGTCCAAGAGTCCATACTGCTTTTTAACAAATCCCATCATAAACTGTTGGTCAGGTAGAGCTTCTCCAATGGGAAGTTCCAGTATTTGAGGGGTTGCCCCAAAGAAGAGGGAGTCAAACTATTCTCTAAAGCACCTGAAGGCAGGACAAGAAGCAACGGATGGAAGCTAACCAAGGAGAGAAGCAACTCTCTTAAGAGAAATTTCTTAACAGCGAGGACAGTTAATCAGTGGAACAACTCGCCTCCAGAAATTGTGGGTGCTCCATCACTGGAGGCGTGAAAGAAGAGACTGGACAGCCATCTTTTTGGGGACCCTGTACAGAAAATAGGGTTTATGCCAGTAGTAGGTTTCAAATCCCGGCGCTACCAGTTCGCTATCGGTAGCCTGCGGGTGTAGGCGCAGAAGCTTCTGTGCATACACAGAAGCTTCTGCGCCTACGCAGAGCGTTTTTGATGATGTCTGGGTGGAGCCTCCTGCCACCACCACTACCGGTTTGCCCGAATCGGGGTGAACCAGGAGCAACCCACCACTGGTTTATGCCTCTGACAGAGATATGCAGAAACTGTCTAGGCAAGGGAGATGAATAATTTTTTAACTGCAAAACAAGATAACATTCTGAGGTAGTTCGGACAGGTACCTCTCAAAATCTCTTGAAGAGCTACAGCGTGAGGTTCAACAGAAATAACGGAGTTAGAAGGGACCTTGGAGGTTTTCTCGCCCAACCTCCTGCTCAAGGAGACCCTGTACCATTCCAGACAAGTGACTGTCCAGTCTCTTCTTAAAAACCTCCATTGATGGAGCATTCACAACTTCTGGAGGCAAGCTGTTCCACTGGTTGATTTTTCTCACTGTCAAGAAATTTCTCCCTAGTTCTGGGTTGCTTCTCTCCTTGATGAGTTTCCATCCGTTGCTTCTTGTCCTGCCTTCAGGTGCTTTGGAGAATAGCTTGACCCCCTCTTCTTTGTGGCAGCCCCTCAAATACTGGAAGACAGCTATCATATCTCCCCTAGTCTTTCTTTTCACTAGACTAGACATGTCCAATTCCTGCAATACTATGTCACTCCTAGTCCTTCTTTCCACCAGACTGCAGATATCAAATTCCTGCAATAATCCAGGAAAGTTTATTTCTGATAGTCATTCCTGACATGTTGCATTCTTAACCAAAGAACAATGGCAAAACACTGCCAGCGGAATCCTATCACAGATTTAGACATTTTTAAAACGGGTGATGTGTTTTTTACGGCTTAAGTGAGTTATCTTGACTTTTGATGATGAGTTGCCTTGGGCGCCCTTTGTAATGGAGAGGCAGGATAGACATATAACGCGCGAAAGGTTTTTCTTCCAGTTCCGTACCAGCCAATGGCACCAGATTATTTCGGGGAACCTTCCTTTCTCCAAACCCTGAAGTTCAGCAGATGCTGCTCCCGTCTGCTCCTTTTCACAACTCTGCAGAAACTGCCTGCCCAGATAATGGCCCCTTAGAGAGCCCCCTCCGTGCTCGCTGGATAATGAGCTTGTTAAGACAATGAGGACCAGCCACAAGTGGGTCACGACATCCAGCATTTAATACAGTATCTGGACAGGCAGTTTCAGCAAGGGATGCAAAATACACAAGGAAGGTGGCTTGGAAAGGTATCCGGAAAAACCTTCTGCGGAGGCCGATGCATTCATTTTGGAAAAGTTTTTCAGTTTTATTTCTTATACACATAAGAAATTTTCTTATACATAATTAATCCTACATATACATGTTTTCCTTAAAGAAAGCATTAAAATAAGGCATTTTAATTACATTCGGAGTTGCTCTTCTACCCTTCTTCATTTTGCAACACCCCTTCTTCTCCTCCTCCTCTTCCCCTTCCCTCCATCCTCTCCTCTCCTACTTTCTCTTCCCTCCTCTCCTACTTCATCCTACTTCCCCTTCCTTTCCCCCACTCCTCTCTTCTTTCCCCCCTACTCACCTTCTCTCCTACTCCTATCCCCTCCCCTTCCTTCCTCTCCTTTTCCCTTTCTTCCATTCCTCTCCCTTCCTCTCCTCTTCCTACCCTCTCCTCCTCTCTCCTTTCTACCTTCTTTGCTGTGGAATAGTCTCCTTCTTTGGTATCCGAACAACTCCTGTATTCTAATAGTATATACTTTCTTTCAATTTCTTTTCAGATTTATTCTATCTACCAGTATTATCATCGTAATTGTACACTTATTCTTATTCTCTTCTTTCTTTTCCCCTCCCATCCCCCTTTTTCATTTACTCTGGTGTCATCTGGGTTTCTATTTCTTTTTTATCCTCTCCCTTGTTTAACTTTCTATTATCTAAATCATTTATCTATCCTCTTATCTTCATATTTCTTTTCTAACCATACGTAAAATCTTCCCCATGTCTTGAAATACACTGATTCGTCTTTATCTCTTATTCTTAGAGTTAATCTATTCATTTCCGCATGCTATCAGTGGTTATCTCCTCTTTATGATGAGTCTGGAGGATGAAACACTTACGGCCTGTTGTAGGCTGGCTGAGGAGATGAAGCCAACACCGTTGCTTATCTCATTCTGCATATTTAAGACCACACAGGTGGTCCTCGACCTACAACAGTCCATTTAGTGACCGTTCAAAGTTACAACGGCACCGGAAAACGCAACTTAGGTCCATTCTTCACACTTACAACCGTTATAGCATTTCCACAGTCACGTGAGCAAAATTCAGCCACTTGGCAACTTGGCTCATATTAATGACGGAGGCAGCATCCCTGGGCTCCCCTTTTGCGACCTTCTGATGAGCAAAGTCAATGGGGAAAGCCAGATTCACTTAGCAACCGTGTTACTAACTTAACAGCTGCAGCGATTCCCTTAAGAAGTGTGGCAAGAAAGGTGGTAGAATGGGACAAAATTCACTTAACAACTGTCTCACTTAGCAACACAAATGTTGGGCTCAGCTGGGGTCGTAAGTCGAGGATTATCTGTATGTGTGTGTCTAGGCATACGCCATTCCTTCCTTCTGTGCATAAGAAGTTTTTTTCCCCCCCCAATTCTCATGGTTTTTATAGCCGTGTGGTTATTTTCCCAAGGAGTAAATTCTTTTTGTTCTGCAAGAGACTTTCTTCTAGAATAGGATCGTGCCAGCCCAGAGAGGCCACAATTTCAGCACCAGAGAATTAAAAACCCCACAATAAAGAGGCATTCAAAAGCCTCCAGATTTCACAACCACACAATCGACCTATTGAGGTGCTTCTGGGTGCTGTTTTAATCTCCAGAGATTGTTTAAGCAATGCCTGTAATCCAAGTAAATATCAAAGGTGACTCGACTCACCGGCTGCTCTGAATCGATGACTCAGTATTGCCTTTATGGCAAGCACATTCATTTTATCAGCTGCCTGTTTACCTTCTGATAGGTAAACCTAAAGGTGGACTTCCCAAATGATAACCAAGGCGGGAATTGTGTGTTCCACCTTTCTCCACACTTCCCTCTGTGGGGTGGAGTCTGGGCCACTGAATGATGGAGCTAGCAGAGCGTTTTAATGGCTGGGTGCCCTTCCTGTCACCATTGTGGAGTTTTGTTCAGCAGATATATTCTCAGTGTGCCCAGAGAGAGAAATATCTGCCTCTACCTAGGATCGAACTCACAGCCTCCTGATTGTGAGACGAAGGCTCCACCTCTAGGTCACCACACCACTCCCAGGTAATATTCACATGGCTGACGAATTCTACTCCTGACAGTGGGATCGGGTGGTTTGAGTTTCAGGATAACGCCTCTTGCAAACCACAGGCATTGACAAAATCCCCATCAGTCAATTGCAAGAGGCAATTTTACTGGGAACAGCTTACATCCTGCAACGAGACCTTTCACATCATTAAACAATAGCATCTGCCTATCCCAGCTCCTTGGGAAGGACTCGTTAAGTGGAACAAAGGCCAAATCCTATGGGATCAACCATAATAATAATACTAATAAAAATATTATGAGCCCACTGGATACTAAAGAAAATCCTGGACAGTACATAGAAGGTATGCACATTGTCAAAATTTCCATTACAAAAGGCCCTGCTGCTTGGATCTGCATATTTACTACTTCGATTCAGCTTCTTGGGAAGAACTTGATGCAAAAAAATTGGCAGCTGTGATTTCCCATCGATGTGTATATAATAATAACTATTATTATTATTTCACAATTTTTGATAAGAAAGACAGAAATAAGCCTGGGTAGCGGACATGGCAGTACCTGGAGACGGTAGAGTGAAAGAGAAAGAACTGGAGAAAATCTCAAACTACAAAGACGTGCAAATAGAAGTAGAACGACCGTGGCAAAAGGAAGCGAAGGTAGTCGCAATAGTCACAGGCGCCTTGGGGGCAATCCCAAAACATCTGGAGCTCCACTGGAACACCATCGGCATTGACAAAATCTCCATCAGTCAATTGCAAAAGGCGGTTTTACTCGGAACAGCTTCCATCCTCCTACCAGACTTTTAACACCATCCAAACATCCATATCTGCCTATGCCCGGTCCTTGGGAAGGACTCAATAGGCGAATAAAAGGATCAAATCCAGTCTAAACATCTGACTGATTATTGTTTTTCTTCCTTCTATCTTTATTATACCAATTTTTGCCTAAATGTGGCCTGTGTTTTCAGTAAAACTAGTTTTCCATACTCAAAACAGAAACTGCTTAATTTTTAGCATTTCTTGGACGCTACTAAGACACCAAGGTCAATTTTAGCTAGTGGAAAAGATGCAGCTTACAAAAATGCTTTTTCCAATGGATGCCCCTGCCTTCCAGCTATTTTTGCCTTTAAGGAAGCAGCTGACTGAGAAAAGGAGTTTGCCTATTGCTTTTACAGAGGAATATGTCCGGTATTTGCAGAACAGGAAAAAGCTTTTTGTAAGTTAGTTATTGGCTTAAGGAGACAGTGTAAAGTGCTATCCAAATATTAGGATTTCCAGATTGTATGGGCTGATCTGCTGTTCCTGATCTTCCTGTTTGTCCCAGTGAGGCAATGGGCCACCTGTTAATTTGGGAGGGGAGAAATGAGTAATGTCATTCTCAGATTGCCCCTTAACCTGCAAGGAAGGTGAACCTCACCTGAGGTCTCTTCCCCCCCCCCCTTGCTGGTTCAAATGGTATTGGGACAGTCCATTAAGTGTGTTGCAGTTCCTTCTGTCTTGCACAAATGGGACTTGACCATTCCCGACCACTTCCCAAAATTAAAAGTAAAAACGTTAGGAGTCACCTTGCAACAAAGAAGCCAGATGAGCTGGATTTTTGAGCCACGTAAAGGGGAGAAAGGTAGGAGGTGAAGTTGGTTACCTCCAAGAAAACAAACCTTTGCGTGTGGGTTACCTCATTTGCATAAAAATTTACTCAACGTGTGTAAATGTATACAAATGGTTCTTGTGTGCTATTTATTTGATCTGTGTGGTGGCCCACCTCATTTAAGCAACTGAATGGAAACTCATCAAGGAGAGAAGCAACCTGGGATTAAGGAGAAACTTCCTAACAGTGGGAACAACTAACCAGTGGAACAGCCTGCCACCAGAAGTTGTGGGTGCTCCATCACTGGAGGTTTTTAAGAAGAGACTGAACAGTCTCTTGTCTGAAATGTCACAGGGTCTCCTGGTTGACCTCCAAGGCCCCCTCCAACTCTATTATTCTGGACGCTGCCTTTATGTGCTGTTTTATGTGCCAAGTGCTGTTTTTGACCTTGAAGTCCCTACATCCGTGATGGCGAACCTATGGCACGTGTGTCAGAGGTGGCACGCAGCGCCCTCTCTCTGGGCATGCAAGCCGTTGCCCCACTTCAGCTCCGCCACGAATGTGTGTGCGCCTCCCGCCGGCCAGCTGGTCTTCAGATCTCTGCCGTGCATGTGGGGAGGCTCATGCGGGGGGTGTGTGTGCACACATGTGCAGGGTGCGGGATGTGGGTGGGGGCACACATGCATGCGGGGGATACACGCACATTGTATTTTGGGGGGGTGTCAGGCACGCACGCACGCACACACACATTCACATGTGCATGCATGCTCTTTGGGCACTCAGTCTAGAAAAGATTAGCTGTCACTGCCCTACATGGTTTGCTACCAGAGCATTGCAAGAAGACCTTTTCTCCACCAATTTTAACCTGTCTGACTTGGACATCCTGGGGGAACCTGCTCAGGAGACCCCACTTTCATAAGGTGAGTGTGTGTGTGTGTGTGGAGAAGCTTGTAGGTGAGCATTTTCTGGGGTTACGTCTCCATTTCGGAATGGACTTCCCTCCAAGTTTCAACCTGCTCCCACTTTACTAGCTTTCTGCACACTATTGAAAACTGAAATTGTTTCAGAAAGCCTCTGGGAGAAGCAGCCGACACCACCGAAGTGACTGATGATTGCGTGGCTTTTGATTAATTGTGTTTATATCCTTTTGGTGAGATGCTTTATTGCGCTGCTGTTGATGTATATGAAGAGTCTCTTAGATTGCGGTGGACTGTAAAGCTAATAAATAAATTCACTGGGGTGTGTGTGTGAGTAATTGGAGTAAATTTATTTGCAAAACAATGTAAGATCTCTTCATATATATGCTTATCTTTGGGCATTTGCACCAAATAGATGCTCTAACTTTTCTGAATGGAACAAAAGATAAGATCGATTGGTCTTCCAGGATGCATCCATTCAAATATGAATTATATTAATAGCTAGATTCAAGGCACTTCACTTACGTGCAACTATGTGGAAGCGCTTTCAAGCTGTAGGCTTGTTTGTATATTGTTCTTTAGCTGAGACACCCCTGTGAACCCCATCCAAATTCTGGCCCTCCATAGCTCCACAGCATAGCTCTGTCTATGATGAAGACAATGTTTTCTTCCAGTTTCTCTGCTAGATTGAAGCAGATGTGTGCACACATCACTTGGTAGGTTTTTCCTTTAGAGTAGAATAGAATAACAAGAGTTGGAAGGGTCATCCAGTCCAACCCCCCCAGGGCCCAAGCAGGAGACCCTACACCATCTCTGACAGATGGCAGTCCAGTCTCTTCTTGAAAGCGTCCAGTGATGAAGCTCTCACAACTTCCGAAGGCAACTTCTGTTCCATCAATTGATTGCTCTCACTGTCAGGAAATTTCTCCTTATTTCTAGGTTGAATCTCCTTGATCAGTTTCATTCATCCATTCTTCCTTGTCTGGCCTTCAGGTGCCTTGGAAAATAGCTTGACCCCCTTCCTCCTCTCTGTGGCAGCCCCTCAAATATTGGAAGACTGCTATCATGTCTCCCCTGGTCCTTCTCTTCACTAGACTAGCCAGGCCCAGTTCCTGCAACCGTTCATTGTATTACATTAAAATGTAAATGAAATAATTTTCTTTCCCTCTCTGAATTGAAATTGGAGTGACTAAAATGCCAGCCTTCCCGGAGTTCTTTTAATAACGCTGCGGAAGACAGAATAACTTTTTTTAATCACCGTTGAGCCATTATGACACAATGTCCTAGATCTGCTTTATCTCGAAAGAGAAAACTGGGTTACTTGTGATCCTCTTGATCTCGACAATAATGTCATCAACCTGTTTTATCTGATCGTTTATAGCTGTAAAAATAACCTAAGAGTAACAGGATAACAGAGTTGGAAGGGACCTTGGAGGTCTTCTAGTCCAACCCTCTGCTCAGACAGGAAATCCTACACCATTCTGGACAAACAGCTGTCTAATCTCTTCTTCAAAGCCTCCAGTGTTGCAGCACCCACAACTTCTGGAGGCAAGCAGTTCCACTGTCAGGAAATTTCTCTTTAGTTCTAGGTTGCTTCTCTTCTTGATTCAGCATTTGCTGGATGGAACTGACCTATGGAAGGTCAACAGTATGCAGGGAATTAGAGGTGTTCCATAATTTAAAAGCTCCTTTTCTATACCCTGGACCTCCATGGGTCATCCAAGGTGATGGCCATCAGCTGTGTGTTGACAGCTGCATCCAGCTTTCATCCCATGGTTACAATCACCATATTGCCTTGTTTCTTTTTCTTTTTTTAAAAAAGTCCTCTATAAACGCTCAGAGTCCCCAGCTCTTTCCTTTCCTTTCCTTTCCTTTCCTTTCCTTTCCTTTCCTTTCCTTTCCTTTCCTTTCCTTCCTTCCTTCCTTTCTTTCTCTTTCCTTCCTTCCTTCCTTCCCTCCCTCCCTCCCTCCTTCCTTCCTTCTTTCGCACAAATTTGGCAGCGTAAAAAAAAAATCAGTGGTACAAAGTTCCTGACTTTTTGATGTAGGAGTCACCTAGAAATGAAAGCATGCCCTAAAATAGACTCCGTGGGGCTAAAAGAACAAAGGAAATTTGTCTGAAGCGAGATGGGCAGCATACAAATCTAAATAACATAAATAAACAAACAAACAAATAAATATTCAGAGCACCAGGAAACCCTAGTCCCACCTCTATGTGAAGTAGCTATACCACTCTGCATCTTTCCTGTCTCTCCAGATTCTCTGTCCAATGTTGACATGTAGCCAAAATTAGGAAAGGTTCTTCACCTTTCCCGTTTAAGAACTGAGCTAGTGTGTGTGTGTAGGTGTGTCTTTTGCCTGTCAGTAGCTTCCTTGACACTGGAACTCCATTTCACTGGAAAATTCCTGCATTATCCCGACTCCCAAACTCATGATGATGCTGGCAGATCTTGTAAGAGGAAAGGAGGCTTGGAGGCTTTTCAGCACCCAAGGAGAGGAAATGCTAGGATTTTGTTTTTTAAATAAAAAGGCATAGAAATGAATACAAGGGGAATGAAGGACGTGGATTTTCTTTCTTTCTTTGTGGGCCTACAAGCACTTTGGAAAAGATCTGGAGCCACAATTTTTTACTTTTTTCTAACAGGCTTTTTTTTGTACATAGTATTCCACATTCTATCAGCAGGTGCATTTCAGTGTCACCTACTTGAAGCTTTATGCCACTGTTATAATTTCTCGATGCTAAGTTAAAACAAATGCACCCATTAAATTGCAGGAGGAACTGATTTTATGTGGTCTGTGATTTGTTCCTTCATGGAGCTCCATAGCATGAAAATGGAGGCTTAAAACAATTTTATCTTCGCTTAGGATCGCACAGTCCAAAGATATGGCTCAAGTTCGAATTTTAAAATTACTGCATTTGCATCATAATCTTTGATTTAGTTTGTTTGGGAATAATAAAGACACAAAATGACAATCCCGATGCAGATGTTAAAAGAAATTCAGTAGAGCTGAGTGTTAGCGGCTGCTGACAGCCATTTCATTGTGCATATTTTGGAAACATGAATTAAATTGTTACAAGCCACAGATTTTTATATATATTACACACTCCCATATATAAAAATAACATGCCACTGATTGTAGTCCCATAAAGGATAAGAAATATTAGTAAGCTTCTCTGAATGTCTGGTTTTGCTTAAATAGTGAAAATTATTACCTTGCAAGATTTTTCTAGGAAGTCAAAGGAGAAATGGTGAAGATGGATGATTATGAAGGTGATAAAAATAAAGATTTCATTTTCTATTTTTTTTCTCAGTATTGCACCACAGAGAAAAAAAAAAGTCTGTTTATTTGGAATTTCTTTTATGATGGATTGCAGTTGCTTTTGCAAACATTAACTTTACAGCCATATTTTTTCTGAGTCTTTTGAAGATATTCATTTACCATTTGACTTTCATTGCATGTGCACCAAAAATCTCACATTCTACTTTATGGCAACATCCAGATATATTCTGCAAAAGCTTTTAAGGAGAATCACATGCAACCCGTAACCATGGTGAAGTAAATCTTGGTTCCCTCCATTAATCCAGTTTTACAAGTCTGCTCAACACACTGAACCATAAATTAACAGCTGAGTTAGCATAAGGAGGCTGGGTTGCGACTCTGCAGACAAGCCCACCCCCCTCCCCCTGGGGGCAGGCTGAACCTGGTTAATGTTAACCTCGGTTCTTTGTCTTGTGGCAGGAGGGACTTGGAGCAAACATAGTTTGTTCAATTACTTTATAGTGCCCTGGGCTCAGAAAACCAGGGTTAATTAATAATCATACAAATACAGTCTTTCTGGATAAAAAAATAAATAAATTCTTGCGTGATCCAATTGGTGATTCACTTAGGATTCAGGTGCCTTGTGAATCTGGGAATCTCCTGGGGCGCAGCGAGCGCATGGTGCCAACCTAACCATTCCCAGCCTGGCCCTCATCTAGAACGGATGGTATTACCTAGTTCGGTAATGAAACGCCTACAAAAACCCACCAAGCTCAGGCCGCACCAAGGACCCCTCATTTCAACCCTGAGCTACAAATACAGGTAGCCCTCGACTTACAACAGTTCCTTTAGCGACCCTTTTGAAGTTACGTTGGCACTGGAAAAAAAAGTCACCTAGGACTGTTTTCCACACTTATGACCATTGCAGGTTCCCCCTGGTCACTTGACCAAAATTGAGAGACTTGGCAAACTGGCTCATATTTATGACGGTTGCAGCATCCTGGGGTCATTCAATCCCCTTTTGTGACCTTCTGACCAGCAAGGGGGAAGCCAGATTCACTTAACAACCGCAGGGAGAAATTTGGGGCAAAATCCACTTGACAAGCATGTTTGGCTTAGCAATGGAAATGCTGGGCTCCGTTGTGGAAGTGAAGGACCACCTTTATAAATCAACACATCAAATTCTCCTATTTCAGGGGGGTTTATTATTATTATTCTGCGAGGGGGGGGCTTTGTCCCAGTCCAGGTAGCCCTCGATTTACGACCACAAGATAAAAACCGAAAGAGGCGGCTCTGCTGCCTTGGTGCCAGCCTGCATCTCACCACCTGCGCCCCTCGGAGCGCATCGGCCACTCCGCCCTCTCCCGCGCATCCCCTCCGAGCTGGCACAACGGGGCCCCTGCCTCCCCCCTCCCCATTGGCGCCTGCGCAGTGGCAGGTCCTCCTCCCCCGGCGGCCCCGCCCTCTCCCTCCCCCCAGTCTCCCCCCCTCCCCTCCGGCTCCTCGGTCGCCCAGCAGCTGGCAGGCGGGCAGGCAGGCAGGGAGCGTCGGTGCCCGGCCGGGAGGGCAGCGGAGGAAGGCAGGCAGGAAAGCAGGCAGGCTTCCAGGCGGAGCGGCGGCGAGCGGGCACGGCGCCTGCCCTGGGCGATGGTCCGGCTGCCGGGCGCGCTGTGCTGGCTGGGCGGCTGGGCAGCGCTTCTGCTGGGCTGGCCGGCCGATGCCGATGCCGTGGCCGCCACCGCCAGCCTGCAGCTGCCGCCCTGCCGGGAGGTGAGAGCCACGCGCGACGGCGGGAGGGAGGGAGGGAGGGAGGGAGGGATTCCCCCGGGGGGGGTGGGGGTTTCCAAGAGGTTCCCGAGGTGGGCTCCGCTTCCCCTCCGCCGTGGGGAAAGCCTCCCCGACCCCCCCGACCCCCGGGAAGCTGTCCGCGGAGCTCCAAGACTTGCGCGGGGAAAGGGCTTGCGCTCCTCGGTAGCTGACCCGGGAGAGGAGACCACCAGGAAAGCCCCGGAGGCTCACTTAGACGGGGCGCCGGGAAACGCAGCCGATGCCAAGGCAAAGGCGCTCGGCGGGGGTTTGGACAGTTCCTGGGCTGCGTCGCCCGGAGCTCAAGAGCAGAGCGATTTCCCCAAGGGTTGGGTGTGTGTGTGTGGGTGTGTGTGGCCTGCTTGTGTTTTGCAGTCACAACCATCTCCTGGCATGCAAAGGGCCAAGAAAGAAAGGTGCATATTTGGGGCATTAGCTGCCTTGAGCCTCAGGCACAGAAATGGAGCTGCCCATCTTCTTGGCTTAGAGAGAATAAATGGGATGCCCCTCTGAAATTTGCCAAGGAACAAGATCGGCTAGTAAATTTCCTCCAGAATCCAAACTCAATCAAATTCTTCATCTTTTTTTCTAATGAAATACCTCTATTTGCACAGCAACAGTCGTTAAGCCAGTTATTGAGTTAACCTGCAGTTTGTTTGAATCCAAAACTCTAAAGAACATAGACTGGCAGTCCAGAAACCCTCTTTCTAACAAACCAGGATAATCCTAACTTCTTCTTTTTTTTTTTGCACGTTTTATTCCTTGCCCTTTTTCTTAGTTGTGGAAATGCAGCTTTTGCGACTCAGAAGTGCAGGTGATAAAGGTGCCGTCCTGTTGGGGGGAAATGGGCTTTTCCAAAAACGTATTCCTTGGAAAGCGAAATTTGGAATTGCATCCGAGAATTGAGGAGGGTTTCCCATTTGTATTCAGAGGAACATAGATGGGCCGTTGGGATGAAATATCAGCTTGGGGTGGGTGAGGGGGGGGGTTTGGCTTTGTGACCCAGACTCTGGAGAAGGCAAGGGAATATTGGAGTCTCCTCCAAGACATTCTTCACTCCTGTGATGCAGAAAGGAATATGGTTTAGGATAGTTTGTTTGGTCTCGATCTCATGTCTGTGCAGGAAGGGAATAACTGCCTTCTAGGCGTCTCTTTATTTTATTTTCCGATTGGGTTTTAATGGTCCCATCCTGCTTAGTTTCTCGTGCCAGAGCCAGCCAACCAGGATTGGATTCTTGCTCCATGTCTTAGGATGCCTTGACCTTGTTCTCAGCTGATCTAGAACCCGACGGAGTAGAGAACATCACTGGAAAAGGGAAACGATTCGTCTGGCTTTAGAAAAAAATCAGAGGAAGTGAATTGAACATCCTTCTTCTCATTTTCTCTCCTGCGGCTTTTAATCTTATGGTTAATGATTGTAACTGTGATTTGTGACCTGTGACCTGTCGCTTTGTTGTTATTTGTGTGCACACTGAGCGCTTATACACTGGAGACCCTAACCCTTGGGGGTCCCTTTGGTCTCCGCCGTCTAGGAAACAACGTGGCCCTGGCCAGGAAGGCAACTGAAGCCTCACTTGAAGGACTTTGGTATCTTTTGGTTGTAACACACAGCAGCACTCAGCTGTAGGGTTCATTTATTTATTCATTTAATTTTTTGGCCCACTTTTAATACTTTATAAGTAACTCAAGGCAGCGGACATACCTAATACTCCCGCCTCCTCCTTCTCCTCTTTTTCTCCACAACAACCCTGTGAGGTTGGTTGGGTTAGGAGAGAGGGACTGGCTCAAAGACACCCAACTGGCTTCCATGCCTAAATCTGGATTAGAACTCACAGCTGCCTGGTGATTGGCTCAAAGTCACCCAGCCGGTTTCCATGCCTGAGGTGGAACTAGAACTCACAGTCCCCTGGTGATTGGCCTGAAGTCACTAGCTGGCTTTCATGCCTAAATCAGGACTAGAACTCACAGCCTCCTGGTGATTGGCCTAACATCAGCCAAATTGCTCTCATGCCTGAGGCAGAACTAGAACTCACAACCTCCTGGTGATTGGCCCAATGTCACCCAGATGGCTTTCATCCTAAGGCAGGACTAGAACTCGCCGTCTCCTTGTGATGGGATGATGCAATGAGTTGGTGGTCTCCCTCCCTCCTGTCCTGGCCAAGAGAAGACAGACCCCCAACTGTGAAGGGGGCTTCATCTGGATTTCTGGATTGATGGCCTGAAAACTCCCTTCCAGCTGTCGGGTTTGAATGAAGAGCCTTGTTCCTATTCAGAAAATTACTCAGGAAGGGCCTGGTTATTATAGGCTGCTTTGTCTTTTGCAAGACAACCTCATCTTTGGCATTTCAGCTTCAGAGAGACTGGCCTGGTTTTGTTTCTCTCTTACATTTTGGAGAGAAAACAGGACAAACAAACAAGTCCCTTGCTTACATGGAGGCAAGAAAAGCAACCTTCTTTGTAATTAATGTTGATGTGCTGAATTATTCCGTGGCTGTTTTGGTTCTATTATAATTCCACTCCTCTCCCCCCCAAATGGTATTTTGCTTTGAAGACCGAGGTTTTAAAAATCTGGCCCCTGGACCTATCTTTCTGCTCCTAAATACTCTTTCATTGGGCTTTTTTCTTTTTTCTTTTGGAGAATTATATTTACTGACAGCATTTGCACCAAAGACAAATTCCTTGTGTGTCCAATCACACTTGGCCAATAAAGAATTCCATTCCATTCCATTCTATTCTAATTATTTCCATTTCTATTCTATTTCTATTCTGTTTCTATTCTATTTCTATTCTGTTTCTATTCTATTTCTATTCCATTCCATTCCATTCTACTCTTTCCTATTCTATTCTATTCTATTCTATTCTATTCTATTCTATTCTATTCTATTCTACTCTACTCTACTCTACTCTACTCTACTCTACTCTACTCTACTCTACTCTACTCTACTCTATTCTATTCTATTCTATTCTATTCCATTCCATTCCATTCCATTCCATTCTATTCTATTCTAATTATTTCCATTTCTAGTCTATTTCTATTCTGTTTCTATTCTATTTCTATTCTGTTTCTATTCTATTTCTATTCCATTCCATTCCATTCCATTCTACTCTATTCTATTCTATTCTATTCTATTCTATTCTATTCTATTCTATTCTATTCTATTCTATTCTATTCTATTCCATTCTATTCTATTCCATTCCATTCCATTCCATTCCATTCCATTCTATTCTAATTATTTCCATTTCTATTCTATTTCTATTCTGTTTCTATTCTATTTCTATTCTGTTTCTATTCTATTTCTATTCCATTCCATTCCATTCTACTCTTTCCTATTCTATTCTATTCTATTCTATTCTATTCTATTCTATTCTATTCTATTCTATTCTACTCTACTCTTCTCTACTCTACTCTACTCTACTCTACTCTACTCTACTCTACTCTACTCTACTCTATTCTATTCTATTCCATTCCATTCCATTCTATTCTATTCTAATTATTTCCATTTCTAGTCTATTTCTATTCTGTTTCTATTCTATTTCTATTCTGTTTCTATTCTATTCTATTCTATTCTATTCTATTCTATTCTATTCTATTCTATTCTATTCTATTCTATTCTATTCTATTCCATTCCATTCTATTCTATTCCATTCCATTCCATTCCATTCCATTCTATTCTATTCTAATTATTTCCATTTCTATTCTATTTCTATTCTGTTTCTATTCTATTTCTATTCTGTTTCTATTCTATTTCTATTCCACTCCATTCCATTCTACTCTTTTCTATTCTATTCTATTCTATTCTATTCTATTCTATTCTATTCTATTCTATTCTATTCTATTCTATTCTATTCTATTCTATTCTAGATTCCATTCCATTCCACTCCATTCCATTCTTATTTACTTTGAAGGGGCTGGGAAGGCCACCAAGCTGCAAAACCTGAACTGTATTCCTTTTATTTCCAAAGACATCTCTGGCCACTAGGAAGGAACCTGGAGGGCTCGGCCACAATCGTCCCCATCCAGGGAAGCACCCCGACACACACACCCCGCCCAAGCAAGAATAGATAAAGGAAGACAACAAAGGTTGCTTGGAATTGGACTGGAGACTTGAAGTTGGGATGATGATGATGATGATGATGATGATGATGATGATGATGATGATATGAGGACGATAGGTTTCATGGCAGTGAGTCTGTGTCGGTTTGAGGCTGTTTTCATTCCTGTTTATATTGCCTGGTCTGTTTGGTCAGCTTTTTTTTTTTAATTCCCCCTGTGGATTTCTCTCTCTCTATCTGTGAGCATTTCCTATTGGATGCGTGCAAAACAATATTTGCTCTGGCTTTGCAGTGGGCCCGAGTTTCCAAGCCCAATTCTGCCTTTTGCATTCCTCCCTCCGCCCCCCCCCCCGATTATTTCCTCGCTTCCCTTTTAAGCTCAACCAGGGCATAAATGTGCTGTAGCAGGCGGTTCCCCCCTCACCCTCCTCCTGCTGCATCCCTGTGCATCATCTCGTCTCCAGCCCCTGAGTCAGAGAGGCTGAAGTCATCCTGAGCTGCCATGGGATTCATTCAATAATGTTTCCCCCCCCTCTGTTTCCCCACGGAGAGGCCTCGAATCTGCTGGGTTTTGTCACCCAGGACCCCCGGGGAAACTCCGGAGCCGGCCTGCATCTCGATGATTTTATCTGCCAGAAGAAATCAGAACCACCAGTTCTGTATCCGGTGTTGGCCTGCCTGGGCATTGAGTTCCATCCAAGAACCTCCTAGGACAGAGGCCTTCAAACTGGGCAGTTTTAAAACCTGTGGACTTCAGCTCCCAGAATTCCAGCTCTGCCGGCTGGAGAATTCTGGGAGTTGAAGTCCAGAAGTCTTAAAGCTGCCAAGTTTGAAGGCCTCTGTCCTAGGAGGTCGAACAAGTAGACCACAACTGAGCCCAGAATTTCTGTTGCCGAGCGAGACGCTTGTTCAGTGGGTTTTGTCCCGTTGTACGACTTTTCTTGCCACGGCTGTTAAGTGAATCACTGCAGCTGTTAAGGTTGTTGGGCAAATCTGGCTTCCTCTTAAAAAGGATTATGTGACCCCCCCGGGGCATTGAAACAGCACTTTCTAATTTTAGTATCCAATATTGCGCTCTTTCAAGGATATCATTCTTTTTGTTTAGTGCAATTACTTAATTGCTTGATATGATACAGATCCCTAATATTCGGACGTTGTGGGAGCTCCGTCCCTGGAAGCTTTCAAGAAGACCCCGGGCTGCCATCTGTCAGAAATGGGGGAGGGTCTCCTGCTTGGACTAGGGCAGTGGTGGTGGCAGAGGTGGCAGTCAGAGCCCTCTCTATGGGCACACGCACCGTCGCCCCAGCCCAGCTCCATCCTTTCTCCCGCAGGGGGGAGGGAGAGAGGGAGGGAGAGGGAGGGAGGGAGGGAAGAAAAGAGAGAGAGAGGGAGGTGAAGAGAGAGAGAGAGGGAGGGAGGGAAAGAGAGAAATGATATTACAAAAGTTTTCAAAATATTTCAAAAGCAGAAAAAAATGAAGGGGCATTTATCACGTTTTTCTTAGAACAATTAGCTGAACTCTGCCTTGTTTATCATTATTTTAGGTGGTAAAACCTCATTATTCAGGTTAAATTGCGATAAATAAGTGGGTTTGGGGTTGCAGTTTGGGTAACCTAAAGGTTAGCCATCACTGGACTTGGGGGTTGGACTAGATGACCTACAAGGTCCCTTCCACCTCTGTTATTCCGTTATTGTAACTCCTAGTGAGTAATAAAAGGCCTCTTCCTAACAAAGGGGATTTGTATAGAAGCCGGTTCATTATTCTGTAGATAATGAGTTATCAGTAGGATGAACTGAATGACAGCAGAAAAGCAACACATTTGTTAAAAAACAAACAAACCTAAAGGAAATTTTTGGGGGAAATACCGTAGCTTTCATCTATCTGACCTGCCGCCATACATTTTAGCATAGTTTGCAATCTTGCATTTATTCCCCTGATAGGAACATTTGGGATTAAACTAGAGAGAGGTTATATTGAAGGGTATTTTCCAGCCGTTGCCATTTTAAGATGTCTGGACTTCAACTTCCAGAATGGTCCAGCCAGCATTGCAAAATCTGGGAAAGGTTGCCCGTTCTTTCATTTGATTGGCAGTTTTAAACAGAAACGGTCAACGATGGAGCTTTTTCCAAAAGGCCACTGGACATTGAAAAGGTTCTCCTTCTCCTTTCATCGGTTCTGAAGTTTCTGAAGAAAAACCGAAGAAGCTTCTCGGAAGAGAAGCAAAACGTTTTCAAAGAAAAAAAAGAAAGAAAGTCCAGTCGCCTTTTGGAAGCAAACCCCCCCTCCCCCCCCACTTTTGGAACAATCATGACCTGGACGATGGAGGATCTTCATAGACCAGGGGTAGGCAACCTGCGGCTCTGGAGCCGCCTGTGGCTCTTGCATCCTTCAGCTGCGGCTCTGTTCTGCCCCAGCTCCGGATTGACACACACCAACCGTCCTTACCAAATTTATTAAGTAGCAAGAATAAACAAGACCGGCAAAGGTTGGCAACCAGCCCAGAAAACAAGATACGATAAACCAAAATACACTGATAATAAATAAGAGTTGTTTCCAGCAAGAAACTTACTAATGGTGTGTGACTTAAATAGGCTAAGGGAATGGCCAATTATCCTCAAGCCTTACTCTCGAGGAGACCTCCTCCTCCTGAGTAGCCACTCCTGCCTTTTGGCAGCCCTGCGTGCCCGAGCATTGAGGAGAGGCTCCTCCACTTCGCTCTCTCCACTTGAAGGAGCCTCTGGAGGTTCTGAAGGCCCTGGCTGAGTCTCTGCCTCTGGCACCACATCCTCTTCAGCCTCCTCGCTGTCCGACGCGAGCGCCGGCTGCGCAGGCTGCTGGCGTGACCCCACACCAACCTCCTCTTCGTCGGGATCAGCCACGATTCGCGCAGGCGGCTGGCGGGCCACAACAGGCTCCCTGTCACCAGTCAGCTCCACAGTATATTGATAATTGATAACTGAGAGGGCTTTCAGTTCGGATAGGTAGAGGAAAAAGGCCGCTGCACTAGGAGGAGACACTATGGTGGAGGGAACCGGACTTCCAGTTGGCTGCAGAATTGAATGGGGGCTTCTGGTTAGGGCCTTTGTGGCTCTGGTTGCCGACCCCTGTCATAGACCTTCAAAAATGGTCTGTAGAAAAACAGAAATAAGGGAAAATCTGGACGGATGTAGAAAGTTCCACCCCATAATTTGGTGAAGGGGGTTGGGGGGGTTGGAAAGGCTGCAAAAGGAGGTTGCAAAATGTTGGGCTCTCCGATTGAAAAGGCCGTTATCCGAGGCAGCAACAATTCTTTTCCGAAGAGCAAACAGAAAAGGCCAATGAGGAGGAGTAACTCAGGGTGGTGCATCGGCCCATTACAGCCAAGCACGAGAAACTAATTACCCAGGGAGCCTGAATGAGCCTAGATTGCTTTCCAAAGTGTAAATGGATGCCGGTTACCAAATGATCGGAAACAAATGCCTCCTTCTTCTTCTTCTTCTTTGGGCCCCTCTGGGTGCTTTGCTTTGCCTTGCCAGAAAAGGAACTGCTCGGACGGACGCCTGTTTCAGCACTATGTCTCCCACGGCTGGTTTTGTGGGTCTAAGGAAGGGCTGGAGCTCCGAGTGCCAAGTTCGAGAGTTGGGAGCGGCATAAAGGTGGCCTGAGGTATGGCTGTGGGTGTGGGTGGGTGTTTTAAACCTCTCCCGCAGGAGATCATGAGCCCGTCCATCTTCCTCTGCTGCCTTTTGCTGCCAGAAGCCCCCCCTCCCCCCACCCTCCCTTGGCTGAAGGGAAAAGGGAGAAGATCCCTGGAAAGAGGAAGAGAGTTAATTATCCATGCCGCCATAAGTAAATGAGGCATTTTACAATCCTCGTTGCAATGGTGTCTGTTTTTGCCTTGAAGTTAGTAAGTAGTTGCTGAATTGTTTTGGCAGGCAAGGAATGTGAGACAGATTAGATAGGTAGATAGATAGATAGATAGATAGATAGATAGATAGATAGATAGATATAGAGAGACCCAGTAGATAGACAGATAAATAGATATAGATGATAGATAGATAGATACAGACATGTTAGATAGATAGATAGATAGATAGATAGATAGATAGATAGATAGATAATAGGTAGGTGGGTAGATAGATAAGTGATAGATAGATGGATGGATAGATAGATATAGAGACCCAGTAGATAGACAGATAAATAGATATAGATGATAGATAGATAGATACAGACATGTTAGATGGATAGATAGATAGATAGATAGATAGATAGATAGATAGATAATAGGTAGGTGGGTAGATAGATAAGTGATAGATAGATGGATGGATAGATAGATATAGAGACCCAGTAGATAGACAGATAAATAGATATAGATGATAGATAGATAGATACAGACATGTTAGATAGATAGATAGATAGATAGATAGATAGATAGATAGATAGATAATAGGTGGGTAGATAGATAAGTGATAGATAGATGGATGGATAGATAGATATAGAGACCCAGTAGATAGACAGATAAATAGATATAGATGATAGCTAGCTAGCTAGCTAGCTAGCTAGATGATAGGCAGGCAGGCAGGCAGGAAGGCATTTAATGAATTTGATACCAAGTCTTTCTGGTCCAAAAACTAGCGAGTGTTTGCACAGAGCCAGGGAGTGTTTCCTCAGTGATCAGACACACCATTGGAAACATTTTGCTCCTTTGCTGGCTGGAGCTGGTAAAATACTCAGACAAGGATTGGCCAGGATTACCATCTGTCTGCTTTGTAGGCTGGCTTGGCAGGGGTAGGGGAAACCCTGGCACTGCGGCACAGGTAACGGTTAAACGGGCGTTTGAATAAGTGGAAATAAAGATGCAGATGATCAATGGCTGGTGTATTGGGAAAGGCAGTCTCTAATCAAACTTGTGAGTTGCTTCATTTATTCCAAGAATAATGTGTTATAATGGCTTGTAACAAGCCAAATACGTCCAGACCTTATTTCCAATTGCCCTCAAAGCTCTTCTATTTCCATAACTTTCTGCCTTTCCCCTTCATTTAGTACAAATTGCTTTGCTCTTCCTTTTCCTCAGGTTATTCAGATTTGCTCCAAAATTACATAGGCCATCCTTTTTACTCCCTTTCTGAATTCTAAGGCAAACGTAGAAGGTTCCTGAGATTAAAACGATGGGTTATCTGTTCAAGATCCCAGGATGAAGGCTGGTTGGCTTCGATCTGCTTTGACCTGGCAGCTGCACGTAAGCAGTTCATGGTGTGTTCTCTAGTTGGCTCCCGGCTATGTCTCTGCTGTTGTTGCTGAGCTCTTCCAGTTTCTGATTCCAATAATATAATCTATTTCATTTCTGTGTACTGTGTCCGGTGATGTCCATGAATACATGCATCAGTTGAAGAAGAGCATAACAGAGTTGGAAGGGACCTTGGAGGTCTTCTAGGCCATTTCAGACAAATGGCTGTCCAATCTCTTCTTAAAAACTCCCAGTATGGAGCACCCACAACTTCTGCAGGCAAGTTGTTCCACTGATTAATTGTTCTCACTGTCAGGAAATTCCTCCTTAGTTCTAGGTTGCTCTCTCCATGATTAGTTTCCATCCATGGCTTCTTGTCCTGCCTTCTGGTGCTTTGGAAAATAGCTTGATTCCCTCTTCTTTGTGGCAGCCCCTGAGATATTGGACCACTGCTATCACGTCTTTCCTAGTCCTTCTTTTCATTATACTAAGCATACCCAATTCCTGCAACCGTTCTTCATATGTTCTTAGCCTCCGTTCCCCTCATGTGTTGGCAATAATTGGATTGTCAAACCTGGTAAGTCCTTCTGCTCCTCACTTCTGTTCCCCATTGCACAGAATCCAACTGTGTTTTCCTCCATCATATTTCCCCACCATTGGCATTCCAGCAGCCCATTCCAGCCTGACTCTTCTGCCTATTTCAGGCTAAACCCGATCATAAGCCTCACCCACTTCTTCTGCCTCAGTGGTTGAACCATCAGTGGTCGTTGAAAGGGTCGTGCCTGAAGATGGCCGTAGTTTGGATTAGGAGGGGAAAAAGATGCTTCCGAGCCGATGGCTTTGTGGCATCTGCCTAAAAAGCTTCAACAAAACACTTTTTTTTTTTTGGCCAGGATTACATGTGGCTCTGTAGGACACTGCACAAGAACAAACACAATAGCTTCGTGCAGTTGAAGACATGGGCCACAAAGTCTTCTTCTGAGATCCAGGCTCAGATCCAATTTTTTTTATTGCCAGTTCTATGAGCGTGGCTTGGTGGGCATGGCAGAAGAAGGATACTGCAAAATCTTCATTCCCACTCCACTCCAGGGGAAGGATACTGCAAAATCTCCATTCCCACTCCACTCCAGGGGAAGGATACTGCAAAATCTCCATTCCCACCCCACTCCAGGGGAAGGATACTGCAAAATCTCCATTCCCATCCCACTCCAGGGGAAGGATACTGCAAAATCTCCATTCCCACCCCACTCCAGGGGAAGGATACTGCAAAATCTCCATTCCCATCCCACTCTGGGACCAGCCAGAGGTGGTATTTGCCAGTTCTTTGAACTACTCAAAATTTCCGCTGCCGGTTCACCAGAACCTGTCAGAACCTGCTGGATTTCACCCCTGGTCCAAAGTTCTCTACATCTTTACAAACGGTCCCTGTTCCCATAAGCATCAGGAACTCATGGGATAAGTGGTGAGATGTGAACACTGCAATCTAGACTGAAGGGATTTCACACTTTCTCAGAGCCCAGAGATTGTGTCCTGTAGCCACAGAAAGATGGATCTCTAACCAGGGGAATGTCTAACTAGGTCAACTCCTTTCTGCGAAGGTAGCTGCCATCTGTCTTTTTCCAAGCGACTCCAAAACAATCCCATTTTTTAAGGCCACATTCTTACTCTCTTATCCCGTGTTCCATTTCTCTCCCTGAATTGCTTTGGTTCAGGAAGCCCACTCCAGACGTGGTCCCTTTCTGAGCAGGAAAGAACATCAACAGACTTCCAAATGTGGTGAGTCTTTATGTCCGATCTATTTCCATTGACCGCTTACCTTAAAAGTCTAGCTTGCGTGCCCAGAAGATATATTCCACCAGGCATGTATCGGTATTTGTTTATTTTTACTTACTGACATTTTTATACCACTCATCTATAATGCTTGGTATGCTAACGTCAGCATCATGCAATATTAATAACCGGGGAGACGTGAATTGCATCGGTAGGAACAGTAAACTCAATGTTACAATGGATAAAAGGACCCTATGGTTGCGTGGATCTATTGCTAGGGAGGACGGGCTTCCCTGGGGACTCAAAAAATCTTGATTGTATAGTCAGATCATGGCTTTATGACTCCTTCCGTGGATGCTCCTGGCTCCATCTCTTTCAAGAACAAAAAGACACACCTTTTGTTCTTCATCCCCAGATCCTTCATGACGTTCCTTTCTAATTGCAGCCTTGAGAATGAGGTTATAACCCCAATCCTTTCTGGTTTATTCTTAGAACATAGAATCCTAGGGCTGGAAGGGACCTTGGAGGTCATCTAGTCCAACCCCCTGATCAGGGGCAGGAGACCTTATACCAGGGGTCTCCAACCTTAGCAACTTTAAGCCTGGAGGACTTCAACTCCCAGAATTCAACTCCCAGACTTCAACTCCCTCTTCTTGAAAATCTCCAGTGATGGAGCAGCACAACTTTGAGAGGCAACTTATAATCAAATTGTAATCACTGCGTAGCCTTTAACTCTGGAAATGGTAAAGGAGAATTAGATACAGGCTGTCCTTTATCTGGCCACAGGGACAATTCTTGCCATGGCCCAGGCTCTGTTCAGCTCACCACGGTCCTTCGATGGAGACCTCCAATTAGGAAAATTTTCCCCGAAGACAGGCAATTTGCAAACACAATTGTATCTGATTGGCTTTGTATTTTTCCTAATTGCAATTGATCTGTTGGCCCTGGTTCTGGAAGTAGGACAGCCTTCGGAATGGAGCTCGCATTTTCCAGCCTGCTGGCCTTTTAAGGACCAAAAGCAGGCAAGGAAACCACAAGCGGGCTTCGTATCATTTTTAACTAAGCCTTCGGTTCCCTGTATCACGTAATGGTAAACAAGGTTTATACATTGACTGGGATGAGCTGGGCGATGAGCAAAGAGCCCCAGTCTGGTTTTATATAGATTAGAGCATCAAATTCCATTTAACCTAAACTACGTAAATGTTTGATAATGATACCAGGCTAAAGAGAACTCAAAAATATTTGAGATCTGAATTCAAATATTTTCAGGAATTGCAGTAGTGCATGGTGAATGTCAAGGGGATGGATGGATGGATAGATAAATACTGTAGATAGATAGATAGATAGATAGATAGATAGATAGATAGATAGATAGATAAATTTTCTAAGAAAGCTTTTCCTTATAGGAAACTCATATCATTTTTATATCTGGTTTTTGGTTTTTTGGCCTTAAAGATAATGGCAACAGTCAAAAATGTTTCCTTTTAAAAAGGTATTGTTTATTCATCGAAAGTTACTTTCACGAAAGGCTACTTACACCACCACTCCCAGGAATGTTTTATACGCTTTATGGCGTTATAGAATTGCCAATGTTTTACATACCTTTGTCACCAAAGGCTGAATGTTTCCTAAAGCCAATTTTTCTGTTTTGGAATTTGAGACGCTGCTGGTTTTTAAAAAGTGAAACTGCCGATCCTGGTTATTAGCGAAGATCTAATAAACATCCATCTTTTATTTCAAAATAGAATAAGGTTTTAGGTTATTCTGTGCAGGAGCTGGAATCCTTCAGCTCTTCAGAAGCCGCGTCATTTTCTGGCTTCCATTTCTGCTGGCAAAGCAAGGGGCACACGCCAAGGACAAACCCCCTCCCCTCCAATCTGAGGTGGAGGATAATGCAGAGTTGGATTTAGGGGTGGGTTGTTTTTTTTTTTTTGCAAATTATTTTTAATAATTTAATAATGGCTAGAAGTGTTGGTAAGGGAGCAACGGATGAAAAATAACTAAGGAGAGAAGCAACCTGGAATTAAGGAGAATCTCCCTAACAGTGAGAACAATTAACCCGTGGAACAGCTGGCCTCCAGAAGTTGTGGCTGCTTCATCACTGGAGGGTTTTAAAAAGAGACTGGATAGCCATTGGTCTCCTGCTTGAGCAAGAGGTTGGACTAAAAGACCTCCAAGGTCCCTTCCGACTTTGTTATTCTTTCATTGTGTTTTCCTTCCTTCCTTCCTTCCTTCCTTCCTTCCTTCCTCCCTCCCTCCCTCCCTCCCTCCCTCCCTCCCTCTTTCTTTCTTTCTTTTTCTTTCGTTCCTTCTTCTTTCCTTTTTTACAAATTCAACTTCTGCTTTTGAATCTGTTCACTCAACTGAAGCAACAGGCGTGAGACTTTGTTTGAAGGTGGTGCGGAAAGAAAAATGTTTAGTCTCGGAAAGGCTGCTTCTGCCATTGCAATAAAAACCTTCGTATTAAGCCAGAGATTTTTAAAAGACATTTGTTCAGTCTTTCCCTCCAAATTACAGTCCTGTGTTTTATGGAACAAATCTGGAATTAAATGCGCATTGGAGAGACTTTACAGAACATTGTAACAAGTGGGAGATGCCAAAATACAGTTAGCCATCTGTTAAAAAACAAAAAACCCCACAGGAGAAATAAAACAGAAAATTCTGAAGAGAAAGATTGCAAATCTCCTGGTATAAAGTTATAATTATCCCGACTTATATATGTACAGTGTATCCAAGGACCACATAAAAATAAAGCCTCATAAAGCCTTCATAAGGCCACCGCAGGAATCCTGCATCCAGTTTTGATCACCACAAAGATGTTGAGACTTTGGAAAAAGTGCAGAGAAGAGCAACTAAGATGATGAGGGGCCTGGAGGCTAAAACATATAAAGGACGGTTGCAGGAACTGGGCACGGCTAGACTAGTGAAGAGAAGGACCAGGGGAGACAGGAGAGCAGTCTTCCAGGATTTGAGGGGCTGCCACAGAGAGGAGGAAGGGGATCAAGCTATTTTCCAAAGCACCTGAAGGCAGGAGAAGAAACAACGGATGGAAATTCATCAAGGAGAGAAGCAACCCAGAATTAAGGAGAAACTTCCTAACAGTGAGGACAATTAACCAGTGGAACAGCTTGCCACCAGAAGTTATGGCAAAGACTAGACAGCCATTTGTCTGAAATGGCATAGAGTCTCCTGCTCGAGCAGGAGGTTGGACTAGAAGACCCCCAAGGTCCCTTCAAGCTCTATTCTGATTTGGCTCTTAGTTATACAATCCTTTGGAAAGGAATGTGACTGCATCCAACACGCAGATGCTTCACACTCAAAAATCTTTGCATTCAGATATTGAAATCAAACGCACGGTTTAATGAACCTTGCCAAGGATTTTCCTTCTCGATTAGGACGAACAGATTGAATGCATGTTTGGGTCCCTTGTGGGAATTGAAAAAAAAAAAAAACAACATAATGAGATTATGCCCTGCCTGCCACGGTCGTTTCGGGTGGAAAGTATTTGGGATTTAAAAATCGGTTGCAGGAAGTCAAGGAAGGAAATCAGCGCAGCTCAAGGGAGCTGATAAGATTTCTGAGCTTGGGGGTAAAAACCCAGAGAGGCTGACTTCTCTGCTGACCGAAACAGCCTTCCTTCCTATGATTGGGAGTTGGACACATGTCCCGGGTGTCGAAGGCAAAAATTTGCTTCGGGGTCACAAAATGGGACACCTGTTGACTACCTTGAACTTAAATCAATGTTTGGGCTGGATGGCAATGCAGATGCGGATAGCAGGGAGTTCTTTTACTTTAATGTCACTGCATTCTTCTCACTGATAGTGAAGAATAAAACTGTTGTGGTCAGCCAGCAGCCTGCGGAGCTGGCAGTGGAGTCGGACAGTGAGGAGGCTGGGGAGGAACATGGGCCAGTCCTGGAGTCTGGGGAAGGCTCGGACAAGGGCTCTGCATCGGAGGCAGAGATGGGGCCAGGGCCATCTGGGAGTGATGCGCAGACTCCGGAGCCCCCAGAGTCAGACAACAGGAGGAGCCTGTTCCTACTGCACACATGTGCAGAGCTGCTAGAAGGCAACAGCAGCTAAAGCAAAAGGAACGACTCGGGAGTAAGGCCAGGAGATGATTGGCCCCTCCTATAAGGCTTAAAAGAGAAACAAAGGCACTTGGGCCTTTTGCAGGAAAGCAACGTTGCTAACTCTGTTTCCAATCGGCATCTCTTGTTGTTTCTGAACTTTGTGGGGCTTTGCCAAGTAAGGCCTTTGGCAGGGTGTCAAAGAAGAGAAAGGTTGGTGATTATCCCGAAGGACTTCTTCTGAAGGACTTGCTTTGCAACTAATTGGGACTCAGCTGGGAATGAACGTAATTCTCAGCTGTTACAATAAAATAGGTTGGTTTGGGACTAATTGTGTATTGTAATTACTCAGTAAGCCTAGGTCACAACAAAAACCTGCAGATACAGAAAAAATGCACACCAAAACAAAATACTTTAAAATACCTGAAGAACGTCATAAAAAAAAAATCAAAAACTCTTAGACAACTTGTTTTTCTTTCATTGTCTGTAGACACGAATCACATTTTAAATATTTGTACTTTTCTTGAAATATGGAAAACTGTGGCTTATGTTTTAAAAAATATTTTTATCTTAATTTGTAATCTTTTCATCATAATCTGTATTGAAATATCCAAACGCACCTTGCTTTGTAATGTATGTCTATGGGAGCCCTTCTAGCTTGAATGTAGTTAAAGTACGAATAAATAAAGTCAGTTTTGCCATCCCTACATATATCCTCCACTTTTGGCCTTCCGTTCTTGTATTCTTGGCAGGGTTTCCCTTTTGCAGTCTTGAGCCAAATTGGTTCTTGCTGATGTTAATGTTTCTTAGTAGATCGTGATTACGTTTTGTTTCTCCTCTCTGGAATTAATCCTAGTAAAAAATATTTGTGGTTTTTAGTCAGATGTTATTTTTAAAAAAATATTATTAATGTTTTGATGTATTCCCTTCCAGTAGCCTTGGTTGTTTTTAAACAAGCACCACGTGTGGTAGTCTTCTTTCCTTAATATTGCACTTCCGACATTTCTTATTTTAGGGTTTCTTCTTCTGGTTAACCGCTGACAGGGATTTTGTACTAATTTTCTCTCAAACTGTAGTTTCAGGTGATTTTTTTTTAAACTGATTTTTTTCCCCCTCCATTATTTTTCTCAATTAATTGCCTGTTTGGAGTTTTCCATTCATTTTGTCACACAATTTTTAATTGGTTCCTTTTCCGTGGCTTATTTCAAAGGCAATTTATAGATGTGTCTTGGTTGATTATATTGAGTTGGGCATGCTTCAAATTCTGTCCTATTTCTCAAAGTTTCTTTTGCATTGAGATCTCTTTTTTTTCTTCTAGTAACTTGTAGGTGCTCTAACTGTTTGTAAATTCCCAATTCCATTAAGCAATTCTTGCTGCGTTTTTCATCTCTTTCCTGAATCACGACACACCATATTGACTCACAAAATTACAGTTCTTACTATCTTTGGAGTGAAACCTGTCATGTATTACATTGGAAACGGAGTTAGATTCCTAAATGCACTTTAGCTACTCAGTCACAGTGAATTCTGATTAGCCCCTTGCTAATAAGGGAAAAATATACTTAACAGAATAACAGAGTTGGAAGGGACCTTGGAGGTATTCTGGTCCTGCTCAAGCAGGAGACCCTAGACCCGTGATGGCGAACCTGTGATGGCACGCGTGGCACAGGTGGCACTCGGAGCCATATCAGTGGACACACGAGCTTTGCCCTAGCTCAGCTCCGGTGGGAGGGCCTCCGGGGGGTGGGAAGGCCCATTTTTTGCTCTCCCCAGGCTCCAGAGCCTTTCTAGGAGCCTGGGGAGGGCAAAAATGGCCTTCCCCCCGGAGGCCCTCCGGAGGCCGGAAACGGCCCATTTGCTAACTTCCAGTGGGACCGGAAGGCCCAATTTTCACTCTTCCCAGGCTCCAGAGGCTTTCCCCACCTTCCCACCCCTCCGGAGGCCCCCCGGAGGCCGAAAACAACCCGTTTCTCGACCCCCCTCAAGAGAGCCTCTGGAGCCTGGGAAGGGCGAAAAACAGACCTACCAGGCCCAGAGGGAAGGGGAGCATGGGGGAGTCGCACGTGCATGTGCAGGGGGGGCACATTGAATTATGGGTGTGGGCATGCGGATGTGGGCATTGAATTATGGGTGTGGACATGCGTGACCCCCCCACGCCCCCATGCTGCTTTTGGCACATGACAGCAAAAAGATTAGCCATCATTGCCCTAGACGATTGCAGTATCTCCATGGTCACATGATCAAAATGCAGACATCTGACTCATATTTATGACCGTCTCAATGTCCCGGCATCATATGACCCCTTTTTGAGACATTCTGAGGAGTCAATAGGGAAGCCAGATTCACTTAGCAACCATGTTACCAAAGAGCCATGGTGGCGCAGTGGTTAGAATGCAGTACTGCAGGCAAATTCTGCCCACTGTCAGCAGTTCAATCCTGACCGGCTCAAAGTTGGCTCAACCTTCCATCCTTCCTAAGTCAGGAAAATGAGGACCCAGATTGTCGGGGACAAGAGGCTGACTCGGTAAACTGCTTGTGAAGCACTGTAAAGCGGTATATAAGTCTAAGTCAGTGTTTCTCAACCTTGGTAGCTTGAAGATGGGTGGACTTCAACTTATTTATTTATTTATTGGTTCGATTTATATGCCGCCCTTCTCCGGAGACTCAGGGCGGCTTACAATGCGTTAAGCAATAGCCTTCATACTTTTGTATATACCTGCTTAGTAGGGCTTTCCCCCCCCCCCAAGCGCTGTTCTTTTTTATACAAAGTCAGCTTATTGCCCCCACAATCCGGGTCCTCAGCGCTGGCTGGGGGATTCTGGGAGTTGAAGTCCACCCATCTTCAAGCTTCCAAGGTTGAGAAACACTGGTCGAAGTGCTATTGCTATTGCTGCTCATTTAATAACTGTAGTGATTCACTTAACAACTGGCAGGATGGGGCAGACTTTGCTTAACACATGCCTGAGGCGAAATTTGGGGCTCATTTGTGGTCACACGTCAAGGATGACCTACAGTTGATCTTGGAGACGTCTCGCAGCTTCTGGGGTGGAATCGAAGGGGTTTATCAAAATTATAGGGAAGAGCTGGTGCAGCTGCAGCCAAAGCATTCATATTTTTTTCCAGCCGCGCTCGTTTACATCTCGAAGGGAAAAACGGGGGCAGCCTTGTAATTTGTGCATTAAGGTGCTGAATTAGCAGGATTTGACAACCTGCTGTTTGGTAGTTGCGTTTGCTTCCGTCTTGTTGTGTTTCTCTCTCGCTGTCTAGACTACATTAACCTTGGAGAGGTTCCCTGGGGCTGCCTAGGAGAAGATGGATGGGAGCGGCTTTTTTTCTGGGCTCGGTGTCACAATCTCCCTCTTGCTGCCCAATCCAGCCAGCCCTGGAGAGTTAAATAAAGAAGACCTCGCTCAGGCCGGCAGTGACTCTTCGTTCTCGACCTGCCTCAAATGCCCTCGAAGCAGCGAGGCAGATACGGCCGAATTAAATGGCAGCAACAAGCGGAGAAAGCATCTCTGAATACAGGCAAGAAAATAGCAGCTGCAGTTGTGTCGGAGGCTTTCTTGCTGCGTGTAAGACAAGGCGGGAGTCAACCAATCAGAGCAGAGCTGGAAGGGACCTTGGAGGTCTTCTAGTCTAATCCCCTGCTTGAGAAGGAAACCCTCTACCATTTCAGGCAAATGGTTCTCCAGTCTCTTCTTAAAAATCTCCAGTGTTGGAGCATCCACAACTTCTGGAGGCAACTTCTGTTCCACTGGTTAATTGTCCTCACTGTCAGGAAGTTCCTCCTTAATTCCAGGTTGCTTCTCTCCTTGATTAGTTTCCACCCGTTGCTTCTTGTCCTGTCTTCAGAATCAGAATCAGAATCGAGATGGAAGGGTCCTTGGAGGTCTTCTAGTCCAGCCCCCTGTTCAAGCAGGAGATCCTATACCATTTCAGACAAAAAATGGTACTGTCCAGTCTCTTCTTAAAAGCCTCCAGTGATGAAGCATCCACAGCTTTTGAAGGCCAACTGTTAATTGCCTTCACTCTTAGGAACTTTCTCCTTAATTCCAGGTTGGTTCTCTCCTTGATTAGTCTCCATCCATTCTTTCTTGTCTTGCTTTCTAGTGCTTTGTAGAATAATTTGACCCCCTCTTCTTTGAGGCAGCGCCTCAAATACTGGAATACTGCTATCATGTCTCCCCTAGTCCTTCTTTTCTCTAGACTGGCCAGTCCCCAGTTCCTGCAACCGTTCTTTGTATGTTTTAGCCTCCAGTCCCCTAATCCTCTTTGTTGCTCTTCTCTGCACTCTTTCTAGAGTCTCAACAACTTTTTTACATTGTGGTGACCAAAACTGGATTCAATAGTCCAAGTGTGGCCTTATAAACTGGTATTAACACTTCACATGATCCTGATTCTATCCCTCTGTTAATGCAGCCTAGGATTGCATATAGATGTTTAAAGAGCTCAGGTAGAAAAGAACAGACATCTATGTTTTATATAGATTGTATATATAATTGTCAAAAGGCGTCTGAACATGAAAGATCATTTTTCTGGTGTCCCCCCCCCTTTTGCTTACTGTTTAAGATTCTGGTTAGTTTATATAGGTAGTCCTTGACTTATGACCATTTGCTTAATAACAGTTCAACATTGCGAGAGCCTCCGGAAAAGTGATTTATGAGCTATGCTTGCACTTATGCTTCTCACACCGCCTCTAAAATCATGCGATTGTAATTCAAATGTTTGGCAAACAGCTCGCATTTATGGCCCGTTGTAGCATCCTGTGGTCGTAGGATCACGACTTTCAACCCTTTTCTGCCCATTTTCAGCCCAAAAAAAATGTCCATCAGGGAAGCTGGTGATTTGCTTAATGGCTGGGATGATTTGCTTAACAACCATGGTCAAAATGGTTGGAAAATCCGTTCTGACTCGACTTATGACTCCCAACGACTTGCACCGAAATTTCTGATCCCGATGGAGGTCGTAAGTCGAGGAGTCCCTGCAGGATGAGAAAGTCTGTTTTGGGGGGCAGGTGAGTGACACGTGGCGAATAGATCGCTGGAGGACATCAAGGCTGGTATTTTTTCTGATAATAAAGAGAGGAGCACCTCCCAGCAGCTTTTGTGACAAGAACGCAATTACATATTTCCTGCAGTGGATAAGCACGGCCTGAAATTTAGCTAAGCCTCGAGGAAGAGATGGGACGCTTGGAGGGATGAATACGAGGTGTGAGAGGAGGTGGCTTAATCACGCGGAAGTTGCTTTCTTCCCCCTCTGTGCAGAAAAGGCCGCAGATGGGAAGATGCACATTTGCAGACGTAGAATTTGACATTTCGTCGCCAGCTGTGGAGACAGAAATAACATCCAAGCTAGGTTAAGACTGCGTCTCTATGGCTGCTCTGGTGCACATTTAATATAATGCCTGTTTTGCACGTGACATTAGCTGGCACCCAGCCAGAATCCCTTTCCTCAGCCAGGCCTCAGTTTCTCCGTGGCTTTGGAAGAATTGGGATTTAATTTTCAGCTAAGTTTGCCATATGACGAAAGGGATTCATTTTGTTCGGAGGGGAATAGAGAGAGAGAAAAAAAGTTACTTTCAGGCGTATGGCCTCCTCAGCCAGTGAGGAATCTGAGAATTAAAAAAAAAGTATAGTGGAAATGTTTATTTTAAATATTTTCCAACTTACCTTGTTTCAAAATGTACTTTTTGCATCCCCCACTCTCATCTCTATTATCTGTCTGTCGGTCTGTCTGTCCCATCCATCCATTTCTATCTCTATCTATCTATCTATCTATCTATCTATCTATCTATCTATCTATCTTTTTCATCTATACATCTCTCTCTCTCTCTCATCTCTATACCTATCTATATCTACTGTACATCTATCTGCCTGTCTGTCTGTCCGTCCGTCCGTCCATCCATCCATCCATCCATCCATCCATCCATCCATCCCTGTTAGTATATTACTAATGGATATTTGGGAAGTATGATCCCTGTTCACTAAATGAGTTCTTGTTAATTATTTTTAAACGAGAGATATAAATCTGGTCATTTCTTCAGTGAAGATGGAAACCTGGAAACCGTTTTGACAGTTGGTGTATTGTGCTCTTTTTAACACGAACAACTCAGCGTCAGAGTAATTCAGACTCAAGAGCCCAAACTAACTGTTTCATCTCTAGCAGGCTGTCATTTCCATTGAAAACACATGCGTAATTTTTTCTCTTCGAGAAAATGAGTTGGCTAGCTTCATCTTGGAAATACATTGCAAGCGGTAGTCACAAAATCTTATGTAAAAGGACATATCATTCTATGTATTAAATGCTCTCAACCATATAATTCTATGGTACTACTCCAAAAAAACAAAACAAAACAAAAAAAACCCCATGGTGTTCTTAGCTAGTTTTAGAAAATACACTACTCCCAAAAGGTTTCCGCAATTTTGGCCACTACCATATGTGATGGAACTGGCTTCTGACCTAGATCTAGGATATATTCGCTGCCCTGAATTATTTGTAAAAATAATAAAAGTGGGTTTTTTGCACTGAATTTTCTTAAATACAGCATTGGGAATTATATGGCGAGGAACTCGAAGGCATGATTGGGAAAAGATAATTGCAAATAACAAAGATATTAACAAATACAGGAGTGGAACCTTCCTGGCTAATCAGGCAGATCTGCTCTATTCATTCTTTTATCAAACCAGAATGCTGCATTTTCACATTCATGGCATTTCACACATATCTGTGTTCCCCCCTACATCTTCTTCCTGTTATAAAAAGACACTAAAAAGGTAAAGGTTCCCCTCGCACATATGTGCTAGTCGTTCCCGACTCTAGGGGGGCGGTGCTCATCTCCGTTTCAAAGCCGAAGAGCCAGCGCTGTCCGAAGATGTCTCTGTGGTCATGTGGCCGGCATGACTCAATGCCAAAGGCGCATGGAACGCTGTTCCCTTCCCACCAAAGGTGGTCCCTATTGCCTTTTTTACCTGCTTTCGAACGGCTAGGTTGGCAGAAGCTGGGACAAGTCACGGGAGCTCACCCTGTTACGCGGCACTAGGGATTCGAACCACTGAACTGTCGACCTTTCGATCGGCAAGCTCAGCGTCTTACCCACTAAGCCACCGCGTCCCTACAAACCTTGTCGTCTGCTATCAATATGAAACCTGTATTGAGGTTTTCCACGTGGGCAGTCGGATTCTGGCCGTTTTCTGCTGGCGTCTGGAAGGCCTTCTGTTCGGTTTGTGGAGGTTGGTGAGATGTTTGTGGGGGAGAGCCACCAACTGCTCCCTCTGCATGTTGAGGGTGTAACAGAAGAAACGTCTAAGCAAGGTTTCTGTCGTCTAGCCTTCTGCACAGATGGCGCGGAGGGCGCATGGCGTTTCTGCAGACACAGAATCCTCATTAGCGAATCGTGTGAAAGAACAAGGCTTCTCTTGCAAGCCTCCTCAACTGCTCATCATTTCAGACACGTTGGAGGTGCAGCCAGCGACGAATCTTTCTCTGTGCTGTGATGTTGTCATCCATTCATTCATCAAAATCATAGAACAAAGTAACCTGAAAATAGATTCAGGTATAACAATGATGGCTATACTTTTATTCCAGAATGGAATTTCAGACAGATAGCAACTTTTAAAAATAAATCTGTCTGCGTGGGAAACAGGGTGCATGAGGAACCCAGTTTGGTGGTTAAGGTAAAGGAAGATTTTACTCTGCTAACTTTTTGCTGAGTTTAGGGGGAGCTGCTCATCTCTGTTTCAAGGCCATTGAGCCAGTGCTGTCCAAAGATATTCCCATGGTCATGTGGCCACATGATGTCACAGAGCACTCCTACCTTCCCGCAAAAGTGGTACCTATTTATCTACTCGCACTTGCATGCTTTCGAACTGCTAGGCGGGCAGCTGCAGGGGTGAGGACGGGAGCTCAGCCCATCACGTGGCACTCAGGTCTCGAACATGGGCTGCCAACTTTCCAGCTGACAAGCTCAGTGTCTTAACCGCTGAGCCACCATGCCACCCCGATGTGGATCAGTTTGATGAAAGAGTTGCAGACGGAAACTGGCGATAAAATAACATTTACGTAATCCTTGTGCTATCTGTTTCCTTGTATTGTATGTTGTAAATGACTCTGTTCTTTCTTCTTTCTTCTTCTTGGGCTTCTAGGTCTTTTAGTTTACTTAGGGTGTTTTGGTTTACTTAGGGTTTAACGTCTCTGGTTTTAATCATTATCATCAATTTTAAGCTAATACATAACATCATCCTTTATCTTTGTACAAATTTACATTACTTCTTGCATGTCAAGTATATAGATTAATTCCTCCTAAAATTTTTGGCATCAAATAAGGTGTTGGTAGAAGAGATTCTAAAATTAAAAATAGAGGTTAAACCGGAATTTTTCCTATTAGGTATTATAGAGGGCAAATATAACAAGAACACAAGCTAGCTAATATTATACATATTAACAGCAGCAAGATTAGCCTTTGCCCAAAAATGGAAGAGCAAAGAAACCCAATCGGAAGAAGAAGTGCTCATCAAAATCCTCAATTGTGCAGAAATGGACAGACTGACCTTGGAGCTCAGGAATAAAAATGAATCAGCATACTACGAAATCTGGACTAAATTTTATGAATGGTTGGACAGGAGGAGGACTGCTAAGAGGAAAGTGTAGTGAATGTCTAGAAACGGACATGTCAGTGTATGTTAAACTTGTATGTGAGATATGATTACACTGAGTATGGATGTAGCTGTTTAGGAGGATCCTTTTCATAACTTGGGTTGATTGCGCTGCAATGGGTTGAGTGTCCAGGCACGCTTTGGTAAAGTTGTGTGTGTATCCACTTTGTTGGAAGATGTTGCATAGCCGTTCTCATTCCTTTTTCTGCTATTCAAGATTGCTGTAGTGCAGGAATGCAATTTCACTGAGGGCCACATCAGGGTTGTGGTTGACCTTGGGGGGCGGGGCGGCCAGGTATGGCCAGCTTGACGCCACTCCCCAAACTGCTGGCATGTTTCCTTTTTTTTTTTTGGTAATTTTTTTTATTTTTTAAGACCAACAAACATTTAATACATCAATCCTCCCTTCCCTGTGACGCCTCGGTGTTATCTTCTAGGCTTCTTCTCCATCTTCCATAAATTTCTCCTATCTTCATATTCATGCAAATCATTCTAACATTTAATTTCTAAATCAGTATTATAATCATCATTTGTACACAATTATAGCATCAGTCATTTATATCTCTTTTCCAACCAACTATAAAAATAATTCCATGTTTTAAAATATTCTGATTCCTCCTTATCTTTAATCATCAAAGTTAATCTATTCATTTCTGCACAGTCTAAAATTTTTTTTATCACTTCTTCTTCCAACGGTATTTTCTCTGATTTCCAATTTTGTGCATGCTTCCTCTTCACATTGGGTAGACCGGGCCAAAGCAATGCAGACCAGCCCCTTACATTTTCCAGGACGGCCCCATGGACCAGATCCAACCACATCGCAGGCTGGCTCTGGCCCACGGGCCTTGAGCCTGACACCCCTGCTGTAATGGGCTGTCAGGAATGTCCACTTGGTTTAAGGTTTGGAGGTGAAAATTGTGTTGGGGTTAAAGGAGAGCAAGAGGCACCTCCGCTTTCAGCTTTGTCCGGTTCTGTATTTCCTCCTTGGCTGTTTGTGAGCCACGTCCCGATTTTATCATTCTTGTCCTACCTGAAAGATCTCTCTTGTGGCTACACTGTTGCGGTCATTGAATGAGCAAGTTCTGTGTGGGTGTTATATAGTCAACACAAGATCAAGCGTGGCTCCCTCTGATTGTGAGCAATTTTTGATCAGGGGTTGAAGGAAGAATTGTGCCTGGTGACTCAGCAGACTAAAAGCACTGTTATTAACATCTGCTGTGTGCAATTACTGTAAGTTCGAATCTCACCAGGCTCAAGGTTGACTCAGCCTTCCATCCTTTCTAAGGTGGGTAAATCGAGGACCCAGATTGTGGGGGCAATAAGCTGACTTTGTATAAATATACAAAAGGATGAAGGCTATTGCTTAACGCATTGTAAGCTGCCCTGAGTCTCCGGAGAAGGGTGGTGTATAAATCAAATTAAAAAAAAAAGTTGTACCTATACCAGCCGTCTGGCTCAACTGTGGTCCTTGTTAGCTAGCGGTGCTTCCTTTTTGAACCACAGGCTTGCAAAAATATTTGGGGGAACAAAATGTGATTGTTTGAGGCCAAGTGGGAGTGGAGACAGACGTCAATCATCTGCACTGCATGGCCTTCAAGGAGAGATGTATTCAGAAGCCCAGCTGCATGTATTTCCGGGTCATAGTCTGTGCTCTGTAATGTAAAACAAGGATCTCAGCAGCTCTAGTAATATAATGCAATTTATTGCAGGGTTTGCAAACCTTGGCAACTTTAAGACCAGAGGTAGATTTCAGCAGGTTCTGACCAGTTCTGGAGAACCGGCAGCGGAAATTTTGAGTAGTTTGGAGAAGCGGTAAATACCACCTCTGGCTGGCCCCGCCCCCATCTATTCTCTGCCTCCCGAGTCCCAGCTGATCAGGAGGAAATGGGGATTTTGCACTATCCTTCCCTTGGAATGGGGTGGGAATGGAGATTTTACAATACCCTTCCCCTGCAATGCCCACCAATCCACGCCCACAGAACTGGTAGTAAAATTTTTTGAATCCCACCACTGTTCAAGACGTGCGGACTTCAACTCCCAGAATTCCCCTGCCAGGCATGTGGACTTAGACCATTTGTGAACATGTAATGATTCCAGGCCAAGTCCTCTCTTGACGCCGCCTCCGGGCTCTGCCTCTTCTTTTCCTACAGATAAACCGTGTCTTACACAAGAAAGAGAAAATATATGAATTGGTCCATGAAGGGACCCCCTGCCTTTGAAAGAGGCTTTCCATCAAAGGGGGGGGGCAGAAAGAGGTCAGATAAAACAAGATGGCAGCTTTGATTGCACTGTCATGGCAGCCCTCTTGAGGGCCTTTTAAAAGCCTCCCCCGTGGACAACCCTGCTTTCCACCGGTAATTAGGTGAAACAGAGACGAGTGGAGGAGGATGAGTAAATGATCCCCGTTGCATTTGGCAGGCAAAACAGATTGGAGCCACAGGGCACCAATGAATCACGGCAATTAGAGAGTGATGTGCCCCACAGCCGCTGGCACTGATGAAGACCAAGCGAATCAACCACCCCCGTGCGTCCTACGCAGGGATTATGTCGAATATAACTCACCTAGGCAATTATTCCAACCAAAGAGGTAGCGGTCGCTCTCTTTCCTGAATAATTCCGCATCTTCTCCCGTCGTTTCCATTCCACAGTCCTGCTAAAAGCCCTCTTGACTTGGGAGCATCTTTTCTTCCTGGTATCTTCAAACTCTAAAAATAGTGCGGCGGTGACTAGGCCCCCTTGGGGAAGGCAGGAAAGAAGGAGAAGGCTGCATGTGTGAGTGGAGGGGAGGTGGGAGTGGGAAGCTAGAATTCCTGCCAGGGAAGGAACGCAAAGTCACCCACAAACGCTGCAGGGTGATCTCGCTTTTGATCCAAAGGCCGCCTTCAGACGAACATTAGCTAAGCCACCAGTTCATCAGCTGGACAGTGTCAACACGAAGAGACCCATCAGGTCTAGTACTGGTTCTGAAATGGTTCCCAGTGCCCTAGTCTGGAATCCCCCCCCCCCACTTCACTTTGAAAAATCACCAGGATAATATTAAGATTGCTCCATATCTCTGTGCCTTATTGCTTGAGGAGTCTGAAAACGTTTTTTTAACTCTGTCCATTTGTTGGAAAACAGCTGGATTTTCACTATCTGGGTGGAGGGAGGCAAAGGTCAAAGAAAAGTGCAGAATGAAGCAATTACACACACACAAATTGCTTTCTTTGCTATATTACTGTTAACTTTTGTAGCTGACCCTTGCAAAATTTATTATGGCAGGCTCTCTGGAATACTTGGAAAAATATCAGATAGATAGATAGATAGATAGATAGATAGATAGATAGATAGATAGATAGATAGATAATCATAGATGATAGATAGATACATAGATAGATGGATGATAGATAGATTAATAATAGATGACAGATAAATAGATGGATGATAGATGATAGATAGATGATAGATGATAGATAGATAGATGGATGATAGATAGATAATCATAGATGATAGATAATCATAGATGATAGATAGATGGATGATAGATGATAGATAGAAGATTGATAGATAGATAGATAGATAGATAGATAAATAGATAGATAAATAGATGGATGATAGATGATAGATGATAGATGATAGATAGATAGATGGATGATAGATAGATAATCATAGATGATAGATAATCATAGATGATAGATAGATGGATGATAGATGATAGATGATAGATAGATTAATCATAGATGATAGATGGATGATAGATAGATAGGTAGGTAGGTAGGTAGGTAGGTAGGTAGGTAGGTAGATAGATAGATAGATAGATAGATAGATAGATAGATGATGATAGATAGATAATCATAGATGATAGATAGATAGATGGATGATAGATGGAATACACATTTATTATTTCCTTCCCTCCCTCTCTCTGTGTCTACTTCTCTCTCTCTCTCTCTCTCTCTCTCTCTCTCTCTCACACACACACACACACACACACACACACACACACACACACACGGGGGGGTGGAGAGAGAGAGAGAGAAAAGAAGATATATAAAAGGCTAAGCGGTAGGTGGATTTTTAATAGCGACATTCACCTTCTGACTCTGACCTCAAACCTCAATCTTACTGAAGGCTTTAGATAAAGTCAAACGCTGGGGGGGTGGGGGGGTTTACAACCCGGATTTGCGTGGTGTCTTTGAGATGCCTGTGAAAAGAATGACAATTCAACTACGTTTTTTCTGCCACCCCCTTTTCGAAACCTCTTCTCCTTCCCTTTCTTCTCCACCATCGACCCCCGACCAAGATCTAAACCGAGGCTGCTGACTCTCTAGAGTGAGAAGGGTTGGTGTGGAAGGGTCGAGAGCAGCAGCCGTCTTCGGTTGTGTTGTGGCTGTGGCAGAAACAACAGCAGTGGAACAGGTGGGTCCCTTCCTTGGCCGTCCCTCGGGAGGCTCTTAACCAGGTCATGTCGTGGCTGAATCTCACAAATCTCATCTGACCCAAAGAAAAAGCTTATCTAAGGCAGGGGAAAAAAAAAAGATTTAGAATATAGAATAACAGAGTTGGAAGGGACCTCGGAGGTCTTCTAGTCCAACCCCCTGCTCAGGCAGGAAACCCTACACCACTTCAGACAAATGGACAAAATTTGTTCTTATTCTTTCTTTTTTTTTTAATTTCTTGCAGGCCGACTACCACTTTGAGTACACCGAATGTGACAGCAGCGGCTCCAGATGGAGAGTGGCCATCCCGAATCCGGGAGCCAAATGTTCTGGCTTGCCTGATCCCGTCAAAGGAAAAGAATGCAGTAGGTCTTTCTGGATTTAAAAACTAAATAGAATAACACATCAGAAAAAAATAATACCCCGTGTTTCCCTGAAAATAAGACCCTGCCTTATATTTTTTTGAACCCCAAAAGAAGCACTTGGCCTTATTTTCGGGGAGGTCTTATTATTTTGGGGCGTGTGGAGCAAGATGGGGCTCCTCTTGCCGTCTTACCTGATTTCCAGCTGTGCGTTTAAATATTTTTGGGGAGGGCTTATTTTCGGGGCCGGCTTATTTTAGCGCATGTGCTCAAAAGCCCGATTGGGCTTATTATCAGGGGAGGTCTTATTTTCGGGGAAACAGGGCATGTGTACTATACTAGGATTAGTAAGGATGGCCTGATTAAATAGAATAAATTAAAGAATTAAGTGGAAAGATTAGGGGCTGAAAGATAGTATTATGCATGCTTAAACAATGTTGTAATTTGCATTAGAATGATACATTTAAATACTGAATAATTAAATAAGGTTTATATCTTAATACAAATACTGTGTTTCCCTGAAAATAAAATCCTGTCTTATATTTTTTTGTACCCTGAAATAAGCGCTTGGCCTTATTGCCATGCGCTCAAAAGCCCAATTGGGCTTATTATCAGGGGATGTCTTATTTTGGGGGAAACAGGGTAAGGGTATTAATACTAGGAGTATACAAGCTTAATTAAGGTAACAAATATTATTGATATTAGTGTTGTTATTTGTATCAAAATGAATGATACCCAGATACCACTCTGTTCATGTATTGATCTTGATGTATATATAAAAATAAAAGAAAAAACATATAACAAAAAAGAAGAAAAAAAGAAAAAAATAATTTAATTTTTTAAAAGTAACAATTTAATAATAGTAATAATAATAATAATAATAATAATAATAATAATAATAATAATGTGGTAATAAATCTGCTACAGACTTCACCAATCCTCATTGCTTCCATTTATGGGCTACGTTCATTTAGTTTCTCAGGCTGTAAAAGAGACAGAGGCAGATTTGCACTTTCAGACTTGCACGGCTCTGTCAATGTAGCTTCACAATGAGGTCGAATTAGCTCTCCTGATTGTGATCCTTACCTGGTTGATGCCATGAAGCCGACATGGTCTGACCTCAAAAACGAGCCCTTTGGACACCTCACTGAAAACTTCCTTAATCCTCATATGAACTATTTATTTAGTATCTGAGGTTGGGAAGACATCTAGCAGAGGGTGGCTCTTCTCAGCGGGGCCCCCTAAGCATGGTCACTCTTAACCTAAAGAGCTGTGGTGGCCCAGTGGTCGGCATGCAGTATTGCAGGCTAATTCTGCCGAATGCCAGCAGTTTGATCCTGACCTGTTTAAGGTTGACTCAGGCCTTCCATCTTTCTGAGGTGGGTAAAATGAGGACCCAGATTGTTGGGAGCAATTATGATGACTCTGTAAAGTGCTTACAGAGGGAGGGAGGGAGGGAGGGAGGGAGGGAGGGAGGGAGGGAGGAAGGAAGGAAGGAAGGAAGGAAGGAAGGAAGGAAGGAAGGTAGGTTAGAATGCAGCATTGCAGGCTAATTCTGCTGAGTGCCAGGAGTTCGATCCTGACCTCCTGGCACCTCAAGGTTAACTCAGCCTTCCATTCTTCCGAGGTTGATAAAATGAGATCCTGTTTCTCAGGATTTTGATCTGTTTCTCTGTTATAAATTTTATTGTTTTTGTTGGGCTGCCTGTTGCCTCTCATTAGAGGAGTCTTTGCTTCCTGCCGTTCTGTGGTTTCATTTTATTCATAACCACCTTGATATTTTAAGTAAAAGGTGGAAGAATATAAATTTACAATTAGGTGCCCAGTGTGGTTTTTCTTTTACCAGCGCAGGAGGGAAATGTAATTTCTTTTTATGTAGTTATGTACTGCTGATATTTCAGTAGAGCAAAAAAGCAGTTGTGGCTAATGAGGCTTCACAATTTCGCTGGGTATTTTCCTCGCTCAGCCTGGTCATAATTTAGCAGAAAAGTATGAGTGTTTTTTCCCAAGTTCAAGGCTTGTTGTTTTTCAGAGAACTGGCCGATGGATCTTCGTTGCTGTTTTTTTTTCCCTTTGGGAATTGAAAAAAAATTGCCCCAACTGACTAGTATTAATGTTTCATGTACGCTCCCCGTGCATTCTCCCCATGCCCCCCATACATGTGCACCCCCCATTTTGGGCCTAGTAGGCCTCCCTACATCCTCCTGGGCCCAAAAACGGGCCACCTCCCCCATGCATGCGTGCGTGTCTCCTGCATGCGTCCCCCGAGCATCCTGAAGATCGGCTGGCCAAGTGGGAACTGCGTGCACATGCGCGGTGGCGGGCGATGGCTCATGTGCCTGCAGAAAAGGCTCCGCGTGCCATAGGTCCCCCATCATGGCCCTCTACCATTTTGGACCAATGGTTATTTTTTTTTTTTGATTTTTTTTTTTCATTTGGCTAGTTACACTGACTTTTAATTTTTTTATAAAAAAAAAAAACCAGACAGCCACACCTGACTGAATGGAAAACATCATCATTATCATCAATCAATCAATATGGAAAAAAAGATCGCACAATGTATATTCTATGAAATTACCAGCAACCTCCTTTTGGGTAAAGATGCAGCTTTGGGGAAGAAATTTTGAGAGTTTGTTTTTCAGGGAGAAGAGAAATAATAAGACGGGCTATCTCAGTTTTCACGAAAGGCAGCTTAGCAACCACGGTCAGCTGTTCCTCTGATGCAAACTCACCTGGGAGCCAGGTGTGTATTCTTGGTCTCCCCAGAGAGAGCTCAGAAGCCCAGAAGGTGTGTTCCCCACACCCTCCTCACCCAGTCTGTGGCCCAGCTAATTGCAGGGGGCGGAAAGTCTTGTTGATGGTCTGAGAGAATAACAAATTTAGCTGAAAATCAAGCCGTCCGGGGGTCCCAGGTACTAATTTGCTATTAGTGGCCATCCGCTGCTGATTAAAACCGGCAACAGCTGGCATTATTCCTCCTTATGGACATGTGTGCTATTAAGGGAACAAAGACACAGCTGTGGAACATGGAAAGAAGAGGCTGAGCAGGGATCAAAGCACGTTAATGAAGAAACAGAAAACTTCATCGGTGACGTAAAACTAGCGTAGGTTCTAATTCACTGCATTTTCAGCTGAATATATATAAAAAATTACGTTCCACTCTGCTGTAGGTCAGGAATGAGAACCTACTTGGAAGGATGTGTGAGTTGTGGTCAAACCTGAAAGTCAAGTTTGGTTGGAAGGCACACAAGTGAATGATATTCTCCTCTCCTAGGAGGTTCCTCTTGGTAGGAGGCCCACAAGTTCAGCACAGATCAGCATTGTAAAGAAAAGAGCATGATGGAAATTGCATGTTCTCCTGAGATGAATTATGAGTAGAAGATCAGCAATGACCTAAAGGATATTGGTTGGATCCATCCTTCCTTCCTTCCTTCCTTCCTTCCTTCCTTCCTTCCTTCCTTCCTTCCTTCCTTCCTTCCTTCCTCCCTCCCTCCCTCCCTCCCCCCTCCTTCTCTTCTCTTCCCTTCCCCATTCTCCCTCACTCCCTCCCTGCTGCAGTGTTAGAACACAAGGAATAAATTCCGGATAATCATAGCAAAATATATTTTAATTTTGAGCTTCAAAAGCAGCCCACCTTCTGTGTAAAACAGCTACAGGACCCACATAACTCTAACCACGAAACCTCTCTGGGTGCCTTGAGAGATTTTGGTGGCAAAATTCACAGCTTCAGCCGCACAACCTCAACAGGTAACAATAAGTTGCCCAAACTGTTAAAAACCAAATGAAACCTCAGCAGGAAAATTCGTGTTCCTTGCAAAGAATTCACTGCGTTGCCATTTCACTTTTGGTGACTCTTGAAGTAAGAATAGAACAGGAGGTCTGGAGCAGCCCCTCCTCACCCTAACCACTCCCTACCATAGTTAAAACATGAAGGTCCTTGAATGCCAAAAATGGGAGGGCACGTTTAGTGCAATTCCCCGAATTGCTGCTACCATTGTTGTAAGTGAATTGTGCAATAATCAATGCTTTTTTTAAAAAAAAACATCATTAGAATGTGAACTGCTGCCTTTCTCTACTAATCATTTGTAAACTTTTTCCTCCTCAGCTTTCTCTTGTGCTTCTGGTGAATACCTGGAGATGAAGAATCAGGTTTGCAGTAAATGCGCAGAAGGGACTTACTCGCTGGGAAGCGGGATCAAGTTTGACGAATGGGATGACCTGCCAGCGGGATTCTCTAACGTAGCCACGTACATGGACTCCACTCTTGGCTCAGCCGAGAGTAAAGCAGACAGCTGTGCCAAGTAAGGACCTCACGGATCTTCTGGTCTCCAGGACTTCGATGAGAACTAACCCCTTCCTCTCCTTATGGATGCCAAGGCTCCAATAGTAGCCAGAAGATGCCAGCTAGAGGATGTAAACAGCCACTCGCCTGACAAGAATCTGGTCTAGGTTTAGCATTCAGAAGGCCAGGATCCTCCTAGAGACCAGTCCAGTGTTGTAAAAAAGCATGAGGATGTATTACACAATCATTGGTTGCAGGAGTCAGGAAGAATATTGGAAACTAGCTGGTCCAATCTTTGTCCAGTGTAGGAAGCTTTGTTGCGACGTTCCTGACTGATGGTCACCCATCCGGTGTTTATTTAAGCATCTCTAGCAAAGGCGAGATAGTGTCATTGACACAATAAACATGAGTTTGGACTAATTCCAGGAGACAATGTGGTGGGGGAACTGTCCCTCCATTCTCTCCCAGAGTTTGCCCAAATCCACCTTCATTGCGTTGATGACACCATCTAAACATCTTCTCCTCTGCCGTCTCCTTCTCCTTTGGCCTTCCATCTTTCCCAACATCAGGGTCTTTGCCAATGACTCCCCTCTTCTCATTAAGGGGCCGAAGTATTTGAGCTTCAGCGTCAGGGTCTGTCCTTCCAAAGGGCACTCAGGGTTGATTTCCTTTAGGATCGACGGACAGGATCTCCTTGCAGTCCAGGGGGCTCTCAAGAGCCTTCTCCAAAAACCCCCAATCAGAAAGCATCCGTTCTTCGGCACTCGGCCTTCCTTGTGGTCCAACTCTCACAGCCAGACATAAACCCCGTAGCTTTGACTGGAAAAGGCAATGGCCACCCACTCCGGTATCCTTGCCAAAAAAACCCCACGGACAGTATCGAAAAGGAAATAGATCCATTAAAAAAATATTTTAAGATTGCATTCTTTAAAAAAACAAACTCCCTTCCGCCATTCCAGTAATTTAGTAAACAGCCTGTTGACATAGCCAAATAGATAATTAAATAAAGAGCCCATAAGTCAGGAGTGCCAAACACAAGATCTGCGGGCCGGATCCAGCCCACAATGTGGTCAGATCCAGCCCGCGCAGCCATCCTAGAAAATGTAAGTGGGCAGCCTGCGTGGCTTTGGCCTGGTCTACCCAATGCGAAGAGGAAACATGCCAACAGTTTGGGGAGTGGCATCAAGCTGGCTACGCCTACCCAATCAGACATTCCCACCAAGTTGACCACGCCCCCTGAGTGGCGTCAAGCTGGCCACACCCACCCAGTAGGCCACACCCATCCATCCCCCTCAAGGTCAACCACAGCCCTGATGCGACCCTCAATGAAATTGAGTTTGACACCCCTGCTGTAAGTTAACAGTTCCTGATATAGATATAAACCCGGCTGGGATAAGACAAGGCTTTGTTTCTCGTTATATTTCTCCAGATCTTCGTGGGCCCCTCGTGGGAATTACATTGAGTCCAACAGGGATGACTGCACCGTCTCTTTGATCTACACCGTCCACCTGAAGAAACCCGGCTCCGTCTTCTTCGAGTATCAGTATATTGATAACAACATCTTCTTTGAATTCTTTGTAAGGGAGAATTTCTGCACTAAATCCATCTTGAATTGACGCATGGTATTCCGAAACAGAGCCTAGGGAGGATAATTTTAAGATAGTTTATTGGCCTTCTCAGCGACATTTTTTTTAGGGCTTACGAAGACGTGATTCTCCCCCTACAATAAGACAGAGTCCTTACTCAGAGTTGCCTGATGTGATCCGATAGGCTGCAATTCTCCAAGATCTCTGAGGCTTTGATGTCCACCAGATAGGAAAAGTGGCCCACTCAATGACTACCGTAACTAAGAAACCTTGTAAGGCAAAATGTTGTAGACATCGGCTCTTTAAGAGCAAATTCACATGGTTTTGGGTGCTCTAGTTGTAGCCTGTGGCTTGGTTCCTCTTGTGCTTCATGATCAGGTTGAGATGGTTTGGAAGTTCTGATCGAACTGTGTAGACTCTAGGTCATTTTCTTGGCAACAATATGGAAGTGATTCCCCATTGCTTTTTTTCCCTTCTCTCTCTCTCTCTCTTTCCAACAATCTTGGAATTTCCAGTAAGATCACCATGTGAACTTACTGAACGTCGGAAGGGATGCTGCCTAGATCTGTGAGTGTTTGACTTGGCTGGATAAAATAAGGCCACTAATGGACCGGAAATAGCCGTTGGCTATTAAGCAGATAAAACCACTGGAAATATCAGCTTGAAACTTCCAGAGGTTCCTCTAGAAACATCTGAAGGGTCTCATCGTGGAGGTCCTGAGCCAAGATAGGCAGTGAGGGCCACGTAGGATGGACTTTGTAATACTTGAGAAACAGAATAGAATAGAGTCGGAAGGGACCTTGGAGGTCTTCTAGTCAAACAGGAGACCCTGGACCAGTGATGGTGAACCTTTTTGCCTTCATGTGCCAAAAGCAGGGGGGTCGCGCGCGCATGTGCCCACACCCATAATTCAATGTGCCCGAACCCCATGCATGCGCACACAACCCCCCCTCTCCGGTGCTCCCTCCGCTTTTGGCACGCGATGGCACGGTGGGCTTTCTTGGAGCCTAGGGAGGGCAAAAACGGCCTTCCCCACCCCCCCGGATGCCAGAAATGTCCTGTTTGCTGACTTCTGGGCCATTTCCGGCCTCCGGAGGGCCTCCAGTGGGGTGGGGAAGGCTGTTTTTGCCCTCCTCAGGCTCCTAGAAAGGCTCTGGAGCCTGGGGAGAACGAAAAAACGGGCCTTCCCCACCCCCCGGAGACCCTCCTTATGTTTCTGTTATATTTGGACATCTGACCATTAGAAGGACCCCATCTTTCAACACACGCTTGTTCTTGTTAAATGACACGGACAAAAGTGTTAGACATGGATGCCACAACTTAGTATATTTTCTCTCCCAAGCCAGTTGAACTGGTTAGTAACTTGTCTACTGAATAATACCGCTCAGGGATCTTAGCGTGATTATTGTAAAGTGATATTTTTTTTTGCAGTGTGACCTGGGTTCAAACCTCACATGAATCTAAAAAGCACAAATGCTGTTACACAGCAAAGGAATCTCACTGTAAATTAGCAAAGCTTTGCTTCGAATACGCATGCAATTTTTTTCACGAGGAAGAAGGACCACACAATGGTTTATGCAAACCATGGTTCTCTTACGTTCCCCTCTGTCCCCCATAAGTCCTCTGATTCTGTAAATAGGGTGATGGGACCTGTAGCTCACTTTATGACAGGGCAAGGATGATGGGATTGCAGGTAAAGATGGCATAAATTCTAATTGTTCGTTTGCCTTGATCGACAGCCTGGTAACTCCTGTTATTATTATTATTATTATTATTATTTTTAAAAATTTGATTTATATGCCGCCCTTCTCCGGAGACTCAGGGCGGCTTACAATGCGTTAAGCAATAGCCTTCATACTTTTGTATATTTATACAAAGTCAGCTTATTGCCCCCACAAACTTGGTCCTCAATTTACCTACCTTAGAAAGGATGGAAGGCTGAGTCAACCTTGAGCCTTGGCGAGATTCGAACCAGCAGTAATTGCAGGCAGCTGTGTTAATAACAGGGTGCTTTAGACCACTGTACTATCAAGGCTCTCTTGATCATTATTTTATTATTTTTTCAGATTCAAAACGACCAGTGCCAAGAGATGGACTCCACCAGTGATAAATGGGTGAAATTAACAGATAATGGAGAATGGGGTTCCTATTCGGTAAGTGTGACCTTATGTAGCTTCAGTTGAAAGTTGTTGGTTTTTTAGAGCGATTATGTTGAGCATCCCAAAGTGGTCCAAACTACATCTATTCCAAGATCAAAATGACTTAACTCTGGATCTGACCGTTTGGCTTGACGATGTTCCAGAATTTTAACAGTGACAAATTTAGTGGTCAGATGTTCTGACCTCAGACTGTTTTGATCTCAAAACCTTTCGTGGGTCTCTGTTACTTAATGGCCGAATAATGAAGTGCTAACAGCCCAAAAGGATATGGCTTTTTAAAAAAAATATATATTATTCATCCTTCCTTATTTTTTTCTTTCCTTGGTTCTCTGATGTTACCAGCAAATTCATGAAAATCCAGCAGTCACAACTTGGCTAATCTTAGTGAATAGTGAATAGGCCCACCTGTTCTCCAAAGCCTTTGAGGGCAGGATAAGAAGTAACGGGTGGAAGATCATTAAATAAAGGTCTAATCTAGAACTAACAATTAATTACCTGACAATTAATCAGTGGGATGGCTGATTTAGTTGTGGCTGCTCCATCACTGGAGGCTTTTAAGAAGAGACTGGACAGTCACCGGTCTGAAATGGTGTAGAGTCTCCTGCTTGATTTATTGAGCAGGGGGTTGGACTAGATGACCTCCAAAGTCCCTTCCAACTTTGTTATTCTGTTATCCTTCCTTCCTTCCTTCCTTCCTTCCTTCCTTCCTTCCTTCCTTCCTTCCTTCCTTCCTTCCTTCCCTCCCTCCCTCCCTTCCTCCCTCCCTCCCTCCCTTCCTTCCTTCCTTCCTTCCCTCCCTCCCTCCCTCCCTCCTTTCCTTCCTTCCTTCCTTCCTTCCTTCCTTCCCTCCCTCCCTCCCTCCCTCCCTCCCTCCCTCCCTCCCTCCCTCCCTTCCCTCCCTCCCTCCCTCCCTCCCTCCCTCCCTCCCTCCCTCCCTCCCTCCTTCCTTCCTTCCTTCCTTCCTTCCTTCCTTCCTTCCTTCCTTCCTTCCTTCCTTCTCCATCACTGGAGGTTTTAAAGAAGAGATTGGACAGCCACTTGTCTGAAATGGTATAGGGAAGGTCTTCTGCCTGAGCAGGGGGTTGGACTAGATGACCTCCAAGGTGCCTTCCAGCTCTGTTATTCTATTATTCTATGCATGGTCTCCCTTCTGCCGTTTCACCCGGATTGAAGGAAGCGGTGCAGCCACTAAATAACTAGGCTTATGCGTTACACTAAGTCACAAGATGGCTAGTGGTGCATTTCGTGACTTAGTGCCACAAACTGTTATGGTTGGTCACGGAAATTTGTACTGTAATGAGGCCAGTTGTTGCGGCTTTACTTTTACAATTTTTTTTTTAAATCCATGCCTTTGAACAATGTAATTGATCGATTAAAGCAGCATTTAAGTGAGGCCGCTGTAGTCTTTTTGTAAGGAGTCTCCTAGAGAACTCCCAATTTCCATACTCACAATAAAGCGAAGATTGAGATTGTGTGCCTGGTGTGGGTGTGTGGACTGTCTTCAGAACGGTGGAGAGAAACGTCGCATAAAATGCTCGGATATGTGAGACGGTGCATTTTAGTTACCCACCCTTTGCCTTATCACACGTGTAAACATTTCTGAGCAAACTCCAGGGCTGAACCAACAGGGTGAGGCTTTCCTTTTAGAAATGAACTCCTTTCCTCTGGGCTTGGGGTGTGGAAATTGTGTGTTCTTGTGCTGTCAAATTGCTTTCAAATTGGGTTGTCACTGTGTTTGGCTCTAGTTAGCTAATTCCTTCAAGGCACTTCAGCAAAACAAAGTGTGGTGACCCAAAAAACTCACATCAATCTCAGTGCTTCGTTATCAGTTCAAATGTATAATACTTTTCTTGTCAGGGTTTTTTCCTATGTAGCTCAAGTTGTTTTGTGTAGCCATAGTGGGTGATAGTGATTTGAGATATCACCCCACTATGGCTACAGCCCTGGTTCTGTGAAATCTCATTCACAAGTTTCTGGGCTTTTTATTTCTAGCTGACAAACAGCAACTCAGTTGCTGTTTCTCCCAAAGAGCAGCACTGAGTTGCTGTTTGCCAGCAAGAAACAAAAAGCCCAGAAACTTGTGAATGAGATTTCACAGAACTAGGGCTGTAGAACATCTTAGCTTACATAGGTAAAACCTGGCTAGAAAGAATATGCATGCATGCATGTATGTATGTATGTATGTATGTATGTATGTATGTATATTCTCTTCTACGAGCATTTGCTGGCCAGAGATTTATACTTTCCAGGAAAAAGCTTGACTAAAAGACTAGACTAGCGCTCCATGGCATAGGACCCGGGTACCTTCGAGACCGACTTCTGCCACCAATAGCCTCCCACCGACCAGTCCGCTCCCACAGAGAGGGTCTCCTCAGGGTGCCTTCGGCCAAGTTATGTCGGCTGGCGACACCCAGGGGGAGGGCCTTCTCTGTGGGAGCCCCAGCCCTGTGGAACGAACTGCCCCCGGAAATACGTAAGATCCCCGACCTCCGGGTATTTTGCTGTGCACTGAAGACCCTGTTGTTCCGCCAGGCCGGGCTATCAACATAATAATTTTAAATTGGGGTATTTTAAATTTCTGGGGTTTTAAATGGAGCCAAATTTATTTAATAATTTTAAATTTTAAATTGATGTCTGTCTTGTGTTTTTAAATAGGCTGTACACCGCCCTGAGTCCTTCGGGAGAAGGGCGGTATAGAAATAAAATTATTATTATTATTATTATTATTATTATTATTATTATTATTATTATTATTATTATTATTATTATTATTTTTAGACAATCACCTGTCTGGAATGCTTGAGCAGGGGGTTGGACTACATGACCTCTAAGGTCCCTTCCAGCTCTCTTGTGATTGATTGATTGATTGGCCTCTTTCTCTTCCATCCAGTCTGTGCTGTGCTTAGTTTGTGTTAACGTGAGTCTGTCTGGAGTCCTAATCGTGTTATTCCTTTCTTCCTTTCAGGTAACGCTGAAATCAGGAACGAATATCTTGTACTGGAGAACCACGGGGATCCTGATGGGGTCGCAGGTGGTAAAGCCCATCCTTCTGAAAAACATCACAATCGAAGGTGACCATTTTCAGTGCATCAATGCGACAATTTTGTTTTGATTGCAAGGAACACTCTTGTCTTGTAGTCACAGCTCTTGCCACTTTTAGGATACTTAAAACAGTTCTATTCTGCTTTTCTTAAAAAAATCAAAAAATGAATCATGCAAAACCGGTCGTAAAAACACCTTGATTGTAAATGCATTTCTTCAAGGAAAGCCAATGGCAGAAAAAAAAAATAATAACCAGGGGGAGAGGATTAAATCAAAACGCAAAAAAATAGAAATTAAAAATCGGGAGGCCTTGAGTGACACTTGAAAATTTGTGCCTTTGGATACAAAGAGTTACTCTGAAAAACTCTTTGTATGCAAAGGCAAAAATTTTCATGAGGCTCAGCTCAGCCAATCAGCTGCATAGCTGGTGGATGGGACACCAACAGGAAACCCCCAAGTTGAAAAGGAATCCTTTAAAAAAGTAAAAATAATAATAATAATTTTTAAAATCATGGAAAAAGAAACTATCTATTTCTATCTTGTGGCCAGGCAAACAATATAGATAAGTTCATGGAGACTCCAGGAATTTAGATCAGATTGTGAGAATGTTTATCTTTGCAGCTGGAATAGGGGATGTATAGGAAAAGACTTAAAATGAAAATGTGAAGTTTCTGATTTCTTATTCTTACTTTCTTACTTATTCTTACTTTACATCTCTCTGAGGGAGATGGGGCGTTAAGAAATAGGGAATATAAATAAATATTTGCAGTGGCATTTTTTTAAAAAATGTATACTAGTTGGGTTAGTATATAGCAGTTTGGTGGGTGAGTTAGTTACTAGGAAAACAGTGACACCTGCTGGATAGAAGCGAATCCGCAGGGAAAATAGTAGCTTGATTAAGAATTCAGGTGAGTGAAAAATTAAAATTCACATGAGGTTAACGCATGAGTTATAGAACAATAGATGGAGTAATATCATTACACAAAATGGTCCCTCTTTTGTAGAACAGCAAGAAAAAAATGCATTGGGTGGGAAAAGAATTATAGTTTTTCATTTATGTGTAATTTGTAAATTGTGTAAATTTTATTGTTAGAATAGGAGAGCGCTCTGCAAATGTGTTGATTGCAGCCTATGAAATGGATTACACAAGGATTTTTTTCCCCAAGATGTTTTGGGAGAGGCAAAATCCCATCTAAGAGATAAGCGGCCCTTTCTGCATGCCTGTCTCCCAGGAATTTCCCTTCCTCCCACCTCCTTTTTAAAAACCTCTCGCCAAACTTTTGAGTGAAAGTTGACACCGAAGAAGACACGCATCCCTAGGTGTCAAAGGAATTCACAGAATTTTATCCTTCAGCTGTCATTTTATATGTGAGCCCTTTGAACACTTGAAGCTTTTAAAAGAAAGTAGATCTGTTATTTGTGTTCAGTTTTTTAATACATCCTCCACTGTTTAGACTTGAGTATAAAGAGGCTTTATACTGGCTAATCCAAGAAAGTTCTAGGTAAATAAAATTCTGAATTTTGTAGCTGAACAGGGATTGAAACCCAGATAATCTTGCTCCAATCCAGCATTATGCACTCCAAAATACCCTCATACGTACACACACCTCCATTGTTGCAATTGGAAGCAAGCTACTTCTGGGTTGGTTGTGTACTTTCTAAATGGCTCTGTCTTGTTTTGCAGGGGTGGCCTACACGTCTGAATGCTTTCCCTGCAAACCGGGCACCTTTAGCAACAAATCAGGTTCCTCCCTGTGCGAAATCTGTCCAAGAAACACCTACTCAGAAAAAGGGGCCAAGGAATGCACGAAGTGTCCAGAAGCCACCCATTACTCAGGTACTTTCCCTTCGCCAAGGAAGCACCGGACGGACAGAGATGCCCCCTCAAAGCGAAGGAAGATTCAGAGATTAGAGACCCACTTTTTATGAAGGCAGCTCTAAGAACTCGTAGCCAGACAGAGAAGCACTTTGTAAGCATGGAGGCCTTTGTGATGTGATATTAAGTAAGAAAGGTCATTAATGTTGCATGTTCAGAAGTTTGCATGAATGAAGGGGCATCATAGAACATAGCATGATGAGAGTTGGCAGGGACCTCAGAGGTCTTCTAGTCCAGCTCCCAGCTTAAGACAAGAGCCTTAGACTGTCCCAGCCAAATGGTTGTCCAGTCTATTTTTGAAAACCTCCAGTCCTGGGGCATCCACAACTCTGGGAGGCAAGCTATTCCATGGATTAATTGGGCAGATGTTACCGTATATTAATGCCGTTACTTGGTGGGATGCAAGCCAAGAACCAGGCCCCTTAGTGCCACCAGGCACTAAGGGGCCTGGTGGCTCAGCAGACTGATAGCATTGTGATTAACACCAGCTGTCTGCAAATACTGTAAGTTCGAACCTCACCAGGCTCAAGGTTGACTCAGCCTTCCATCCTTTCTAAGGTAGGTAAAATGAGGACCCAGTTTGTGGGGGCAGTAAACTGACTTTGTATAAAATACACAAAAGTATGAAGGTTATTGCTTAACGCACTGTAAGCCGCCCTGAGTCTCCGGAGAAGGACGGCATATAAATAAATAAATAAAAAAAGAATGGAATACACACCTAGAGGGATTTAAATTGTTTAAAAGAAACAGACCTAATAAAAGAGGAGGTAGAGTTGCACTCTATGTCAGAATTGACTACATTTCTACAGAACTACAGCAGGACAATGATGAAATAGATTTGTGTCAATATAAAAGGAAAAAAGAATTGTATTGCCATAGATGTATTCTACAGGCCACCCAACCATGCAGAATAGATGAACTTTTTGCTAGTCAGTTAACTAAGTTATGTAGGAAGCCCACTGCAATAGTAATGAGGGACTTTAACTACTCTGACATCAACTGGGAGACAAACTCTGCACCTAATGGAAGATCAAAGACATTATTCTGTCACTTATTTGCACTATCAGATTTTTTTCACCCTTATTTCTAAGTTGGATCTCTCTTGCTCAAGCTTCCACCCGTTGCTTCTTGTCCTGCTCTCTGGTGTCATAGAGAATGGGTCAATCCCCTCTTCTTTATGATGGCCCCACAAGTCCTGGAAGACAGCTACATGCCCCCCCCCATAACCCTTCTCTTCATAAATAAAGTTGCCTCGAGAGACAGCTAAAGAGAATCTGCTTTCCAGATTTATTGTAACCAAAATAGCAGGCAAACAAAGAGAGCCAACCTAGAAATAAAGAGAAATCTCCCGTCAGTGAGAACAATTAACCAGTGGAACTGCTTGCCTCCAGAAGTTGTGGCTGCTCCATCAGAGGAGGCTTTCAAGAAGAGATTGGACAACCCCTTGTCTGGAAAGGCATAGGGTTCTCCTGTTTGAGCAGGGGGTTGGTCTAGAAGACCTCCGAGGTCCCTCCCAGCTCTGTCATCCTGGCTCTTGCTTCTCCCCCAGTGGAAGAAAAAAACCCCACCTTCGGTATTTCATGTCTCATGTCTTGCCAGGCAAGGTGGGCCTCACGCTTCATGTCTTTTGCTTTCAGATGAAGGATCAGGCCAATGTCTGGAACGCCTTCCTTGCTCCAACAAGGACTTTTTCCAAATCCATACTCCGTGCGATTCGGAAGGAAAAGTGAGTTGCCGTCCCTTCCCCTGCTCCCAATCCTAAATCTTCCCAATCGGTTTAAAATGGGGAGATGGCAGTGGGTCAGATGTCAGAAGTCTCCACTCAGGAGCGTCTGAAGGCTGCTCCTCCTTTGACCAGGGATTGGCTCCTGGGTGTCAAAGTCCTTGGCTGGGCTGAAATCTGCGTTTGTCCTTTCTGGACCGGGACGCCTTGCGCACGGTCACTCATGCCCTTGTTACCTCCCGGCTGGACTATTGTAATGTTCTCTACATGGGGCTCCCCTTGAAGAACACTCGGAGGCTCCAGCTGGTCCAGAATGCGGCCGCGCGGGTGGTTATGGGCGCAACTCTTTGTGCCCGCGTGACACCCCTCCTGCGCGAGCTGCACTGGCTCCCAGTGGTCTTCCGGGTGTGATTCAAGGTGTTGGTTACCACCTTTAAAGCGCTCCATGGCACAGGACCCGGGTACCTTCGAGACCGTCTTCTGCCACCAATAGCCTCCCGCCGACCAGTCCGCTCCCACAGAGAGGGTCTCCTCAGGGTGCCATCGGCCAAGTTATGTCGGCTGGCGACACCCAGGGGGAGGGCCTTCTCTGTGGGAGCCCCAGCCCTGTGGAATGAACTGCCCCCGGAAATACGCAAGATCTCCGACCTCCGGGTGTTTCGCTGCGCACTCAAGACCCTGTTGTTCCGCCAGGCAGGGCTATCAACATAATAATTTTAAATTGGAGTATTTTAAATTTTTGGGGTTTTAAATCGGCCAAATCTATTTAATTATTTTAATTTTTAATTATTGTTGTGTCTTGTGTTTTTAAATTGGCTGAACACCGCCCTGAGTCCTTCGGGAGAAGGGCGGTATAGAAATAAAATTATTTAAATTTAAATTTATTTAAATAAATTTATTTATTTTACAAGAGTAAAATGGTTTCAAATGCCTTGGAGGTAGATTTTTATTTTTATTTATTTTATTTTATTTTATTTTATTTATTTCGAATTTATATACCGCACCTTCTCCCGAGGGTCTCAGGGCGGTGTACAGCCAGATAAAAACATACAATACAAACATTAAAAACAATTAAAAGGATATATATTAATTTGGCCCCAATTTAAGATAACAAGATGGGCCCAGTGTCAAATGTCATGGCAGAAAAGCAGTCCATGCCCAGCCAGGTTGCTCATTCTTGATGTCACCAATAGAAGGGAAGATTTGTAGCTCAGGGTTGGACAGTGCTTCTCTCTCCGAAGATCAGTTGTGCTTTAGAAGCTTTTTTTTTAAATCCCCAAGCAGGGGATAAAAAACAGCAAATTAAGGTGCTGAAGCTGACCAGACTAAGGACGCTAGCCAGATGAATACCTGGTAGGCCAATATTTTTTTTCCTCCCCAAAAACTAAGCTGCGTCTTATACTCCGGTGGGTCTTATACTCCGAAAAATACGGTACTTTTAATTAGGTGAAAATGGTGGGAATATTCAGAGTCGGTTTTCACCAAGTCTGTGCCAATATGACATACCCAGTAAACGTATTCTTTGAGGAATATACTTGCATCAGAGTTTTCGTTTGCTATGGGTATGTGACTTGGACCCTTGACAGTTGCTTCGTTCCCTTGCTTTCTTTCTTCTTCCAGCTGTGCCTACCTGACTGTCCATCTTTCTTAAGCATATCAGTCTTTCTTTGCTTCTGTGTCTTCTCGTTTTCAGACCCAGATCATGTACAAATGGGTGGAGCCCAAGATCTGCCAAGAGGACGTCTCCGAAGCGGTGAAGCTCCCTCCTTCAGGAGAGAAGAAAGAATGTCCACCTTGCAACCCTGGTTTCTACAACAACGGCTCGTCATTCTGCACTCCGTGTCCACCGGGGATGTTTTCTAATGGAAATCAGGGTATGAGAAACTGACCGGGGATGGAAACTCTGGATTAGTAATAGAAGCCCTTGCTTTTATTTGAGGTAGTGTTAGTGGTGGTACCCATACATCCTCCTCTCTATGAACTCAGACTGTGATATATATACAACACGGATCTTGAAGGATCTTCTGTCTCTTAAAAATGGGGAAACTCATTTAATCAGAGGCAAAACAGGCAGGAAACTATCAGAGTTTCTTGCAAAAATCAAATCCAGAAGCACACACAGATATTGATTCAGCTGGATTCATTAACTTCTTTATATACATAATAACAGATGAAGTATTTACAATACCGATATAGATTCTTCTTCAACGTAGTAGCAGTTACAACACAAGGCAGGAGAGAACAGTTAGTTTCATTTCAGCAGAGCAGACTAGTTCACACACAAACTGGTTTCAGTTTCGTTTCTCAGCACAGACTCAGAAGCTGCAGACTAAGACATGCCCTGGTTCCAGTCTGTCTCAGCTCCCAATTGGCTGACTTAGTTGCTATGCCTATTCATTGGCTGACCTTGTTATCCTGTCTCTGCCAGTTCATGAATAATCTGACAGAAACTAGACTGGATGAATTAATTTGACTTTATTGTAAGGCTACGTTAACAGAACCTGGCACGTCTGAAGGTACAAGCTTCTTGCTTCCAGTTTTAAGTGATTGGTTCATTAGGGCGGGTCCTTCTTAAGGATCTTTCTCTGGCCCTGAAGCCCTGGAGGCTCCCTTTAGTGCCAACTTCCTCTCGATCGTCTAAGGCAGAATATCGTAGGCTGTTTTCTGACCCAATGTGTCTATTGAGTAGTACAAGGCCCTCATGCAAGGGGAGCATCACGCTTTCCGAAATGATGAAGGCTGTGTTAACTGAAAGATAGCTGGCCTTGGAATAATCGAAGCAGGTTCATCCACGAAGGTCTGTGTCAAGATGCCACCCACAACCATGTGATCTGTGTGGCTTGTGTAAAAAAAAAGAGGACAGAGCTTTGATTCCATGGTTGCAACCATCCTCTTGAAATTTTTCATTCTCTCTCTGTGGGGGCATATAGACTGGGGTGGGGCTGTTTTTGTTTTTACGGTGCCTATTAAAACAGTTTGTTTTAAAAATCAAGGGTTTTTTGGGTGGGGGGATTGTTCTGACCCAGCTCCCCAAACATGACAAACCCTCTGAAGTGAACTCAAAGATTCCTTTAATTAGGAGCGCCAGCAGCCCCGGCAAAAAGTCTCTCTCTCCCTCACAGCGGGCTAACAAGTCCATCTGCCACGTCTATTCATCTCTGCCCCCTGCCTTTTATCCCCAGAGCTAGGGTGCACCGGTGCTAGCAGCGGTGGGTCTTCCTTCCCAAGGACCGGCTATAGATTTCCTCTCCTCTCCTCTCCTCTCCTCTCCTCTCCTCTCCTCTCCTCTCCTCTCCTCTCCTCTCCTCTCCTCTCTCCTCTCTCCTCTCCTCTGACTTCTGCACATCAGTGCATCAGGCACTGGACCCAGCTGCTTCTCCTCTTCCTCATTAGCCACCTCCAGAGCTGGGGGCTGTTGACTCTCCATCTGAGGGCTGACGGACGGCCCAGGCTCCATCTCTCTCTCTCTCTCTCTGCCAGCTCCATTCCCTCTTCCCCCTTGGAGCTCTCAGGTTGCCCTGATGCTGGCCCTGACTCCCACGCCTCCTCCTCCTCCTCTGATTCGGCTGCTGGAGGGGCTGGTGGCCGACAGTCCACAACAGGAATATCTTAATTCTCGTCTCCTCCTTCTTTAGACTGCAAGGCCTGTCCTGCTGGCACCGAGCCAGTGCTTGGACTGGAATACAAGTGGTGGAATATGCTGCCACTCAACATGAAGACTTCCTGCTTCAATGTTGGGAACTCCAAATGCGATGGGATGAATGGTGAGCTGACCTTTATATTACATTTCCCGTCTCTACCTTCCTGTTGCTTCAGGCCCTGCAAGAGATGTTGGGTGAGCAAGGATCAAACCAAGCGTAGCGTTTCCTACAACATCAAGAACTCGGTCTGTGCTTTCGTCTTAACAGGAGATAAGGATTTAGCTGTTCTCCAAGACTGGAGGACATTTTCTCCTAAGCTCGAACCTTCACCCAAGGTTCAGCTGTGTGGTTAGGAAAAGCACATCCAATCGAGAGCAAAGGAAGAAATTCCATCCAAGGAACTCGGCAGTCCCTGGCAGAGGAGAAAGTTACAGCCAAGATGCAGCCCTTGTTTTTAAGGTGAGAAATGGGCCTGCTATGCCTCTCAGAGACTTCAAGCTCCCATTTCTTCTCTTAAAAAGTCCACAACAATTTCCCTAAATTGACTCCACCCATTCTGGAGGTTCATGGCATCTTCAAGTTGTCTCTTGTGGCCCTTTTGGTGGCCAGAAGCTTGGAGATGTCCTCTGCTTGGACCTCTGGCAAGTTGGATCATTTGCATGATCAGCGATTCCTCTTCATACCAGCTTGGCAATGTTCCTTGAAGGCTACCATAGCAAGCTGTAGTTTCTGTGCCTACGGGCAAGGGAAGTGTGTCTCTCTGTGTGTTTGTGTAAACAAAAGTGATTGGATTTAGGGGAGATTTGTTTCCATTTTCAAAATTACGGCTGGTCTATCTTTAGACGGGGCTTTTATTTTTTTCAGGCTGGGAAGTTGCTGGTGACCACATCCGGAGCGGAGCAGGAGGCACAGATAACGACTATCTCATTGTGAACCTTCACGTACCTGGATTTAAGTAAGGAATCCTGCCGTATCTGATGGGCCTGGCGAGGGGCTTGTGTCCTGATCCTTTAGCCTGCTCTCAGGTGGAGCCTGCCAAACCTGGGTGGGAGGCCGTGGGGGTCCTTGTTGCAGTCGGCTTTGTCTCTGCGTTAAGAAGCAGGATTTCTTTTTTAATATGTTTTTATTTTATTAGTTTAGACTCTAAAATACAAAAATACGGGGAAAAAAAACCAGTAGGAAAATAAGGAAGGGAGAAGGGAAGGGAAAAGTGTAGGAAAAAGGGGAAAAAAAGAAAGAAAAGGTGTTGAATTCTGACTCCCTGTGATGCAGTAGAATAAGATAATAGCATCAAACCTCAATTTTTTTACTTTTCCATAGCAACAACAACTAGCCATTTCTATAACAACAAGCCTATTTAATCGGTAAAACCCAAAATCAAAGTTTCAGGTTTTTTCCACCTCAAGCACAAAGTCCAGAGGTAGTTTCCAAGTAGAAACAAAAGTAATTGTGGTGTTTTTTTTTCTTTAATAAGAAACATAATTTCTGAAACTCAACCTTGATAAGGTAAAGTACAAATAGCATAACATGCTTTATGTGACAATATATACATATATAAAATTAACAGTTCATTGCAGGCACCAAACAGGCTCTGTTTTAAGGTTGTCCAACCTTGGCAACTTTAAGACTTGTGGACTTCATCAGGATCTTTTGACACACATGAGTTCGGTCTTAAATTTAGGAAGAGGAAATAAAGATCCTTTATTAGTTTAGTAAAAAAAAAAAGAAGAAGAGAAAATGGAACAAAAATAGGCCGCACAAGGCTAAAGATGCTCAACTTTTTTTAAAATGAGAAATCCAATACTGAGTTTTAGATGAGCAAACTAATGAACAGCAAGATATTCCAAAGGTCCTTTTTTTTCAAGAGGCAGCTGGACTTTCTGGTTTTTCTTTGAAGACGTTTCGCTTCTCATCCAAGAAGCTTCTTCAGTTCTGAGCTTCTTCACCTCTGAGCTCTGAGCCGAAGAAGCTCCTTTGGATGAGAAGCGAAACGTCTTCAAAAGAAAAATCCAGAAAATCCAGTTGCCTCTTGAAAAAAAAGCACCTTTGGGACAAACGTGACCTGGAGGACGGAGTATCTCCATAGGCAAACAGCAAGATGGGCTTTTCGTTTCTTTGGACCTTAAGTGGCAAGTTGTTTTGAAAGGACTCTGTCTCGGAGCACCTGGCAACTCATCCCTTCCGCTCTGTTGAACAGGCCTCCCACATCGGTAACAGGAGCGACCGGCTCAGAACTTGGACGCATCACGTTCGTGTTTGAGACCATTTGCTCTGCCGACTGTGTGCTCTACTTCATGGTGGTAAGTGAGGAGGATCCACTGAGGACCACTGCGTGCGGCCTTCCTCCCAGCCGCTCTCATTCCTAAGCAGGAACCTTCTGGGTGGCAGTGATGGATGCCATCCCTTCAGGGGTGGTAGAAGAGAGAACTTCACCCTTGCTGACCTCTGTCCTCAGTCCTAGATAAGTGTTAAGGATATTGTTGTTGTGTTACCAACCAGCAGAGTGTAGAGCACAGAGAAACGTTGCTGAGAGCAATGAATAAGAGATGTGCAAACTGGTTTATCAAAAGTTTACTTTATAGTGAAAAAACAATCTCATAGTCTTTAAATCAATCCAAGTCTTTGCCAGTTAAATCAGTCCAGTGATACAGAAACTCTTCTTACCACACAAACAGTAGTTGGTTAGAATAACAAACTCACTCTGGTTCACAAACCACGATGGTAGCAGATCCATCCAACGATGATAGCTCAATGACAGCAACTCCATACACAATGGTAGCTTATCATCAACTGAATACTTTACAGTACCTCTCTTAAATACGTTCACAACTAATTACAGCATGACTCAGCATTACAATGAATCAGCAGGAAAGCTTTAAAGTCACACAATACATATCCATATTAAAGTCACAGAACACATATATTGCCTGGACAACTTGTTAGGCTCAAACCATATCCTAACAATAAGCAACCTTGACACCTCCTGTTCTTAAAAGGGAACTCATCCCTCCTGGTATTAAAATTCATTACCATACGAAGTAACGTCACCAGAAAAGGTTTCCTTTCCCTGGAACAGTTGACCCAATCCTGCCAACCTTATCCAACAGCCTCAGTTCCGCTACCTAACGTGCGATTTCTTGGTGTTTTTTTGGGTGGGTTGCCTTTCAGGACATCAACAAGAAGAGCACCAACGTGGTGGAGTCGTGGAGTGGGGCTAAGGGCAAGCAGTCGTACGCCCACCTCATTTCCAAGAACGCTTCCTTCACCTTCACCTGGGCTTTCCAAAGAACCAACCAAGGCCAAGATGTAAGTCCCACCAATCCTTTCGGTCAAAATAAAGCTCTTTTTTTTTTTAAGCTATGAAACAAACCTTTGTTTACAGTTTTCAAAGAGCTAGCAAACTCTAATCCCCAAGCATTACGATTACAGGGGGGCCTTGACTTAGGACCACAATGGAGCCCAGCATTTCTGTTGTTGAGTCAGACATTGGTTAAGTGAGTTTTGCCCCGTTTTACGACCATTCTTCTCTCGGTTGTTAAGTGAATCATCGCTGTTGATAAGTTAGTAACCCGGTTGTTAAGTGAAGCCGTCTTCCCCCTTGATTTTGCCTCGTCAGAAGGTCACAAAAGGGGATCACATGACCCCGGGACACTGCCACCGTCATAAATATGAACCAGTTGCTTCAAAGGTCATAAGTGTGAAACATGGTCATAAATGCCTTTTCTCAGGGCCATGTAACTTTGAACACAGACCATCAAAGACACCACAGTCCTCTCGTCCATCTCCTTCTCCTTTCTCTTCTTCCTCTCCTCTTCTTAGTTTTCCTCCTCCTCCTCCTTTTCTTCTCCTTCTCCTTCTCCTCTTCTCCTCCTCCTCCATTCTCTTCTTCCTCTCCCCCTCTTAATTTTCCTCCTCCTCCTTTCTCTTCTTCCTCTCGTCTTCTTACTTTTCCTCCTCCTCCTCTCCTTCTCCTTCTCCTTCTCCTTCTCCTTCTCCTTCTCCTTCTCCTTCTCCTTCTCCTTCTCCTTCTCCTTCTCCTCCTTCTCCTCTTCTTCCTTTCTCTTCTTCCTCTCCTTAGTTTTCCTCTTCCTTTCTCTTCTTCCTCCTTCCTCCTCCTCCCCACTCCTCTTCTTCTTCTCCTTCTCCTCCTCCTCCTCCGTTCTCTGCTTCCTCTCCTCTTAATTTTCCTCCTCCTTCTCCTCCTCTTCCTTTCTCTTCTTCCTCTTCTCCTCTTAGTTTTCCTCCTCCTCTTCTTCTCGTTCTCCGTCTCTTCCTTCTCCTTTCTCCTTCTCCTCCTCCTCTTCCTTTCTCTTCTTCCTCTCCTTAGTTTCCTCTTCCTTTCTCTTCCTCCTCCTCTTCCTCCTTCTCCTTGCTCCTCCTCCCCCCTCCTCCTCTTCCTCCTCCTCCTCCCTCCTCCTCGCCCTCCTCCCTCCTCCTCCTCCCCCTCCTTTCTGCAAACTCCACTCCCTTCTAGCACCGATTATGTTCCCCAGTGGGAGAATGAACCATCTGCAAGCTCAGAAGTCACCAAGGAGCCCAGACTTCAACCTCCAGCTACAAATATTCTCTTCTCTTGGTAATGACTGAAGTGGAGGTGTTACAAATGGCTCTTTATTTATCTGAGTGTAGCATTTCTTAGATGATGATCACGATGACAACGATAGACAAGATGGAAAAGTGATGCATTTAATGGGTCTTAATGGTCTCTCTCTCTCTCTCCTTTTTTTTTTGGATTGTTTCTTTCAGAACAGGAAGCTGATCAATGACGTGGCCAAGATCTACTCGATCACTGTGAGCAATGCAGTCGACGGAGTGGCCTCCTCCTGCCGGGCCTGTGCCATTGGCATAGAACAGTCCGGCTCCTCCTGCGTCCCTTGCCCTCTTGGGCACTACATAGAGAAGGAAACCAACCAGTGCCAGGCATGCCCTCCCAATACATACCTCTCCATCCACCAGGCCTACGGGGAAGAAGCCTGCGTCCCTTGTGGGCCTGGCAGCCAAAGCACCAAGGTAAAGTCAGAAATGTTCGACTTTGAAATAAATGTGATTAGATCAGTGGCTTGTCTAGATCAGGGTGTGTCCAATCCTTGTCCATCACCAAGTCTCCCTGAGCTCTCTCTTTGTTAGACCAAACTTACTAGTTCCCTTAGCCGTTCCTCATGCAATTTGACCCTGATCATCTTGGTTGCTTTTCTCTGCCCTCTTTTTCTAGAGTCTCGGTTCCTTTCCTGCATCATGGTCACGAGAACCGGATGCGATATTCCAAGTGTGGCTTCATTGAGGCAGTGCAGAGTGGCCCCATCACTTCCCGTGACCTTGATACCATCCCTTGTTCTGACCCAGCCTTTGCAAGTAATGCTAAGCCGTTTACTCGCGAGTAAAACAAACCCCATTTTATAATGGCAGTAACGGTCTTTCGTTCACAGGGATAAACAAAATATCAAGCGTAATTCGTCCCAACAAACCTGGGTTTAGCCAAGGAATCTGAATGGCTTGCTGTGTCCTAGAAAGGAATGATTGTCTGTGACAACCGGCCCCTCCCAATCCCCTCCTATTTATTTCCCAGCCAGGGAGGCGCTTTGCTAACATCTGCATTTGCCTTTCCCTGAGAGCCGGCTTATTGCTTTCCTTTGCTCTCCTCTCCTCTCTACGCATCTGTGCATCTGGGATGGGCCCCATCTGTTCCTCCCCCTCACTCAGCTCAGGCCCTGAAGGCAGCTGCCTCTCCACCTGTGGGCAGACAGAATGCCCCGACTCTGCCTCTGTCTCGGATGCTGTTTCCTTATTAGAGCCTTTCAAAGGCTCCGAAGCTGGACCAGGCCCTTCCTCAACCTCCTCCTCGTCTGACTCTGCAGCTAGCTCTGCTGGCAGCCGACGGGCTGCAACATCCCTCAGTTGATGTAGCCTAGGAGTGCGTTGGCTTTTTTCTTTTTTTTTTTTTAGCAACTGTGGCACACAGCTGACTTAAGCAGTTGTAAACCAACTCACGTTTCCAGAGATTAGAGAAGAGTTATCTTCTTTCTCTTTTCTCGTCAAAGCTTTACCTAGTCATGCCAGAAACTTTCAAGAACTCATTCATCTCTCTTAAATGATCAAAGGCCTGGAGACTAAAACGTATGAGGAAGGGTTGCAGGAATTGGGTATGGGTAGTCTAGAGAGAACATGAAGAATGGCTGCAGGTTTTGGGTTTGGCCAGTCTAGAGAAAAGAAGGACTAGAGGGGACAAGATAGCAGTCTTCCAGTGTTTGAGGGGCTGCCATGGGTCAGCTTATTTTCCAAAAGCACCAGAAGGCAGGACAAGAAACAATGGATGGGAACTAATCAAGGAGAGAAGCAACCTGGAATTAAGGAGAAACTTCCTGACACTGAAGGACAATCAGCCAGTGGATTGGCCTCCAGAAGTTGTGGGTGATCCATCAGTGGAGGTTTTTAAGAAGAGACTGGACAGCTACCTGCCTGAAAGGGGATAGGATCTCCTGCTTGAGCAGTGTGTTGGACTAGAAGGTCCCTTCAAGCTCTATTCTGATTGATTGATTGATTCTCTTACTGCAAAGTACAAGGAGATGATAATAGTCCCTTCTTTGGTCAACTTCAGGATATAGAACTTTCAGTGAGCTACAATTCCCAATACACCCAGCCCCTGCATGATGAATAGGAAGGAAGAAATGCTGGAAGTTATAGCTTATGAGTGTCTGGAAGCTGTTGGTGTCACCTTTTCTGATCTACCCCTTCATAATGATCCCTACAGCTGTCCCGAAGGTGATTTTTCAGGAGGCAACTGGACTTCCTTGTTTTTTCTTTTGAAGACATTTCACTTCTCATCCAAGAAGCTTCTTCAGCTCTGACTGGATGGAGGGGAATGGAAGGATTTATATTCCTTGCAGACAACTGGCCATTTGCATCCTTTTAGAGGGTCTTTGAAGCACTTGGAGGTTTATCTGTGTCCTCAGCACGGGTGAAATGCTATCGGTTCACTCCGGTTCGGGCAAACTGGTAGTGATATAAACTACCGGTTTGGGCGAATAGGTAGTAAAAAAATGCTTTAAAAAAGTAAAAAAAAAAAAAAAGGTTCTGACGATCACAGCTGTGCCACACGATCATCGGGAACCTTTTTTTTTTTTTTACTTTTTTAAAGCATTTTTTTACTACCTATTTGCCCAAACTGGTAGTAAAAAAATGCTTTAAAAAAGTAAAAAAAAAAAAGTTGGTCATGCCCATCCAATCACATGAACCCCCCCACCAAGCCACGTCCACGAAGCCACGCTCAAAGAACCAGTAGGAACAAATTTTACATTTCACCACTGGTCCTCAGGGATACCTGAATAGAGCTCCTGGTTCCTGTAGTCTGCAATTTTTTTCTTCTGGAAATCCATTCCTACTTTTGAAGCGAAACGTCTTCAAAAGAAAAGAAAAAAAACCCCTTGGGACAGCCATGACCTGGATGACGGAGAATCTCTACAGACTTTTATCTTCTGCAGCCGCTCACTTCTGTTTGGTCCTCTTTTCCTCTTCTCTTCTCAGGACCGCTCCGCCTGCTACAACGACTGCCTCTTCTCCTCCGTCAGGAACAACCGAAGCCTGGCTTACGATTTTGGCCGCCTGAGCAGGGTGGGCTCCTTAATGAACGGGCCGAGCTTCACCGCCAGAGGCACGAAGTTCTTCCATTTCTTCAACATCAGCCTCTGCGGCTCCCAAGTAAGCGCCTGCCTGCCTGCCCAAGATCTGTCACAGGCCAAATACCAGGCAATCTCATCTGGTCAGAGCCCGGAGTCGTGTGTCTCTCCTCTCTTGCGGTGCCTGCCGTTTGTAACCGTCTCCCCTCTGTCACTCAACAGGCCTTGCGCCTTTGAGCATTTAGGAAGGCTCCGAAAACCTAGGTTTCCCCACGGGAGATGAACCTGGCTAACAGAGAAGCCGGTTTTGGGAAGGTGGGAGGCGGGTTTGAAGGATGCTGCGGTTATGTCGATTTGGGTTTTGGTTCCCACCATGCTGTTCCTTTAATGTCCGATGCCTGGAGTCACGGCCCCACAGTTTGGGTGGCCGTACGAATCCGAACCTAAACAGACAGATAAATAAAGCTTGTCATCTTATTGGGATCTCCAGCCGATTGGAGAATGAGTGAAATGAAATAGGGACTGGTTGACTCTTGCCCCTGTTAGGAAGATGTCAATCACACTATCACGTCTGATCTAGAGAGGGAGGGATGTGGTTGGTCTGGCCGTAGATTTGGGATGCAAAAATCAGACAATTACAGAAAAATTTAATTCTCTGCTACCATCTGCAGTTCTGGTTTTCCTTCCTTCCTCCCCCACTCCCTCTCCTTCCTTCTTTCCTTCTCCCTCCCTCCCTCCCTCCCTCCCTCCTTTCTTTCTTTCTTTCTTTCTTTCTTTCTTTCTTTCTTTCTTTCTTTCTTTCTTTCTTTCTCTCTCCCTTCCCCCCTCCCTCTTTCTTTCTTTCTTTCTTTCTTTCTCCTTCTTTCTTTCTTCTTTCTTTCTTTCTCTCTTCCTTCCTCCCTCTTTCTTTCTTTCTTTCTCCCTCCCTCCCTCTTTCTTTCTTTCTTTCTTTCTCTCCCTTCCTCCCTCTTTCTTTCTTTCTTTCTTTCTTTCTTTCTTTCTTTCTTTCTTTCTTTCTCCCAAATCTGGCAGCCATACTATTATCAAATTATCTCCTTTCACTGTTCATCTCACTGTCAACTCATTAAAGTAGCCAGATCATTAAGATGGCTATTAAAACAGCTGCCTCTTTGTACTCTTGAAACCTGAGAAAAGAATGGCTACCCTGTATGTACAGAATAACATCAAGTCGTTTTTTAATTAGAGTTTTGAGGTTGTCATTCTATCACAAAATCTTCGCAAATATTGTTTTTGAAATGGACCCTTTTCTGGCAGACATTCAGATGGAAGAAGATCAATGTCCATACAGGGGACATTCCACTCACAAAATGATGTTTTGTATTATTGTCTGAGATCAATCATGAAACTGATTGTTTCTTGTTTTATTGGTCCCATTTGCCCCATCCCATGGCAGCATCTGACATTTTATAGCTCTCTCCTGCTATTTTTACTCAAGTTGGTGATCGTTTATTGCACTAGATAGCACCCACTGCATTCTGGTTATTTGGGGGAAAAACTAATACGCCCAGTGTCAAAATGAAATTGGAGGAATATGCCATCATTCTGTTTTGTGGCTATTGTTGTACAGTGGCAGAGCAACCTCACACAAACCCTGGCATTATTTGTGCAGTAGGAAGAACAGATCCATTTACGGATATGCAAGACTCGAAAGGTTTATAACTAGCATGCAGATAGGCAATATGGGTCAGTGGTTCCATACTGAAGTCCACAGAGCCTTTTTCTCAGGCTATTCATGAAAGTGGCAGTATCCCTTCTTCTAAATCACCCTTAAGTGGCTGGATTGTTATTTAAAAGTCAAATTACAGCTCATTGTCCTGTGCAAGAAAGCAACATGATTCCTTTCTTTCTTTCTTTCTTTCTTTCTTTCTTTCTTTCTTTCTTTCTTTCTTTCTTTCTTTCTCTTCCTTCCTTCCTTCCTTCCTTCCTTTGTCTCTCTTTTCTCTTTCTCCCTTCCTTCCTTCCCTCCTTCTTTCTTTCTTTCTTTGTTTCTTTCCTCCTCTCCCCCTCTCCTCCTCCTCCTTTTCCTCCTGCTCCTGCTCCTCTTCCTCCTCTTCCCCCCAATGCAGAAGCCAATCTCCTTTCTCTCTCTCTCTCTCTCCCTCTCTCTCTTTCTCCCTCCCTCCCTCTTTCTTTCCTTTTCTTTCTTTCTTTCTTTCCTTCTTTCTTTCTTTCCTCCCTCCTTCTCCCCCCTCCTCTTCTTCCTCCTCTTCTCCCCACTGCAGAGGCCAACCTCCTCTCCCCCCCCTCTCTCTCCCTCCCTCCCTCCCTCCCTTCCTTCCTCCCTCCCTCCCTTCCCTCCTTCCCTCCCCCCCTCCTCTCTCTCCTCCTTCTAGTTGTTTGATTATCTTCAAAGGAATCACCAGGTTCCTTTCACTGTCACGCAACTCCGTTTTTTGCGGATGGTTTCCTGAATTTGTCAGCAAACTGGCACGGAATTGTAGAAGCCTCTGACTCTGGTTTGACCTACGTTAAGAAGTTTGCCATGCTCATCAATAAACAAATCGCCCTTTCCCCCTTTCAACTTCCACAGGGAGAGAAGAGAGCCGTCTGTGCAGACAACATAACGGATATCACCCTTAAGGATATGGTGGCCGAGTCAGAAGATTATTCCAACGTCGTGCGGGCGTTTGTCTGCCAGTCGACCATCATCCCTCCGGACAGCAAGGGCTTCCGTACAGCTCTGGCCCTCCAGTCGACCAGCCTGGCCGACGTGTTCCTGGGTAATCTTCTCCTTGTGGCGATGCAAGAATGGACAGCAGTGAAGCTGAGGCTTTAGAGGGGGCATAGGAGGTCATGGACTTCATCCAACAGAGCTCTGATACTTAGAAATAGGATGGTTTTGATGGGTAGTTTTTGCAAGTCTAAAGACAGGCGTCAGGGGATGTCCGCATCATCTGTCAAGGGTGGTCTTGATAGAGGAGAATATTTGTAGTTCTGGGTTTAATTATGGGGTCCTTGGTGCTCTCTGGGCTTGGCAGTTTTCTTGCAGATGTTTCACTACCCAGCTAGGTAACATTGTCAGTGCTAGAAGAGAGGGGGGAGGAGGAGGAGGAGAGGAGGAGGAGAAGAGGGAGAGGAAGGAGGAGGAAGAAGAGGAGGAGGAGGAGGAGGAGGACTATGGGGTCTTTGGTGCTCTTTGATCTTGGTGGTTTCCTTGCAGACGTTTCATGACCCAACTAGGGAACATCATCAGTGCTAGAAGGGAGAGGGGTTTGCAGGGAGGAGGAGGAGGAGGAGGAGGAGGAGGAGGAGGAGGAGGAGGAGGAGGAGGACTGAAGGGTCCTTGATGCTCTCTGATTTTGGTGGTTTTCTTGCAGATGTTTCATGACCCAACTAAGTAACATCATGAGTGCCAGTAGGCTATTTATTTATTTATTTGTTTGTTTTAATTTGTATACCGCCCTTCTCCGGCAGGACTCAGGGTGGTGAACAGCCAAAATAAAACAGAACATACAAAATTTAAAAACAGTTTAAAAATAATTAAATATTTTTGGCCACAATTTAAAACAACCCAATTAAAATCAATTAAATTTAACCAAAACTGTGGGATCAAGCCAGCCTGGCTAGGTGAAATAAATAAGTTTTCAGGGCTATGGGGTTTCCTCTCATTTTAGAATAGAATATAACCTAGAATATAAAATGTTCACTAGAATATTAAATGAGAGCAAACTTCACTCCCTAGTAGCGCTGATGATGTTACCTAGGTTGGTAATGAAACATCTGCAAGAAAACAACCAAGCTCAGAGAGCACCAGGGACCCCTCAAGGAAGGTACCGATAGAACCTGACCTCAGGGCATCAACGGTGACTAAAATAGGAGCTGTCGCGTAGTGAAACATTTGCTTTCCATCATGACTAAGAAGGAGCAAAATCTTCCCTGACTTGTATTATGATGGTAGAAGGAGATAAACTAACACATTTCCTAATATTTGAATGGGAGACAATTAAGAAATCCCCAAATGTAGGCTGCATTTCACTACTGGAGGAAGGCAATGGTTGATCCTTCCCTTATCATTGCCAAGAAACTTACTCAAAGATGTCTATATAGTCAGCAGAAATTGAGACTGGTGGTATTTATCTTAATCTTTCCATTCCAATTGACCTCTAAAGAATACAGTAATATCTATAAATAATACGTCCATCAGAGAAATAAATGGCAGTAGGTGGGTTGCATTTCTTGGATCTGGAAGCCTTATCTCAGGTTCCTACTCTAGGATCTAACCCTGCTTCCCCATTCCTCATGGCCTCCACAGTAGATGCAAGAAATACTATTGAGATTTAATATTACCTGCAGAGTAGACTTCCAGGTTGGAGCTTCAAGTTCTTGAGATGTTCCTCAAGTTCTTGAGATGTTCTTCAAGCTTGGGCACACCCCAAGATAACCTGCTGGACAGCAGTTCTGGTAACTGTATTTTATGGAAGATGCAAATAGTCTCGTGTAACTGATGCTTTTGATACAGGAGTATCTACTAATAAATATCTCTGTTTGTTTGATCGACCAACTGATTTTAATGGATTACTGTAATTAGTACTTAAAATCAGTGGTCACATCATCCATTCTCAGTTTAGGGGGCTCTAATGACCTGAAGGAAGTCTAAAATCTTGCAGTTTTATTATATATAAAAATACTGTGCTTATTGATAGAAGAAAATCCTTCTTTTAAGATATTGGGGTGATTATTATTATTTTTTTGTAATTTTCTATACTTAATTGCTAATAAATTAGATTCCAAATTACTTTTAAAAGAAAGCTTCCTTTATCCATATGCTTCCATTGCTCAAGGGGTATCATTACAGATTCATGCAGGGAAGCTTCAGAACTTAATTGGTTTAACCGAGTAACATTTGTCTTCCTTTCTTTGAGTCAAAAAAAATCTACTACTTGTTCACAAAAATATCGCTCAGAGCCTTGATTGAGTTGAATTCCCTTCCTGGCGATTATATTCATGTCCTTTTCTTGGCAAGGATAGGCAAATAGTTTGTCACCGCTTTTTTTCTGGGACATTTTTCAATTTCCAGGCTAGTCTAAATGCTCACGTACCACCAACGTTCCCACTGAGAAACCCAACCAAAGCAAGGACGGTGGAAGCGATCCAATCTATGAATGCAAAACTTTATTGAGAACATCATTTCGGCACTGATGAGAGCAAAATCAGATCTAGCTATTCCCCACACAAGCCCACATAATTAAAGTATAGGATTCATTCTCCCTTCCCCTATTAATGCAGGTCACATTGTCCAATGGCGTGTCATTGTATTGTTATGAGAAAAAGTCTTTGACTTTGGTGAACACCTGCCAAAGTGTCCTTGGCTCTCACAGCTTGTCTCCTTGGTATCTGCAGCCTACATTCCATCTCACCCTTCCCTCCCCCCTGGTTCGTTGGCAAACTGAGAAGCGACAGTGGTTGCAACAGCATAAGCACACTTCGAACTTGACACGCGCATTTAATTCTTCCACATAGTCCTGGGGATTTTTATAAGAAACCAGAAAATATATCGAGCGTCGAAATGTCTCGGTTTGGCCTTAGACCAACTTGCATCGTAACAAATCAAATCTGCCCGATAACGTTTTGTGGAATATATAGTCTTTTTCCCAACCGCCTATAAATTCTTTCAGAAATGGTTTCCTTTTCTTCTCTGCAGGAGCAACTGTTGAAAGCACCCTGGGAAATGTTAATATTAAGCCGGAAATGTTTGCACCATCTGAGACAAAGCTGCCTGATGTTCATTTTTATTACAAGTAAGTAGAAGAATGAATCGCTTGACTCTTGGTTCTCCTTTGCAATCTGCAGAGGAGGGAATGTGAAAATTCAGGAGAAACTGACACTCTCATCAAGGACCAAATTAAATAGTCAGGAGGCATCATAATTTGTTTGGACTGTGGGTGTTATAACCCCCCCCCACCCCCACCCCCCGTAATATCATGCTTTCTTTCTTTCTTCTCTCTATGGCTACGTTCTGTTTGGCATCAAACTAATCAAGGAGAGAAGCAACTTTTCTTTTATTTATTTCATCAAGCATGCGTTAGATAACAGATATAAGTATATATACTTATATAAGTATATATATGATATAAGTATAAATATGAATACATGAAATGAATACGAATAAAAGGGAACATTAGGACAGGGACGGAAGGCACGCTGGTGCTCTTACAGACCCTTACAGACCTCTTAGGAATGGGGTGAGGTCGACAGTAGACAGTCTAAGGTTAAAGTTTTGGGGGTTTGGGGAAGAAACCACAGAGTCAGGTAGTGCATTCCAGGCATTGACCACTCTGTTGCTGAAGTCGTATTTTCTGCAATCGAGTTTGGAGCGGTTTACCTTGAGTTTGTATCTATTATTTGCTCGTGTATTGTTGTGGTTGAAGCTGAAGTAGTCATTGACAGGAAGGACATTGTGGCAGATAGTTTTATGTACTATGCTTAGGTCAGACTGAAGTCGGCATAGTTCTAAGTTGTCTAAGTCCAAAATTTCAAGTCTGGTGGCATAAGGTATTCTGTTGCGAGCGGAGGAGTGGAGGACTCTTCTCGTGAAATATCTCTGGACTCTCTCGATTGTATTAATGTTCGATAGGCAATGTGGGTTCCAGACAGATGAGCTGTATTCAAGGATTGGTTTGGCAAAAGTTTTGTATGCCTTAGTTTGCAATTCAATATTACTTGAGAAGAAACAACGCAAGATTAGGTTAACAACTCTTAATGCTTTTTTGGCAATGCTGTTACAGTGAGCTCTGGCACTTAGATCGTTTGAGATGAGTACTCCAAGGTCCTTGACAGAGTGAGGGTCATCTACGAGGGTCATATCTGCCCAGCTTGTATTTGGTGTTCTGATTTTTTTTGCCAGTGTGTAAGAAAGCGCATTTGTTGGTTGAGATTTGGAGTTGCCAGTTGTTTGGCCATTCTGACACATAGTCAAGGTCTTTTTGTAGGGTAGCAGCATTGTCAGTGGTGTTGAATAGTTGTACATCATCAGCGTTTTACATCATCCGCAAAGAGATGTAAAGGGGTAGAGCTTGACTCAAGAGTATCTTTATTGCCAAATCTTACAGCTGCTAATAAATAGACTTAGGATAACTTTATCGCCACTTTGAATGTGCACTAATCGGCATACATTAAAATGAAATTTCATTGCATTCAGCTCTCAGAGGGTCTCCACTTCCAATATACATTACATAAACATGACTAAATAAATTAATTAATACAAAATTATGCATATTAGTATGACACAGAGAAACAACAGGATGTGTACATGTAGATGGCTAGAAAAACGAATCTTGCGAGTTTACCAGACGGATGGATGGCCAAAGGAACAAAGCTGTTACAGAATCTGGTCGTCCTGCTAGAAATACTTTGAAACCTCCTCCCGGAGAGAAGCAAAAGGAACAGACTGTGAAGTGGGCGTGTGGAGTCATTATTATAAAATATTATAAAAACCGGCAATCACTTCATAAAGCATCCAGCCAAAGCTTCATAAAGCATCCAGCCAAAGCTTCATTTGTAGCTGAGACAAGCATGGGAGAAGACACCTTCTCCCACCCAAAAAAAGAAATTGAAGCTGTCAACATCCCAACCAAAGCAGGCACCTCGTTTTTCACCGCAGGAGGCCGAGAGCTCTGCAACTCTCTGGCTAACACCTGGAATTCTTTTTTCTCCTTTTTTTTTTGCCCAGGTCTTCGGGAGCTTCGGCCACTTGTGAACACGGGCGTGCGTCTGTTGTGACGATGAGGTGCAACCCCACGAAACTTGGCCAGGGAGAAATCTCAGTTCCCAGGTATGTGTTAGGACGAGAAACTCGAGCGGAGACCTCTCGGCAGGTGTCCATCCTCCTGGATAATTTCATATGTTTCAGATTCACGTGCCATTCTTTCAGAAGGTTATTGGAAGAAGCGTCTGTATGATTGGTATCGCCTTCAATTTAAGTGAAACCTGGAGAGCCTCTTGAGTGGGCTTCCTCAACCATTTTGTCCACGGAGCCTTCTGAAAAATCTGACAATAATCCCTGGGCTTCTTCTGAGAAAAATGTATTTCATTGCCTAAAAATAAAATACACAAAGGAAACTACTTACTCTCAGTGATCAAAATATTAAAAATAATTCAAATAACATTAGATAGTGAGATATATTCAGGTTACCTGAGTGGTGCGAGGTGGAGCTCTCGCCTCACAATCAGGAGGCTGTGAGTTCGTTCCTAGGTAGAGGCAGATATTTCTCTCTCTGGGCACAATGAATATATATCTCCTGAATATAACTCCGCACTGGTGACAGGAAGGGCATCTGGCCAGTAAACACTCAGCTCCATTCAGTTGCCCAGACTCCACCCCGCAAGGGATTATGGGGTCATTAAAAGAGGATGATAATATATTCAGGTTACCAAACATTTTTGGAGTCATGCATCAATTACTTTGTTGCCTACGTTCAAAACAAGTAGTCCTTGGCCTACGACCGTTTGTTCAGTGATGGTGTTGAATGAATGGTAGTTACAACCAGTCTTTGGAATTCGGGCAGTTCCAGCACCTCTGCAGTCATGTGCTGCATCCCTTAGCAATGGAAATCCCAATTGATGTCGTAGGTTGAGAACTCCTCGTAATGAATGAAAAGCTAAATTTTAGTGTCTACGGAGATCTTCAGTCATCCAGGTCATGCTTGTCCCAAAAGTGCTTTTTCAAGAGGCAGCTGCGTTTTCTTGCCCCCCCCCACCTCGAAAACGCTACGCTTCTCATTCAAGAGAAGTTGCAAACTGAAGAAGCCTCTGGGATGAGAAGTGAAATGTTTTCAAGGGAAAAAAAAAACCAAGGAAGTCCACTTGCCTTTTGAAAAAGCACCTTTGGGTCTAAATGTAATGAAGAATGTAATGAAAATAAAAGGCTTCACCTTTTCCCCATCCAGGTTCACCGATGCCTTGAAATCTATCCGCAGAAGCCATCTTAAAAACCTCTGGTCTAGAATACCAGGCTCCTATTCTTCTTCTTCCTAACAAATTTCACTCTTACTCTGTGGGGTTTTGCTTCATTTGTCTGTTCAGCCGGAGAGGCTCTTTTGATGGTGCAGGTTTGTCCTCCGAGCCTGCGGGTCGGTTTATGAGCGTTTCGTTACCAGGCTAAGTAACATCTTCAGCGGAGTTCAGGGAACGTCAGTGTCCGTGTTCTTCTGTTTATAAGGGCTTCAGGTGTGGGTGTGTCAAGTGAGGGTCTTGTGCAGGGTCGGGTTTCAAAACCCATCATGACCGGTTCGCTCATGGGCGCGTGCGCGCACTCATCCACATCTGTGACACTTCTGCGCATGCACAGAAGTGTCCGGGTGGGTGGGCGGAGCCTCCCGCCATCGTCGCTACAGGTTTACCCGATCCGGGGCGAACCGGTAGCAACCTACCACTGGTCTTGTGACAGTCTTGTGACCGTCACTTGACACACCCACATCTGAAGCCCTTATAAACAGAAGACTTGCACTGGCATCAGTGCTGAAATCCAGTTTTTTTTACTACCGGTTCTGTGGGTGTGGCTTGGTGGGTGTGGCTTGGTGATCATGGCAGGGGAAGGATACTGCAAAATCCCCATTCCCTCCCCACTCCTGGGGGAAGGATATTGCAAAATCTCCCTTCCCACCCCACTCTGGGACCAGCCAGAGGTGATATTTGCCAATTCTCCAAACTGCTCAAAATTTCCGCTACCGGTTCTCCAGAACCTGTCAGAACCTGCTGGATTTCACCCCTGACTGACATCCCTAAACTCCGCTGAAGATGTTTAGTTTAGTTTAGTTTGGATTTATATACCGCCCTACTGCCGAAGGACTCAGGGCGGTGAACAGCCAAAAGATAAAACACACATAATATAAAATTTAAAAAACAATTTAAAACACATTAAATAAATTTGGCCCATACTGATTAAAACACCCCTATTTTTAAAAACAAATTAAAATTAAACAATTAAAAGGAGTTAGGCCAGCCCAGCCTGCTGGAATAAAAAGGTCTTGAGGGCACAGCGGAAAGTGCGTAAATCCGGGATCCTCCGTATCTCCGGGGGGAGCTCGTTCCAAATGGCAGGTGCCCCCACAGAGAAGGCTCTCCCCCTGGGGGCCGCCATGCGACACTGTTTGACCGATGGCACTCTGAGGAGCCCCTCTCTGTGGGAGCGTACTGGCTGGTGAGAGGCTGTCGGTGGCAGAAGGCGGTCTCGTAGGTATGTTACTTAGCCTGGTAATGAAATGTTTGGAAACCAACCCACAAGCTTGGAGAACGAACGTTCACTCTCATCCTACACCTGAACTGCAGATATTCACCACTATTGCAAAGGATCTTTTGAATTTGACGTGCAGTTTAGCGGAGACCAAACGAGACCCCTTTCCTTTACGTAGTTCCACCAACCTGAATTCTTAACCATGTACAAACTAAACTCCAAACAGTGCACTTACGGATTGATGCTCGCAAAAGAGCAGCCTCTGGCATGTCAGAATCCAAAGAGAAGACCGTGTGATGGAGAATTGAATCCTCGTTGGAGGATGCCCTGAAAGCACGCTGAGTAACGAAGTAGAAGACAGCCCATTAAAGAAGCAGAGTGCTCATAATATATTTATCTTGGACGTAGGAGTTGAACAGACCATAGTTTTGTGTTTTCGGAACATCGTTAATGGCCAACTTGGCAATGGGTGTGGGGTTTTTTTGCAGTTCATGGACTGATGGTGTGACAGGTGGAAAAACCTCTGTGAGAACCAATTAAGTTAACAATTTTCTCCCTTCTGAATGCATCACTCTAACCCAGCCAGCGTTTCTCCTCCAGTTCTTGTCCTGCAGGTACCTGTGATGGGTGTATGTTCTACTTCTTGTGGGAAAGCGCAGAAGCGTGTCCCATGTGCACCAAGCAGGACTATCACGAGATCGAGGGTGCTTGTAAAAAGGGACACCAGGTAATTAACCGGTTACATCTTTGGTGGCAGCATCAACACAGGTTGTGTAGTTAGACATTATACTTCCGGTCTTATTAAAAATACTTAATTCTGTTACAAGTTTGGGTAGGGCATGAGGGACCTCAAACATATCGCCAATGACCTTGATCCTTCACTTTTTCCTCTCACGAGAAGAGCTGAAACATAAGATACTTTATAAAATACGAGAATATCCTAAGACTTAAAATCAGTACAAAGTACGAAGTACGAAGAGAGGAATAATAGGGCAGTTGTTGAAGACGATTGTTTACAAACCATCATTTTGATCACTAGCTGGTTTTATGTAGACCGCTAGGCCTGGGGATAAAAATGGGTGTGGATGAATGCTGATGGGGATATCTTGAATTCAAAAGAAAGGGTGAGAAACCCTCTTAAATGTGGCCATAGAGTCAAGATGTATAAAATAATACATAGATGGTGAAAGGTATTATTTGAATGGAAGATTTAGTCCCAAATGACAAGGACTTTGTCTTCCATCTATGGGGATTTTCAGCCATCCCAACTTATGGTTGTCCCAAAGGTCCTTTTTTTCAAAAGGCAACTGGGTTTTTCTTTGCTTTTTTCCTTGAAGACATTTTGCTTCTCATCCAAGAAGATTCTTCAGTTCTGGAGAAGTTAGCTTCTTGGATGAGAAGCAAAACGTCTTCAAGGAAAAAACAAAGAAAAACCCAGTTGCCTTTTGAAAAAAAAGGACCTTTGGGACAACTGTGAGTTGGGATGGCTGAAAATCCCCATAGATGGAAGACAAAGTCCTTGTCATTTGCAAAGCTTCTTACAGAGAATGCTTAGCATTCTTTGGCCCAGGCAGGAAAGTACTTCTTCAGCAAAAAGATACCTTCAATAACATGTAGATTAGTTCAACTTCTAGAAGAAATACCTTGAATGGGAAGTCTTGCTTAGAAACAAAACAGAGAGGAGTCCATTAAATGTGCTGTACAATGAGGAAGAGAGGAAGGGGGAAAAACTAGTTGTATTCCTATCCTGACTATTTACTTACAGTGGAATTATTTGTCCTCAGTGGAAATCATAGACGATGGTTGATTAGATCCTGAAGGTCCTAGGATGTCTCACTTTGACATTAAACTATTAAAATAAAAACTTATCTACACATATATAATGTACATGCATTATTTCTTAGGTCTTCCTTAGCTTTCATGGGATTGACTGATTCTGTCATTGCTTCAACATAAGCTCTGAAGAACTGAATGGAATTGCCTCCTAGGAAAAAAATCAAATTTATAAAATTGATTGATTATTGATGGGTTGACTGATTGACTGATTCATTCATTCATTCTCTCTCTCTCTCTTAGGAAACCTTATATGTCTGGAATGAACCCAAGTTATGTATAAAAGGGGTTTCCTTGCCTGAAAAAAAGATTATAATCTGTGAAACGGTGGATTTCTGGCTGAAAGTCGGTGCAGGGGTCGGTGCCTTCACAGGAGTCCTGCTCATTGCCTTAACTTGTTATTTCTGGAAGAAAAATCAGAAGTGAGTCCTAGACGTCCTTTTAAGGAGATATCTAGTTGATTGGCTGATTTTTGCAGAGTTAAATCCATAAGTCCTGACTTTTTCTGGCTTTCTAGATCGATTGTTCTCAGCTGACAGAATTTCCAGGGTGCCTCTTTTTATCCTTTCCCCCCAAATTACAAAGTACAAATAGCACACATGCTGTATGTGACAATATATATATACATACATACATAAAATTAGCAGTTCATTGAAGGCACCAAACAGACTCCGTAGTAAAGGTGTCCAACCATGGCAACTTTAAGACTTGTGGACTTCATCAGGAATTTTGACACACATGAGTTCTGTCTTAACTTTAGGAAGAGATAATAAAGATTCTTTTATTATTTAGTTTAAAAAGAATTAAGAAAATGAAACAAAAACTAGCCATTTCTACAACAACAAACCTATCTAATCGGTAAAACCCAAGCTCAAAGTTTCGTTTACTCCCCCTCTCTCCGCACCTCGAGCAGAAAGTCCAGAAGCGGTTTCCAAGAAGAAAGAAAAGTAATTGTGGTGTTTGTTTGTTTTTTTAAATTTAATCAAAGCAGTCAGTTTAGCCACAACGTTGCTTCTGTCTGTATTGGTTCCCACAGATTGGAGTATAAATATTCAAAACTGGTGATGACGGCCAATTCAAAAGAGTGCGAGCTTCCGGCTGCTGATAGCTGTGCTATCATGGAAGGGGAAGACAATGAAGAGGAAATTGTGTATTCGAATAAACAGTCGTTGCTAGGAAAACTCAAGTCCTTGGCCACCAAGGTAAGCGTGGGAGGGAGAATTTCTGACTGTGGAATTAATACAGCAGAATAAGTTAGTGGGAAATGCGCGTGGATTGCCAAAACAGGTAGTAGAACTCCTCTGACAGCCATTTGTTTAGTGACTGTTTGAAGCTGCAACAGCAGCGAAAAATGTGTCTTACGACTGGTTCTCGCCCTTACGACTGTCGCTAAAATGGCAGCATCCCCACGGTTGGGGATCTTCTGGGGTCATGTGATGGCCATTGGGACCTTCTCTGTTGGCTTCCAACAAGCAAAGTCAATAGAGAAAGTAGGAATTGCTTAATGACTGTGATTAATCTAACAACCGTATTGGTTAACTTACCAGCCGTGCCAAAAAGATCATAAAATCTGTCGTGATTCACTTAACAACCATCTCACTTAGCAATGGAAATTCCCGTCTCAATTGTGGCCACCTGTACAGAATATTTCATCAATAAGACTGGTTATTCCATGGGGCCAATTTTGTAGGAACACGTCATCTATTCTCTTTCATTATTATTTCTTACGGTACAAATCTTGTCTCCCTTTCTTCTGTTTTTTCCCTCTTGCTCATTGGTTATTTTTCCCTTTTTAACTTGAGGGAGATGGAACTGTTCCTTCCTGTAAAACTATCGTGTCCCCCATCCCTCTAAACTTCAAAGCAGCTTCCAGAAAATCTTTGGAAAGCTATTTAACATTAGACAACTAAGCATATTCAAAATGGAATGTTTTAACAAGAAATGAGTGAGGGGAATAAAAAGTTTTGCCTGAAAGATAATTATTTCCCCCCCCAGGTGTAGTAAGTATGCAAACTAGATACAAAATGTAATATGTAGAAACTCAGTCCTCACACACAGATAGACACACATTGCTATATGTGAGCTTAGATATTTTTGTTGTATTTTCCCTATTATTAAGAGCTGTGGTAGCACAGTGGTTAGAATGCAGCACTGCAGGCTAATTCTGCCCACTGTCACCGATTGTCACTGGCTCAAGATTGCCTCAGCCTTCTGTCCATCCAAGGTGGGTCAAATGAGGACCCAGATTGTTGGGGGGCAAGAGGCTGACTCTGTAAACCGCTCAGAGAGGGCTGTAAAAGCACTGTGAAGCGGCATATAAGTCTAAGTGCTATTGCCATTTTGTAGTCTGGCTTTGTAGTACACTACATTAAGGAGGGGCCCTTTGCTCAGTTCTGCTGGCTGGATCAGTGACCACCTTCAATCTTCTTTCTTTTCTGACCTAGGAAAAAGAAGACCGCTTCGAATCTGTCCAGCTGAAATCCTCCAGATCTCAAAATATATGAAGGTTCGGTTTTGCCCGTTGAGCCCAATTTCTATTTCCAGGGGACCAATTCTTCAAACTCGTGCTGGACCACATTGGAGGACTGGCTTCCTGTGTGAGAAACGTTGAGCGATGGACAAAGAAAGCAACAGAGAAAGAGAAGAAGAAGAAGAAGAAGAAGGAAAAAAAAAAAGAGGAGATACTGCCTTATTGTGAGACTCAGTTGCCAAAAGCAAAGCCAGCCCTTGGCATCCTACAGCTGGCTCAACTCAGGGAAGGAGGAACCATGATGGAGTACCCCGTTGGGTTGGCTCCGAGGCAGAAAATCTGCATGGCGTTTCCTTAAAATATACAGTAGCAAGAAACAGACAGTTTCCTGCCCTCCCTGCTCCCTCGGTTCCCGTCCTCCATTCCAGACGTTGCTTCACTCTGTCCTGGGAGAGAAGGTCCTACCTGACGCCAGGTGGAGACCTACCTGCGCGTTGCTCTGGCATGGCCGATGCTGCTTCAAGCTCCCTGCTGTCGCCCACATGAAACCGCTTGAGTCTTCGAACGTGACCACCAGGCTCCCCCCCCCCATGAGCCGTGGGTTGCCGCGTTGAGTTTTCGTCTTGAAATTGAAACATCCGTCAAATGCTTGAAACGGAAGAATGGTTCCAGTCTCAACTTTGGAAAGGAACGTGCTTGACCTCGAAAGCAATGGTGGGGTCTTGGGGAAGACTGGGAATCTAGTTTCTCTCCAGCAGAACCAGCTTCTTCTGGTTGCAGATACGTCCAGGAGGTGGACCACACTCAAGGTTAACTATGTCGCTCTCTACATGGTTATCCAGAAGGGCAACCCCTACTCCTCCGTCTTCGGTGGGACTTCTTCCCTAACCAGAATGATCTGAGAGTTGGTGCAGCTCACACCCACACCCAAACCCATTGGCTTCACACAACCCCTTTCTTACGGGGATCCCTTTTCCCCGTGATTTGGTTCGCTTCGCTTACACCTTCATCAATCCTGTGCACACTCTTTTCAAGGGTGGTGTGTGAGACATGGGGCTGTTCAGGACCTGGGTTTTGTTCATGAGGAATTAGCTGCCTTTTAAAGGACCGATGGCCCAGGGCTACCAAATGTAGGACCTTCGTGTCCACGGTCACCTGAAAAGTTTGAATGCAGAAGGGCCGTTTTTGGTCTATGCACACCTTTCTAGAAGTAGAGGGAAATAATCAGTGCAAATTGGGCTTCAAAAAAAAAAAAGGGATATAATCTTATTTCTTTTGCACGCTTTTTTTCTGGGGGTGCCCTCCCTGTTGCAACAGAAGAAATATTCAAGGGGAACAAAGGCAGAAATTGGGTATAAGAGCTGAGGGGCTGAAAGGGAAAGAAAGAAGGAATAACTCATGGATCATAAAAGCTTTTTTTGTTGCTGCAGGATCATTTCCCATCAGGTGAGAAGCCCAGGGCTGGAAAAACCATTTCGGTCTTCCTCCATTCTTCTACCGAATTCCTCCCCCATGTCAAAAATCAGCCATAAGGATTTCCTATAACCTATCACGTTTTTTTCAGAATTTCCGACATAAAGGCTGTCGATGCAAAAATATCCATCAGCATAAAACCAGGGAGATAAATTCTATGAAAGAAACAGTATGTTTTATAAACGTATAGTTAAATTATGGGTGAACCGTGGACGGGGATTTTAAATGAGTTCTAATAGGTTCTAATGATTATTGTTTATATATATATATATATATATATATATATATATATATATATATATATATATATATATATATATAAATAAATAAACTGGGTGTATAATATAAAGCACTGAAAAAATGAAGTGAGAGTACTGTAGTGAGGGTTTTTTTAAAAGAAAAAAGAAAAGAAAAGAAAAGCCATTCATTTGCTGGGGTTTATGGTAGACGTTTGATTAATAATCCTTCTCTGAATGAAACCGAAATCTGAAACTGTATACAGGATTCGGAATAATTATTCCAGAGTCCCCAATACTGGATTCTGAAGATTTATTAATCTTTCATAGGAAAAAGATAATTAAATTTACCAAATGTGCTGCATACAGTGGCAGAATATAAGATTTCTCCTTCTTTCTGCGTGGGGAGAGGGATCACAGAAATTCAGAGACGGTTCGCAATTCCTCATTGTCAAAATTGTGTTGTGCCTCACCCTGATAAACACAGGCACACAAAAGATGCAAAAACAAACAACAACAAAAAAACCCAGCACCTTTTCTTTACTTATGAATGCTTGAACAAAACAATCTTGTGCATTTTTAGTCAGAAGTAGGTTGCAAGGGAGACTTACTCCATCGTGGCTATGCATTGGATAAATAATTATAAATGCCCTTTTTTTTGTATATTTGGTGAGCTTTTGCCTATAACGTTTTCTTTATTTATTTGCTGTAACAGTTTGGGATTCCTCGACTTATGACCACAATTGAGCCCAAAATTTCCATTGCTAAGAGAGAGAGAGAGAGAGTTCAGTGAGTGTTTTCCTATTTTATGAGCTTTCAGGCCGATGTTGTTAAGCGAATCACTGCAGTTGTTAAGTTAGTAGCACGGTTGTTAAGTGAATCTGGCTTCCCCCTTGACTTTCCTCGTCAGAAGGTCGCAAAACGGGATCAGGTGACCCCCCCCTTCCCAGGGACACTGCAACCGTCATAACTGTGAGTCAGTTTCCAACAGTCTGAATTTTGACCAGGTGACCTTGGGGAAGATGCAGCGGTCATAAGTGTGAAAAACGTCACTTTTTTTTCCCAGTGCTGTTATAACTTCAAATGGTCACTAAACGAACTGTTGTAAGTCAAGGACTACCTGTACTGCTCTTTACTTGACGGGCATTGTAGTGTTATTATTATTATTATTATTTCTCTGTGGAACATCTAAGGGACATCCTTCTTGGTTTAAACAGTAGAAGTTGGCTTTTTGAATAATTTTGGTTGCATTGCTAAAATGTGAATGGGCTATTTTGAAAGTGTGGGGCCCAAGCAGTTAGAACAGAGGCCTTCAGACTTGGCAGCTTTAAGACTTCTGGGCTTCAACTCCACAAGTCTTAAAGCTGCCAAGTTTGAAGACCTCTGAGTTAGAAGAACCTTCTTGAAGGGCTTCAAGAGATGCTTGAGGAGCGTCTGAAGATCAGGGCTTTCCTCGGAAAGTGATGGCAACCCAGTTGTGCTGCTCGGGAACACTTTCCCCCTCATACTTCGGTTTTGTGGACTCCAGTTGTGGTGTGGGAAGAGTGTGAGGAAACTGCCACCTCAGGAAAGATGGTTTTAGAACAAAGAAACAACCGAATAGGAGCCTTGGCTGTCTCATAACTAATCCGGGAGAACAGAGGCCTTCAAACTTGGCAGCTTTAAGACTTGTGGACTCCAACTCCCAGGATTCTCCAGCCAGCATAGCAACCATAGGCTATCCAGAAGAATGTTCTTCTCTTTCGAAAGCAGCGTCCTCAAAAGAGTTGTCGCTTTAACAAACCCATTCGGGGGTCACCCGAGTCTTTAAAGCAGCCGCATCACTTTTTTCCAAGAGGTCCCATGGCTGCAAGAGGCCCCTAGCCTGCCTTCATCTGTTTTGAAGCGTGCCCTCTGGCCCCACAGTTCCTCTCCCACGTGTGGTTTCTGAGATGCTTAAATGGGCGTGTGGCACCACAGAGAGAACTCAACCGAAGAAGCTTCTCGGATGAGAAGTGAAACGTTATCAAAGAAAAACAACAACTCCAAGGAAGTCCAGTTGCCTTCTGGAAAAGCACCAGGACCTCCTGGATGATGGAGCATCTCCATGGACCTCAGAGAGAAAGGTGTTGGTTCTGGATCAGATGCTCACCTGGTCATTCCTGAGTGTTCAGATATCTGCTGAAGAGAAGTTCATCCTTGCCACAGGAGAATTTGTCCCCTTGTTTTGTCTTGGTTCTATCTTTCTTGGTCCTGTCGATTACTTTCACTTTTTTCTTAGATGCACATCTCCCTCTTTTTCCCCAGACGTTCAAGGCACCATCTATAACACCCTCTCCTCCAGCTTTTTCTCCTCTGCAACAACAGGTAGACTGGGTCAAGAGAGGTTAACTGGATGAGAGGTTGCACGGCTATAGCTGGACTTAAACTTGGGTCTTCCTGGAGGTTCAAATATCTACTGAAGAGAAGTTCATCCAAGCCACCGGAGAATTTGTCCCCTTGTTTTGGCTTGGCTCTACCTTTCTTGGCTCTAACTGTTGACGTCTTTCACTTCTTTCTTAGGTGTGTATCTCCCTCTTTTTCCCTAGGAGTTCAAGGCACCGCACATAACACCCTCTCCTCCAGCTTTTTCTCCTCTGCAACTACAAGTTGAGAGAGGTTAACTGGATGAGAGGTTGCACGGCTAAGGCTGGACTCGAACTTGGGTCTTCCCAGCTGACACTTTCCTCACTACACCACCCTGGTTGATGCTGGCTTATCTAAATCTCCAACCTTGGCAACTTTAAGAATTGTGGACGTCAACTGTCAGAATTTAAGACCTGTGGACCTCAACTCTGGGAGTTGCCGGTGTTGGAGACCCCTAATCTAAATGATCAATGTTGGATTCTGTGTCTTTCTATTTGTGGCACACAGAGGTACGATACGCTCTATGCACCTTAAAAGGCAAACGTCTCTACTTTCCCCCCCCTTTCTATGAAGACCAAAACATGAATTGTTTCTAATTTCTCTCAAGAGCATCTCTTTTACATGCTTGATGGGGGTATAGTCAGAACCTGTGGCCTCTGGGCAGGGGTGGGCTGCTGGGGGGTTCAAGAGAACCTCTAGCTAAGATTCTGTGCAGTTTGGAGAACCCCCAAATCCCACTCCTGGCTGATCCCGCTCACCTCGCCCCTCCCCTCCCAGGAGTCCCCACGCGGCCCATTTTGGATGCAGGTAAGTGCAGGGCACACGCGGAGCCTCCGGGAGAGTGAAAAACAGGCCTACCGGAAGTTCGGGAAGAGCGGAAACAGGCCCCTTTTCAGCCTCTGGAGCCTGGGGAGGCCGTTTTTGCCCTCCTGGAGACCCCCCCCCGGCATGGTGCAGGAGGCCAACTAGCCACGCCCACCATGGCCACGCCCACCCAGCAACCGGGCAGAGAACCCCTTGCTAAAATTTTTGAAGCCCACCCCTGCCTCTGGGTGAGGTTGAGCACGTCTTGCAACAGGGCTGTCGGAAGCCAGGGGAAGTTCAGCAAAGCAAGTGGCTCATAGAACACACCTTGACACCGTGCACAAACACAATTCTGCAAAATATGTTATTTGCCTCATTGTGCAGTGAGGTGCGAGGTGTACGGTGTCACTTGTCCCCTCTTCAACAAGTTGATTTATGTTCAGCAATTTTTCGGAAGGAACACATTCTCCCACTTCCTACTTTGTAATACCTCTGGGACACAAGGTGTACCAAATAGAGGTTCTCCGTGTGGTAGGAGAGCATGCCAGACAGAAACGTTCCGTCTCCCTCCTGTATCTGAAGAGAACAGCCAAACATCTGCCAGAAGCTTTGAACGTTTGGCCAACTGAAGTTTAGCAGGTGGTTCCACTCGGTTTACTTTTAATTTGCTTGGTAGCGGAGTTTAGCTTGGCAGCATCTTGACTTTGAATGGGTTTCAGAGCAAGCTCTTAGAGTGAGGTGGAAATACGGAGGGCAGGGATGGCTAAGCTTTCTGGTGTCGCGTGCCAAAAGTGGGGGGAGCGGGGGGGTTCGCGCACACATGTGCCCATACCCATAATTCAATGCCCCGCACACCTCACACGTGTGCACGACCCTCCTCCGCGCTTGGCACATGACGGCAAAAAGGTTACCGGTGGGCCTGGTAGGCCCATTTTTTGCCCTCCCCAGGTTCCAGAGGCTTTCTTGGAACCTGGGGAGGGCGAAAACAGCCTTCCCCATCTCCCTGGAGGCCCTCCGGAGGCTGGAAATGGCTGGTTTCCCAACTTTCGGTGGGCCCGGAAGGCCTGAAAATCAGCTGGCCAGCGCGCGCATGCACGCTGGAGCTAAGCTAAGGCAATGCCCACAGATATGGCTCCGTGTGCCACCTATGGTGAACATAAGTTCACCATCATGGATGTAGCTACAGGTCACTCGCTACAATTTTCAATGAGGAATTTGAAGTGTTAGTAAGGAAAACCAACATTTCTCTTGCTGTTAGTAAGTGCACCAACATGTCTGTAAAGGTGTATTAACAGATGTTTCCATGAGACGTTCAGGATTAGTCTGGGAATTATTTGAAGGCAGTGATGGGACTTGGTTGAACTTCAAGACTGTCCCAGGCGCTGATGAGCCAATGAAAAAATTTTGTTAGTAAAATTCAGAATGTAGGTAGTCCTCGGCTTACGACCACAATTGAGCCCAGAATTTCAGTTGCTGAGTGAGAGACATTGACTAAGGGAGTTGTGCCCCATGTTACGAACTTTCTTGCCATTGTTGTTAAGCGAATCACTGCAGTTGTTGAGTTAGTGACACGGTTGTTAAGTGAATCTGTCTTCCCCATTGACTTTGCTTGTTCCAGAAGGTCGCAAAAGGGGATCACGTGACCCTGGGACACAGTGACCGTCATAAGTAGGAACCAGTTGCCAAGTGTCCGAATTTTGATCAATGCAGACCACGGGGAGGCTGCAATGGCCGTAAGTGTGAAAACTGGTCGTAAGTCACTTTTTTTAGTGCTGTTGTAACTTCGAACGGTCACTTAATGGACTGTTGTAAGTCGAGGACTACCTGTAGACATATAACTTTCGCATAACTGGAAAAGTAGCTCGGCCTGAAGGATGATATAATTTTGGGTGGGCTGGGAAATTATGAATGTCCAAGGGTGAATTATGGAAGTTTGATTTTAACGCAATTCCTTATGCTTCTCGGGTAATTAAGAAAGGGGTGGGGTTTTATTTTCAATATTTCTCCAAAAGTTTTAATTTAAAGACTTCCGAATGCCGATTCTGCGGTTGGAATTTCTGTTGTATCCCGTGTAGCCATATTGGTTATGAAATTGCTGCTATGAGTTCGAATGATGCGGAAGGTGGTTGCTTAACCTTTGGATTTCAACTAATAAATGTCAACCTTTATTGACCTAATTGGCCTGAAATTGTGTCTTTCTTCTTAATGTCCGTCAGTCAAATAGGGACCTAAAGGATTAATTTTCAGCATATCTCAATGCTTATAGACGTTGAGAATCATCGTAGCTTCCTTTCTTTATGCTATTATTCCATTTAAACCTCAGGAAGCTGAGTTTCTGAAGCAGATCAGGGAATGGACAGAAATGGAAGAAATACCAACTTTTGGTTAACTTAAAGTAATTTGCTTGAATTACGCTCCTGCAGAAGGCTACAGATGAAAATACTGCGCAATTTCACTAATTTAATGAAGCCTTATCTTTTTGGGAGAGCTGACAACCCGGGTTCGAGACCCGACCTCCCGTTCCTTGCTCCCACTCCTGCCCACCTAGCAGTTCAGAAGAAGGCAGATGCGAGCAGATAAATAGGTACCACTTTGGTGGGAAGAGAACAGCATTCTATATGCCTGAACTTATAGTCGTGGTGGCCACCTGACCACAGAAAATGTTTTTAGAAAATGTTGGGCCAAGAAACAGAGATGAACCCTATTGTTCTGACCCAGCTCCCCAAACACGACAAACCCTCTGACGTGAACTCAAAAGATTCCTTTATTAGAGGTGCCGGCAGCCCGGGCAAAAAGTTTCTCTCTCAGGCTAAGGAGTCCGGCTGGCCGGAAGATGAATAGTTGTCTATTCATGCCTGCCTTTTGTCCCCAGAGCTAGGGTGGGACTTCTCTAGCAGTGGTGGCTCTTCCGTCCCAAGGACCGGCCCATAGATTTCCACTGCTCTCCTCTCCTCTGCCTTCCATGCATCCACGCGTCAAGCACTGGACCCAGCTGTTCCTCCTCTTCCCCATCAGCCACCTCCAAACCTGGGGGCTGTTGACTCTCCAACTGAGGGCTGACGGACAGCCCAGGATCTGCCTCTGTCTCTCTCTCTCTCTCTGCCAGCTCCATTGCCTCTTCTCCCTCGGAGCTCCCAGGTTGCCTTGATGCTGACTTTGACTCCCACGCCTCCTCCTCCTCCTCCGATTCGGCTGCTGGAGGGGCTGGTGGCCGATAGGCCACAACAACTGCCTCCTAAAGTTGGACATGACTGGAGAGGGCTTTACCTTTTTCCTGGAGATTTAGCACCGTATCTCAGAGAATGGAATATAGTTTATTGACCAGCTAATTTGACGCAACACCATCATTGTCTTCACCCAGTTTCAAGGCCATCCTTTTCTCGCAACAGATTCCGCAAGGACAGAAGTGTAGCAAACCAGACAAAATTAGTCTTTCGCGGCAGTTTTCTACTATATCGTTGCTGAGCTGGTAATAACGTGACTCGGTTTGCCCTCCTCTGCGTGCAAAGTGATTGGATAAACCTGAAGGATATGTATGTATGTATGTATGTATGTATGTATGTATGTATGTATGTATTTATTTATTTATTTATTTATTTATTTATTTATTTATTTATTTGGAAAGAAGACAGACATGCTGGAAAATCTTTTCTGGTTTTATTATGGACGTCTTTAATGCTGCCATGAAAACCGTCTGTCGCACAGAATGTGACTATAATATACAACATAGAAATGCAATCTAAATTACAACAAGGAATTACAAAAAAAAAAAAAGTCTCTTGTTAGAAAGAAAGCCACCTAACATGGCAGTTTTACCATCCTTTCTCCCCCTCCCTCCGAGGTCAACATACGGGCACCACTATATGAGTCGCAGCTACTGATACACCCCTTAGAACGGTTATTCTCCGAAGACTCCTAAAGTTGTTCCGAACAGAACAACACGATAAAGACTGTACAGTCCTCAAAAATAATTTATTAACACGGTTTCTAGAAAAGAAATGCTAGTCCTTTTAAAAGGTTCACTTTTTAATCCCAGGGTGCACAAGGAATGTGCTTTTCTCTCTAACCATCTAAGAATACAAAAGCCGGCTGAAGGGCTATAAGGAGGAGGTGGTGGAATCCACAACTTCTCTTCCATTGCAGACCGTGGGGACATAGACGTTTGCTGAGGCTGGAAGAGAAAGAAAGAAGGAAAAAAAAAACAGACTTTAGATGCTAGAGATGGCCACCAACAAGCTTCACATTTTTCAGAATCACAGTGGGATGTTTTTAAACCGAAGGGATCCTCCACGCATAAATATTTAAAAAGAAGGCAGGGCTTTGATAACACGGTCACCGATGCGATTTTGATTTGGTAGAGTTCATGTCCTACTCCTTGGAAATCCAGGTGTCAGTGCTGAAATGATACTTAGAATAGAAACCAGGAGACGGTGAGTTCTAGTCCTGCCTTAGGCATGGAAGCTGGCTGGGTGATTTTGGGCCGATCACCAGGAGACTGGGAGTTCTAGTCCCATCTTAGGCATGGAAGTTGGCTGGGTGACTTTGGGCCAATCAGCACGAGACTGGGAGTTTTAGTCCTGCCTTAGGCATGGAAGTTGGCTGGGTGACTTTGGGCCAATCACCAGGAGACTGGGAGTTCTAGTCCCGCCTTAGGCATGGAAGTTGACTGGGTGACTTTGAGCCAGTTGCTCACTCTCAGCCCAACTTATCTCACAGGATGTTAGCATGGGAAAATAGAAGGGAGAAGGGGCATATGTTCACTGTCTTGAGTTATTTGTAAAAATAGCAAAGTTGAGATACAGCTAAATAAGTATTTGTGATATTTCGCTGTCTTGTATGACTTTCTGGGACGGCGAGAGAGAAGTGACCAGTGCCCCAATGAAGAGAACGGTCAAAGGAAGAGAAGGCTGGAGCAACTCTATTGAATTACCTTGGGAATAGCTGGTTCCTGTCCCACTGACACTGAACCTGTTGAGGTGCAGCCTGTGAGTGACCACATTCTTCTGCGGTTGGAAGAGAACGATATGCACTTTGGGGGCAAACAAGCAGCCCAGGACAACGAAGCCACTCAGGCTGACGGAGATGCACATGGTTGTGGTCTGCACCTACACGGAGGGGAAACAAAACAATGCATGGAAAAAGTTATTGCAAAATTAGAGACGTCAGCAAAGGAGGGGCGTGAATGCTCATTCCAGATGTTGCCGACAAAAGAATGAAAGATGGACACTCTGCATCCAAGGTAGCCTTCTACTGTGTTTAGATGACAACTCCTCTCAGTGGCAACCTATGAGGTGGGAGGGCTCAACTAGCCATGGCCAACTCACCAACAGAACAACTCGCTGCAGGACAAAAGTTACACTAAGATCGAAGAAATTGGTGGAATAGAATCATTAAAGAAAGGATGCAAAAGGAAAGACAAAATGAAATCTGAATGACAAAAAATAAAATATTTTTAAAATTAATTTAAATAATGAAATGAAATGGTTGAATTGCCTCACAGAGAATTGGCCACAGTGAGTTGTTCCATGATGAGTTGGCAACAATGTGTTGACCGTGGCAAGTTGGCCGTGTTGAGTTGTCCCATTCCAGATGAGGATTTGATAGTCCTACCTGTCTCTTCCTTTGGGAACTTAATATCCAGAGGTTCATACTAAAAACCAAGGGGGATTGCCAATCTGACAGCTGCTGTCCAATAAAGCTGTAACCATTGCTAGTCTTCGGTGTCTACATAAATCATGGTTGGATGTCCTGGTTGCCCGTGACCAACCTCAAATTGCATCAATAGATCTAGAGCAATATAGCAGTCATGCTCTCACTTCTGAAGTCTATCATAGAGTTGAGTTATGGCCTACTATTTTCTTGCTGGCCCTTCTTCTTTCAGTTTATGGCAGACTGATATGGATGGGATCTACCTAGAGGACCAACGGAATTTCAGAGAAACCAGGGTCTTGGTGGGTGGAGACATCTACTTATTGGTACGAATGGAACTCGGAGTGAGGATGAATGACGTGCATTCTTGACTTTGTGTGTTTGGGTCAACGGGTGAATATTGGGGTTCTGCAAGGCTTTCTCATATTAAATCAAGGCAGTAAAATTTTGATTAGTGAAACCCGTCTATCAATTCAATGCATCAATTCACCAAATCATTTCAACTAAATGAAGTGAACTAAATCCAGAATTCATTTTCGGTGATAAAAAGCTTTTAGGTGGGGTATGCAGAAAACTTAGTTTTCTAAATTGAAAAACAATGAATCAAACAGTTAAACAGATCAATCGGTAGCATTGAATCAATGTTAAAGAATTAGAATGAATCCACACACTTCCAGCAGAACCAGTTTCAGTCTATCTTCATCTGTAGATGAAGGGAGCCCTGGTGACGCAGTGGCCAGAATGCAGCACTGACTGCCAGCAGTTTGATCCTGACAAGTTCAAGGTCGACTCAGCCTTCCGTCCTTCTGAGGTGGGTAAAATGAGGACCCAGATTGTTGGGGGCAACAGGCTGATTGTGTAAACTGCTCAGAGAGGGCTGTGAAGCACTGTGAAGTGGCCTATAAATCTGATTTAGGTTTGGGATCAGTCTTTGTCTTAGCCCAATGTACTTCACAGGACTTTGGGAAGAGAGAGTTTGCAGACGAAAAGGTGGGATACACATCTTGATAATGAATGGATGGATGAATGAGTGAATGAATGAATGAATTAAATGAAAGTCTAAAATAGAGGGGGAAAGACTTTGCTACTCATGTTTGAGTTCAGTCTCTCCCCCCTCTGGCTGAACTCCTGGCTCTACCCATCTCAAGGACACAATGTCTAATAATTTCTGCTGAAAAGTGGCATTTCTATTCCACATGTCTGTGTTCTTTGCCCTGACATTGCTGAAAATCTCTATCTGCCATAGACTATATTCACTTCAGTTATTCATTTAGCCCCGGGCTGACTTTTGAAGAGTTTGCAGTAAGTAAGCAAGCAAGCAAGTAAGTAAGTAAGTAAGTAAAGAAAGAAAGAGAGAAAGAAAGAAAGAAAGAAGAAAGAGAGCGAGAAAGAAAGAAAGGAAAGAAAGAAAGAAAGAAAGAAAGAAGAAAAGAAAGAAAGAAAGAAAGAAAAGAAAGAAAGAAAGAAAGAAAGAAAGAAAGAAAGAAAGAAAGAAAGAAAGAAAGAAAGAAAAAGAAAGAAATGTACTTTTAACAATGGGTTAGGGTTTGGCTGAAATGACGGTGGATGCCTTACCCTGTAGTCACTCGACGTCACATAAAAGATTGGCAGGAATGCCAGCCAGATAATGCAGGTTGTGTACATGGTGAATCCAATAAATTTGGCTTCGTTAAAATTCTCTGGGCACTTCCTTGTTTTGAAGGCATACACAGTGCATAAGAGGACGAGGATCACATCGTACGTTAAAGAGATGAGCATGCTGGCATCTTTGACGTTGCATTTCAAGATGACCGTCTGCCTCTTCTCCGGAAGGGTGTGTCGGCGAGTGCCCGGAGCTTCTAAAATCAGCCACACGGACACCAACACGATCTGCACCATGACGAGACTCAGGCAGATGAGGACTTGAGAGCGGGGGCTGATGAATTTCGGCCTCTGCGCCCCGTTCTTCACCCCGTTAAATATCCTGGCGATGCAGTTCGTTTTGGTCAAGAGAGCCGAGTAGCAAACGGCGAAGGACGTTCCCAGACCCAAACGGCGCAAGGTGCAAATGGCCGGAGAAGGCTTGGCGATGAAGAAGAAGGTCATGCTGTAGGAGAGGAAGACTCCGAAAAGAAGGATGTAGCACAACTCGCGGCTGGAGGCCTTCACCAAAGGCGTGTTGTTGTGCTTGATGAAAACTCCAACCACGAGGAAAGTACAAATGAAGCCCAAGCACGCGATCGTGACCGGCCCGATGGACCACGCATCTTCCCACTTGATGTAATCTTCTGGTAGGTCGTAACAGCTGGTGAGATCCAGACTGGGCCACCGTCCTGGGCCACAGTCCCTGCAGGTGAATTCGTCAGCCAGGTACTCGAAGGTCTCGCAGGGAATGCAGATCCAGCAACAGACATCTCCGGGTTGCATATTCTTCATCTCGTTGGGTGCGCAGGGGTCGCTGCACTGGGCCACGGGGACCAGGCCTCTGGCCCAGTGAATGGCATTGACCTCCAGGGTCAAGGTTTCGGCCCACTGCCCTACTTTCAGGTAGGAATATCGGCCTCCAGCTTGCTGGAAGTTGAAGACGTTGTATCGCCCGATCCCGTCACCGTAAATATCAAATTTAACGAGGTTGTCCACAGATTTTGAAGAACGGAAGGGAGCTGTGGAAACAGGAAGGAAATAGGGTTTTCCTATTACATTCATATATTGTTGTACTGTTGTACCTTTTGGATAGAATGACAAACAAAATATATGTGAGTTAGAAGAAAAAAGGCCCTGATCTAGTTAACAACTTTCTGGGACAATATAAGATGAATCGATTCTTGGTAATCGCATATAAAACAGCCCACAGCTTTTGTTTCTGATGAAAAAACAAAATTCAACAAGCTAATCTTGATGAACATGGAAGTGATTCAATGGATCAAAAAGACTCATTTATAATTAAGGTAGGCTTTAATTTATCCCACTGAATTAAAAAAAAATTTTTTTTAAGTATTCCAAGGTACTGGTCATTAGAGAAATGATCTGCCTGAAGACTCCGGGTACCTCCAAACCTATAAAGTTATAAAATATGAGGATATCACAGGCGACTTGAAGTTTAAAAGAGTTTTGCATCCAACCCCAGGATTCTGCAGTCATGGAAAACCACCGGTCTCTTTCCTTGGAAGCTGCTGTTTCAGGATTCCCAGCATCAATTGGCCTTCAAAACAGATCTTCTAAGCTGCTTTTATTGGTGCTTCATCAACTATCAAATACATTGAATACTGAGAGGTTGTTATCAATATGGGAGCTGGGAGGCTTGGAAGGGTTGGGGAAGGACCTAAATCCCATCTTATTTCACTACTGGGAGCCCTCTGTGATGATTAAACATTGGGATTCATTGTTCTTCTGCGTCTTCCTTTCCTACTAAAGCTGTTCCCTCAAACCCAGAAACACAGAGGACAATTACGAATGTACAATTCCTAAATATGAATGGTTTTCTTTTCCCCCTTACCCCCCAGTACGTAAAACTGATTATGAGACTTAGGAGACCCAATGTGATTCAAGAAACTAGAGAGAAATATTAAACAATTCTAGCTTCATTTTGGTTTATTTCTGGCTTCCAAGCCTGGTCTTCATTCATTTCAATTATTCTGTTTAGCCACGATCTCCCCAAGATCACTTCTGTCCAAAACTTGACCTTTTTGGCCAAAGATTTTGCTAGATTAACATTGAGTAATAGACATGACGGGTTCATTAAAATTAATCCCCTAAGAAGCAAGCAAGTAGAATAATTACTGCAGGCACCATGATGGCCCTCTGAGAAGTGCAAGTATTGGGAGTCATGCAGGGGTGAAATCCAGCAAGTTCTGACAGGTTCTGGAGAACCGGTGGTGGAAATTTTGAGTAGTTCGGAGAACTGGCAAATACCACCTCTGGCTGGCCCCAGAGTGGGGTGGAAAGGGAGATTTTGCAATATCCTTCCCCCAGGAGTGGGGAGGGAATGGGGATTTTGCAGTATCCTTCCCCTGCCATGCCCACCAAGCACCGCCCACAGAACCGGTAGTAAAAAAAAAAGGAACTCCACCACTGGAGTCATGGATCCATCTAAAGAAACTGAAATGACTTTTAGTAAACAGATAAGGGGGTCATCATGTTTTGAAGAAGTCAAACTAGATCATGAGCTCATAAACTCATCGCATCTTCAGGCTGGAAAGGCCAGTGAGGCCACTGAAGCCTTCAACTCCCCTGCAGGAATCCAATTTGAAGGATCTTTGACAGGTCTTGTAGCTGTTGACCTTCTCCCTGAGCTTCTCCTAAAGGAGGGGAACTTATTGCTCTTAACAAAATGATGTTTTTCTGATGTTCAACCAAAACCTAATTTAAGATCATTATTTCAGGTCCGCTGCCCTGGTTTTCTTTTTTTTATGGTCTATACAGCTGAAGAGGAACAATCCCTTCTTCTTGCATTGATATATTTAATGATTGACATGCTTATCTTTAAATAAATTCTTTTGTAACCAAGACTGTGGCTTTTTGGTCAGAAATCTCAACAGATCTAAAAGTTCCTTCTCCCTTGATCTGTGCAGAATTTCAAACTCTGCTATTGTCTCCCTCTCTCTCTCTCTCTCTCTCTCTCCCTCTCTCCCTCCCTCCCTCTCCCTCTCTTTCTCTCTCTCTCTCTCTCTGCACATCTATACACGAGACAAAGAATTTCATTTCCTCAGAACTGAATACAAAATAAATTCCCAAGAAAGTGCCCAGCAGCTGACCTGCTTTCTGAAATTCATCTGTACCCTTTCCAGAAATGTAATCCAAGCTCTCCAATCCCCTCAAAAGGCCCGCTGGATAATCCTGACAGGGAATTCTTAAAAAATCATTTTCTGTATTCCTGGTAGTTTCAGTTTCCATAGTTACAGGAAGATTCTGGGATTTTGCACCGACCAAAACTGGCAATCCCCCAAAGGCAAAAAGCAACATTACAACATCGTGTCAATCTTGACGACACCTACAAATTTAAAGAGAGGTGTTGTTTTGAGTGTCACCTTAAGGAAAAGATTTTGGACAGACTATCTTTGGCCCTTTTCCATCGGAATATGATACTTACAAAAAATGACGACAACAACGCAAGACCCCTGAGTGAAAATCGAACAAGTTGCCAACTGCACGGTTGATTGTGGATGCTATTTGGAGTTTCAGGGGAGGCTATGACTTTCCAAGGTTGTTCCTGTCACAATCTATCATCTCTTAGTCTCCTCATTAACTCCCTGCCTCCGGTTGTGTGTGCGATAGCAATTTGTAGTGGCTCATCATTAAAGGAGATACCTCATTACCCTCGCCACCTGGTTTTATTTCCAGTGCAGCCATTATGTAAATAGAGACATCACCACTAAGCATTAGGAAAGGAACACGGTCTTAAAAGATGATTAGAGTCGAAGAAGGTTGCTTCAAGGCAAGCGTCTACAGGATTCGGTCCACAGCATCAGGATTGTTGTGGCCCACCAGAAGCCAGCAGAGTTGGTGGCAGACTCGGACAGTGAGGAGGTTGGGGAGGAACATGGGCCAGTCCTGGAGTCTGGGGAAGGTTCTGACAAGGGCTCTGCATTGAAGGCAGAGAGGGGGCCAAGGCCGTCTGACAGTTGTCAGCTACCTTCGGAGTTGGAGGTAAGTGGGGCAGAAGAACAGCTGGAGCCTGTTCCCGATGTGCACATGCGCAGAGCTGCCAGGAGAAGGGAACAGCTAAAGAACAAGGGACGACTCGGGAGTAAAGCCACAGGTGGATGGTGAATGGCCTCTCCCATAAAGAGGAGCGAAAGAGGAGTGGAGTTTGCAGGGGACAATTAATTCATTTCAATAGTGTGAAGATCTGTTCATGACTCTCAGAGACTCTTTGCCAAGTATTTTCTTGTACAGCATTGCATTTGGAACAGAAATGCTCCCGGTTCGGACCAGATCGGCTGATCCAGTAGTGATGGCGGCGGGTGGTTGGAGAACCGGTAGCAAAAATCCCTGCCCCACCCCCACCTATGCCCACCCCAATCGCCCGGTCGCTTTAACGGAGCAGAACGGTGCTCGCTGGTGCCCAAATATTTCTTTCAAATCAGCTTCAAAGTCTATGGACTTTGGAGCCATGGTGGCGCAGTGGTTAGAGCGCAGTACTGCAGGCTATTTCTGCTGACTGCCGGCTGCCTGCAATTTGGCAGTTCAGATCTCACCAGGCTCAAGGTTGACTCAGCCTTCCATCCTTCCCAGGTGGGTAAAATGAGGACCCAGATTGCTGAGGGAAAGAGGCTGACTCTGTAAACCGCTTAGAGAGGGCTGTAAAAGCAACGTGAAGCGGTATATAAATCTAAGTGCTATTGCTATTTTCCTTCCTTCCTTCCTTCCTTCCTTCCTTCCTTCCTTCCTTCCTTCCTTCCTTCCTTCCTTCCTCCCTCCCTCCCTCCCTCCCTGCCTGTGGTGTTGCAGGCTAACTCTACCCACTGCCAACAGTTCAATTCTGACTGGCTGAAGGTTGACTCAGCCTTCCGCCTTCAATCTGAGGACCCAGATTGTTGGGGGCAAGAGGCTGACTGTGTAAACTACTTAGAGAGGGCTGCAAAGCACTGTGAAGTGGTATATAAGCCTATTGCTAGTGCTATTGCTATGTTTCCCTGATAATTTCTTCACGTAGAAATCTGTGTTTGGGATCCATTTGGGATGGAAAGAAAAAGCGATCAGCCACGCCACTCAGATTCTTCCTACTCGATTTGAAGCCTCCTCCCTCATCTATTAAAATGAGAGAGACACTCAGAGCCATGCGTGGGAATTTACCTCCCCCCCCCGCATTTTGAATAAAATTAGATGGGGCTCCCAAGGACATTCCACGGGAGCCAAGAGGTCAGCCACAAACACACAATGGAAGTCCATGTTAAAAGGGGCAGAGCTTCAACTGGGCAATGACGGCTGTCCTCGTGAGCGTTTGGACCCCTCACTCTGCAAAGACTCCCCCCTCCCCATCAGCGCAGATCTGTCCATTGGCCCGGAATTTATGTGTGCTGTCCGTAAATTAGGTCACATCCAACTTTGGGAGGATTTATGGCACTGAGGTGGGTTGGGCCTCTTGGGTTCCTAACGTTTGCTGACCCATATTTTAAGCCATTGATTGTATTGGGCGTATATATACATGTGTATGTAAATTGCAACACCCCGTCATATATTTTATATAAATACGTTACATTTTGGAGAATTTATTCTGTATCGAACACCGGATTCTAGTTGATTTCCTCAAACTTTGGGGGGGTTTTTTTTGTTTGCTGTTATTGTGGGGAGGGGCAATATGGTTAAAGGAGGGGAAAGAATAATCATTATTCAACTGTGTTTTCAGAAAGAGATTTGTCCTGTTTGATTCCTAATTCCCAAGTTTCCCCCTCTGAAATTTTAAGCACCGATGCCTTGGGGTTGATAAGAGCCATTTAATTTAAAGTTATTCGCGTTGGGAAACAGGTTGCACACAAAGCAGCCAGCATTGCAGGCTAATTTATACAAGCAATCAAATTCTAATTACAAAGGAAATGAAAAGCCCACATTTCCCAACCGCTTCCCTCCACCCCTGGGCCTTTTAAAGGTGATTCCTATCGCCGGCTTCTCATGCAGCCCATCGAAGGGGATGGAATCATAAACGGCCAGCGTGGTTAGTGGGCCGGCATAAATGAGAAAAGCACCGGCGGCCACTGAAATTGATAGCCTTGTTAACGTTGCCGTTGGGCCCAAGGATGCCTGAGCTTTAAGAAGGGCGAGTGGGGTTTCACTGGAGTTTTCCTATGAAAGTCAAAGGGAAACCACGATTCATGGTTTGGAGGCCAGTTTCCTTTGTCTGGCAGGGAGCTTGCTCACGGTGGGGCAGGAGGCCGGCTGTGCAGGCTCTTAAGTAGGGCTTATTTTGGGGATAGGGCTTATATTAGGCACATATATAAAAACCATGCTACGTCTTATTTTCAGGGAAACAGGGTAGATATATATAGACCTGGCCCTGTTTTAAAACCCTGTGGATCAGCTTGGTGCTCTGATACTAATACTACCTATCTCGACTTACGACCGCAATTGAGCCCAAAATTTCTGTTGCTAAGTGAGACATTTCTTAAGTGAGTTTTGTCCCATTTTACAGCCTTTCTTGCCACAGTGGTTACGTGAATTATTATTATTATTATTATTTTATTTTTATTATTATTTTATTATTATTATTATTATTTATTAAATTTTTATACCGCCCTTCTCCCGAAGGACTCAGGGCAGTGAACAGCCAAAATTAAAATACATACAATATGAAAATTAAAATAATTTAGAACATGATTAAATTAATTTGGCTTCCCCAATTTAAAACCCCTTACCCATAGAATGGCTCCAGTTGTTAAGTGAGTAACCCGGTTGTTAAGTGAATCCAGCTGCCCCTGTTGACTTTCCTTGTCAGAAGGTCACAAAAAGGGGATCGCGTGACCTTGGGACACCATCGTAAATATGAGTCAGTCGCCAAGCGTATGAATTTTAATCACGTGACCACGGGGATGCTGCAACGGTCATAAGACTGAAAAAGAGCCCTACGTCACCTTATCCAGGGCCGTTGTCACTTTGAATGGTCACTAAATGGACTGTTGTAAGTCAAGGACTATCTGTATTCACAATTTGCCAGAAAGAAAAGCAGAGTCGCCATTCCCAAGTTTCTCATGTCTGCACATGGACATGCATAGAAGAAGGCTGGCTCAGATCCAGAGCTAAAGCTCCATGTTGGGCCTCGAACTACAGTATTTCTTTAATTATTTCTTTATTTATAGCACATGTTGAGCTAGCAACCTCATTGGAAACAAGTCATTGGAAACAAGCAATAACCTTCATGCTCAACCTGTGACTTCCCCAAAGGCACCTGAGAAGCAGACGGAACTTTTGGTCCAACAGGGCTCTTATTAGTAAAATAATAATAATAGTAATAATGGAATTATTCAATTAAATTAGGATATCAATGCCTGGGAGGATTGAGTGATGAGTGAAATCTTCTCTGACCTGCTATGAACGAATGAAGGAATGAATGAAACAATTCTAGAAGTGCTAATCCTGCTTATTCTTTGCAGCAAGAGGGCAGCAAAGAACGCAGAGCATACTCATTGATGTCCAAAGTAAGCGAAACAATATTATATATATATATATATATATATAAATAATACTTTACTATTTAACTACCAGGAATGGGTAGGATCTGTAAATTGCCTTGATGAATTAAGCTAATTTTATTATCTTCTTGAGATGATTCTGTGAAGAATTCAAAGTGTGGCATCCAGTACAGGATGAAGGGAGAGATCTGACTCTCTGTTCTATTTCACATGACATAAAAACACTGATCTTTTATCTTGGGGTGGGCAGACTTCAGTCTTGTGGAAGTTACTCTTTAAAAAACCTACTTTCCCCGTTGTCCCAAAGATGCTTCTTCAACAGACAACTGGACTTATTTGTTTTTCTTTGAACATGTTTCGTTTCTCATCCAAGAGCTGAAGAAGCTTCTTGGATGAGAAGTGAAACGTCTTCAAAGAAAAAACAAGGAAGTTCAGTTGCCTCTTGAAGAAGCACCTTTGGGACATCCATGACCTGGATGACAGAGAAACAGTAACAGTAACAGAGTTGGAAGGGACCTTGGAGGTCATCTAGTCCAACCCCCTGCTCATGCGGGAGACCTCTACTAGGGATTCGAACCGCTGAACTGCCGACCTTTCTGATCGACAAGCTCAGTGTCTTAGCCACTGAGAATCTCCATCAACATTTAGTTTCCCCATTGTATCAAAAGAGAAGTATAGAACCCCCATCAAATCAAGAGCAATTCCTGATGTCTGCTTCCATGCACTTTTATATGGTTTCCCAGAAGTACTGAGATGTCCCCCACTCCAACTTTCCAATATTAGCAGTTAACATTCCTGGATTTTTATGGGTTAACCCATGTACCTAGCCCCGTTGACCTTGTTCAGCATCTGGGATCTGTCAAGGTCAACTTTGCTGCTTAAGCTATGATTCTGAACCTGGCCACCATTGGTGCAAGCCATCATTCCAGCAAACTCAGTGCAACGCACAAGACACAGCCACATAAGTTCTTCAGGTCTGCTTTGTATTCTGTGTCAGAACGGATCCTCTCACACGGACACACCCCTCAATCCGGCAGAGACCAAAGACCAGTGCATGCCATTATTTCGCTGCTCAATATTTTGCTCCACTGAATCATTTCGAGAGCAATCATGAAACCTCGGGGGGAAAATGATAGAGAAAGGCTGCCGGTGGATTCTTTCATTGCTAAAATACGGAAGGGTCGAGCCAAGGAGAAACGGAAGGTGACAGAAGGCTGAAGCAAACAATTTTTCCTGAAAAGGGTGTTAATGATGCCTTTAGCATTCATACTGATGCAGGATTTCCTGCCTTTCTTGCAATTTTTCACATGGACCTGTCAAAAATTAGACGAGAGCACCAATCTTGGGGAAGCACCTTGAACTTCAGAGCCTAACAGACTCTTTCAATTTTTAGCAACAAATACATTCAATATTTGCTGGAGAGTTATGGAAGGGGGGAGGGAATAGTTTAAATACAGAAGAATGATGATTAGGTTATGGATGGCTGGTCCTTAAGACGATACTCCTTCGTAAAGTCCCTAGGTGTGCAACTCGGTGAAATCAAAGCTGAAAGAAACGTTCGACCACTGAAGTTATTCCTATTAAGTCCAGGAAATAGACCGGTTAAAAAAAAGGCCCTGTACCTCATTTGACTATTTCTATTGTAAGACCTCAATACTACAGTGGCATTGAGGGAGAAGAAATAGTCAACTCAATTACTGGTTTTCAAAATTTCATGAAATAAGACATTTCCTTGATAAAGGAGGGTGTTTAAAAATGTTGTACAACTCTCCTCAAACTTGCAGGAAATGAAAATATTTAAAGCAAAATAACAGAGTTGCAAAGGACCTTGGAGGTCTTCTAGTCCAACCCTCTGTTCAAGCAAGAGACCCTATACAATTTCAGATAAATGGCTGTCCAATCGCTTCTTGAAAACTTCCAGTTTTGGAGCGCCCACAACTTCTGGTAGCAAGCTGTTCCACTGGTTAATTGTCCCCATTGTCAGGAAATTTCTCCTTAGTTCTAGGTTGCTTCTCTCCTTGATCAGTTTCCATCTGTTGCTTCTAGTTCTGCCTTCAGGACAGCAGCTACAATGATGTCACATGCATGATGATGATGTCATTGCTCAAATACATGTGCCAGTGTTTTTTCATCTTGGTTCAGTTTATGGTCACCTGTGATATATAGTTCTCTCTCCCTCCCTCCCTCCCTCTCTCTCTCATTTGAGTCAAGATAAAGATGTGTGTCATTTTTAGGTCAAGCCAATAAAACATTGCTAACAAGATCAATGCACTTCTCTGAAACTGATTCCTATTCAGGATTAGATTGAGATAATTTAAATATATTTAACACCTGAGTGCTGCTTTGGAAAGCTGCCTGAAAAACATTCATGGAAGTATCTAATCTTCTAACTATCGATTCTACAAAACCTACAGCAAATAAAAGGGAAAGGATGAGGCCCAGCAAAAAACGAAAGATCTCTTGAAAATAAGTTTAATAGGTCTTACTCTAAGGAAATTGACTACACATTTTCATCCTTAAAAGTTCATTTCTAGTGTATTTTTATTACTTATTTATACAACTGTGTGAAGCTTCAGTTGAGAGGTCTGATGATCCCCAAATGGAATCAAATTTCCAATCAAATGATCAAGTTGAACCAGGTGCCTTCAAATCAAATCACACACACACACTTCTCTTCCCCCAGAACCAATTGAACCGAAATCATTAACAGCATTTTAAAATTGGACCCTTTCCCCCTACTTGATTGCTGATTTGGGAGAAAGGATTTTCAAGCAAAGGTTTCTACTAAGTTTATGGTCGCAGAGATAAATCAAAATACAACTACAATTCTGTTCTACTTCACTGTGACTAAATTTGTATATTCTTCACTAATATTGTTTGCAGTTTAACTCCCTCCTAGGATGATACGCTGCAGAGGAGGGTGGCTGGGCTATTTCTAGCATAAGTAGGATGGGAAACTTTTTGGATGCTTTCTGAGATGTTCGTCTAGCTCAGGCAATGGCAATAGGGGTGGCCCGGAGAAAGGGAGGAGGAAGATGATGGTCCTGCACTGTGGTGGATCCTTCCTCAACATAGAGCAGGCTTTGACCAAACAAAAGGATGAGGAGAGAAGATAAGAAGCTGCCCAGAATCTACTAAGGCCTGCAAGGGGTTCTACTTCCACTGCACCCTATGTCTCTGTCTCTGTCTCTGTCTCTCTCTCTCTCTTTGCCCCACTTCCTAGCAATCTGAATGCAAAGGGAGCTGTCCATGGTGCTGGTGATGTTTCTGGCAAGAGGATGAAGGAGAAAGTGCTGATCCCACAACAGATGCCACCACCCAGGATGCGGTCAAAATCATTAAGATTTAATGACCTAATGGTGTGATGAAAGTCCCATTCAATGTTCGATGACCCTGGGTGGACAGCCCTATGCATCAGCAATGGTTAGCACCACCCTGACCTCTTATTGCTTCATCGCTTCTAGACTGGAAGCCAAATACCCAAAGATGAAACTCAAGGTGTCAGATCAAGGGATGATAGCTATTTAGCTGACTATCTAAGCAGCTAAATAGCCAGATAGATAGATAGATAGATAGATAGATAAATAGATAGATAGATAGATAGATAGATAATACATAGAGAATAAAATAGAATAGAAAAGAAAAATAGAATGAAATAGAATGGAATGGAATGGAATGGAATGGAATCAAATCAAATCAAATCGAATAGAATAGAATAGAATAGAATAGAATAGAATAGAATAGAGCAGAACACATCAGAACTAATAGAGAACATTTCACCAAGGGTGCTACCAGTAGTAGCATCTTTAACGGATGGATGGATAGATAGTCTAGATAGATAGGTAGATAGGTAGGTAGATAGGTAGATAGACAGACAGACACACAGATGATAGATAGATAGATAGATAGATAGATAGATAGATAGATAGATATAGATAGATAGATGATAGAGAGATAGATTTTGATTATTTTTCTTTTCCATTTAGTCACTCACCAAAGGACATTATCTAAGAGGAAATACTGTGGATATAACAGCTCTTTCCCGAAGCCTATTCAGTTGATATGATGAGAGAGTTAAAAATAACAACATTAGCTGGGTTCAGGATTCCCTCCCTTCATATTTTTTCCCCTGCAGAATCAAATTATGTGCCTGCTTACTTTATGGCTAAAAAAAAAAAAGAAATCTCACCTCAGATCCCCTGTTCTCCTTCCCTGGGCTTGTTTAAGAGCCAGGCAGTACCGTTTGCTGGCTTAAAAAAATAATAAAAATAAATGTGGTGTTCTGTTGAAGCAGGCCTCCATGGTCTGGAAATGAAGTGGGGGACGATGGAAATGAATTCTGCACATTGTTATGATTGGGAGAAAAATAATAGCTGTCAGTTATATAAGGATATGAAGAAAACCCTACACACACACTCACACACACAAAGACACACACAGCTGCCCTGTATTTTATTTCTAGAATTTCTGTTCAGAGGAAACCATTTAAAAATCTTGATTTTATCTTTTAAATTTCCAACCTTTCCTACTGTTTAGTTGTAAGGTTTAATGTAGATACAAACATACACAATATATATGACTCACACGTTTTGGTTTGTGTGATACGTCTGCCTGATATCTGATGTCTACAGAGGTATGTGTCTGTGTAGAGAAAACGAAAGAAGAAAATTGTTTTCTTTCCTTCTTTTTTCCCCTCTATAATAATAAAAAGTTAAATATCTGCTTCTTTTCAAAATCAATTGTGTTTTAGCTTTACTTCAAAGTAAATTATCATATTTTTCAAAGAAAGTCAACCACAGATTCCACCGAGGCCCCTAAATGCATTGATTTTTTTTTTTTAATTTCAGGTAGACTAGATCACTTTAAATCTTTTTAATGCTCTTTAACACTCTGTGGCTTGAATGATGTCTTTACATTTCCGGGGAGAGTTGAAAACTGGGAAAAACTGTGTGCATGAAAGGCAGATTTTTTTTTCATTTCTTTTCCCACTAAATCAAATTACATCCCAATTATGTGAGACAGAGGAACTTGGCCTGCCTTGGCATCTTGTAGATTGGCCAAAGTGAATGGAGCTAGTCATGAAACTTCACGAATACATCCGGATAAATGCTCTTGTCAAGGATACAGAATTGCTTGCTGCAGTCTTATTCCAGAAAGCTCCCCCTCCCCAGTTTCCCAGTCTAATCCAGAAGAGAGATAGAATCAAGATCATGTGAAGCATTAGTACCTCTTTGAATACTGCATCCAGTTTTGGTCATCATATTTTTAAAAAAGATGTTGAGACTCTGGAAAGAGTGCAGAGAAGAGCAACAAAGATGATGAAAGGCCTGGAGGCTAAAACATATGAAGAACGGTTGCAGGAATTGGGAATGTCTAGTCGAGTGAAAAGAAGGACTAGGGATGAACAGTCTACCAATATCAGAGGGGCTGCCACAAAGAAGAGGGGGGTCAAATTATTTTCCAAAGCACCAGACAAGACAAGAAAAAATGGTTGGAAACTAATCAAGGACAGAAGCAACCTGGGATTAAGGAGAAACTTCCTGACAGTGAGGACAATTCACCTATGGAACGACTTGCCTCCAGAAGTTGTGGATGCTCCATCACTGGAGGCTCTTAAGAAGAGACTGGACAGCCATTTTTCTGAAGTGGCATAGGGCTGTGATGGTGACCCTATGGCACATGTGCTGGAAGTGGCATGCAGAGCCAAATCTCTGGGCACGCCAGCCATGGCTCGTTGATCTTCCGGGTTCCAGCACAGGAGTGCGTGCTCATGGGGGGAGCACCAGAAACCAGAAGAGCAGCTCCTTGGTGCACATGCACAGGAGCGCAGGAAACCAGAAGACCAGGCGATAGGCATGCATGCGCCCACAGGAAACAGGAAGCTCAGCTTCCAGCATGTGCATGCATGCCAGGGAACTGCTCTTCTGGTCTCCGGTGCTGCTGCGTGTGTGCGCCAGGGAGCTGCTCTTCCAGTTTCCGGCCCTCCCCCCATGTGCGCACACGCTCCTGTTTTGGCACTCGGTTCCGAAAAGCATCGCCAACACTGGCATAGGGTCTCCTGCTCAAGCAGGGGGTTGGACTAGAAGACCTCCAAGGTGCCTCCCCACTCTGTTATTCTGTTATCCTGGGATTTCTTTGTGGTTTCCAGTCTATGTTTTAAGGAGATTCTTCTCTGCTCTGCTTTTTGAAATGAGCCAAGGTCCAGCACACTCTGCTTCCTAATGCACTAAGCATGTTTTCCAACAGCCCCATCACTATTCATAAGGAATCCTTGGCACTGCTAACCATTCCACCCATTTGCCATCTTTCTTACGCGGCCTTTTATTTATGCCTTATTTCTGAGAGCTCCTTGCTGGCTCTAGTCTGGCTTTCATTATTTTTAGGTTCTGCAAGCTTCTTTTAGAGAAACCTGGCCTGATTTCAGATGATTTCTACCATATTTAAATATATCTATTCAACTGGGAATCTTTAAAGTTTGCTGTTTTCAACAACATAAAGTTGAGGCATCTTGAACAAAAGACAGTTATTGTGCCAAAGAGATAAGCATAGAAATGCAAGGTACTTTCCTAGTTTGTTAACCCATAATTCCCAGAGCGATCTGCAAGAAATTCCCAAGGACGTTAAAAAAAAAAAAAAACTAGAGTTGTGTAGCCTTGCGTTAACTCACAGAATCACATTTGGGCAAGTTCCTAATTTGAAGAATTAACTGGAAGCTGAGCTCTTCACAAGCTGGGTATTGTGCCAAGAAATAAATCAGATGGAAAATAATTCTACCATATGCTAACAAAAGAATGAACAGTTTCAGCTAAACACTTTTTCAAAAAAGTTATGTAAACTACTCCCTGGGTTAAGAATAAGTTCCATCATGCCTAAGTCTGTTTTTAACTTGAATTTGCAGGTAGCTCAGAACTTGTACTGACAAACAGACAACGACTAAAAATGGTGGACGGAGTTGTCCTTCTTTGAGCTGACCAACTCTGAAAGCATCCAATGTGTTTTCATAAACTTCTGAAAACAGGCTGTTGGTTAAAAAGGCACAGCTTCAAGGGTTCGTGTTTGTTTAACCCAGATTTAGGGTTCAGCACATAGTGTGAAAACACTCTGACATGCCAAGTAGTTTTCACGCTCATTTGAGGCTGAAGAAGGCTCAAAAGGATAAAATACTTTATCTGACTTTCTATATTAGACAGAAGATGAGGTATCATTATAACAAGGGCCAGTTTAATGTAGAAGATAGCAATCTAGAACCCAGGAGATCTTCTGGTTCTCTCTTCTAGTTCTCTTAGGCATGGAAGTCAGTTGGATGACTTTGGATCTATCATTGCCTTCCCATCCAACTTTACCACAGACCACACAGTGTTGTTAAAGTGAAAGAAAATATAGACTAGACTAGACTAGACTAGACTAGACTAGACTAGACTAGACTAGACTAGAATAGAATAGAATAGAATAGCAGAGTTGGAAGGGGCCTTGGAGGTCTTCTAGTCCAACCCCCTATCCAGGCAGGAAACCCTACACAACTTCAGGCAAATGGTTATCCAACAACTTCTTAAAAACTTCCAGTGTTGGAGCATTTACAACTTCTGGAGGAAGTTGTTCCATTGATTAATTGTTCTAATTGTCAGGAAATTTCTCCTTAGTTCTAGGTTGCTTCCTCCCTTGATTAGTTTCCATCCGTTACTTCTTGTCCTGCCCTCAGGTGCTTTGGAGAATAGCTTGACTCCCTCTTCTTTGGGGCAGCCCCTGAGAAGGCAAGAGCATTATGTACACACCTTGATTTGCACAAAATAAAGGCAGGATAGACACTGAGCTGCCATAAGACAACTCCAGCAGTATATTTTGAAGCCAGACTCCATCTGGCATGGAGTAATACTTTAAGGGACTACAACAACAACCGGAAAAAAAATAGATTTTATTCAGCTGCAATTCTCAGCTGGTCTATATGGCACAGAAGGTGGGGACTTAGGGGGGCTGTTGTGAGTTTGCCTGGGGAGAATGTGTGCTGCAGGCCAACGACCCTATTTACTTTCTTACCTGAATGGAGTGGTTACCATGGAAATGGACTCTCAAGATGTGTGTATGTGTGTTTTTTTTTTCTCACTTTACTGGAAGTTCAGCAAAACCCCACTCTCTTTTTCCTTTCTTCTTGAAAAGAGGAGAATGGATAGAGATCAAGATGGAAAATAGGCCCCAGCCAATTTTTTTCTTTTTTAAAAAAAGAGCTATTGAGGTAAAGTGGCTGATTTCAGGAAAACAAAAATAGTACCCAGTGCAAAACCCCAATTCACGCGATAGGAGAACTCAAGTGTTGAACACTGTTGCGCAAATCAATTTCCACAAGATCTTTGCTTAACCTGCTTTATGGAACCATTCTTGTGGAAGAGTAAACAAGATGCCGTCTGTCAGGTTATGAGATGGGGATGCGGAGACCCAATTTCCCCTCCCCCCCTTAAACTCCTTTAAACCCTCAAATGTTGTGACTCAAGAAACAAATCAGTCTAACAAGGTCTTCAAATGTGGATTGTGCATTTCTGTGGGATGCAGAAGGGGAATTTTTGTTGGCTTATTTCTATTTTGAAATGTATTTGAATGTTATTTCTATTTTGCCTTTCCTGCAAGGAATTAAGGTGGGATGTGTGTTTTTTTAAAAAAAATAATTTATGAAATCTTGTGAGGTTGGTCAGGTAGAGAATGGGCCCAAACTCATCCAGGGACTTTGCTGGCTGATTGATAATCAGACGTAATCCAGACGTAGGCCAGGTTTTTTGATGTTAGGGACTACAGCTTCCCTAAATCTCAGCTAGTAGGACCAGTCATCAGAATTATGGAACCCTGCAGGCTGAAATCACACTGCCCTGCTCCAAATATTAAACTATATGTCCTTGTTGAAGGACTTTCTTTCAAGAAACATTTTGACCTGGATAAAAATGATCATTTTCACAGTTAGCTTCCACTTTAAAATATTGTCGCCACAGGTCCTTTTAGGATGGACCTTTATTTCAGAAAGCTGCCCTTTAAATTTATTTAATTTAATGCTTTTTTTTTTTTGGCTCCGCTCTTGTATATTCCTTTGTCAAGCAAAGTTATAAATAAAATAAAAAGTTCCAAATAAAATAAAAACATAAATATTTTTAGCCCTTAGGAACCCTTTTTTCCCGATTTGCTGTTTTTCAGGTTCGCCGTTCACTTTTATCCAAGGAAACACGGCTGCTGTATTTTGTAATACAGCCCTCCTTACTGTTCTGACCTCGGCTTCCTTAGAAATTAAACAGCATAAACTTGGCCCCTGCAAACCTCTTTAATTCATACGGCTGTAAATTACTTTCATTTACAGTCCGCAAAGCTTGATAAACAGTCTTTCAGAGGAAGATTATCAACACCTACCTATCTCACGTGGAACGCTGCCAAGGAGCTAATTTCCAGCCGCAGGGCAAGGCCAAACTTGGCACAGAGTCACAAACAGAGGTTTCAAATCTTGAATCGGCCAGATGAACTAATTGCTTCCTGCAAAAGCTCACATCCCATTTGCTCTTCTTTTATGTCTTATGGGAGGGGCCAAGCATCTCCAATCCTTACTCCCAAGTCGACCCTGTTTCCTTAATTGTTCCTGTCTCCTGGCAGCTCTGCGCATGCCCACACTGGGAACAGGCTCATGCTGTTCTTCTGCTGATGTCAGACTCCGGAGACTCCGGAGGCAGCAAAAAACTCCCAGATGGCCTTGGCCCCCTCTCTGCCTCTGACTCAGAACCATCGTCCGAGCCATCCCCAGACTTCAGGACTGGTCCACGCTCCTCCCCAACCTCCTCACTGTCTGAATCTGCTGCCAGCTCTGCTGGCCACTGGCGGGCCACAACACTTACGTCTTCCTTGAGAAAGGTCTTGGAAACACTCTTGACTGGCATCTTGGTGCCAAACAACGGCCATTTTAAAGGAAGCCAATCTGTGCCCAGTTTTTTCTCACTCTCTTTTGCTGCTTTGTCCCAAAATGCTGCTTGCTTTTGGGACAAAATATCTTCTGGAATGGGCACATTGGAAACAATCAATAGCTCAGAGAAACTGGTGACTTCATAAAGCCCTTATTTCATTCCTAGGAGGAGAAGGCAAACAGCTGTTAAAATAAGAGATGGTTTTGCTCCCATTATATAGGAAAGCAGGTTCCTGTTTTGTGGTTACTAAAGTTTTCACTAAAACCTTTGGAAGGGTAGCTAAAAATACAAACTGCACTGGCTCGCGTGCGGCTTTTCCTACGTGCAAATTTCATTTCTTAACTCATAACTTTTATTTTTAGTAGTGTTTTTAATGACTACTGGTGGTTCGTGGTGAACGTTTGTTATTTTAGCTGTTTAGTGCTATTTGTTGTATTTGAAATGTTCATATGGCTAGAAAACAATATTTTTTGAAAATCTGTATCACCCCAAATGGTTTAGGGTAGAGAAAATCAGTGCTAAAATAACCAGGTCATCTTTGAGCTAGAATGAAGCTTTTTAAGAATTTCTCTGGAAAGTGGGCAGTGAACCATTCCAGAGACATTCTGAAATTAACCAAAGAGAAAAGCAACCTGGAATTAAGGAGAAGTTTCCTAATGGTGAGAACAATTAACCAGTGGAACAGCTGGCCTCCAGAAATTGTGGGTGCTTCATCACGGGAGGTTTTTAAGAAGAGACTGGAGAGTCATTTGTAGAGGGTTTCCTGCCTGAGAAGGGGGTTGGACTAGAAGACCTCCAAGGTCCCTTCTAACTGTGTTATTCTGTTATTCTTGTTATCTGGATCTGGCTTTCTTTGACTGCTTAACTTTCTCTCCCTTGCCTAACTTCTCCAGAAAACAAACTCTTCCTACATAGAGAGACCAAAAAAAAAGTCCATCTGGCACCATCTCTTAAATGGCTCCCCGATTTACCTGTCTCTTCTAATCCTGCCTGTTTCCCTCCGAAGCGACATCTGTGTTTGTTTTCCTGACATTTTGTTGGATTTTGGTGGAACTGCTGGCTACCTCTTGATTTATACTGCCAGACCTCAAAATAGAACGAAAAGGCATTTGCAGTTGTTTGTCTTGGTAATTTAATCAACAGAAGCTCTTGGCTTTATCTAGTTCTGTTAAGTCCTCCCTTGCCTCAAGATAACATAAATATTTTACTCAAAGCAGTTGATTTTTACCTCACCTCAAACCCTGCTTGAACAAGACGGCCCAAGACAAAGAAGAGGCTGAATCAGTGAGAATAAACCATAACCATTTTCGAGGGAAAGCATCCGAAGAGGCTGATGGTTTACCTGTAAAGTTGACTTTGAGTAAGTAGTCTTTGTACAGCTTTTTGCCGTCCAGGTGCTTCATGCCGTCACAGAGCTTGGTTGTGTTCGGACACATTGTCCTCTGCATTTTGTGCAAAGCGTGGGCCAAGGCATACACCGCGTTGACCACAAACATGATCTTGGACTCTTGTTCGTAGTTGGAACTGTTGATAGACAAGTGCTTGTCACACACCTTTTTGTGGGTTTTCCTGTTCTGAAGGCCGCACTGGAATTTCTGCTCCCAGAAGTCCTTAAACCAGGGATTGCGATGGTTGGTATAAGGGGTGAGGCTCTGGAAGTATCGGTCAAACTCTTTGACCGGATGGGAAGCAAGCTCTAGAGTGATGGCCCCGCTGGCAACGTGTTCGTTGCCCTTGACCACGCTCTCCTGGGCCCCCCAGCCGTCACTGGCCACCCAGGTAAAGGAGACGTTGAACCGGTTGGCTGCGGCGATGAGCTCCCGAGAATCATCGCTACGCATGAACAAGACCACTACTCTGGCGTTGGGTTTCTGGAGAAGTTCTCTAATGACGCTGTCGTAGGACTTTCGGATATTGGACCGGCCGACTTTCTCGGAGGTGGCGATGCAGATGTTTCTCAGCCGGGCTTCTTGTTCGAAGGCTTCGATCCCCGTTTCTCCATAGTCTCCTTCCGAGGCCACCGTGGACACGTACGTCCAGTTGAAGAAGCGCAGGATCTCAGCCATGGCTTTGGCTTGATAGAAGTCAGGAGGCACCGTCCTGGCAAAGTAGTCATACCGGGATTTATCACTGAGCTTGGCGCTGGTGGAAGCATAGCTGATCTGAGGAATCTGGAAGAGCCGGAGCAAATTGGCCACCTGGAAAGAGAAAAAGGGCCATTAGGATGCGGAGAAAGTCCACTCGCTTTCCAGGAGTGGATCCAGAATTTGGTGAATGATCTGGACTCTTCTAGAAGACTCTGGGAGCATCTAATATGATGATCCTTGGATTCCTTCCTTCCTTCTTTCTTTTCTTTCTTCCTTCCTTCCTCCTTTTTTCTTTCTTTTTTCTTCCCTCCTTCCTTCCCTCCTTCCTTTTTCCTTCCTTCCTTCTTCCCTCCCTCCCTCCCTCCTTCCATCCTTCCTTCCTTACTCCCTCCTTTCTTTCTTTCCTTCTTTCTTTCCCTCTTCCTCCCTTTTTTCTTCCTTCCTTCCTCCCTTCCTTCCTTCCATCCTCCCTCCCTCCCTTCCTTCCTTCCTCCTTCCTTCCTTCCTTCCCTCCCTCCCTCCCTCCCTCCCTATAAAATTTCAGATTTAGAATTGAAGAGAGATAACTGACCTACCCATTTGAGAAGAATGAATGAATGAATGAATGAATGGGTAGGAATCAGAAATCCAATACAGGTTTTAGACTCTGGCTTATTAACGAAGCACAAAGCAGAAGACTTTGCTTTATTATCAGACATAATTCATAATCATGTCCTTCCTTCTTATAAAATTTCTATTTATTGTTATTTTTTTCCTCAGCAGCAGCAAAGGGGAGAGCGGATAGAATTAAATGTACCCGTATGGTATTCAGAAACCATAAATTAGTTTACCATTTTGTACAGATCCAACCGTTGAACTTCAAGAATTAGATATTCCTTTGCTGCAATGCAAATTATTGATTACATTCAATCAATGATTGCTCAATGAACTATTAGAGTATATGCTGTTTGGACTCAGGTATCGAATATTTAAATTAATATATCTGCATTTCTACAAATGTGAGAGTTAAATCTTTTAATTGCATCACTAAGATATAATAAGATTTTACTCCTGTATAACTGATTTGCTCACATTTGTGCCTGCAGGGAAATAATTGAGACAAAAATATCCTGAAAAAAAACCCCGAAGCGGTGGCTGTTTAAAAGTTACCTCCTGCCATATCCATCTTGAAAAATCACACTGCAAAAGCGATCTGAATATTCATGATTGGTTATTAAAACCCTCCAGGAAGATAAAAGCTTGAAGAACCTTGTGATGTCATCAGCAAACAGAACAACGAGACAAGAGGCCGATAATCCTTATTATCCTGATTGTATCGGCACTTCCAGCTGAGGAGCTGTTATCACCCAGCCAAGTCTTCTGGCTCTTGGACTGAAGGATGCGTTGTCAGATGGCCAATGAGCCAAAAAGAATAACTACTTAAGCTGGAGATCTGAGCCTTGTTTCTGTCAAGCATTCTTGGCCTGAAGAAGGCTAATAGCAGAAGTCAAAGTTTTGGAGGCCATCTCCTTTAATGTTTAAATTTTGGAAGGTTCCAAGTTTGATCTGCAGGATCTTCCATTAAATAATGTTAATCATGCCTGGAAAGATCTTGAGATCTTGGAGAACACATTCAGATTTTGAAATGGCTGGCCTTGAAGGAAGCATTATTCCGACCCAACATTTAGACATTTCATACTTTCTCGTAGATGATACTGAGATTATCATGAGAAACATTTAGTGGCTACCATCCCCTCCAATTCTTTTGCCTTAAACTGTGACTGCACAACCCAACCCCACCAGTCCTGATCTCATTGGGAGATCCTTAGATATTCCCTGAAACGGGTGAATGATCATGGACATGCTACATTATTTTTATGGATGGACCTGCTCACCTGTATGGAAACACTGCTGTAAGATCCTCCGATGACCCCCGCGATGAGTAACGGGGTGTTTTCTTGAACTGCATATGAGCCATCAGGACACATGTACTCTGCTTCATCCACTTTAGTCAAAGAAGCCCTGACAAACTCCAGGGACTGTTCCAAAGCATAGGTGTCTCGTGAGCAAGTATCCAAAATGTGAACTCCAAGCTTGATCCCTGGGAGCAAGTGGCTGTCTCTGTTGATCTCATCGATGGCAAACAGCATGGCCTCCAACCTCTGGATGCCTCGGTCTTCGTTGATTCGTCCACATTCTTCGGCGCCAGTGCCTTTCTCCTTGATTGGGAAGAGACCTCCCAGCACCAGGTCTCCTTCTATTTTGATTTCTTTCCTTAAAAAGTTGTGATCGCCTAACGAAAGGAAGACACTCCTGGAGAACAAAACCAGCACAAGCATAGAAAGCTTTGCCAACATCTTCATCTCCTCTTCCGGCAGCTCTAAGAAACCTTGGTAGAAACGTCAGAGGTCTTCATTCTCTCCAGCACGCAACTGCGCCGGAGGAAGAGCCATCCCATCGAGAAGGAAGGAGCAAACCAACTGGAGCTTCTGTCAGGTGCCTACAGAGATGGAAAAGGGTGAGGAAGAAAGTGAAATGCAGAACAGATCATAGACTTTTTAGAAGTGTTCACTGCAAATATCTTCAGGGTAAGTCTTCATGGGAAGCTTGGATCAAGCCCTCTAATGTGGTGACACGAGAATGACAGGATGACTATTCTTACCAGTCTGAAGTCCTCCTGGAAATGGGATGCAATGGTTTTGCATGGATGGCCAAACTCAACTGATTTGCTACTCTGAAAACAGGCCAGGTTATTGTCAACCCTGAAGTGAGCCTGGCCGAAGCCATCTTGAAGGCTTCAGGGCTGCCACACAGCAGTGGGAGTGGGGGGGGGGGGAAATAGTTAGATGGGGTTTTGTAGCCAAAAACAGTAAAGTTTTCCTGAGGGAACTGAGGACATTCTCACAGATGGCTGGCCAGAGGAGGAGCCGGTAACTCAGCAACCAGCCAGCACCTGAATTGGACAGCGTGACCAGTGACTTGGGAGGGAAAGGGAAACTTGTACTTTTAATTAGGTGAAAGCCGCGGGAAACCTCAGAGTCGGCTTTCACCAGTTTGTGCCAAAATGATGCATCCAATAAATCGTTTTTTGAGGAACTTGAGTGCCTCGGAGTTTGTTTTCTATGGGTGCAATACTTGGAGCGCTGACATCTATTGTTCATACAAACACAGTCTATTTCTGAACTTCATGAAAGATCCCAACGGTGTTTTTTTTTCTCAAAAGGCATCCAAGCTTCTTCAGTTCTTCTTCAGAACTGAAGAAGCTTCTTGGAGGAGAAGCGAAACATCTTCAAGGAATAACGAAGAAAGTCCAATTGCCTTTTGAAAAAGCAGTTTTGGAACAACCATGACCTGGATGACTGAGAAGCTCCATTGTCATGTAGGAAAGGACCTTCCTTTTGTACCATGATGCAAATCAGCTGCCCAGGAAAAGCCAATTTTCTCCATCTTGAAGGAGACCTCTGCAGTAGGTAACTCCTATTGGAGTCCGCCATGCTGCCTAACAGAGCTAGCACTTATGACACACACTGTGTGGATGTGTGTTGGGATTGCACAATTTCTAAGATGTTTTGGGTTGATAATCTGAGAATTGCACTCCCAGAACATTTTAAGGCAACAGGTTGGAGAGCAGGGCTTAATTAGGGATACACCCTTATCTTTTCTTGGTCAAACAGTTGGACAAATAAATGCCTTTCTTATTTATCTTTCCAACAAATATCTGGGGACATCTCCATAGATAAAGAGACGACCCACTCTTGCCCATTTTTGAGATCCGTGATAAATTAGTAGCTCTCAGCATATTCTGAAATATTCAAAACTGGCAAAAGCTTTCAATTCCAAGTTACTTGTTTCATAACCATCATAACTGTGAACGGTTGTTAAACGAGGCAGTTGCTAAGTGAAGACTTTAAGGGATCAAGAAAGGGCAGATTGCTAGCTATTCCCAGGTTTTGGACCTGCAGGGTTGCAAAATGGATGTGCTTGTCACATGGTAATATTCCTGGATGGTTGGTATGCCCTTTCAAGATATGGGTGAAAGATACCCTGAATGCTCCCTATGAAAAATAGATTGCAACCTGAAGGAAATAAAAAAAATAATTGGAGTGGACGAGGAACAGAATTTCTACTTAGACAGAATTTCTCTCGGAGGCTGAGCTCTTGTCTGGAGAACCTCTCAGCTATAAGGCTGTGCTTTTCTCAGGTCACGTTTATAGAAATGGACAGGAAAGCAATTCCTCTGTTTAGTTTCCTGGTTCTTTTTTTTTAAAATAATCTTTCTCTTTATTTATTTATTTATTTATTTTAGGCTTTCCCCCCTCAATGATTTCACTTGGAGAACCTACAGATCTTCTGCAGCCTGTGTTTTTCGTCAAAATGGCAATGCATTTTCAAGTCTTCCAAGAGACACACATTATTAAATTGTAAAAAGGTTGAACATAACACACTAAAATAGGCTACCTACTTTCCCTGAAGGGAAATCTATCCATCTATATCTATCTATCTATCTATCTATCTATCTATCTATCTATCTATCTATCTATCATCTATCTATCTATTATCTCTCTCTCTCTTTCTCTCTCTCTATCATCTCTCTCTCTCTCTCTCCATCTCTCTCTCTCTCATTCTCCATCCATCCATCCATCCATCCATCTATAATGTAATCTGTCTACTTACCTATCTATCATCTATCATCTCTCTTCCCTCTCTCTCTCTCTCCCTCTCCCTCTCTCTCTTTCTATGTTTATCTATCTATCTATCTATCTATCTATCTATCTATCTATCTATCTATCTATCATCTATCTATCATCTCTCTCTCTCTCTCCCTCCCTCCCCACCCCCTCTCCCTCTTGCTATCTAGCTACCTTGGTATCTATCATCTAGTAAAAAAAAAATGTAAGAGACTTTACATTTGCAATATTTCTATCTCCACTTTCCAGTATTTGGGCTGGCTCCTTTCGGAGTGAAGGAATGCCTTTCTGACATTCAGTAGCACAGGACTAAATGGTGACTCCTTTAAGTCCTGTGGATTTCAATTTTGGCTTTTCTCAGTTTCCTTCAAAGTACATAAAACTGTGGCTGCGATAGGTCAAAATCCAAACTTAAACTATTTTGTCGACAAAGGCTGTGATTTATACACGGGGTGTCCTTTGAACATGTTGGTCTGAATATTAAAAGAATGTAAAATGATTTCCAAATTCATAGGACTTAGTCGGAGAACAATAAATTCTACAAAAAGCAATAAAAATACAAATAAGTTATACAAAGGAGATGCACAGAAACATCATAACTCTTATGCCAAGAATCAGAAACTCCGCTCCAGCAGTGGATGCTGATGAATTTAGAATATATAACTTTATGGAAATAAGGCATCTGAAAGATGACTGTAGGATTGTGATTCAAATCTAAATTCAATCAGATTTTTCCAGACTGGAACCCTCACATTGGGATGATAACTCCATGAATTTTCTACCAACTAGTGTAACTGCACACGGACAGGTTCTACCTCCCACTCATGAGCCTGATGCTAGCTTAGATGATGGCCTGTGGCCTTCAGAAAGATGTTATTATTATTATTATTATTATTATTATTATTATTATTATTATTATTATTTATTGAATTTCTATACCGCCCTACTCCCGAAGGACTCAGGGCGGTGTACAGCCATGAAATAAAACACATAAATATACAAAATTTAAAATCGAATAAAATGAATTAAATAAATTTGGCTGAATTAATACCCATAATTTAAAATACCCATAATTTTAAAATACATTAAAAATTTAAAATTTACACTTAAAAGGGAGAAGATGTTCTCTTGCTGTTGTCTACTTCAGAACTGCCTTGAGAGTAAATGAGAAGGACAACAGTGTTCAGTCAACTATGGGCATCTCGTACAAGCCACGATTACATCACTGAGGACATGATGTCATTATACAGGTGAGACTCTTAAGATTCCATCACATGATGAGATCATGATAAACATCACTTCCGTGCATTGTTGAGGCTAATGAATTATGATGAATTTATGCATTCCTGCATAAATCTACTTAAATGTATGCTGTGTTGAATCCAGTGGAGTTTAGTGGGTACTTAAATTTGAGAAAAATCAAAGCTGTTATGTCCTCTGATTACAGAGAATCTGCTCAACATTAGAGAAGTAACTTCAGCAAATTAGCCAAAATTCAACACACTCGTACACTAAACACACCACACGCACAAACACCGAAGGATAGTAATTATTGCATTGCACAAATGTCGCCCCTCTGTCTTCGTTCTCACTGGTGCATGATGATGTCGCGGTTAATAGAACAAATGTTTCGCGAGCGAGTAAAAGCCACACCAAATTACATCGCGCGATCAGCCTGATTATTTTAACAGCTCTGCCAAGCGCGGCCTGACGATCGCTGGAGCTGTGGCAGGCGTTAAAAAAAAAGAGAAATAATTAAAGCAGCATGATGGATGGCGGATTCCACTTGCTTGCTTGTATGTTTCAATTGTGACTGTCACAAGAGCACATCGGCCACAAGTGCCGGGCCTGGTTATAAATCACTCAAAAGGTTTTTTTTTTCCAAGCGGTGTATCGATTTTTCCCACGTCTGCACACTCACATGTACATTTCTCCCGGGCAAGAAGCCAACAATAAAACCGAAGTGGATAAAATCCTGTGCTGTTTTGTTCAAGTTAGTAATCAAGGGAAGGTCTATTAAAAATTAGGAAGGAAACCAAGCCCAGCACCAACTTCATGACAGGCTACCTTAGTCTTATTTCTTTGGGCGATATTGGACCGTACGTGATTTATAGGATCTAAATTAGAGATTGGGTTCAGCGACAACTTCTTGTTCAAGATGCTGTTACCTGATCTTCTCAAAGGTACCTTGTGAAGTGCCATCAAGTCAGGCATGACTCCTGCAGACGGTTACGGTTCACAGCTCTTCCAAGGAGGCTTACGTGATATTCTTGATCCCATCCATCTGTCGTCTTCTCCTTCATCTCCTCACCTCCACCGCATCAAGTCAGTTCTTTCTTCTAGCATGTACTAGGACAGTGATGGTGAATCTTTTTTTCCTCGGGTGCCAAAAGTGCGCACATGTGCGCGATAGCACACGCGCGTGCCCACACCCATAATGCGCATGCACGCGCAATCCCCCCTGCTGCCCTGCCCCCCTGTGCAGGGGTGTGCAACCCCCCCACGCTCCCCTCCACCCCATGCATGCACACACGACCCCCCCCATGCCCTGTTTTGGCCTCCCTGAAGCCTTCGGAGGCCAGAAACGGCCCGTTTCCAGACTTCTGGTAGGGCCATTTTTCACCCTCCACAGTCTCTGGAGGCTTTCCTGGATCCTCCAGGAGGGCGAATACTGCCTCCCCTGCCCCTCCGGAGGCCAGAAATGGCCCATTTCCAGACTTTCAGTTTTTCACTCTCCCAGAGCCTCTGTGCAAGCCATGTACTTACCTGGCATGCAAAATGGGCTGCGTGGAGACTCCTGAGAGGGGCAGGGCGGCAAGGGCATGCGCGCGCATCTTCCACATGTGTGGCAGACCCGAAAATCAGCTTGCAGGCTGGAGGCACACATGTGCAGTGGAGCTGATCTAGGGCGACGGCTTGCGTGCCCACAGAAATGGCTCTGCATGCCACCTGTGGCACCCGTGCCACAGGTTCGCCATCACGGCACTAGGACATAGAATAATAGAATTATAGATCTGGATGTCTAAGCTAACGAATCTAAACTTAAACATCTTTTCAAGTCTATGCTTGGACAGCTCAAATGAAGAGAAACTTCCTTGGTTATACTAGTGAGTTGCCCTCCCTGCACTTAACGTTTTTCTCTCTGTCTTTCTCTAATTTGAGACATTATTCCCTGTTCTACAGCCTTGGATATTGGAAGCCAACTCTCTTCTTTTTGAGATCCCTTCAAGGGCCATCTTCTCTATCCTTATCTCAATTCCTTCAGTTTTTACTTCGGAGAAGTAAAAAGTGGCTGAATCTCATGAACTGTCATGGATCTCTAATCTCTTGGAAGCTGATGTAGGAACGACATCAAAGTTGTGGGCATTCTAATATGAGATCTTATGGAGTTCACCTATTGTGATTAAAAAAGAAATCCTTATATTTTATTTTGGAATGTGTATCGAGGCCTCTTGGAGTCCCGTATTGCTAAGCTCCAATTTTGAAAAAGGATGCAAGAGGAGGCACTGGTTATAAGCAAAGGCACAGAACAAACAACCAAGGATTTAGCTGGATCAGTGCTCTGTTAATGAAAATACCTAAAAGGACTGCCAGCTGCTATGTATTACTTTCGGCCACAGAACAGCTGTGCCTCTGTTTCAACTGGAGATAACACAATAACAGAGTTGGAAAGAGCCTTGGAGGTCTTCTAGCCCATTCTATACCCTATACCCATGATGGTGAACCTATGGCGCAAGTGCCCCAAGTGGCATGCCAAGCCATGTCGCCCAGCACTTGCCTGTTTGTCTTCTGGGTTTCTGGCGCATATGCACACATGATGATCAGCTATCCTTCGCGCACGCAAAAGTGCCAAAAACCGGTATGCACATGCACCCCAGCCAGCTGATTGTTGGGTGCGCATGCGTGCCAGAACACAGAACTTCGGCTTTTCCAGAGCGCCATCCCTTCACACTCACGGCAGTGTTGAAAACCGGTCTGTGCAAGCGCTCCAGCCAGCTGATCGTCGGGCGCACATGCGCACTAGAACCCGGAAGTTTGGCTTTTCTGGAGCGTGGCCCCAACAAGTGCGTGCATGTGATGTTTCTGAGCAACCTTTTTGGCACTCGTTGTTGAAAAGGTTCGCCATCACTGCCCTATACCATTTCAGACAAGTGGCTGTCCAGTCTCTTCTTAAAAGCCTCCAGTGATGGAGCACCCATAACTTCTGGAGGCAAGTGTTTCCACTGATGAATTGTTCTCACTGTCAGGAAATTTCTCCTTCATTCTAAGTTGCTTCTCCCCTTGGTTAATTTCCACCCGTTGCTTTTTGTCCTGCCCTCAGGTGCTTTGGAGATTAGCTTGACTCCCTCTTCTTTGGGGCAGCCCCTGAGATATTGGAACACCGCTATCATGTCTCCCCTGGTCCTTCTTTTCACTAGACTATCCATGCCCAGTTCCTGCAACTGTTCTTCATATGTTTTAGCCTCCAGTCCCCTAATCCTCTTTGTTGCTCTTCTCTGTACTCTTTCCAGAGTCAAGCAAATATGGAAATCTTGGACTGAAAAAAATTATTATCATTAAAGTTTTGCATAAAGTGAAATTTAAAGAAGACTTTTAAAGCTTTCCTCAGATCGAACATCAGCCAGAAGACATCTTTTTTAAAAAAAACCCCACAACATTTCAATATAGGCACTATGTTGAAGATATTAATAGAAGTGTAATATAGCTGAATTAAATATAGCTACCACATGTTAAAAATTTTAATCTAATTCTTGCAATTAGTGCCAGAATGGTTTCAAAGATGCTGATGATATCCTTCATTCTCAGACCAGCATCTGAATATTAGCTGATACCATTCAAGTTTAATAAATGCTATAATGGATTAATCCAAAATTAGACAGGATAGCCCCAAAGTATAGGCATTTCTGATGAGATTTTGTATTTGGTCACAGGAAGCTGCTTTTCTAAAGGGATGTAGAACAGTTTTCATTGAAAGAGAATCCTCTTGCCAATTTGTGCTCCTAATGCAATTTTTTGTTTGTTTGTGAAATCAAAGTCAGACCGACCATGGCGCTACTGCTGATTTTATGGAATCTAAAATCTCCCTTAATTACACAGAAGGCCATCAGGGTAAAATTCATGCACTGAAGGCTGGCCTTTGCAGTGGGGGGCGGGGAGGAAGAGGAGGAGGAGGAAATCAATCAATAAAGAAGGAAGGAAGGAAGGAAGGAAGGAAAGAAAGAAAGAAAGAAAAAAAGAAAGAAAGAAAGAAAGATGCTTGATTTCTGCAAATTGCAGAATACGGATAGAAGGAGCGGGAGGAGAAGAAGAAGGAAGAGGAAAGGAAGGAAGGAAGGAAGAGGAAAGGAAGGAAGGAGGGAAGAGAAAGAAAGAAAGGAAAGAAAGAAAGAAAGAAAGAAAGAAAGAAAGAAAGAAGAATGATGTTTGATTTCTGCAAATTGCAGAATACAGATAGAAGGAGGGGGAGGAGGAGGAGGAGGAAGAGGAGTATTTTTGTAAAATTAACATTGTTTTTACTTAGATAGTCCCATATCCACAGTACTAAACGATGTCAATGATCCTGAGGGAGAGTGACATTATGATAAAGAGAAGATTGCTTTTGTTAAACCATTAAATGTAATGCAACAACCAAATCTTGTAACCCCTGTGGGCATTTGGGGAAGGTGGGATCAAAGAACACGTGCCTGATGACACCCCAATTCAAGGGTGACTTCTTCTTACTTAAGACATTGTCAAATGTGAGGACAGCACCTCTGCCCCATCTTCATATGGAGCTGTTTTACAGCTGTTGCTGCTAATGAAATGTGAGGTGATCTGACACAGACGGTCCCACCCTCATCTAAGCTCCACCACCTCCAGCTTCTCTCATCCATTTGCAACTTTCTCTCTTTTCTTCCTTCACTCTCACACATGCACAGAGAGAGAGAAAAGAATAGGCTGAGTTTTCAATGCCAGTCGTGGCCCCATCAACTATCAAAGAGGCTAATTTTTGAAATGTGAATGAGCGTGAACAAGGTTTGCACGAATGTGGCTGTCATCTCGACTCTTCTGACCACCCCTGTAGATGCCCCCAGGCTCTGTTTAGATCGAGTGAAATCATCCCCCTGATTTTAGGATAAATGACGTGGCATTTTGCAACGACTTACATAGCTTTATTTAAGGACTTTTGGTGATATTAGCATGCGGCTGTATAAATGATTGTTCTATGTGCTCCCATCGGAGACACATCTATGATTTGTGGTGGAGCATGAATAATTTGTCAAGTTTTGCTGAAGATAGAGGCCAATTGTTCTGACCTAGGCTTCCCCAGCAGCATGAAGCGGAGTCCTCGTCCCAATAACCCCCTTTTATTTAATTTACAGTGAATTCCTCTCCAGCAAAGTCCTCTCCCACAGTCTTTCAAGATAGGTCACAATTACCGACCTTGATCAGGCTTGGAGAGTGACCACCGCAATACTTGGCAAGAATGCAGGAATGAACTAATTGTCTCCTGCAAAAGCCCACTTCCCCTTTCGCTCCTCTTTTATTCCCTCTGGGAGGGGCCATTCAACATCTGGCCTTACTCCCAAGTGGACCCTTGTTCTTTAGCTGTTCCCTTCATCTGGCAACTCTGCGCATGCACACACTGGGAACAGGCTCCAGCTGTTTGTCCGCCTCACTGATGTCTGACTTTGAAGGCAGCTGATAACTGGCATATGGCCCTGGCCCTCTCTCTGCCTCAGACGCAGAGCCCTCGTCAGAGCCTTCCCGAGACTCCAGGACCGGCCCATGTTCCTCCCCAACCTCCTCACTGTCCGAATCTGCTGCCAGATCCGCTGGCTATGCATAGTTTTCCCACCTGGAGGCAACCACTCTTTCATACAATGAATCAGTGCAAAATTAACGATATTATTGAATCCATATTTGGTGCATCGAAGGATCAAAATCTCCCACGGATTGTCCCAAAAGGCTTTCCCTTTCTGAAGATTAGGTTTTATTCTAGAAGGATTCAATACATATTTTCTAGTTTCAGAGCAATGATTCTCTTACCTTTCTTTTAATCTATCGTATTTACTTTGTTTTGCCACATTTGAATAATTTAGCATCTCTTAACCTTGCAGCTGTAATTATGAATAAAATAATTTAACTACGTAAATAGATTTTGGATGTAGCTGAGCAAAGCCAGCAAGGAGGCTAGGGTTAATCTTTTTGGAGTAAAGTTTTGTAACTTTACTCGTTTCTGGAACAGCTTAGCAAATTTACAAATGATCCGTGATACGTGTGAAGCAATTATCTACCTAAAGCAAAGATTAAAAGATTTAAAAAAAGGAAGATTTTTTAAAAACTGGAGACAAGGAATAAGTGTTTTGGAAGTAATGAAAATTATGTGGTTCTAAATATAATGTATAAAGTTATTAGATGTGGATGGTGAAGACGTTAATATCAATTTAATGTCTTCGTGGAATACAGACAATATGAATTCCTTAAAATTATAGCTTCTGCATTTAGAAAACAAAAAGTAATGTTAATCCTAATATCTTACTTGAATGAATTAAGCAAAAAGTGACACATAAACCTTTCAGAGAACATTATTCTTTATTTATCTAAAAACTCTGAAACAAGTGAGATCACCAATTACTTAGCAAACTGCAATCGCATCAAATTAATAGATAAATATAGAGATACTTCAACAGGGACAGAAGATCAAATATACAATGTCCTAATCATTTTTTTTCTTCTGTTCAATTGTCTCCAATTGTCATAGGCTGCTGAGGCAAGTCAGACTAACAGGAAAACAGAATAACAGATTGGAAGGGACCTTGGAGATCTTCTAGTAAAACCCCATGCTCAAGCAGGAGCACCTATACCATCCCAGACAAATGGCTGTCCAGTCCCTTCTTAAAAACCACCAGTGATGGATTGCCCACAACTTCTGAAGGCAAATTGTTCCACTGCTCAATTGTTCTCATGGTCAAGAAATTCCTCCTTAGTTCTAGATTGGATCTCTCCTTGGTTAGTTTCCACCCATTGCTTCTTGTCCTGCCTTCAGGTGCTTTGGAGAATAGGTTGACTCCCTCTTCTTTGGGGCAGCCCCTGAGATATTGGAAGACTGCTTTCATGTCACCCCTGGTCCTCCTTTTCATTAAACTAGACATACCCAGTTCCTGCAACTGTTCTTCATATGTTTTAGCCTCCAGACCCTTCATCCTCTTGGTTGCTCTGTCTGAATTTTGATCAATGCAGACCATGGGGAGGCTGCAAAGGTCGTAAGTGAGAAAAATGGTCATAAGTCACTTTTTTCAGTGCTGTTGAAACTTTGAATGGTCACTAAATGGACTGTTGTAAGTCAAGGACTACCTGTATTAGCCACGTCCAGGGTCTTCTGAACACGTAGTATGTGGTGCCAAAAGAGGTACAACTTATTCGACCGGATATTCTGCTGGTATTACCAAATGATATTCGAAAAAAACGATTTTCATGCAGCCAAGAATCGGTCTGCCCTCAGATCACTGGTTTACCCCAATCTTTCGTTTAAGAGTTTTCAATTTGTCAATTAACCCTGGAATGCCCAAGTTTATATTTGCATATAGATCAAAAAGCAAGGAAACGCGATTTCTTATTTTATAGATTCAAGTTACTCGGGATTTTAAATCTGGAAGCTTGATATATGCTTGAATATCTGGGGAGCCTGGTAGCCCATTGATTAGTCGTGCTAATTGATACTAAGTGTGATTTCTTTGGGCTGCTGGGTTTCTGTTTTTCTATGTGTGTAGGTCTTTAACCTGTTTTTAACATTGTTAGTTGCTCAGATTCACGTATTTGAGATGAGCAGCCCCATAAATTTAACAAATAACTAAAAGCTGTGCAAAAATTGAATTCGTGGAAGGGGGGGTTGTGTGGTCCCAGTCACGCCAAAGGGAATCGGGGTATTATTATTATTATTATTATTTGAAATGTTAATGAGCTCAGTACAGCTTCATGCGTTTTACACTTTAAGGATTGTGATTGCTGTACCAGTTACCTGTGAATAAAAATATGCTCCTGGCAAGTGGTAATTTATTCCAAAACCTCACAAAGCTCTGTGCTTCAGTGACCCCTGAACACATTTGTATGAAGATGAGACAGAGTTTCTCTTCTCCCAGTTCTTTTTGAAGTCTCTACAAAGATTTTTTCGGGTTGGTTGCTGCTTAGACTGCATATGGCTATTGGCAGGGCTCAGCAGGTGAGAACACCTGGCAAGAAGAGCACCTGGAAACCCAGAAGCTACCTGGGTTTGGTTGGTGCTCGGATGGAAGAACTGCAGAATTCTCCTTTTGCTTTAGATTTCAGGCATTTCTTGGTCCTTCTTAAATTCTGGTTTTCAAAATTCCATCCGTATTACTTCAATATGTAACTTAAAGTGTTGAACATACACCATAATCCACCATAAACAACAACCCTGTGAGAGACACGGACTGGCCCAAAGTCACCTAGCTGGTTTTCATGGTTAAGGTGGGACTAGAACTCCCTGACTCCTGGTGATTGGCCCAAAGGCACCCAGCTGTCTTTCATGGCTAAGACGGGACTAGAACTCACTGTCTCCTAGTGATTGGCTCATGCCTAATTGGAACTCACTAAGGCAAGTCTAGATGTTTCATTTTATATAGGAAAATCTATAAAAGTGTCGTGTAAGAACTTCCTATATCATATTGCTACCTCCTGCAACCGCCTTTGAAATCCATCGACCCTTTTCTAACTCCAACTGACTCAGCTGACAGTTAGCTGAAAAGATTCCTGTGCAGAGGCATAAGGAGCAATAAATCAATTCATCGGACCTTTGAGGGTGGACCTGGCCTTTTACGCCTGACAATCGCATTGTATATTAATTCTGTTGTTTCATGCAATTTTAGCTGTAGAAGAGGCTATTTGTAGATCCAGATTGAACTGCAGGCTCCTCGGTGCTCTCTGAGCTTGGCTGTTTTCTTGCAGAGGTTTCATGACCCAACTAGGGAACATCATCAGTGCTACAAAGGAGCACTGGATAGAGGAGGAGGAGGAGGAGGAGGAGGAGGAGGAGGAGGAGAGGAGGAGGAGGAGGAGGAGGAATGTGGAGTCCTCAGTGTTTTCTGAGCTTGGTGGATTTCTTGCAGACATTTCATGACCCAACTAGGGAACATCATCAGTGCTACAAAGGAGGAGGAGGAGGAGGAGGAGGAGGAGGAGGAGGAGGAGGGGGAGGATTGTGAAGTCCTCAGTGCTTTCTGAGCTTGGTGGATTTCTTGCAGACGTTTCATGACCCAACTAGGTAATATCATTGGTGCTAGAAGGAAGTGGGGTTTGCAAATGCCATTCCCTTCTAGAAAACAAGCTCAGAGAGCATCAAGGACTCCATAATTGTAACCGTGGCTTCATTTTTAATACTGGTTCAGGTTGGCCCATGTCCCAGTCACGGGGATAAGTAAATCAACGTGTCGGTTGGCTTGCTTGATACAAGGTGGTATTTCCAGGAATTTGATCCACTGAGTCTGCAGGACAAAGAGATCCCATGCAGACAGACCCAGTCCAAGAGAGAACTGAGACGTGGAGGTCGGATCTCTGGGGGAATTAGACTGTCACAAAATGCACACCCACCCACCCACCGACCATGCAGATTCTCACACTTGTGAATCCCCAGGAAGCAAGCGAGGTAGGGGGGGGGGGCTCCTCTTTCTAAGGCTCCCTTCTTGGCAAAAGCCGTCGTAGTCGTTCTGGAGTTCCCAGAGAGCTGGCTGGTTCTGAGCCACTGGGAGGTTGATGTGGGTGGCAGAACAAGTTTTTTTTTTTTTAACCACAACAAAACAAGTCCAAAATAAGAAAAGGTGTTCGTTTGGGGCACAACGCCCTCGATTAAGTGGAAATGGGCCCCTGCTGGCTCAGAGAAGCCAGAATAACAAGAGAGGCAGCCTGCTTGCCAGCTCTCTCCTGGGCACTTGGCTGGCTCTTCAAGAGGTTGGCGCTCTCAGCAGGGCTCACTCAGCACCCGGGCCCCATTCATCTGCTTCAACACATTTCCGCTAGCCGCTCAAAATAGGGAGGGTTGAATTGGCTGGAGGGAATGAATGAAAGGCAGAAATTGCAATGAGAGCTGGCCAAGACGGGGCCTCCAGAGTGACGGGTGGAAGGATTTTGTTGTTGTTGTTGTTGTTGTCGTCGTTGGGTGTTAAGAAAACGGACGTGTTAAGAACAGGCGACAAAAGAACCTGTGAGAAAGAGTTGTGCTCGTTGGTTCACGTCAAGGGTGTAGAATTGGTTTTCTCATCATTCCAGAAAGTGATTTGCAAAAAGACAAGGGTGCTTTATGGACACACAAACCACAAAAAGTTCTTATGTGAAACACAACACATACCATGAATATTAGCAAAGCCCCCTGGAATTCATACTTTTCAGACTCACAATGTTGCATCTCCAGGACCTGTACAGATGGCCTCAAATGCACACCGACATCACAAAGCCACAATTCTACCCTGCGTATTCAGTTCAAGCCAAAGAAACACCCCATTCCTCACAGGGAAATGAGTTTTCCTAAATACCCGTGAAGGAGAGAGGTGTAAGAGAGGCTTCCCTACTTTTTATTTTTATTTTTCTGTCCAGAAAAGAAAGAATGCAAATGTCACTTCCATTCCAATGTAAAACGTGGGAAAAGGGGTATTAAAGGTAAAGGTTCCCCTTGCACATATGTGTTAGTCGTTCCCGACTCTAGGGGGCAGTGCTCATCTCCGTTTCAAAGCCAAAGAACCAGCGCTGTCCAAAGACGTCTCGGTGGTCATGTGGCCGGCATGACTCAACGCCAAAGGCGCACGGAACGCTGTTCCCTTCCCACCAAAGGTGGTCCCTATTTTTCTACTTGCTTTTTTTACATGCTTTCGAACTGCTAGGTTGGCAGAAGCTGGGACAAGTCACGGGAGCTCACCCCGTGACGCGGCACTAGGGATTCGAACTACTGAACTGCCGACCTTCTGATCGACAAGCTCAGCATCTTAGCCACTGAGCCACTGCATCCCTTTAAAAGGGGTATTAGAGGATCCAAAAATTCACACTGGCCCAGAAATACATTGGGATGTTTATTCAATTTATTTATTCCTACTTCCAATTTATTTCCTATTTCCTTGGTTACTTTCAGACATTTTCAATCTTTTATATAAATGCTCTTAATGTAATAGAAAACAAACAGAAAGAAGAAATGATACCCAAAGTTACAAGGAAAGGATAAAAACAGAATGAAAGACAAGGCTTGTCCTGATTAGCTTGGTCGGATCTGTTCCTATCACCTTCCGTACCTGTGGCTCTAAATCAGAATCCCAGTTCCTACATAGGAGATCTCCAAGCAGGGGGGAAAAACATCACACGGATGTCAGACTGACTTTCTGATCCCACAACGTCAAGGATGAACGAAACGGAGCGAAGAAGACTGGTTGAAGCTCTCACCTCTGTGGCCTTTGCAGTTCAGGGCTTGATCCTGGTCACCTAATCAGACCATCTAACCAGCTTTGACGATCCCTGGGTTCTATTTCCTGGGCTTCGTGGGATGGGCTGCCCTTCATCTATTTGTAGCATATGACAACTTCCTCTTTGATCCGTAACATCTTGGCTAATTTAGCCTATGCTCGGAGCATTTTTCTTAATTAGTTTAATTCAGTTAATCTGCTTTAATTTAGAAAATTCATTTGCATGATTAAATTTGTCTTCATACAGATGCAGGTAACAGCAATCCTAACCCTGAAGCAAAAAATCATCAGCCTCCACCTCCTCCTCCTCCTCCTCCTCCTCCTCCTCTCCTCCTTTTCCTTCTTCTCTCTGCAAATCCCACTTCCTTCTAGCAGGATGACATTCCCCAGTTTGGTCATGAAATGTCTTCAAGAAAACCACCAAGTTCAGAGCATCAAGACCCTGCAGTCCTCCTCCCCCCTCCTCCTCCTCTTCCTCCTCCTCTTCCTCCTCCTCCTCTGCCTCCTCCTCTTCCCCCTCTTCCCCCTCTTCTTCCTCCTGCTCCTTCCCCCATTCATGTAAATAGCGGGTACAATGTTGTTGTAATAATAATAATAATAATAATAATAATTTTATTTCTATACCGCCCTTCTCCCGAAGGACTCAGGGCGGTGTTCAGCCAATTTAAAAACACAAGACACAACAATAATTAAAAATTAAAATAATTAAATAGATTTGGCTGATTTAAAACCCCAAAAATTAAAATAGAATGCAACTAAACAAAGCGATTCAAAGGAGTCCTTCCACAGACAAAGACAGTCTGGGCATTCACTCGAATAAAGGTATTTAAATATATATGTGGCAAAAAACCCGCCCCAAACCTCCCTGCTCCAAAGCAGCCTGCCATTATCACAGCAGGTAGCCGAGACAGCAGAATCGGGCACCGTGAGTGCTTGGATGAGAGATCTCCAAAGAACCCAAGACTGTCAACTCCATGGACAACTCAGAAAAACACCCAAGGAGAAGTTGCTCGCACACATTGCCAAGGAAACTACATAGTTTTTACACCCACAAAGCCACAAAAAAAATTGAGCTTGTCCAAAATGGGTGGGCAAGGGGCATGCATGTGTATTTGCAAGAATTTGTGCATCTTTGTGGTTGTACCTCTAAAGAATTGTGTATTTGCTCAGACAAAGGACCAAGCCAGTTTGGGCTAGTGGTTAAGGTGCTGACCTAGAAACCAGGAGACGGTGAGTTCTAGTCCTGCCTTAGGCACAAAGCCAACTGGGTGACTTTGAGCCAATCACTCTCTGTCAGCAGAGCCAACCTCACAAGGCTGTTGTTGTGGGGAAAATAGGAGGAGGAAGGAATATATTGTGTGTTCACCCCCTTGAGTTATTTATGAAAATAATAAAGGCAAGATACAAGAAAGAAAGGAAAAGGCAAGTTATAAGAAAGAAAGAAAAGGGAGAGAGAAAGAAAGAAAAAGAGGAAGGAAGAGAGAGAGAGAGAGAAAAGAAAGAGAGAGAAAAAAAGAAAGAAAGAAAGAGTCTTCAACGTTATCTTTCCAATCGGAGACTCTCCGGAGAGGAACAATCTTAATTACACCAAAATGGGATGATGACGGGTGAATCACCGTGTGGCATTTACTCTGTTGTAGGGACTTCATGCATGTCGAACAGATTCTGAACACAAAGCCCAGATTTTTACCTTCCTCAAGAAAATGCACCAGAGTGACTGACTTTATCTCCATTTCCCGCCTGCTATTTGTTCTCCAGCCCTACGGAGATAATCAATATATACAGTAGCAGAATCACAATCAGCCACATGATTAATTTATCTCTCTGGTCGTGGCACATTTGTAATACACATTACAAATACCCCCCACAAATACACAACGATGCAGGCGTTTCCCAGGCTTTCGGGTTTCAGCCCAGATGAGATACTGTACATATCCTGTCATATCCATCAGAATAAAAACATGGGATGCGGGAAACTGGCTGAACTCTGAAATTCATTTGATGACCATGGTGAGACGCCTCCGTCTCAGCTTCCCTTACAACACCTCGGTGGCTGCACTGATTCCCTTCATGCAAATGACTCTATAAACGCTGGAAAAAACGAAAAAGCAACATTTTTTCTGAGCCAAAGTGTTGTAAAATGGCTTCTGTGACATCCTCAGCCCAGAGAGTGAAACCATTAAGCAGCTTTGCATGGTGGACTATTAGCGTTTATCAGTGGCTCACTGAATATCATTATTTTAGTCCAGCTATATATTTATGATGGGCTGCCAGGGAGCCCCAATTTCCCCAGTTCTGTTTTGCTTAATTGCCTTTTTTTGCTGCTGCTGCTGCTGCTGCATACAGAGGTAGCATTATAGACTACAAACCCACCTTCTGAACCCATAATTCAGGGTGGTGGAAGAGTAGCTACCTCCAAGGCCACTTCTCCACAACTCTTGGCGGGTGCCAATTCTGGATCAGATTGATCGCAGGCCGTTTGCTGCTTTCAGACTCTGAGTAAATTATTTCTGGGTTTGCTCTGATATAGCTGAAATTGCAGCAAAGCTGGTATTTTCTTGTAAATCATTGCAACTTGGGAGCTCAATAGCAGTCTTTGTGGGAAAAGATGCTTTAATTGTCTGTTTCTGTCTGTCTGTCTCTCTCTCTTTCTGTGTATGTGAGAGAGACAGAGATAGAAAGAAAGCATACCACTGCCCAATTACAGTAAATCCAAATGCCTGGGAAGTTATGTGGTTGGATGGACAGACAGATGAATCAACAGTTATACAGAAACAAATTAGACAGAGAGAGAGGGAGAAGCAGAGAGGGAGAGATAAAAAGAGAGAGGTGGAGAATGAAGTGGAGAGAGAGAGAAAGAAGATAGCTGATAGATAGACAGACAGACAGACAGACAGACAGACAGACAGACAGATATAGATAGATAGATAGATAGATAGATAGATAGATAGATAGATGATAGATGATAGATGATAGATGATGATAGATGATGATAGATGATAGATGATAGATGGATGGATGGATGGATGGATGATAGGCAGGTAGGCAGGCAGGCAGATAGACAGATGGATAGACACAGACAGACAGAAAGGTTGCCAAAGAGACAATACACCTAAAAAACAGGTGGGACTTCAATCACCCCACCATAACCCGCTCTTGACTATTTTACTCTACCTTGCAGACACCTCTAGATATCTACTTAAATAGCTCCCTCTTTTTTTTTTTTTTAAGACAATGGATGTGCCATTGTTGCCAGAGTATCTTATTCATTGCTTATAAATGGTGACAAGTTGTTCCTGGGTAGTAAAAGATGGTCTCCAAGATGTCAGTTGCCTCGGTGCTCAACTGGTATCTTGTTGCCGTCCTGGGTCAAGGATCCTTTGGTGAGCTTTGCGCTCGGTTGTAGCCCATCCTTTGTATCCCCTCATTAGAGGAGACGTAAAAAGGTGTAATATCCATGGCCGACTTCAGTTGCTCTGAGGAAGCTGGCCGTCTGGCGAGCAACATTTCCACAGATATTCATTACCTTCCACAGAATTCCTCAGGGGACCTTTTGACACTCAATAGCAAGCGTTGAAACCTACCCTCCAAGACCATGAATATTATGGACTGAGAAAGTCTTGTGGGTGGGGGAACAGGAGTACCCACACGGAGGCCCAGAAATACCCAGTGGGCAGTCAAGAGTGCTCCTTTGAAGTTTCACCCCATTTTAATCATTTTAAATTAAAGTGGATTAATTAAATTTGTAAATTAAATTAAGGTGGGTGTTTGATAGCATGACCATGGATGTCTCAAAGGTGCTTTTTTTTTCAAGAGGCAACTGGACTTTCTGATTTTTTTCTTTGAAGACGTTTCCCTTCTCATCCAAGAAGCTTCTTCAGCTCTGACTGGATGGTGGGGAAGGGAAGGATTTATATTCCTTGCAGACCAAGCTGGTCATCTGCATCCTTTGAGAGGGTCATTGAGGCCACTTGGAGGTTTATCTGTGTCTGAGAATCTCCATAGAAGATGGATGCCATCTAAATTTTTGTGACATTCACATATGCCTGCAGAATGCCCTCTATAACAATATAAGTTTGGTGATTTGAAATTGGGATAGAAGGTGGGACCAATTCTTTTTCAAATGACATTCACCAGAAACAGACGTCCCATCAGCAAGTAAGCCTTTCACAGTATAAAATACTTGGTATTCCTGTTTCTTGAGCTGATTATGTTCACCCACGTCCTTAATATCAGAGAGCAATGATTTCACCAAGAGAAATTGAGAATCTAGCAATTGTGCAGTCTGAATTCACTGAACATCGTTTTGAGTTCTAAATGCTGCACGAGTTTTAATTTAAAAGCATGCAAATCCTATTTTCGAATCAAAACAAATCACACTTTTGACTAGATCAAATGGTTTTTTAATAACTTGTGCAGAAATAAGTAATTCGCTGCCATGTGCCTTCAAGTCAAGTTAAAAAATAAGGGAAATAGAAATGCCTGAGACTTTTATATATATAGATAAATCATTTTAATTGCTGGAACTCTTCCAAATAATAATTAAGACAGATGACTGCATTTAGTTTTAATTATTAATCTTTTGCAACAGAACACGATAATTACTTTTTTAAAAAAAAACTAGTGGCAATTCTTCTTGAATTAAAAACATCCCAATGGTTAAAATCTATCTGGGCAAAGATGGCATCCAGTAGATTCTCGTAGACAATTTTGCAGCTTTTTTATCACTGTTGATGAAGGTCTCTGATGATTGATCAAATTTGACTTCTAGGATTATTCATTGTGGCTTCACTTACAGGCATTAACCATGTCCTTAGAAGGGAAGCAGGTAGTCACTTAACTACTGAGTTGTGAATCTGCCTCAGTCACAGGATCCATGCCCCATCACTGTCCTTACAGTTTTATTGGGAGACAATTGCGAGATGACAATTGGTTGCTTCTTCTCCTGACCTCAGGTGCTTTGGACAATAGGTTCCCCCTCTTCTCTGGGACAGCCCCTCAAATAAAGTTCACCAAACACGTGTTGAAAAAGACAGGCCCACCGATTCTCCCAGAGAACGGTTAAACCCGTGTATTCTGTACAGTATATGATGTTGATCTATTGCCCAAACAGTGTTTTCCAATGTGCTCATAAAGCATTACATAAGCAGGCACTTCTGAAAATTGCTTGCCAAGAAAACTGCAGGGACAGAATCAAGTTGAAGAGTTAGTACTGCTTTATAAGGCCTTGGAATACAGCATCCAGTTTTGGTCATTATAATATATTCGATATAAAAAATATGTTGAATAGAATCACAGAGTTGGGAGGGACCTTGGAGGTCTTCTAGTCCAACCTCCTGCTTAGGTAGGAAACCCTACACCACTTCAGACAAATGGTTATCCAATCTCTTCTTAAAAACCTCCAGTTTTGGAGCATTTACAACTTCTGGTGGGAAGCTGTTCCACTGGTTAATTGTTCTAACTGTCAGGAAATTTCTCCTTAGTTCTAGGTTGCTTCTCTCCTTGATTAGTTTCCACCTATTGCTTCTTGTCCTGCCCTCAGATGCTTTGGAGAATAGCTTGACTCCCTCTTCTTTGGGGCAGCCCCTGAGATATTGCAACACTGCTATCATGTCTCCCCTAGTCCTTCTTTTCATCAAACTAGACATACCCAGTTCCTGCAACCGTTCTTCATCTGTTTTAACCTCCAATCATCCCCTAATCCTCTTTGTTGCTCTTCTCTGCACTCTTTCTAGAGTCTCCACATCTTTTTTACATCTTTTTTTACACTCATTGACTATAAATCCTTCCATTCCCCGCCATCCAGTCAGAGCTGAAGAAGCTTCCTGGATGAGAAGCGAAATGTCTTCAAAAGAAAGAAAACAGGAAGTCCTGCTGTCCCTCAGAAAAAAAGCACCTTTGGGACAACCAGAACCTGGATGACCGAGAATCTCTACAGTCCTTTTTCTACCACACTCCTGGAGGGGAAGAAGGAAATCTCGAACCCATAAAGAACAGCTTGTTGTGTGAAAAAGGAAAGCAACGCAAACATGTCAAGGCATTCAAACATGCAAGGAGCAGATTTCATTTGCAGCTTCATGCCCGAAGATGCACGGAACAGCCACACCAATTCAGTGAATTGTGTAAACCGGCTCTGATTTCCTTGTGTCTGATTGTGTGTGACTGGCCGTGTCAAAGCCAATCAGGAGAAGCGATTTGCGATCAGCCTGTCCTTACTAGCCGGCAGACTTTGAAATGAAGGATCCTAACCAAAGCAGAGCATTCGAGGGAAATGTTCAGGCTGGCTCTGATCTCCCGCTCATTGGATTAGGCATCCTGCCTCACTCCGGAGAGCTTAGCTGGAGCCCGGAGGGAGATGGGCTTCCAGAGCTCTGCAGATGAGCCCGTCTCTCCATCTCTCACGTTTGTAGGTCAATGAGACACGGTAAAATTAAGGAGGAGCCGGGGTAATTAAACACTTGTCAAAAAGGCCTCCATAAATCTACCCTACGTACCCTAATTGACATGCTCATCACACCTTGGGATCATAAATCAGAAAACTTTTAGGCTGAGAAGATCAATAGAGAAGGACATGTCCTATTTTTCAGGCAGCCTTTTCCCTCTTCAAGATTAAGTCTTCTTAAGGATCCTACCGCTCAGGAGTCCTTGCGGGCAATATCCTGTCATTCAGAAGGCTCTGTGTACAGTTGAAGAGGACAAGAAGCAATGGATGGAAACTAATCAAGGAGAAGTCCAGCCTAGAACTAAGGAGAAATTTCCTGGCAGGGAGAACAATCAATCAGGGGAACGGCTGCCTCCAGACGTTATGGGTGCTCCAACCCTGGAGGTTTTCAAGAAGAGATTGGACAACCATTTCTCCAGAATGGACAATTAGGGTCCCCTGATTGAATAGGGGATTGGACTAGAAGCTCTCTAAGGTCCTTTCCAACTCTGTTATTCGGAACCTAGATCATGAGTTTGAGTCCCTCCTAAATTTTATAGGTGAGTTGCAAAGAGGCACACAACGAAGGTCATCTTTGAACCAACCGTAGCTTCTCCTTCTTCAGCTCGGTCCCTTCCAGATGAGCATAGATTGGGGGTGTGGGGGGGAGGATATCTCAGAATTCCTGAGGTCACTAAGCCTACATTCTGGTAATTATGATTCCAACCCATTGCTGGGATGCAGAAGGCTGAGATATTTGAAATTCATATCAGGATATCTGTCCAAATATGAGTGCGGTGTTTTTTTCCCTTTCGAGAACATTTTTGGTGGATGCAATCAGCACAATCACAGCTAATTATTTCTGGCTCATTGCTGAAGTTCCCAAGACAGCAGAGCCACAGGTGACGGGATGAGCTTTCTCCTTTCAAAGTTAACCATGTTGATTTTTGGGGAGCGTTTGTTTGATTAGAGATAGTTGACACAGCTTGTGGGAAGTTATTTGGTATGGAGATGGAATCTCACTGGTTCCTTTGTGCTCCTCGCTTTCATCGTCTCCCCTGCTGAGTTTCATGAATGCCCCACCAAAAATATCTTACAGGAACAAAGGGTTAGGCTAGACAGACAGATGTTTTCCGTCATGATGCTTAGTCCAGAAGAACTGAAGAGTGAAGGAATGTGGGGCTTGGAATAACTTTGTTTCTCCATTGTTCTACCACTTGGGGTTTTCAAACGTAACTTTTCTAAAAGCACCAATCGCTTAGCTTCCAAAATAAGGCAGAATTCCTATCGTTATTCTGAAGTGATAGGTATAATCTTAATAAATATAAAATAATTCTATCTGTTCCACCACCCTGTAGCATCCCCTGGTACATTTTGCAAATTTTGGCATATTTTGGTTGATGTTCTATCCATCTGACCCTTCCTGATTGAAAATCTCCTTGTGATTTTAAGGTCTACTATCTGAACGGATGCACTGCCAGCCAAAGAGAAGTAAGTTGAAGTAAGGTAGTAACTCTGGAAGTACAGTGTTTACCTGCCCACCTTTGAACCTCTTATCTTGCAGGTGAAATGCCTGAGGAGAAAAAGAAAGCATTCCACTCATCTGCATCTCGTCTGGCCTTATCCTGAGGCTGTAGAGAAATTCATTTCTGCAACAGGAGAGCAGTGAGTCTATAACGGTGGTTAAAGGGCTTATTCCCAGGAGCCGTGAGAAACACATACAAGGACGGAAATCATAATCTCCTTCTAGAAATGTCAAACTTCATCCAGGAGCTAAGAAAGTTGCATTTCGGTTTTAATGATCTCTGTTGAGTTCCTTGCAGTGGCTGAAACTGCGAAGGATCCAATTATTCTCACTTTGGCACCTCTCAGTCTGGTATCACTTTGGTTCTTGTGACGGAAGCCCCGTTGAGTTTGTCAGTCTTTTCCCAATGTAAGACAGCTGGAAACTCCAGTGATAGATTTATGCTTTATCTTTGGCTTAACCCCAAGCCTTCCCCAATGCCATCCAAATGGAACGAAGTTCTTAGAATGGTAGCCCAGCAGATCAAAAAGCACCACACTGAGGAAGGCTGAGCTGCAGGGGTGGAATCCAGCAGGTTCTGACAGGTTCTGGAGAACCGGTAGCGGAAATTTTGAGTAGTCAGAGAACCGGCAAATACCACCTCTGGCTGGCCCCAGAGTAGGATGGAAATGGAGATTTTGCAATATCCTTCCCCTGCCATGCCCACCAAGCCACACCCACAGAACCGGTAGTAAAAAAAAGTTGGATTTCAGCACTGCTGAGCTGGTATGTTTTTTTGTGATCATCCCACTATCAAGCTACTAAGGAAGCCATAGAGATGAGTATGCCTAGACAAGGGAGTTTAGTTTTGTCTAAAACCACTCATTCTGAGGGCAGGATGAGAAGCAACGGGTGGAAACTCATCAAGGAGAGAAGCAACTTAGAACGAAGGAGAAATTTCCTGACACTTAGAACAATTAATCACAACTTGCCTGCAGAAGTTGTGAATGCTCCAACACTGGAAGTTTTCAAGAAGATGTTGGATAACCATTTGTCTGAAGTGGTGTAGGCTTTCCTGCCTGATCAGGGGGTTGGACTAGAAGACCTCCAAGGACCCTTCCAACTCTGTCATTCTATTCTATGTCCCTATCTTAGGTAATGGTTAGTGAGGGGTCCTTGGTGCTCTCTGAACTTGATTGGTTTCTTGCAGACGTTTCCTAACCCAAACTAGGTAACATCATCAGTTCCTTTGATGTCTGTGCTAGTCATCATTAGCGCTGATGATGTCACCTAACTTGGGTGAAGAAATGTTTGCAAGAAAGCAACCGAGCTCAGAGAGCACCAAGGGCCCCTCATCAGGGGTGGGCACTACTTACCTTTACTATCGGTTTGCAACAGGAGTGCGTGCACTTCTGCGCATACACAGATCGTCAATTATGACGTCTGGGCGGGTGGGCGGAGCCTCTGGCCACTTTTACTACCGGTTCTATAGAACCGGACAGAAGCGGGAGCAACTCACCACTGCTCCCCTGAGCTACAAATATTTTCCTGTGCTGGTTAGTGAATGCCGTGATAGGGACTAAGGTCGCTTAATCTTAGGCCTGACAGGCTTTCTTAGGGCTAAATCAATCTCTTGGAAGATTAGTTGGCTGGGTCTTCCCACTGATCCGAACAGACACGTGGGCACGGAGCCGGCATTTTGGTCTCAAATTCTGGGTCTAAACAATGGAGAGATTGTCGCTCCTTCCATGTTGAAACGGGCTTCTGTTGCTATGATCTCAGCACTGGCCATGAAATCTAATGTCAACCCAACAGTTTGCCTTAATTTGACTCCGCTAATCATATGCGTTGTGCCCTAGATTGACTGCATGTCAAAGATAATACTGTGAAATGATCAATTTGCAATTTTGAATTGCCTTTGAAGATACAGTACATTTCATCTCTCACACTGTTCCACTTGGCACAGAGTTACATTTTCAGAATGATTATGAACTTCTATTATTATTATTTCTTTTCTTTTCTTTTCTTTTTTTTAGTAAGAAGAGCTTCTGGGGGAAAGAAATCTGACTGATATTTAAGCACTACCGAGATATGAAATAATCCGATCATAATGTTTCCATGAATAATAGTTCCAGATATTTCCCTGCCTGGAAGATGGGACACCTGCAAACTTTCCTATTGTAGGCAGTGGGGTGATTATGACCCACATTATTGTCCTTTTGTGTGTGTGACTGCTTCCTTACAAATAAAAACTGGTTTTTAAAGCACAATCTAACGGGTTCCTTCCTATCACGTGCTAAACCACCCAAATTTAACCAGGTTAACAGTAATCAAACTTAACCTGTTGAATTAGTCCATCTACAAAGCCTTTCCTTGACCCCTTTGTAGGAGTCCCAGGCTGGGCTGCAAGGTTTTTAACCAATTGCATTTCTTTAAATGAATTCCGTATTTCATTATATTTGTCTATGCAAAGTCTGCATCTACAGGCAATCATCTTGTAGCTGGCCAGCACATTCAGGTTTTCAATTCATGGAGTGAAAGGGGCCATTCATATCTCACCATCTAGAGAAGTGATGCTGCCAGGATGGCACAGAGGTGAGGATGCAGTATTGCAGCTAACTCTGCCTACTGCCAGCAGTTTGAGTCTTACTGGCTCAAGGTTGGCTCAGCCTTCCATCCTTCCCAGGTCAGTGAAATGGGGACTCAGATTGTTGGGGGCAATAGGCTGACTCTATAAACCCCTTTAGAGAGGTCTGAAAGCACTGTAAAGTGGTATATAAGTCTAAGTGCTATTGCTATTGTCCTTCCTTCCTTCCTTCCTTCCTTCCTTCCTTCCTTCCTTCCTTCCTTCCTTCTTTCCTTCTTCCTTTCCTCCCTCCCTCCCTCCTTCCTCCCTCCCTCCCTCCCTGGTGGCAGCACCCCAATTAGGAGGATCTAAAATGGGCTTTTCCCAAACACATTACAAGGTAAGCGTGGAAAAACTATCCTACTGTATAAGGATGCTAATTTAATGTGTTTCTTTCCCCTCGCTCCAAACATTTTCAAATAACCATACAGTTTGATTGTGGATTACCTCAGAGACCTGGAAGCTAAAAGGGGCTGTTTAATTAATTAAGTGGAATTGAACTCATTGGCTGATGTGGGTCTAATGGTTAATTATGGAGTCATAAAATCCATGAGTTGAGAGACATCACGTCCGATCCATTGATTGGTCCAGGATTCTATGAGAGCATCTCCCTCTTTTTAGAAGCAGTAACAGTTTTATTGCCTGAATGGTTTCACCTGTGGAGTTTGTATGCGTTGCACACCAGAGCCTTGCCCCCCCCCAAAAGTCAGGTGACAACTCCACACACGGGGGAGTCAACGAGCCCAAATATGGTGCCATAAACAGTCACTTTGACGAGGAATAGCAATAAAAGAAGAATTCCTTGACATAAAGTAGAGATCGCTCACAGGGGCCTGTTTTGTCTCTTAATCCCAATATAGCTTCTGCGGGGTTTTAAAGCAGCATTAAAATGGGGACCCATTTTATACCTGCTTTTAATGAAAGGATTTTGCTCAGTTTCTGTATAAAGCTACAGGAAGGATGCTAAAGAATATTTCCAAAAACAGAAGATTTTTAAAGCTGCCTCCATAGGACACAACTAATCTGGCAATTAAAGCCAGCCTACGCAGTATGAAATGGAGATTTATAAAACAGAACGGTCTAATAAAGTCGTGATTTTCCTAGTGGGAAAGAATATTTTCCAAGTGAATAAAGAAAATTGGGTACTATCACATTGGAAATGTGGAAGAGTTGCACCCCCTTGAGCTGGTGTCCAAAGCACCTGAATGCAGAAGCAGAATGCAAGAAGCAAAGGACGGAAGCTTTATCAAAGAGAGATCCAGCCTAGAATTAAGGATAAATTTCCAGACAGTGAGTACAATTAATCAGTCAAACAGCTTGCCTCCAAAAATTGTGGGTGCTCCAGCACTGGATTTCTTTCTTTCTTTTTTAATTGATTTTCTATTAAATACATTTCTTAGTGCTTAATAAACATCTTGTTCTCTGGGCATTTAATTTGCTTAACAGTACAATTTTACATTCTTAATCTCCACCCCTTTTTTCCAACTATGGATAAAATAAATGCCATGTTTGATAATATTCTACATCTTCTTTCTGTTTAATTTTCAATGTCAATCTATCCATTTCTGCACAATCTAGTATCTTCCTGACTATCTCTTCATTGTTGTGGCTCTGCTCGCGGCCAGTGGAGCACAGCTGGCTGGAGAATTCTGGGAGTCGAAGTCCACAAGTCTTAAAGCTGCCAAGTTCGAAGACCTCTGCTCTACCTTGATGTCCCAAATTCAGGAATCTGCTCTAAATAATAGTGCGTAACTAAAGTTAAATCGAACCTTTTGAGAAATAGAGCTTTGTTGGAATTTAGAGTGGAGAGTCTTCTGCACTTCTTGGTGGGAAGAAAATTGGGCTTACTTGCTTTACTCAGAGAATTAAAGACATAAACAGAGGCACTGTGAAAGGATAAGTCTTCAGAGAAATGGTTTTTCTCTTGTTTACTCTAATTCTACCCATCCTTTTTAATATTGCTGATATGTACACACTTAGATAATTAAAACCATATTTAAAGCTGATTCCCTTGTTAAAGGGAATCAGCCGCAATCTTGAAGTCACTTTTGCTCAGAGGCTGGTTGACATAATGCAGTTTTGTTCCCTGAGTCCCGTTGACCTTAATAATAAGCACATATAGAGTATGAGAGAAACGATAAGACACAAATCACAAATATACACTGGAGCTAAGAAAAAAAAACTCTCATTTTCCCCCAACTCAGTTTGGACAAGTTGACAATCCTCGGTTGTATCAACAGAGGCATAGAAACAAAACCACGTGAAGTTTTAGTACCGCTTTATAAAGCCTTGGTAAGACCATACCTGGGAACCTGCATTCAGTTTTGGTCACCGCATTACAAAAAAGATGTTCAGACTTTGGAAAAAAAAAATGCAGAGAAGAGCAACTAAGATGATGAAAGCAGGGGTGAAATTAAAAAATTTCCTCTACCGGTTCTGTGGGCGTGGCTTGTGGGGGGGAGGTCATGTGACTGGGTGGGTGTGGCCAACTTGACATCACTCACATCGAGGGGCTCCTCACTGGCCCCTCCCCTCCCAGCCACTCCTTGTCGCGAATGGCAGGAAAATGGGGAGGGGAATATTCCTGCCTACCATCCTTCCCTCCGTCTGTGCTGAGACTGAGGAATGGATGACAGGCAGGAAAATCCCCTTCCCCATTTTCCTGCCTTTCACGAAAACGGCTCCATTCCAGCTGCTCCCCCTGTCCCCCTCCCTCCTGGGGACTACCTTAAAGGGACAGTTTGCAGCAGCTCCGTTCTGAATGGAGGGAGAAAAGTTAGCATTCTCTCTGCTGCATTTAACATTGAATTCTGTGGAATATTGAGTGGCCGGAAGAGGTGAGTGGCTACTGGCCAGGCATGGGTGGGGCCAAGGAGGGGTAATGACTACCAGTTCAGTGAACTGATGCCCATAATCCCCAGTGGTTCTCCTGAACCGGTCCAAACCGGTAGGATTTCACCCCTGGATTAAAGACCTGGAGACAAAAACATACGAAGAACGGTTGCAGGATTTGGAGTTGGCCAGTCTAGAGAAAAGAAGGACTAGGGAGGACATGATAGCAGTGTTCCAATATCTGAGGGGCTGCCACAAAGAAGAGGGGGTCAAACTATTCTCCAAAGCACCAGAAGCAGGACAAAAACAATGGATGGAAACTAACCAAGGAGAGAAGCAGCCTGAAGTTAAGGAGAAACTTCCATGCAGTGAGGACAATTAACCAATCGAACAGCTTGCCACTGGAAGTTATGGGTGCTCCATGACTGGAGGTTTTAAAGAAGAGACTGAACAGTCACTTGTCTGAAATGGTAGAGGGTCTCCTGTTGAGCAGGGAGGGCTGGACTAGAAGACCTCCAAGGCCCCTTCCAACTCTATTCTGATTCTGATTCTGGCTGTCTACACAACCCAAAATGCAGTTAGGTGGGGGGTCTTTGAACTTGTATGTGGAGGTGGGATCTGTTATTGGGCTAGAAGACCTCCAAGGCCCCTTCCAGCTCTTCTGTTATTCTATTAAAACTTGCTGGCCCTGGACTCTACTAACCCACGTCAGGAACCGAGGTTGCTCCAGGCCACTCGTGGTCTGCTCAACTCCTCACCCCGCGCACATTGTAGGCCAATCCACAAGGCCTGCCTGTTGCTCGTTGTTGGGGAAAGCCTAATTGTGCATAGAGATCACCAAAGATTCATCGCCTTAGACAGATGTGAACATGAATCAACTCTTCCCTTTCACACCTCCGCAGAACTGCAAACCTCGTGGCCAACGCTGACATCCACACATTTGTTCCTCAGTGCCCAGAAGGTGAGGAAAGGCACACACACCAAAGTATTTCGGGGGGGGGGGAACTAAAGACAATAGCCACTCTCCTTTTCTCCAGTTGGCTTGGCTTATCCCATCACAATCTATAAGGAAGGATGCTCTTCATCTGTGATCCAGACTAAAACCAGCAGAGTCCTGTGAAGTTCCAGGGGTTTTAACTTTGAAAAGCAATTTTAAGATGTTTCTTTTCTTAAATTGCCTCCCCTAAGGCACCCAGCCTTCCCAGCGTTGCCACTTCAGTGATGACTAATGAAGCGCTCAGTCGACACTCGGCGGTGAATGTGTGAAAGACGGAAAACGCTTTGTGCTTTCATCGTCTTTCTGCTCTGCATCCCAAACAGGTTCATTAGGTGATGGGAGCTGAGTCAGCAGCTCACCTGGGCGAACAAAACGCTGCCCGATGCACCTGCAGGCGGCCCTTTAACTTTGCAGCACAAGTTCCCTAAACTTCACGAAGGAGGGGACAAATGTTAAAAAATGGAGGAGTCCTTGGCGCTCTCTGAGCTTGGTGGTTTTCTTGCAGATATTTCATGATCCAACTGGGGGACAACATCAGCACTTAAGATGTTACCTAGTTGGGTCATGAAATGTCTTCAAGAAAACCTCCAAGCCAGGAGTGAAATCTACTTACCTTCCCTACCGGTTCGGAAGTGCGCGTGCCGTGTGCGCATGTTCACTCCGCTTGTGCACGTGCGTGCATCACGTGCAATTTTGGACCCTCTGCGCATGTGCAGAGGGTCAAAAACAAGTTACTTCCTGGTTAAAACCAAGAAGTAATGACGTCCGGGTGGGTGGGCGGAGACTTGCGTTGGTGCCGCTACCAGTTCGTGCGAACTGGTAGCATTTCACCCCTGCTCCAAGTTCAAAGAGCACCCGGGATCCCACAGTCCTCCTCCTCCTCCTCCTTGCAAACCCATTCCCTTTTAGCACTGATGATATTCCCTAGTTGGGTCATGAACCATCTGCAAGAATACAGCCAAGATCAGAGAGCACCAAGGACCCCACAATCCTCCTCCTCCTCCTCCTCCTCCTCCTCCTCCTCCTCCTCCTCCTCCTCCTCCTCCTCCACCTCCTTGCAAACTCATTCCCTTCTAGCACTGATGATGTTACATAATTTGGGTCATGAAACATCTGCAAAAAAATCGCCAAGCTCAGAGAGCACCCAGGACCCCTCATGTCAACCCTGAGCTACAGATAATTGTCTTTTATCAATAAAAAGATGGTTGAGAGAGAATGATCGTTTGTTCTCGAAAAGGCCCTGATGGTCTTTTGTATCATCTTCAGGGCTCCTCTTTGTCTCATTTCCTCAACAAAGGACAAAACCCTTTTGGTGTGACTTAACTTAAAAGAAAACGGCAGAGCAGAACAGCAATAAAACCCATGCATTTGATAAAGTAGCGGAAGGTTAAATTAAAGTTATTTTTTTTATTTGTGCGGTAGCTCTTCTCCATGAATATTTTGGGTTATTCAGAATAACAGAGTTGGAAGGGACCTTGGAGGTCTTCTAGTCCAACCCCCTGCTTAGGTAGGAAACTCTATACCATTTCAGACAAATGGTTATCTAATCTCTTCTTAAAAACTTCCAGTGTTGGAGCATTTACAACTTCTGCAGGCAAGTTGTTCCACTGATTAATTGTTCTCACTGTCAGGAAATTTCTCCTTAGTTCTAGGTTGCTTCTCTCCTTGATTAGTTTCCATCCATTGCTTCTTGTCCTGCCTTCAGGGGCTTTGGAGAATAGTCAGACTTCCTCTTCTTTGGGGCAGCCCCTGAGATTGGAAGACTGCTATCATGTCTCCCCTAGCCCTTCTTTTCACTAGACTAGACATTCCCAATTCCTGCAACCGTTCTTCCTATGTTTTAGCCTCCAGTTCCCTCATCATCTTTGTTGCTCTTCTCTGCACTCTTTCTAGAGTCTCCACATCTTTTTTACATCGTGGCGACCAAAACTGGACGCAGGATTCCAAGTGTGGCCTTACCAAGGCCTTATAAAGTGGTATTAACATTCTAATATTAACAATATTCCTTGGAATGGAGAGAAGAAGCTTATCATTCATGGTCATTTTGTGGACATCAACATATGACCAATCAAAAGTCACCTTTGCGGGGGTGGGAGACATGCTCTAAGCAGACATCAGGATGACAAACCCATTTCAGGTCATTGAGCTGGACTGGACTGGTGCATGCTTTGTAAAGCAGACACTTCTCCTCCAGTCAATATTCATATTTTCTGCTAAAGTTCCCATTGTGTCTAATGAAATCAAATCACAATGAATTATGAAAACTGGAGAAGCCCAGGATTGAAGAGTGACAATGCATGTTATTTGGTTTATTTCTCATTCATATGAATAAAACATGTCCTCTGGTGCCACATAATACCCCCTTTTTAAAAGAATATCCTTCACTCTCTCAGACCTATTGCTGAATTGCTTTGCGTGCTACAAGACTTTTTAAAACCCAGGAAAAAATGTCTGTACTGCAGAAAGAGCTCAAGGAAAGAAAGCTCAGAGGGAAGGAAAGAAGAAAGAGAGGGAGGGAGGAAGAAAGGAGAAAAGGAAGGGAGGGAGGGAGAAAAGAATGAAGGAGGGAAGGAGGGAAGGGAAGGGATGAGAGAGAGGGAGGGAGGGAGGGAGGAAAGAGGGAAGGAAGGAGAAAAAGAAGGGAGGGAGGGAGAAAAGAGGGGAGGGAAGGAGGAAACTTCAATAATTAATATACATAACACCATTTTGGTCATTTCTAGTGATTTTTGATGTCTATAATATTAAATTACTAGTAGTGTGCACATGCACGCATGCTACACCCACACACTCTTTCATTCTGGCATGAAGAGGTCATTGTAGGCCTTGAAAGAGTGTTAAAGAATGATTTAACTTGAATTTCAATATTGGACATTACTTTTGTTGTTCTAGTGAGCTGTCCAGTCAGGTTAGATGGGCAGCTATATGAATGAAAGAATGAATGAAAGAATGAATGAAAGAAAGAATGAATGAATGAATGAAATCGCAGCGCACACTTATGAATTTCTGCAGATCAAGATATTGTAAATGGGCATTGAAACAGGTGTAATATAAAACACTGATGGATGGAATAGTGAGCCATGCACAACCACAGCAAAATGTGTATCGGGACAATCTTTATACTTGTTAAAAGAAATTCAGGCCAAAGCACACATGCCTCTTGAGATGCCCAGCATGAAATACAACCTGTGAATGAATGAATGAATGAATGAATGAATGAATGAATGAATGAATGAATGAACAAATGAATGAATGAATTTTATTATGGTTACTGGCCACAATTGCTAGTCAGCTTGACTGCTTGGAAAAACGTTCTGATGGGCTTCCAGTCTTTGATAACCTGACTTAAATGTGCTGAGTGCCTGCTGACGACCCATCCTTAGGAGCTCCTCCCTGGAGAAGCCAAGACGTTGAAGCTGTTGTGCATGAATGGGATCCTGTGGTACTTCCTAGGGCTTTCTAAGAGAGGGAGGGTTCCTGGGAGTGCTGTTGGTTGGAGCGAGTCAGGAAAGCCAGCACCAAACCACTCGTGATCCCAGCCTCACGTGTTTTAAGAAGGTTGGCGTCAGTGGTGGGATTCAAATGTTTTTACTACCGGTTCTGTGAGTGTGGCTTGGTGGGTGGGCGTGGCAGGGGAAGGATACTGCAAAATCCCCATTTCTTCCCAATCAGCTGGGACTCGGGAGGCAGAGAAGAGATGGGGACAGGGCCAGTCAGAGGTGGTATTTACGGGTTCTCCAAACTACTCAAAATTTCCGCTACCTGTTCTCCAGAACTGGTCAGAACCTGCTGAAACCCCACCTCTGGTTGGCATTTCCACCTCTGTAGCTCATCATGATCTCCAGGCGCCCCGTGGCTTTTGAAGAGCCACCCATTGGGAACCATCTTCTTCTCATTAACCACACGCAACTCATTTGAAATCAGCCTCTTGGCTTCCTCTCCCTCTCCTCTCGGTTGTTGCAGGGACCACCCAGGGCATTTTCTGAATGAACGTGGGACGGGACTCCAACAGGATGGGCTTCCAGAACGAGCTCCATTCATCTTAAGAAGGCTTTTGACAAAGGAGGGATTTCATAAAGCGCTACGGAGAAGAACTGGGCCAGGTTCCAAGATGGAGAGCAGGGCTTCATTTACAGGCATTGAAAACTTACGAGGAAAACCTGGAGGTCTCCTAATTTAAGGAGACATGAGAGAATGAGCTGCTTTTAGGAAGTAAAACAAGGACCCCAGGCACGGAACTTTCTAGTATTAGTGGATGCTGATGGCCTCCGGCATTTTTTTCTTTTCAAATCTGGCAACTTTAGGATGGATGGACGTCAACGTTCAGAATTCCCAAGCCAGCATGAATTCTGGGAGTTGAAGTCCACATATTTAAAAGTTTGTCAAGATTGAAAAACACTAGTCTAAGGTAAATGAGAAAAGTGGGTGCAGGTATTTCCTACTTAATGTCCACAACTGAACCTGGAATTTTGGTCATATTATTGCAGTTGTTAAGTGGGTCACCACATGACCTGACTCAATTTTACAACTGTTTTTATGCTAGTAGTCTCAGTCAACAAAATAATGTCAAAGGCATCATACCAGATACCAGATCTCCGGGCCTTTCACCGTGCTCTAAAAACTTTTCTTTTCCATTAAACAGGACTGGCGTGAAACCCCACCCCCCTTTTAAGCTCTTTTTAGCTTTTTAGCTTTTTAAGTGTAAATTGGGTTTTAATTGGATTGTTTTAAATTGTGGGCCAAAGCTGTATAATTCTTTTAATTGATTTTAAACTTTGTATTGGTATGTTTTTTATCCTTGGCTGTGCACCACCCTGAGTCCAATAGGAGAAGGGCGATATATAAATTGAAATCATCATCATCATCATCATCATCATCATCATCATCATCATCACCGGGGTGAAGGGGGGGGAGCAGGAATCCCTTTGGAGACCACTCACAGACTGCAGTTAGTTCAGAATGTACCATTTGTTTATTTGGCTGAGACTTGTCACCAAGACTATAGCACAGGTTCTGCCTTGCTTTCCAGTAGGTTTCTAGACATATCTCAAAGATGTTTTTTTCAACGGGCAAACCAATCAGAATAGAGCTGAAAGGGACCTTCGAGGTCTTCTGGTCCAACCTCTTGTTCAAGCAGGAGACCGTCTACCATTTCAGACAAATGGCTATCCAGTCTCTTCTTAAACCCCCCCAGTGATGGAGCACCCACAACTTCTGGAGGCAACTTCTGTTCCACTGGTTAATTGTCCTCACTGTTCTCCTTAATTCCAGGTTGAATTTCTCCTTGATTGGTTTCCATCCATTGTTTCTTGTCCTGTCCTCTGATGCTTTGGACAATAGGCTGACCCCCTTTTATTTGTGGCAGCTCCTCAAATACTAGGACTCTGCTATCATGTCGCCCTGGTCCTTCTTTTCTTTAGACTGGCCAAACTCAAGTCCCGCAAGTGTTCTTCATGTTTTAATCTCCAGGCCTTTTTATCATCTTAATTGCTCTTCTCTGCATTTTTTCCAAATCTCAACATCTGTTTTGTAATGTGGTGACCAAAACTGGATGCAGCATTCCAGGTGTGGCCTTGCTAAGGTTTTATAAAGTGGTACTAACACTTCAGGTGATTTTGATTCTGTGCCTCTGTTTGTACCCAGGATTGTATCAGCTTTTTTGGCTGCCACCGCACACGGCTGACTCATGTTTAATCGATAGTCCACTAGGACTCCAAGGTCCCTCTCACAAGTACTGCTTTTGACTTTCTTGTTTTTTTTCCCCTTGAAAATGTTTTGCTTCTCATCCAAGATGCTTCTTCAGTTCTGAAGAATCTTCTTAAATGAGAAAGTAAATGTTTCCAAGGAAAAAATCAAGAAAATCCCGTTGCCTTTGGGACAGCCAGGACTTGTATGACTGAGGCTCTCCACAGATATTTCTAGGCATAATTCAAAGTACCATCCCCCCCTTTAAAGCCCTCTAAAGCTTCGGTCCTAGGTCCAAGGATTGTCTTCTCCAATCAGAATTGACCCACCCATTAAATTGCTTTTGGTGGCTCCCAATGGACAGGAAGTGAGAGGGTCTGTTATTCATTAAGGACACCAGTTGTACATCCTAGTTTTCCTCTGACTCCCCCAAATTACAGTAGCCCCTCTTTGCTGGCCGTCTGGGAAGAGGGTTACAATGAAAGTCTTCTGGAGGGCGTTGAGAAATTAATTGGACGGCACCATCTGTGTTGGGTTGTTTAGACTGTTTTTGCCTCGTTTGGTTTAATTCAATGTTTATCATTTGCTGTTGGCTGTTTTAACTATTATTATGCGTGACTATTTTTTTTTTTATTGTGGTAGCCACCTGGAGTTCTTGAAAATTATGTTGATCTCCAAATTTAATAAAGACAATAAAGGCATCATAAATATTCTGTTCCTGTCCCTGCCTTACAGGGGATGACTAATCTCAAACCAGGCTGCTGAATGTCTACGGAGATTCTCTGTCATCCAGGCCACGTTGTCCCAAAGGTGCTTTTTCAAGAGGCAACTGGACTTTCTGGTTTTTCTTTGAAGACATTTTGCTTCTCATCCAAGAAGCTTCTTCAGCTCTGACTGGATTCCATTCCCACCATCCAGTCAGAGCTGAGGAAGCTTCTTGGATGAGAAGTGAAACATCTTCAAAGAAAAGCCAGAAAGTCCAGCTGCCTCTTGAAAAAGCACCTTTGGGACAGGCTGCTGAATATAATTAGAGATAGAGATCATTAACAAGGCAAAGTAGCGATGTTTTCGTTCCTTATAGCTGGAGTTTAGGCTCAGTCATGGACTTCCAGATGTGAACTGCAATTCACTTTTGGGTTTTTTGGCAGCTGTACGCTAAGCATCTTGTTTCTACTGTCAGCACTTCAACCTGCATTTACTCTAGTGCTGACATAAGAAGGAGAAGCGAAGGCGTCTGGAAAGGGACAGCTGACTTTTCACCTACCTATTTTCCCTGGAGATAATGTTTCCGAGGAGATGAGATGGGAGGGGGGAATTCCTTTGAGCTGGAGTAGATTAGGATGACTTGGAAGATGGCCAATGAGTGCAGGGGAGTGGGTAACGGAAAGGGAGGGTTTGGGGCTGGAAGTCAGTGTTGGCTTCGTTTGGAGTCAGGTTAGGATGTCGTGCTCAATAAATAGGAGTTTTCTTCTTCAAAGATTTTGTTTGAAATGCATTTTATTCAAGACGACCTCGAAACTTGATATCTACTTCATCACCCATGATCTGATAGAAAATGTCTTATGAACTTTGGTTGTCTCTTGTCTACAAAATTGCCCATTAGAATATTGGATAAATCCCCAAGCATCTGCTGGAATCCTTCTGGACTCAAAAACCACCCTGGACATCTACTAATTGGTCCTCCTACCCTGTGAGCATCCTGAGAGGCAATTGTCTAGTTTGGACCAGGAAGTGATCTGATCAAAGAACAAACCCACATGTGTGTTTTCCATCTGCAGACCATTCATCCAGCATTCTGTGATGTTGAAATGTCTTTGAATATTAGTAGCTTGGGTTGGTAGTTACGTTGCTGGTTTGAGCTCTGAGCTTGGCGATTTGGTTGCAAATGTTTCATCCCCATTTGAGGAGACATCTTCAGTGTCTCACTTCCATCCAAAGTGCACTGAAAATGTCTCCTCAAATGGGGACGAAATGTTTGCAACCAAATCGCCAAACTCGGAGCTCAAACCAACCACATATTCTGTGATGTAATGGCATTATCAATAGCACTTAGACTTATGTTCCATTTCATACTTCATACAACTACATGCAACATTCTTCATACATACTTCATACAACATACTTCATACAACTGCTTTACAGCCCTCTCTAAATGGTTTACAGATTCAGCCTCTTGCCCTCAACAATCTGGTTCCTCATTTTACCCAAGAATGGAAAGGATGGAAGGCTGAGTCAACCTTGAACCAGTCAGAATCGAACTCCTGGCAGCGAGGAGAGTCAGCCTGTAATGCTGCATTCCAACCACTGGGCCACCACAGCTCAATATAAACAGATCCAATCTGTGACCTGCAACCTGAGTCACATCAGAGAACCCCTGGGGCAGGCCCTGGAGGAACATGGAAGCCATGTCAATCTGAAAATGTCAGATTTTACCCCCAAGACATGGAAATTGAAGCACTAATAATTGGGAAACTCCAATGCCAGTCTAGTCCAAGAGGTCAGAAAAGAATTCTACAAGGCAACATGGTGGATGGTTCATGAATGGACTTCCATCTGAAGCCCAAACTAACACACAGGAATTCATTGCTCCAAAGTGGGGCTCCTGGTCACACGGAAAACGTGTTGAAAGTGCATCACCGACTGCTTTGTGCTTTCTTGGCATCCATGCAGGACCCAGAACCCAGGAAAAGAAATCTCTGCAAGAACTACATCACCCTCCAGACACCTCAAGGATCATGTGATGCCATGGATGATGGTTGTGTAAATACCTACACAGACTTTTCTCCTTGGTCCCATCCGATGGAAGGCTTTTTAGGAATTGGAGAATTGCTTGCTTTCACTATTTTATTTCTTCAGGAAATTCTATGGAATTAAATCTGGGAATAGAGGGATGGGCCTTAATTAACCGACAGGGCCTGTTAAAGTGCAGTATAGGACAGGCCAGAGGTAACTGTGATGACATCCACTGATTATTAGCACATTGAGCTGACTTAGGCCAGCCTAAGTCCCAATCATTAGCATGCCGTATAACCTTCCTGTATCCATGCTTCTTCCCAGGGCTGGTTCTCAGGGGGTTCTAGTGGGTCGTTAATTTTCAAGTGCCCTGAAGCTATTTTGCTTAAAAAGAGAAAGAATTCAAAGGCAGCAATGATGTGCATTGCAGATGGGAGGATTGACCAGTCCCCAAGGCAGGAGTAGAGAGGAGTGTCCTGTAGCTGCTTCCACACTTACTCTTTGGAGCCAAAATCTAAAGCAGGGCTCTGCAAACTTGGCAACTTTAAAATTTGGCAACTTTAAGACTTGTGGACTTCAACTCCTAGAATTCCCCAGCCATCCAAGCTGAAACTATGGTTATATTGGTTGTAAACAGTGGTGAAGTTACTGTTACTACCGGTTCTGTGGGTGTGGCTTGGTGGGCGTGGCGTGGCTTGGTGGGCGTGGCTTGGTGGGCATGGCAGGAGGGAAGGATACTGCAAAATCCCCATTCCCACCCCACTCCAGTGGAAGGATACTGCAAAATCCCCATTCCCACCCCACGCTGGGGCCAGCCAGAGGTGGTATTTGCCAGTTCTCCAAACTACTCAAAATTTCTGCTGCCGATTCTCCAGAACCTGTCAGAACCTGCTGGATTTCACCCCTGGTCGTAAATCACAATTATTCCTGACTATAGATAGAGAGTGTTTATGGAGAACAATGGGACAGAGGAGGGATTTGGGTGAAAAGTAACTGGTTTAGATCAATGCATTAAGCTACAGTCTGATGACAAATAAGGTGGAGTGAGGATTTGTTTATATCTGTGTCAGATTCTTGGTACGTTTTGTGAAGTTTTTCTTGAGTTCATTTGCCTTTTCCCCTTAATTTAAATCCTCCGCCAGTTTAGTTACTCTGTGAATCTATTGAAGGGAGCAGCAGCTTCTCCTCTGAGTAACAGTCATGAGTCAAAAAGATGCTACTATGTCTTTCTGACTTGTTGCTACTGTAGGCTAATGTTTCTCTCTCCCCACAACGTGTTGCAGAAGACAGTGCATCTGTATTCCTGTTACCCTTCTCAACTTCTCATCAGTCCTACTATTTTCTACTACCTATTGGTATCTTGTGATTGATCACTTGTTGTTTGTATCTTACGACGAATGATTTATGATCCATGATCTATCACTGTGTTGTTTGTACATTGAGAGCTTATGCACAAATTTCTTGTCTGTCCAATCACACTTGCCCAATAAAGAATTCCATTCCATTCCATTCCACAGTTGCTATGCTAGGCTATGCTATGCTATCCCGTCCCGTCCCGTCCTTGTAACTTCTTCCTCTTGGGGTTTAAAACAATCTCCAACCCCCCCCAACTCTCAGGGAGTGCAGAGTTGAGTTAAATCGTGCGATTAATTCGAGATCCTTTCAGGAGGGGGGGGCTTATGGAGAGGTTAGAGAAAGCCGTGCCACCCTCTTCATGAGGATTTTAAGTCAGCAGGGGTTACTTAATGCATTAGTCCATCAAAGGAATAAATCCATCCTGATTGGTATTCTGGAAGCACATGGCCGATCGGAGAATGCTTCCTTCAAAAACAGATCTAAATAAATCCACTGGCAAGGTGGATTTAGTTCTTCATTTTAGATCTTCCTTGCCTGCCGAGGGGTAGAGCTTGGAAGGGGTTTGGGGGGTTTTTTTGGCAAAGGCTGCTGACCAAATGTTCAAGGGCTTTACGATTCCCACCCTTCTTTTGCTGCTGAGAAGCCTGAAGAATAAGCTTTGGGAAGCTGAGGCTGGCAGGCTCCGGGAGAGTGCAAATGTCCCTCCAGTTTGTGAATCTAGCAGAACAACAATGGTTCGAAAGAGGGAGCCCATTCATCAGTCCTCTCACGTCCAGCCTTGCTCTGGGCCCGGAGCTGCCCCGTAGAGTCCGGGGGGAGCTGCTATTCCCATGTCCCCTGACCCCCCCCTTAAAAGCAAGGGTGGCCAAAGGGGAGCTCACTTAGGGGGGAGCTGCATTCGGTGCAGAGGCTTCTAAAGGTCCTATGGAAAGCACCCACCGATATTTGGGGAAGCCATTTCCTCCATTTTTTAAACACAAAAGGTGAGCATTGATATTTGGGCAAAAACAAATTGAGGCTTTAAGTTATTGGGATGACTCTTTCTTTCTTTCTTTCTTTCTTTCTTTCTTTCTTTCTTTCTTTCTTTCCTTCCTTCCTTCCTTCCTTCCTTCCTTCCTTCCTTCTTCCTTTCTTCCTTCCCTCCATCCCTCCTTTTTTCCCCTTCCCTTCCCTTCCCTTCCCTTCCCTTCCCTTCCCCTCCCTCCCTCCCTCCCTCTTCTTTCTTTCTTTCTTTCTTTCTTTCTTTCTTTCTTTCTTTCTTTCTTTCTTTCTTTCTTTCTTTCTTCACTATTCATGCGTGGCTCCCAGATTTCACTATGCTGGGTTATTTATTTACTTATTTAGGAAACACATTTTTGTAGGCATCTCACCCAGTGTTTCTCAACCTTGGCAACTTGAAGATGTGTGGACTTCAACTCCCAAAGTTCCCCAGCCAGAATTCTGGGAGTTGAAGTTCATATATCTAAAGTTTGAGGAAAAGAAGGACCAGGGGTGACATGATAGCAGTGTTCCAATCTCTCAGGGGCTGCCCCAAAGAAGAGGGAGTCAAGCTATTCTCCAAAGCACCTGAGGGCAGGACAAGAAGCAATGGGTGGAAACTCATCAAGGAGAGAAGCAACTTAGAACGAAGGAGAAATTTCCTGACAGTGAGAACAATTAACCAGTGGAACACAGAAGTTGTAAATGCTCCAACACTGGAAGTTTTTAAGAAGATGTTGGATAATCATTTGTCTGAAGTGGTGCAGGGTTTCCTGCCTGGGCAGGGGGTTGGACTAGAAGACCTCTAAGGTCCCTTCCAACTCTGTTATTCTATTCTATTCTATTCTATTCTATTCTATTCTATTCTATTCTATTCTATTCTATTCTATTCTATTCTATTCTATTCTAGTGGTTAAAGCTGAAAAATACTAGGCAGTGAGTGAAAGATGAGAACTATTGATCCGCTGCCTAGTGGAACACAAAGGCCAAAAGAGAGCAGCTCCATCAAAGTGAAGCTCCCAGCTGACCCAGGCCCCACTGCCACGTCGTTCTGCCTGAGATACGTTCCCCTTCAAGCGGACTTCAACTCACAGTGATTTCACAAATCCAGCCATGTCATTTTTTTCTTCTTCTTGGCAACCACGTGAAAGTCATTTCCCTCTTCCTCCTGCTGGATTTTTCTTTCCTAAACTTTCTAATCTAGTCTACCTCCTGAAGGTTTCCTAGTGGCCTCCCATCCAACAATTGCAGAGGTTTGAACCCGCATAGCATTTGTAATTAGCGTATTTCTTGACTTGTATTTTTTGTGGGCGGTCTACTCTATTTCTTGCCACGTGTTTTAGGAGTGTGCAGGTAAGATGCCCTAAGCAGCTTCTACACACATTAATAAAATGGTATATGCGAGTCCGAAAGGAGAAGGGCGGTATAGAAATTCGAATAATAAATAAATAAATAAATATGCGCAATATTGATCCCAAGGAATGAAGGCAAATCTACGTGTCTCAGGATAATGTCCAATCTTGGGTCGGTCACTGGGACCAAAGGCTTAATTCTGAGCTTTCAGACGTATGCTGGAGCCCATCCCCAGAAAAAGTGACCAGTTTATGTGACACAGGAGAGAGAGAGAGGCGTTCCCTGGGGATGGGCTCCAGCACGAGTCCAAAATCTTGGAAAATTAAATCTCTGGTCCTGGTGAACGACTCAGATTGGATCCCGCAATATTGATCCCGTCTTGAGTATCCCCATGGTTAGTGAGTGGCAAATAAATTGAACAAATAAATAAATGAATATTGATCCCAAGTCATACAAGGAATGTTGATACTTTCTGGTGAGAAGAGAACAAGGTTCTGAATATGACATGAAGCAGATAATCAGACTTGGACTATGCTAATATTCTCTCAAGCTTAGTCATAAAAAAAGAGGGTCAGAGCTCCTTGACTAACTTTAGGTGCACCCAAACTCTAACCTACACCCCCAAAAATGAAGCTTTACAGAGAAATTCTCCAAATTTTATTATCCAGATGTATTTCACAAATCTTACCCTATAAGGGGCAAAACAAAAGTAGCTCTCTATGTCTCTGCAACAGAACCTCAGTCCAAAAACTCTTATCAGATCCACACGTGCAGGAGGACAACTCAGTCACAAAACAAACAGGCAAGTCTTCCAAATGTTTTCATCAGCAAAGACAGCTAAAGCACACAACACACACACAAAGGCACACAATGAGTGTGATAGAAGAGGGGGAAGGTGGATGCTATTCAGGACATGTTTAATCTCAGTTACAATCTTAATGGAATGTGTGAATAATCTCCAGCTAAGCCACTTATTAGATATTGTCGGCTGCTTATTCCCCCAAATGGGGATTCACGTTGTGTTTTGATCTTTGCAAAGCAAATTTAAATTCAACTGAAAGGCCCGGTTGACATATGCGCTAGGTGCCGCCCAAGATTGCAACCGAGTGGAGAAGAAATCCTCTTTCTTTCTTCTTTCTTTCTTTCTTTCTTTCTTTCTTTCTTTCTTTCTTTCTTTCTTTCTTTCTTTCACCTTCATTTCAGTTTTATGATTTGCTTGATGAAGAATTTCTGGGCGACTTGGAAACCTGCACATCATTGTGAAATCTTAAAGGGCTTTAATAAAGATTTGACCTTAATATGGATTTTGCTTTCATTACATCTAATTCTGATTGAGATGATAAATGTCAGGGCTGCAATGGATGCTTTACTACGCTTTTATTATTATTATTATTATTATTAATTAAATTTCTATACCGCCCTTCTCCAATAGGACTCAGGGCGGTGCACAGCCAAGATAAAAACAAAGCATACAAAATTTAAGAACAGTATTAAAATAATTTAAATATTTTGGCCGAAATTAAGATAACCCAATTTAAAATCAATTTAAAATTTAACTCAGGCCAGCCCAGCTTGTTGAAATAAATAGGTTTTCAGGGCCCGACGAAAAATCCGGAGGTCTGTTATTATACGTAACTCTGGGGGAAGGTTGTTCCAGAGGGTGGGCGCCGTCACAGAGAAGGCTCTCCCCCTGGGGGTCGCCAGCCGACATTGTCTGGCGGACGGCACCCTGAGGAGGCCCACTCTGTGCGAGCGTACTGGCCGGTGGGAGGCTATTGGTGGCAGAAGGTGGTCTCGTAAATACCCCGGCCCTAAGCCATGGAGCGCTTTAAAGGTGGTCACCAACACCTTGAAGCGCACCCGGAAGACCACTGGGAGCCAGTGCAGCTCGCGCAGGAGAGGTGTCACATGGGAGCGCCTCGTCGCCCCCATAATCCCCCGCGCGGCCGCGTTCTGGACCAGCTGGAGCCTCCGGGTGCACCCCAGGGGGAGCCCCATGTAGAGAGCGTTGCAGTAGTCCAGGCGGGAAATGACTAGTGCCTGAGTGACTGTGCGTAGAGAGTCCCGATCTAGAAAGGGGCGCAGCTGGCGTATCAGGCGAACCTGATAAAAAGCCCCCCTGGCCACGGCCGTCAAATGATCTTCTAAAGACAGCCGTGCGTCCAGGAGGACGCCCAAGTTGCGAGCCCTCTCCGTGGGGGCGAGTGATTCGCCCCCAATAGCCAGCGATGGCGTCAGCTGGCTATATCGGGACGCTGGAAGCCACAGCCACTCGGTCTTGGAGGGGTTGAGTCGGAGCCTGTTTCTCCCCATCCAGGCCCGCACGGCCTCCAGACACTGGGACATCACTTCAAGGGCATCGTTGGGGTGGCCTGGGGTGGAGATGTACAGCTGGGTGTCATCAGCGTACTGATGGAACTCCACCCCAAAGCCACGGATGATCTCACCCAGCGGCTTTACATAAATGTTGAACAGAAGGGGCGAGAGGACCGACCCTTGTGGCACCCCACAAGCAAGGTGCCTCGGGGTCGACCGCTGCCCCCCCGTCAACACAGATTGCGACCGGTCAGAGAGGTAGGAGGAGAACCACCGCAGAACGGTGCCCCCCACCCCCAACCCCGCCAACCGGTGCAACATGATACCATGGTCGATGGTATCAAAAGCCGCTGAGAGGTCTAACAGGACCAGGACAGAGGAGCAACCCCTATCCCGAGCCCTCCAGAGATCATCCACCAACGCGACCAATGCCGTTTCCGTGCTGTACCCAGGCCGGAAGCCGGACTGGAGCGGGTCTAGATAGACAGCTTCATCCAGGTACCGGGGAAGCTGTTGCGCCACCACACTCTCAACAACCTTCGCAACAAAGCGAAGGTTGGAGACTGGACGATAGTTAGCCAAAACAGCCGGATCCAGAGAGGGCTTCTTGAGGAGGGGCCTCACAACCGCTTCTTTCAAAGCGGCCGGCAGGACCCCCTCACTCAAAGAAGCGTTAACAATCTTCTGGAGCCAGCCTCGTGTCACCTCCCGGGAAGCCAGTACCAACCAGGAGGGACACGGGTCCAATAAACATGTGGTCGCGTTCAGCCGTCCCAGGACCCTGTCCATGTCCTCGGGAGCCACAGGATCGAACTCCCCCCAGATAACACTCTCAAGACCGGCCTCAGTCATCCCGTCCGGACATACCCAGTCAGAGGCCAGTCCTTCCCGAATCTGAGCGATTTTGTCATACAGATACTGCACAAAGTCCTCGGCTCGGCCCTGCTTGAGCTTAGCCAAAAGACAGCGAAGTCTGTGACCCCAATAAAGATTTGACTGACAGATGCTTTAAGCTAGCAAAGTACCTCAGAGTGGAGAAGTGTTTACACTATGGAGGGGCCCTGAGGATGACTCTTGGTAGAACTAAAGATGAGCCTGCCAGAATTTTGTCACTGATTGGAAAATGAAGATTGGTGCAATAAAGAAACGGTATTATTTATGGGAAGAGGGAAAACGGAAGGTGTAAAATACAGACACAACAAAGATCTCCTGCTTGAAGGAACCACTCACCGCATGGCTCATGGTGTACCATGAGGACTAGGGAGTGTTTATACAGGAAGATTTTACCCTCTCCTCTCGTCTCCTCTCCCCTCCCCTCCCTTCCCTTCCCTTCTCCTCCCCTCCCCGCCTCTCCCCTCTCCCCTCCTCCCCTTCCCCTCTTCTCTCCCTTCCCTTCCCTTTTCATTCCTTCCCTTCCCTTCCCCGCCTCTCCTCTCCCCTCCTCCCCTCCCCCTCTCCTTTCCCTTCCCCTCCCCTTCCCACCTCTCCTCTCCTTCCCCTCTCTTCTCCCTTCCCCTCCCTTCTCTTCCCTTCCTCTCCCCTCTCCACCTCTCCTCTCCTCTCTTCTCCCCTCCCCAATCTCATCTCCTCTCTTTCCCCTCTCCTCTCCCTTCCTTTCCCTTCCCTTCCCCTCCCCTTCCTGCCATTCCTCTCCCCTCCCCTCTCCTCCTCTTATTAGCTCATCAAGTTATCTTACCTCCAATGAACTTATCCTGCTTCCTCCAGCTTAGCAGCCATGGCCATCCAGGTGGGAAGACAATTTGTGATGCACAATTGCTTCTATCAGTCCCGACCGTCCCTGCCTTTATTTGCCAAGGATGACCTTCACTGAATAATAAGATCAGGAAATGCCTAAAGTTTTCTTTGGCTGAAAAGAGCCCCACCCTCCTAGTCGGGCAGTTCTTTAGAGAGGGAAAGGAGCTATGAGGTTTAAAAACAACTGGATTAAAATCGCCCATGCCAAAATCATCCATCTACTTTTAGAGAGCGAGAGAAAGAGAGAGAGGGAGGGAGGGAGGGAGGGAGAGAGGGAGAGAGGGAGAGAGAGAGAGGGAGAGAGAAGAGAAGAGATCCTAATGCACTAGGATCTCTGCTACACTAGGATCTGAGGTTTGGGATTGACAGATATCAGAAGAGATACCTGTTGGCCTTATGCATGCTTGCTGAAGAGCTTTGCCTTCAATCACTGAGAGGTGGATGAGCAAAGCTTTACTTTATGGAAGATGGGGGAAGGGGAAGCTTATGATTCAATTAATTAATGTTAATTGACTACTTCCTTGAATTTTTAGACTTATCTCTTTGTGGTTGTGGCTACAGGAAAAATAGGAAATGTATACATGCTGATACTTAGAAGTGGACTGGATCGCTTAAAAGCCACCCAGAACTGAGATCCGTCAAAACCTTTGGGTGAAGGCTAATTCACATGGTTGCTTAGCGTTGACTGTAACATTTAGTCTGCGAATGTGCCCGGTTTAACACCCTCCAGGGAGAGCATTCACTTCATTTCAAGTGCCAGCTTTCAGCATCTGCTTGCCAAGAGGCACCACACTTAAAGGATCTGCTTCCTCCCCACACCCACTTCAAATGCACTTCTACGCATGGCTTCTACTAAGTAGCAAAACGTTCTAAAGGACTTTAGAAAGCAAACTTCAAACTATGCATGCTTCTAATTTTCTTAGAAGAAGAAAAGTCTGCCTTTGTTTTCTTCTTCTTTTTAGATGTTGAGACTCTGGAAAGAGTGCAAAGAAGAGCAACAAAGATAATTAGGGGACAGTTGTTGAAATCGGGTAGGTCTAGTTTATTGAAAAGAAGGACTAGGGGTGACATGATAGAAGTGTTCCAGTATCTCAGGGGCTGCCCCAAAGAAACTAATCAAGGAGAGAAGCAACCTGGAACTAAGCAGGAATTTCCTGACAGTGAGAACAATTAACAATTAATTGGATTAATTCCAAGTGGGATCAAGTGGAATGACTGGCCTCCAGAAGTCGTGGGTGCTCCCATCACTGAAGGTTTTCAAGAAGAGCCTGGACAGCCATTTGTCCAGAATGATAGACTGTAGTGTAGAGTCTCCATCTAGAACAGGGGTTTGGATCGGAAAACCTCCAAGGATTCTTCCTTGTTATTCTGCTAAAAAATATCCCTCCTCCCAGCTGGGTGTTCCATCACAGGAGGATTTTAAGAAGAGATTGGACAACCATTTGTCTGAAATGGTCTAGGGATTGCTGCCTAAGCAAGGGGTTGGACTAGAAGACCTCCAAGGTCCCTTCCAACTCTGTGATTCTGTTATTATCTCCCAATTTAGCCTGAAGTACCCAGGGGGATCTTCTACTCCAGAACCAAGAAGATATTACAGATAAACCCGGGCCATGCATACTCTATCATGCTATAACTTTAGAATTTCTTGGTCATACTTATTTTTATTTATATTGGTCTCCATTTAATCGGATTTGAAGGGAACAAAATCTTGCCTTTCTCTTTGTAAAAATATACAAAAGTATGAAGGCTATTGCTTAATGCATTGTAAGCCGCCCTGAGTCTCTGGAGAAGGGCGGCATATAAATCAATTTTTTTAAAAAAAATCTTGCCTTTCTCTATGACAGTTGACCTTAAAGCCATGGATAATTCCTGGATGCTAGAAGGTATTTTAATAAAGGACTATAAACAGTTGAAGTATCTCATTATATGCATTAGCAGTTTCATGGTTCTGTTCCCCAATCAGTGAAACAAAAAAATGTTTAATTTCTGATCTTCTCTGAAAGTGAAAGATGGTTTTACTATTGGAAATGCTTTTTTACACACACACGCACGCACACACAGAGCGAGACTGTTTTAAACCTCCTGGTTTTCCTAAAATAGCATTCTTTTATTTTGATTGCTACGACTGAAATCTGCAGGTAGCATCTTCCATCCTGTGGAAGGGAGAGGAATGGGTGTTTTGTCATTGTTCTGTGGCAAGATATTTGATCAGGCGACTCCTACATTCGGTGAACAGCTTAGCAGGGACATATGACCAGGAGGGAAAAAATATTTATAGGTGTGTAAATTCGTGCTACGGTGCTGCTGTCCCATTCAGGCCAGCTGAATTTCCTTTCAGAGAAGGAAGAGACTGAAAAATGAAGCATCCACACCCACCCCAGTTCAGCTGATCACACCTGCTGGAAAGGAAGACACGAAAATGTACACCTGCTTTCCCGAGATACACTATGAAGCTAAGAGCTCCTTTTGCAAGCAACGGTATTGATCTTTGTTTGAGATGATTTTGTAAAAAAAAAAAAAATCAAATGAAATCACCATAATGCATGTCACCTTCTGGAGGGAAAAAATTGCACACAATGCCCTATTCTCAAAGTCCCAAAGAAGCGTAGAGAAGGTGGCATTTTCGCCCTTCAAGGCAAGCGACTCTTTTCTACCCAGTCAGGAACATCAAACAGAATAGGGACACACACTCAACAGTAATACAAGCTGTTGTAGGATAGAAACAGAGGAAGTCAGGTTCAAAGGCTCACGGCTTCGTGGACACCAGGTAGTACATAAATAATTCGAAATCCATGGGGAGCAGGACACGTTGTGTGGGTTGTACCAGAATATCTGTTGATCTGAAACCCCCACGGGAAGCAGAGATCCAATGGGTCTCTCCAGTTTAGACTGCTGTGGAAGGACAGATTTTTTTGCAGGACAGAAGATACGATGTCTAATGGAAGCATTAGATCCATTAGGATGTTTTCCCATAGATGAACCCTGACAGGAAGGGAGACCCAAGAGCCACCTACAAGAGGCCTTCCCAAAGGAATGCTTCTTCACCTATCAACTTGATTTGGGAGAAACACCTCTATCATATAATAAAGGAAGCTTCAAGAAATAACCAGGCTGAAACTCTGTGTTTAACCATCATGTCAGGGTTTAATATTATGCTGTCATGTTACTCTACCCAAACCATGAGGCACAAAGACCAACTCTACACTACTAGCATCTTTTAATCTCTCTCTCTCCCTCTTTCCCTCCCCTCCCTCCCTCTCTCCTTGAAAAGCCAAATCATCCTGATATTCAAGCCTCCCGTTATTTCCACCCTCCTTGGCATGTCTTTTCTCCCCAAATATTGTTTCTATACATGCAATTTTCCAGCCCCTGCTTCTCTCTCTCTTCCCTCTTGTCCCTCTCCCCACCTCCACTGCAGAATACCTGTTCTCTAGAGATGCTTTGTGCTAAATCTACCGCACTTGCCAACTGCCACACAAAAACTTCGGGCACTTCCTAGCAGAGAGAGCCTGTCCATAACCCCCAAAAGGGACTTCATCCATACCCGAGTTTAGCCAAAATGAGACCCAGTTCCTTGATCCCCACTAAGACCTGAAATATTATTTCAGGCTGACTCCACTCCCATATCTTTCTTCCCAACAGCCTACAAGATAGTTATCAAGATAATAAAGAGGATTCATTACAGGGGACTAATAAGCACCAATAAAGTCCTGGCATGATAGGAGCTTACCAAAACAACACAGTTATTCAATCCACAACCCTACTCGAACCCAATCCCAGCAGAACGCAAGTGCTTAATAACAACCTGCGCGGGATCTCAGCCAAAATAACAGCACCGCTACTGAACTCCGCTAGAAAACGTGCCCCCCCCCCCAAAACCCCCCAAACCCGCATATTACGTAAGAAGAGTTCTTCGCTGGGCTTCCTCTCCCCAAAGTAGGAGAAGGCACGGGATGCAGGCAGGCGAATTCAAAAGCCAAAGAGCCCCAGGAGGGGGGAAAGGCTTCTGCACCAGCCCAGCCACGGCTCCCACCCCAAAGCCGCCGCAGCAGCCGGGAGACAGGTGTCCGCTGCTCAGCCCGGGCCAGGTGGAGCCGCTCCAAAGCCTCCCCGGCCGCCTGGAAAGGGGAGGAGGGGGGGGCGGTCTGCTTACCGTGCCTGGCCGGAGCTGCTGCTGCCGCCGCCGCCGCCGCCGCCGCTGCTGGGCTCCCGGCAGGCGTCCCCACCCCCGTCATCCTCCCGTCCGCCTCTCCTCGGACGCCCAGGCAGGCAGGCAGGCAGGCAGGCAGGCGGTGGGGAGGGGTCGCCGGGGAGGGTCCCCCGCTCGCTCCTCCTCGGCCTCCTCTTCTTCGCCTCCTCCTGGCCGGGCTCCGGGGCGCAGCTCCTCCAGGGCCCCGGGGCAGGCAAGAGCGGCGGCCGAGCAAGCAGCTCTCGCCCTCCGTCCCGGCTCGCCCGGCGGGAGAAGTTCAGCTTCTCTCCGGGGATGCGCTCTGCTGCAGCGCCTTTGCGCCCAGGGCGCGCCTCCGCCTCCCCCGCCGCCTCCCGCTCTCCGGGGCCATTTGGGGAAGGGGACCGGGAAGCGGGGGGCTCGCTCTTGGAGGGCGGCCTTGGGAGCCCCCCACACCCAGGCGTGCACGCCCCCCCAGCCCGCACGCGCGGCCGGCAGCCCCTGGCGAGCTGGCGCTCCAGCTGTTGAACTTGCTGTCCGGCGAGAGCAAATCCCGTCTCTGGTCCCTCGGAAAGGGAGAGGATGCTGTCTCCTTAGCAACCCCTCATCAATCTTCTCCGGATGCCGCCTGATTGGCCCGGGCGGAGGGGGGAGCCACGCCCGGTTTTCCCAAAGAAGGCTGCCCGCGCTTGGCATCCTCCGGAGGTAGAAGGAGAGGAAAATCGGGGTGGTGGGTCAGACATGAGACTTAAGCCACTTGCTTAAAAAATAAATAAATAAGTGCCCATTTTCTCCCTCTGTCCCAGGGAATAATAATGATAATAGTGATAATAATGACAATGATAATAATAAAAAAATAAACTTAGATGCTCTTTCTGTTTCTATCTTAAGATACAATCAAGCCACCAGGCTTTTATATGCGATGACATATTTCGGCTGCTAACCCTGGTCTTAATAATTCATGGACATTTGAAGTTAAAAGTGTGTGTCTTTCATAATAGCCGTCTTAATAACAGTGGGGCGTTTGCAATTAAAATGCACGCTGTGAATAAACAACAATAGGCAGAGGAAATTTACAGAAAGGGGCAAAAAAGGCTCAGATTTCACATTATGAGAATTGGTTGTTGGTTGTTCTGTACAGCCTGTTCAGAAGGGAAAGATCCTTGCAAACTTTCCATCACATGTTGATGGACTTGGAGGAGGAAAATAGGATTCGGTTCTTTAAAAGCTTAGTGCTTTTATAACTCGTGAAGTGAGCAGAAAGTAGGTTTCATCCGAGATTATCAAATCAGTTCCACTCTAGAATCAAAGTGAGAATTATGAGCAGCCCAGCTTCAAGGAGGGGGGAAAAAACCCCAGTTGTCTACTACTGCTAATATTATTTGAGAGAAACTCATGTCAGTATCAGGAACTTTTGATTTATTGTTTACAAGTGGTTTTAGATTATTGTATTTATTTGTTTATCTAGGACAGAAGTCCCTATGTGGTAGATTGGAGGAGGAAATGGAGGATGGGCTTCCAACAACAGATGGAAACTAATCAAGGAGAGAAACAACCTGGAATGAAGGAAAAACTTCCTAACAGGGAGGACAATTAACCAGTGGAACAGCTTGCCACTAGAAGTTGAACCTTAACTCTGGAAGGGCATGACCTACAAAGAGGATGGCATGCCTACTTATGGGACAAAGAAAAGAAGAAAAAAACATACTTCCACAGACACAAGACAAGGGACGCGCTAATACAAACCTGGGAGGGAATTAGACAAAAACAATACATGAAAGTTCCGAATTGGCTTTCAACAATGGAATCCATGATATACCCCAACACACTAGAAATCGACAAAATGTTTAGGTACAAAGAGCTCTTAGATAGCTGTGGAAATCTTAAAACTAATGAATTATTAAGGGAACAGGGCATCCACATCGACTGGTGGCCATACTTGCTGATCAAATCGAGACATCAAAAAGATAAGGAGGAATTTGGAATAGAGATGGGAACAAATGGTTTTGATAAATTATTGATAGGCCCGGAAAAAAGAATTCTAGCCAGACTATACAATTACCTATTAGAATAGCACAGGGCAGAAGAGGTGGTAAAAGAGCAAATGATCGCGTGGGCAAAAAACATAGGTCATAGTATAAATTTGGATGAGTGGGAAACAATTTGGAATTTAAATTATAAATTGACAAAAGCAGCATCATTTAAAGAAAACCAATACAAAATGCTATATAGATGGCACCTAGTCCCTGCAAGACTAGCAAAAATTTACCCAAACATAAGCCCAAAACGCTGGAAGTGTGACCATGCCCCGAAGCGATGAAGTATTGGAAGTATTGGAAAAAGATCCAAAATTGGATACAAGAAGTAATTGAAGAAAAAATAGTTCTGGCGCCCGAAACCTTTCTCCTGGGAGTACTAAAAAGAAAATACGCGAAAAAAAAGAGGTATTTAATTATACATATCATCACAGCAGCTAGATTAGTATACGCACAGCATTGGAAAGGAAAGGAGACACCACTGGAAGAACATATAATTCAGAAAAACTTAGAATGTGCCGAGATGAGTAAACTAACATATGAGATAAATGAGAAAGAGGACTCGGAATACTGTACGGTGTGGGGACTTTGGTATAATTGGATGGAAGATCGCATAAAGAAGGGATAAGAGATAGTGTAAATATTAGAACAAATGGGTAAATTATGAGACACTATAATAAAAGAATGTATCCAATTTGTATATAAATTAAGACTGTCTAACCGATTTTACTTGTATTGTACTAGAATATAATTCAATAAAAAAATATTTAAAAAAAGGAAGTTGTGGCTGCTCCATCACCGGAGGTTTTAAAGAAAAGACTACACAGTCACTTTCCTGAAATGGTATAGGCTCTCCTGCTTGAGCAGGGGGCTGGACTAGAAGACCTCCAAGGTCCCTTCCAGCTCTATTCTATTCTGTTCCTATGCAGCAGGGCTGTGGAGCTATGGTCCTTTTACGATCTGTGTACTTCAGCTCCCAGTATTCCTGAGCCAGCCATGCTGACTCTGAGCCTTGCTGGCTCAGGAATTCTGGGAGATGAAGTTGAAAAGGCCAAGAGTTCTGGCACCCATCTGGCCATACAGCATCGTTCGTCCATCATGCCATCTCTTCAGGACCTCCGACATCACACGTGGCAATAACCAACCATATATACGGCTCTGTATGCCAATTTGGTACATTGAAGAAAAATGAAGCTATCAGTCACGGCTCGTGTCAAGGACGGAATGGCAGAGCAACCTGTGTTTCCTTTTGTTTCTTCCTGCCACATCAGCGCTTTCTTTGTATTCAGATGCAGTCATTTTCTTCAAATTTATTTACACCGCAGGGCTCAAGAAATACGTCTTGAGGACAGCCTAGCCAACCTCCTCAACTGGCTTTCCAGGAGAAAGAGGCACCGATGACTGGCCGATCTCAAAGCAGCAGCCGTTTTCTCCACGGGCAACCTCGCTGGCCTAGGAGCAGTTTTATGGGGTTGCTGCATGGTGCATTTCTGTCAACCAGTGATGATCTGGTGCCTAACTATGCTCAGCCACTGAAGATGGTTTTCTCCCAGGGGCAACCTTCTTCTGAACAACGGATGATGACAGAAGAGCCCACTTCCTCCCCATCCTATCCGATGGTTGAGATCTTAGGTGTCAAACTGAAGGCCTGCGAGGCAGATGCGGTCTGCAGGATGCTTAGTTCGAGCCCAGGGGGCCAGCCAGGAAACAGCAAAGGACCGGCCCACAGTGCCTCTGCCGGCGAAAATGGAGTGCACCAGAGGTGGGTTTCAGCAGGTTCTGACCAGTTCTGGAGAACCGGTAGCGGAAATTTTGAGTAATTCAGAGAACTGGTAGTAAAAATTCTGACTGGCCCCGCCCCCATCTATTCTCTGCCTCCCGAGTCCCAGATGATCGGGAGGAAATGGGGATTTTGCAGTAACCTTCCCCTGCCATGCCCACCAAGCTACGCCCACCAAGCCACACCCACAGAACCGGTAGTAAAAAAATTTGAAACCCACCACTGGAGTGCACCCCCTTTTTGGCCCTGACGGCCTCCTGCAGCCCTCTGCCAGCGATGTTTCCCCTTTTGCATCTGAGCATCCAAGAAGGGACAGGAAAGGAGAAAAAAGGTAAGAGGAAAGACAAAGGAAAAGATGGGAAGATGGGAAGAGAGCAAGGAAGGAAAAATAAGGAAAGAGAGGAAAGAAGAAGAAAGGAGAATGAAGAGGAAAAAGAAGAAAAGAAAAGGAAGGAAGGAAGGAAGGAAGGAAGGAAGGAAGGAAGGAAGGAAGGAAGGAAGGAAGGAGGATTATAATGAGAGTGAGGGAGGGTCTCAGGGAAGTCCTGCCTTACCACTTGACCACCACAGGTGTCCCCAACTTGAATGAGGTTAAGCTGGCCAGGGCTACCATGGCCACACCCACCCCGGCCACACCCACCATGGCCCTCCAAGGCCAAACTCAACCCTCAATGAAATCAAGTTTGACACCCCTGTCTTAGGACCTTAGTGGACCATTTTTTCAATGTTATTTTCAAAGACTGCAAACATAAACAAGAAATGCAACAAGAACAAAATGACACTAATACTCCCAAAATTAAAAGCAACTAGAAAAGTAAAAGAAATAGAAAAACTTTACTTTTTGCATTGAATTTATTATCACTGGTTTACAAAAATGTACCATACAATACCATATTACAATCAGGTGCAAAATGTGATAAAGTCATGCCAAAGAAAAGCATATTGGCTCATTCTTTGATTAGTAGAAAATATTGCCTTTTTTAGAACAGATAAAAATTTGCATTTTCAAAAGCTGCTCTGTAAATTCTGGTATAATGGCCACTTTTCTAATTTCTCGAATTTATTTGCCACCTGGAAGGACAGTACCACCATAATTCTTTGCAGATTGAAGAACTTAGTTATATAATTCAGCATTTACTCATTTATTTGATTTATATAGCTGCTCATCTCATACAAGAGACTTTTGGCAGCTTACAAGGATTAAAATACAGAAAAACCTGCAGTAAATAATGCTGGGCATCCAAGGATAAACAATAGCCCTGATTACATCAATAACAACATCATGTTAACGTCTTGAACATATAAATATGCATACATAAATCCACAAATATCCACTGAAAGGCTATTCCAGAGAAGTTTCAAGAATTCACAAGACCATATCAAATAGGCCAATACATCTTCAATGTTTTTGTTTCTCCAGCAGAGGAAATCTGTTGCCTGCCCTTTCAGCTGACTTTCAAATACAATAATTTTGATTAATCAACTTCAACTTCAACTTCATCAACCCAAATTTAATGTTTTAAAGAACATACAGCCATGGATGGGGCATTATCGGAGACTTCTGCTTCATGTATGATATCATACTGTATATCCCTGTGGTACTGACTTCAAAAATATTCTTAAGATTTCGATAAAGTTGTGTTGTAGGTTTAACTTCTGTTATATATTTCATCAAATCAAAGAGCATCTCTTTTTATTTGATGGAAGCCATTATAGAAGTTAAACCCCACAACATATTTTTGTTGTGGGTTTAACTCAAGTGCCTTTGAAGTAGCCAAAGCAGCTGGGCCTTGACACATGTTGATTAATGCTTCAATGCTTAAGTTGGAAATATCTCAACTGTTGTGACCTAGTTAGTTTTAACCATTCAGTCATGTTCAACTCTTGGTGACTAGGCAAGGGCTCTCCATGCAACCCTGTCAAGCAGAGCTTCTTTCAATTGTTGGATGTTCAACTTTGGATCAGTTTTTATGTTATCAAGACTGCCTGTTCTTTGCTTGCCCCTTCTTCTTGTTCCACTAACCATTCCTAGCATCGTCCCAAAGATGCTTTTTCAGGAGGCAACTGGACTTTCTTGTTTGAAGACGTTTCGCTTCTCATCCAAGAAGCTTCTTCAGCTCTGACAGGATAGTAGGGAATGGAAGGATTTATATTCCTTGCAGATAGTTGGTAATTTGCATCCTTTTAGAGGGTCATGAAAGAGCACCTTTGGGACAACCATAACCTGGATGACTGAGAATCTCTACAGACATTTCCAGCATCATTGTCTTCTCCAACGAGTTTTCATGCATGACATGGTCAAAGAAAATCAGATGTAGTCTTTGGCTTCTAGTGATGTTTCTGGTTTTATACAAGCCAACATCTCTCTGTTGGTTGATCTGGCAGTCCATGGTGTACATTGTGAACTAGGAAGACCAAAATCCATTTAAAGTTGGGAAAACAAACCTTAAAATCACCATTCATCATTACCTATGCTGGTTTAAAGTTGCTATTCCAGCTTCTGCTGTGCTTTCCAAGAAATATCTTGCCACCTATTTTTTTAAAGTAGAATTTTCCCAAAGAGTTAAATATTCATGGGATCTTGTTTTCAAAATCCAACCTATGCCCTCAAATGCTCCAAAGATTTCTTATAATCCACGCTCCTGAAAATATGTTGGCCACTTATCACTGGCATCCTTCAACAATTCAAAGAGTTATCAGTTATGCTACGGCTGAATCTTAACCTTGAAATGTATTATGACTTTAGTGGCCAAAACTAGGAAGACAGGCAAAATATAAAGGGGGAAATGTTGACAAGGAAACAAATGAGCAGAAGTTCTTGGGGTTGGGATTGAGGGGAAGGTCAAATCCGTTCTTCGTGCATTGACATATTTGATAGATGTTGGTACAAAACTCAGATTCTGAGGCCTATTCTCAAGTTCAGGCTTGAGAATAGGAGTAAAATTAATTTATAAGATGTATGAAGTATAATATATAATGTATAATATATAAGAACTATATAATATTGATGATAATATGATTGTAGATATTATTATAAATTAAGTGATGGTATAATATAGGATAGTGAACCATAGAAATAGAATTTGTGGAAATATGAATGTTATGGATGATATTGATACTGACATGGAAATGCTGTAATGAATGTAAAATTGTGTTTTGTGTTTTAAATGTTGGAAAAATTTAATAAATATATTTTTAAAAAAAGAAAAGGAAAAGAAACATATTTCTCCACAGTTTTGCTGGAATGAATACATATTTCCACCGCAATTACTTCAATTTCTGTAAGTACAATATACCAAAATGCTGGAGACAATCAAATTTGTTATTTTGCTTTACAGTTTCCCTTAACTTCAGTTAACTGAATAGAGGACTTAGAGTTATTTCTTTTCATCCTTCTCTGTGCCCATCTGATGTTTCCTCTACGAAGGCATTGGCCAATGCAGAACATCTTAGTTTACTGGGTAAACAACTGACTTACCTGCAGATTCATTTTCTCCAGCTGGCTCTCAAATAAATCACAGCTTCTTCTGATTCCTTGCTTTTCATGGAATGGAAAGTGAGGGTGTGAGTTTTATGGCGGCTTTTGTATTGTTGGACTAAGCCTTGGCATGTTGCTGAGTCCTGAAAAGGAGTCTGTAGGGAGATAAATTAATTGAAATAGGGCATAACTGAGATGGCAATTCCAGGAGACAGTAGAATAGAAGACAAAGAAAGAACTGGAGAAGCCCATAAATTATCCAGATCTGAAAATCGGAGTTAAAAGATTACGACATAAGCCAACTGTGATGCTCCCAATAGTTATTAGCACACTGGCCATACCAAAAAATATTGGACTTCAGTTAGAAAATCTGCAAACTGACAAAATTTCCATTTGCCTGTTGAAAAGGCCACCCTGCTTGGATTTGCACATTTAAGCCACAGATACACAACAGCATCCTATGTTCTTGGGAAGAACGGAATGCCTAGGAAGGCCAACACCAGCTAAAGAACTGCAAATTTATGTTGTTGCACAAATTATAAAGTTATCAAACTTGTGTAGAGTATAAATTCTGAGCAAATCAAGTGATGATGATGATGATGATGATGATGATGATGAGGAGGAGGAGGAGGAGGAGGAGGAGGAGAAGAAGAAGGAGGAGGAGGACTGTGGGGTCCTGGATGTTCTCTGATCTTGGTGGCTTTTTTTTTTTTTTTTTTTTAATTTGATTTATATGCTTTCTTGCAGACATTTTATTACCTAACTAGATAACATCTTCAGTGCTAGAAGGGAGTGGGGTTTGCAGAGAGGAGGAGAAGGAAAGGAGAGGGAGGAGGAGGAGGAGGAGAAGGAGGAGGAGGAGGAGGAGGAATGGTAAAGTATCTCTGTGCTGCATCCAACAAAATGAAGTGGAGGTATCTGTCCATGTGGTCATAAGGGATTAAAATTTACTTAAGGCTTTCTTGCTCTTATCTAGTTTGGAAGAGTGATGTCACACAACATCAGACAAAAGATTGTTCCGAATCTACTTGTGGATCTTTCCATGATTTGGAACAAGTTTGATAAGGATCACTTGCTCTAGCTTTCTTAGCTACAACAGCACTAAAAGGTGCCCCAGATTGGGCTGTTAAAAAGAGAGTTGGAGGACTTTTGGAAAGAAGGAGTGGAGAGACGTTTAGGGTTGAGGAGTCAAAACAATTCCCGGGCTAAGAAACCCTGTAAATCTTAGAGTATTTCTGATGGCTCACACTTTGTTCATTGGATCTCAGGGTTCTTGTAAATAAATAAAAACAACTTTCTCATCAGAACCCATGCTGTTCTTCCTCATCACATTATGAAGTGTTGTGTGCATGGATTAAAACTCTTCTGCTCTGTGTCTTAATCCACATTTGCACGTCTGTGGAGATGCTGTTGTTGATCTACAAGGTAAATATCCTCCTAAGCTGAAGCTGAAATGAATATTCATGAGCCGTTCATTTAAAAAAAATTTTTTGCTCCTGCCAAACAGCTATAAACTTTTAAGGTTTTTCAAATTCAAAATTGGATTTTGAATGCCATGTCACATTTATTGCTTCCCTTGATTGTTTTGGCCTCCACCAAATGTGACATTTCGTAAGCAGCCAACTGTCATCCAATATTAACATTACACACCATCTATCAGTCTGGTTACAGCTCAGGATCTTTTGGTGCGATAGATTTTCAGTCCTCCTGCCCCTCAGTCCTTCCCCTCCTAATTCCACGTAAGGCTGTTTTGAACCACTCCAATCAATCCAAATGATTTAAGGCGTTGGGAAATTATGAAGGTGGAAGCTGGGGACCCCCAGTTAATTGGCATTTGTTTCTTTTAGGCCAATAGCCAAGCACAGAAAAGTGTCAGTCAACAATGTTCATTTGTAGGCAGGAATTAGCTCTCGGTTCATATTCCTTCATCTTTGCACCTGAACCAACTCAAACCATGAAATAAATAAGGAGGAGTACATGCTCAAAATTTCTGTGCTTGCCATGGTGGGTAGTATGCTCTGCATCTAGCACCAGAGTCAAACCAATATTGTCAGGCTCAAGCAACCAGACCCACATATGTAGGGTTAGAGCAAACTACTTTATTGTATTGTATTCTGCCTATACTACTGGGGAAGGAATCTTCCCCAGACAGCTTCCTTTCCCTTGGGGACAGATAGATAAAGTTCCATGGATCTTCAAAGACATTGTCAGGCTCAAGAAACCAGATCCAGATCATACGTAGAGTACTCAAGCTAAGTACTTTATTGTATTTTGCCTATACTACAGGAATCTTCCCAGACTACTTTCCTTCCCTTGGGAACAGAGAGATAAGGTTCCATGGAGCTTCGGGGAGGATGGTCAGTTCTGGATCTCTTGTGGCTGCACAGAATAGAATAAAACTTTATTATGGTCATAGACCAGCAATAGGCATACAATAAATTAAAAATAATTCTATCATTATTCGTGAATAATAACATCTCTGTGATAAAATACACGATCTCAAACCTGATTTACATGCGTGTAAGTTTGTGGGTAAATGTATTGTTATAGATCTCAAAAAATTGGCACCTGTTGATATTATAATTTGGTAACCAATTTTTTTCTTATGGGCATTGCAGCGACACAGAATTTTGCCGCTGCACGCGTGGTAGCCGGATTAGAGTCTTGGAGGAGAAAGCCTACTTAAAAGTCATCTGTCCTCCCTGGCAATCTCTCTAGTAAGGGGAGAATGTATATTGACCGACATACTCTCTATAACTCTTGTGGCTGCACAAGGATTCAAGGCTAATCTCCCACCTGAGTCCTCCTTTCTACCTGGATGGGCACTTCCCAAGAAACATGTCACCAAAGTATGGTAATAGTAGAAGGCTGGTGGGAGAGCGATAGCTTCTATGCTGTCCTATGATATTTCTACTTACATAGCAACATCTATTGCTGCAAAAGGATTTCTCCCATTATGGTGCTGTTGTTGGACTCTTGTGATGATAAGATCCCCAGGAGGGATCTGGGTTCTTGCATTTACATCCCCATCTGGAAGAGTTCCGAAGCCAGTAGGTTTTCTGTGATTCCATAAAGCACATTGTTGTACATCAATGCAGGCTTAATTTATGTATACATAAAAAAGTAACCTGAGCTTTCACAGATAATAATATTGTTCCCTGTTTTGCTAACCTGTTTTCTACAATAGAAAATTAACATTTTTAATTGCTTTCGCAAACCATGAAAATTGGAAGGATTGGATAGGCGGATAAAAACACCAAATCTAGTCTAAACACCTGACTGATTATGTGGCCAACCATAACAATTCATTTTTTAAAAAAATACTAAAAGCAGTTTTTGTGAGTGTTATGAGGGAGGGTAGCAAACTAATATTAGCTAATTAGCATTCTTTGAAAATATTTAAGTGCGTGACTCCTTTGAATGTCATCTGTCAAAGACTACAGTGAAATATTTTGCATTCTGTTATTCAACGTGTCACTATTTGCTATTGACTACTGAAATAAAATATAATCTAGAGTTATATGGCTGCTCAAGAAATAGAGCAGAAGAATTTTTCTGGGTACAAATCCATGTATTCCATCGGAGTCTAGCAATGATTTGAACTGAATTCTGTATCAGATTTACTTTTAAGGTATGTAGTTATTCTAAGCAGGCTTCTGCAACTTAAGTTATCCATCCTACATTTTGATGGAGGGCATCAAAAAACATTTTCAGTGAAAAGCAGCAGTTAGCATAAAGAAAAAAAAATACTCAGTATATTTTGAAGGGATACGTGATTTAGAAGTTTTAATATGAATATTACAGGTTGAAATGGGAATTCATCTTTCATGATTTGATTCATTCTAATAGACATAATTTTCCATAAGTATTGAGCTTTGTAGCTTGCCACTGCTGATTACTACATTTAAGCAAGTTTTAGAAAGCAAAGGGTCAACTTTAGCAGCCAGAATTGCAGTAATCCATCGACAATAAAACACAACAGTTTTCTGGTATTGTAAACGGCACCATTGTAAATGGGATCAAATGTTTTCCTTCCCCTGAAATTCCCCTTGCTGCATTTCTATTACTACATTCACATTTTGTATCTTTTTAATAATGCAGCGTTTGGATTCTGAGTCATACTTCATCAACAATTTATAGGAGAGACCCAGCAAACGATCCAAATTTCATTAGTAATGTTTTCAAATTCAGTTTAGGTCTCTCGATATTCCCTTTCGGAGGAAACTGTATTTTAAACAGGCTTATGATCCGAGTTTGAGGTAAGTATCCTGGGATAAATTGAACGTCAAAAAGTTTCTGGAAAACATGTAATTTCAGCCTTACAGTACAGAACAACCTATCTACAGAGAGGAAGTAATTCCTGTTCAGTTTAATGAAACATACCCTGGGAGAAATAAATAGATTGCAGATATATCAGGTTTTTTTCCTCACCTATACTTGAGATAGTGATGTTTCTGAAGGTTTAAAATAAATGTTTAAATGTTTTCAGTGTTCCAATTTCCTTTCGTCAGTTCGTCACAACTGAAATTGTGTGTCTCAACTGCAACTGTCAATCAGTCTCAATCTCAATCAGAATAGAGTTGGAAGGAACCTTGGGGGTCTTCTAGTCCAACCCCCTGCTCAAGCAGGAGACCCCATACCATTCTCTAAAGATGGTGGAGAAAAATCAGTACCCAACTTCCAAGAAAGGAGGGGAAGAATCTTTGCTACGTACAGAAATCACCCAGTGTATTTTAGGACCCAGAGAAGGCCCTGCTCCCAGCTGGAGTGATGCAGCCATGAGCAGAGAGAAACAAGAGCCAATATGAACACGTTTCGAGGGTCTCTGTCCTCATGCCAGACCGACCCTTGGCTCGACATTGCTCGCAGGCACAGTATTGTTTCCAGATTCTCAACTGTCGTTCCAACGCAACAGCCATGACTGATTTTGAGTCAAAAGTCAAGACCGGGGATATTGACTGGACACCATTCATGACACAGAGCTGTCTTTGCAATTCCAAGTGATTTTGTCTGGTTGGATCCCAAAAGGTTAAACCTATCCCTTTTAAGATAAAGCATTCATGGATCTACGGACATCCTCCACCAGAAGGCTACACAATACTGTACATGTTTGACAACTGTACACAGAATCCTAGGCATTGGCGGTGTGGGGGCAGAACAGGCCTTCTGAGGTGTGTTGAGGGGCTGTGTAGATCCATGGCTGATGGTGATTCAGGAGTTTTATGTATTTATTATTTTTATTCCACACTTGGAATATTGCATTCAGTTTTGGTTGCCACGATATAAAAAAAGATGTTGAAACTCTGGAAAAAGCAGAGAGAAGAGCAACAAAGAGGATCAGGGGACTGAAGGCTAAAACATACGAAGGACCGTTGGGTAGGTCTGGTTTGATGAAAAGAAGGACTAGGGCAGACATGATAACAGTCTTCCATATCTGTTCTTCAAAGTACCTGAAGGCAGGACAGGAAGCAGTTGATGGAAACTAATTAAGGAGAGAAGCAACCTGGAATTAAGGTGAAATTTCCTGAGAGTGAGAACAATTAACCAGTGGAACGATTTGCCTCCAGAGGTTGTGGAGGTTTTTAAGAAGATATTGGACAACCATTTGTCTGAACTGGTCCAGGGTTTCCTGTCTGAGCAGGGGGTTGGATTCCAAAGTTCCTTTTAACTCTGTTATTCTGTGATATCTGTTATTTATTTATTGAATTTATATGGCACACCTCTCCAAAGCAATTTTAATGGGTAAAAGGAGAGCCTTAAACTTTAATCAAGTTTAAATGAATAAACGTTTGCAAAGCCAGAAGGGAGAGAAACGGATAATCCATATCAGACTGGCTGGAGGAAACCCAGGTAAAGGGAGAGGAGGATAATTTGAATCTGTTTGTGGTTTTTTTCCTCCCCTCTATTCTCTTCTCTATTAGTCAGCAATGTTCAATTCCCTTTAATTAGCCGCTAATCTGCTTGCAAAAATCTTGGTGGGGCTGGGCCTTGACTGGCTGCTGAGTTCCTGAACGGGCTGCCCGACAGCCAATATCTAATGGATGCACTTCATGAAGAGCGCAATCTTTTTCTACAGAAGCACATATATTAGCACATGGGAAATGGGGATTTTGCAGTATCCTTCCCCTGCCATGCCCACCAAGCCACGCCCACCAAGCCATGCCATGCCCACCAAGCCACACTCACAGAACCGGTAGTAAAAAATGTTGAAACCCACCAGTGGTCTAAGTGCTTATCCAGACCTGGCTGATTTTGAACGGAGAACACGGGAAGAATTTAGGCTGCGTCCCTCAAACATTTCTTTTACAAAGAGACAAACAAAACTTGGGCAAAAGTGCTTGATGGCACACAACAAAGCAGCTTCAGGTGGTTATTGAGGCCAAACATCGTCCCAAAGGTGCTTTTCTTTCAAGAGGAAACTGGACTTTCTGGTTTTTTCTTTGAAGATGTTTCGCTTCTAATCCAAGAAGCTTTTTCAGCTCTGAAGTCCAGACATGCAGTAGTTTTCTGGGTTGCTATTCCTTCCGTGCCAAGGATACGTGCACCGTTTTCCCCCAGCATGGCTCCTGTAAATCAGTTCTTGCTTCATTGCTAGAACAACATGCTGTAAAAGCAATAGACTGCGGTGACTTTTGCTCCTGTACTGGATGGATGACAAAATGTGTGCCCTGCAGTAGGAAACTTATTATTTTTTCTGAAACCTGAAATGTTGCTGTGAGGCGGTTGAAGTCTGGCTCCAGAGGTGAGCAGGAGGAGACCCCTCCCAAGAGGCCCAGCTGCAGTTGCTAAGATATTGTGGGGTTGAAGTAAACTGAAGGTGAGGAAAGAGTTTCAGATGTCTCCTGGCTGCAAGGAAGCAAGATGTGCTTTTTGCTATCTTCTAGGTTTTTCAGAAGACTTGAAGGAAATAGTCTACTAATTAGTTGCCACAAAAACATATTCCAAAGTATCTCAAAATAAATGAATTTCCAAACTGCCAATCTTTAAGGAAATCTTTTCTTTATTCGAGCACAGTAACCGGATTATGACTCGATGCGGACAAGACTGACCTTTTGCCCCCCAATCCCTCCCTTTCCAATCCCCAATTATCTGCTTCTCATTGGCTATCTTCCAAGTCACTCTCCTGACTTCTTGTCTCGTCATTTCACAGGAATGTCCCCCCTCCCTTCATTTCCATGGTGACCCAGCTTCAAAGGGATTTAGCAGGCAAAAGTCCAGGGCTTATCTTGTAATTGCAATTGTACAATCTTCCTTTCTATGTCAGCGGTGAGACGCTGACACTATTAACATGACCAAGTCATTGCCAAATATCATGAAGAGGGGGTCAACCTACTCTTTAAAGCACCAGAAGGCAGGACAAGAAGCAATGGATGAAAGCTCATCAAGGAGAGAAGCAACCTACAATGAAGGAGAAATTTCCTGACAGTGAGAACAGTTAACCAATGGAACAACTTGCCACCAGAAGTTGTGGGTACTCCAACACTGGAAGTTTTTAAGAAGAGAGTGGACAGCCACTTGTCTGAAATGGTCCAGGGCTCCCTGCCTGAGCAGTAGGGATTGGACTAGAAGACCTCCAAGGTCCCTTCCAACTCTGTTATTTTGTTATTCTTTTATTGCCTTCGGTCAACCCAGACTAATAGAAGGACTCCTAGACATTGGATAGGGATCTTTGTAATGATCTAGGAAAGTTAAATGATATAGTGTCATTTGCTTTTTAGTGAGCGCTGCACCCAGAGTTGCATTTGATAATGTCATCCTTCAGTCTACTCCTTATGTTACGTTTAGGGCCATTTCAATCAAATATGGGGATTTGGGTGGATTTATAGAATCACCAAACTGTAGGATCAAAGAATTGGAAGGGACGTTTTAGGCCATCAATTCTAACTCCTCCTCACTGCAGGAATCCAAATGCAGGCATCCCTGACAGATGGCTCTCTAGCTTGATCAGGGAAGCCAATATTACTACAGTAATTGAGTCTATTGTATTTGTTCTTACAGTTCAAAACTTTCTTCTAATGTCCGAATGGAATTTGCTTCTCCATAATTTAAATCCATCATTCCATGTTTTGCTCTCGGGAATGACAGAGGACAGATCTTGATCTTCTGTAGGACACCCTAATCTGGATTTGGAACTATTCTATCCTCCCACATGCTTTTCCAAGGTTGTTCCATCTCTCTTCATAGGATTGATGTGGCAGATGACCAGGCTGAGCCTGAGGGAAGAGTCAAACCCATCATCAGTCTCAAGTCCCTTCACTCCCACAAGGGATCTGAGCCCAGTCCACCTTGAATTCCATTAACTCTTATCTACCACCAATTTCCATCAACTGTTAGTAGTTGAGATTCTTGTAGAAAGCTTAAGCTTCCAATAATATTCATTTGAACTGCCTGGGCTTCTGATTTTCCCATGCTTAACAATTTATTTCCATTTTCCCTGACGATGCTTGTTTCTCTGCTCTGAATCTGTCATAGTTCCTCTGAATCCTTCCTAGATAGCAATGCTCAGAACCAAGCAGATGATACTTAGAGTAGAGTATGACCAACAAACAATAATACAGAATGGTTATTTGTGTGATTTGTTGGGGGGGTGCCTGTGGAGGCCCGAGGGCTCTGCCAGCGAAAATGGGTTTTTGAGCTCCGTTTTTGGCTGTGACGGCCTCCTGCAACCCTCTGCCAGTGAAAACGGAGCTTGTGAGGACTGTGCGCAGCCCTCCTGAGCTCCGTTTTCACTGGCAGAAGCACCATGGGGCGGTCCTTCACTATTTCCAGGGTGGTTCTGTGGGCCAGATCTAAGCCTCCTGCGGGCCGGATTTGGCTGCTGGGCCTTGAGTTTGGCACCCCTGCAGTAACAGCTCATCCTAAGTGAGCCGTGTTGGCTGGCATGCCTCTGACTTGGTCAGGTCTTTCGACAAATATTACCCATCCCAGGTTTTGGAGACTTATTCCTGGCCCCTGAGACCTGATAGCCTTCCATCCCATCTTTCTGGCTGGTGAAGATCACAGTTCGTTTCTGTGACTGAGTTGAGGATAAGGAGAGAGAAAGTCCTTTCATGGGCTGCCTCCATATTCTGCCATATTCATCGGTTTAGGTCATTTGATACCTACAGAAAAGAGCATTTGTAGCTCAAGGTTGAACGGAGGGGTTCTTGGTGCTTTCTGACCATGGTGGTGAATGACCCAAGTAGGGGACATCATCATGCTAGAACCTTCAAGGCACCAAAACCCAATTCCCTTAACATTGATTTTTAAGTTAGACTAGTTTTTAACTGCTTTTAATCGTACTTTTAGTCCCATTTTTATACTATTTCATGGTGTTATTTGTAAACCATCCAGAGTCACATAGGTGAGATGAGAGGTGTATACAATAGATAGATGATAGATAGATAGATAGATGATAGAAGATAGATAGATAGATAGATAGATAGATAGATAGATAGATATAGAAGGATAGATGGATAGAAATATGGAGAGAGAGAAGAGAGAGAGAGATCTGGTTGTCTTCTTAAAAAATGTATGGATGCCTTACCTTCAGTTGAGCTTAACTCCTGGTGACTCTATGGACATCTCTATACAGTTCTCATGGCAACAATACAAAAATGATTTCTGTTGAGATGTTTTATGGGTTCACGATCTAGTCACCCACCCTGGAATTGACTGCCTATCGCTTGTCCATGCACCAACTAGACTTAACCTTGTTTATCTTCCAAGTTGAGAACCAGTTGGCCAGGTGATCTGGCAATAAGACTGCCCAGATTTTGCTGGAATGTCCTTCTGAAAGGCTACACGCATTAATTGAGGGAATCAAGCAGAACTTTAAAAGAAGAATTCTTTCATTTTGCTCTTTCATTTGGTGGGAACGACGTCTTCTGCAGGATCCGTGGGTATAGACTATATGTGCCATTTAAACATAAAGCAAAACATAATTGCTGCAAAAATATTGTACTCATTCAGAGGCAAATCTGTGTAAATTTATCAACTCGATTAACTGAATTAAACCAATTAAATATTTATAATGTAACTGCAATCTGAAGCATGTTATAAGTATTAACATATAAAATGTTTTAAAGCTTTAGAACATCTCTTCTTCTACCTGCAAAATATCGCACAGCAGAGACTCGCAGAGGTCCATCTTTCTGTTCAGTGGAGCTGTCCTTTCTGCTTCATGCCGTCAGAACTCCAGATTTTAGCTCAGCAGCAGAAGGCAGGTAATTTTAGATTCTTGCCAAAGGGATCTTCTGGAAATGTGCAATACTTCACTTATTTCATAATATAAAAGTATTTCATAAAGGGCCCGCTTTGACTCTACTGAGGTTTTCAAGGACTCTAAGCCACAAGATTATATACACCTCTGGTCCAAGTATATCTCCGATACCTGGGCATAGTGGACACCCTGTGCATGATGGATAGGTTATTGAAGACCACAACAATGCACAGAAAGAACACATGGTGCTTTTCTCCCAGGTGGAATTTGTCTCTTGAAGGCACCTAAGGGAAGTCATCACCTGTTCTCCTGACACCCAATAAAATCATGCACCAAAGAAGCTAAAAGAAGAACAAGTCAACTATCAGGGGAAGGACGGACTTTGTGTATTTGTTGACACAAGGAGATTCTCATACATAGAAAGGTGAAAGGTAACTACTCCATCACTGAACATAATGATGGGAAGGAAAGGGATGTACTAGAGTTGCCAGGTAGTTATTGTTTAGGTAGTTGCCAGGAGTCAATGACAGAGTTGGAAATAATATAAGTTGGTTCTCTCCTTGAAGAGTTTCCATCCATTTCTTCTTGTCTTGTCTTCTGGTGCTTTGGAGAATAAGTTGAGCCCCCTCTTCTTTGTGGGAGCCCCTCAAATATCGGAAGACTGCTATCAAGTCACCCTTAGTCCTTCTTTTCATTAAACTAGGCATAACCAATTCCTGCCACTGTTTGTCAGTCAACAAACCCAATTTTTTTGTGTACTTTAGAAATTTGGAAATTTTGTAATCTTACCATCTGGTTAGGATGCAGATCTCTTCACTGATAATGGGAAGTTTTGCAGTTGGGTGGCTGAGATGGATCTCAACTTGCACTTTAAATTACCTTCATTTTGAAACACAGAAGTTGCGATGAAGGTCTGGTTTGGCTCTTCGTTCCTATGATTTTTGGGCTCAATGCAACTTTTTCCTCCCTCCCTCTAGTTACTATTTCCCAGGTGTTCGACGAAGCAGAAAGCACAGTGGCAGTTTGACACTCAACTTTGTAGCAACCCCTTGGGGGGAAATAATACCAAGAACAGAAAATCAAAACAAGGTTGAAGGGAACAGGGATGGAATGTCAGTTTTTACATTCTCCCTCTGATGATTTGGAAGGAATGTTGATTAGTTTTTAGGTGTTCTCATTTCAAGGTTTGGTAGAAGTGAAAATGGACATGAATAGGTTTCAAACTACCTTTCAGGAATTGCAGAGTAGAAGTAAGGTTGTGTGGATTTGCCCTAATTTTTCTGGATGTTGGTGCAATGGACCAAGCGATTGCTAGTTAAGAAGCCATGTTCTGTATTGTTTAGAAATTAGCAATCCCCAAACTAGGGAATTATTCCAATAGGAATATTCTAATCTAAACCCTCCTAATCAGATGATAAGAAGGTTACAAATTTTCCACCCCTAAAGGACAAGAAAACATTGGGGTTGTGGACTGGAAGACATACAACCTGCCTTGTTGCAGAGAAGAGCAACAAAGATGGTTACGTGTCTGGAGGCTAAAACATATGAAGAACGGTTGCAGGAATTGGGTATTATAATGCCTAGTTTAATGAGTTGCCTAGTTTAATGAAAAGGAGGACCAGGAGTGACTTGATAGCAGTCTTCCAATATTTGAGGGGCTGCCCCAAAGAAGAAGGGGTCAGCCTATTTTCCAAAGCCCCTGAGGGCAGGCCAAGAAACAATGGATGGAAACCAACCAAGGAGAGAAGCAACCTAGAACTAAGGAGAAATTTTCTAACTGTGAGAACAACTAATCAGTGGAACAGAAGTTGCCTCCAGAAGTTGTGGATGCTCCATCCATGCCTATTTTCCAAAGCATCGGAAGGCAGGAAAAGAAGCAATGGATGGAAATTGAGGAGACAACCAATTTATAGATGAGAATTTCCTGACAGTGGAACAGCTTACCTCCCGAAGTTGTAGGTGCTCCATCACTGGAGGTTTTTAAGAAGAGACTGGACACCCATTTGTCCAGAATGGTCCATGTCTCCTGCTTGAACAGGGGGTTGGACTCCAAGGACCGTTCCAACTCTATTATTTCTGTTACTGATTTGTTTGTTTGTTAAGTCAGTTTTATTTCCTGTATTGAGAAAACATTTTTCATATATATATATATATATATAAGAAAAATAGTCAAGCAAGCATTTGCTCCAAATAAAAGTGCAATTCCCAGCCTCAGACAGGGAAAATAGACAAATGCTTGTCCGTTTGCTGCACCACAGACTCGTGTATGCAATTAGTTCCACTTTTTGCAGTGCTGATCTTATAGCATGGGGAAAATTCATCCTGTAGCAGAAATGTTAATGAAATAGCTCAGGAAAGAACTGCAGTGTGAAAATCTACTCAAGGACATATTATCGGCTTAAGAAATAAAAAAAACCCCACAAGTTTTTTCTTAAATAACCATTCCTGGAGAATTTACAATTTTCATTGACCAATCCCTCATGAATAAAAGCACCGTCTTTCTAATACGAATGCAGAAATGGACTCTGGCTTTTTAAACGAAGGTAGGGAAGGTTGCTCAACCACAGTGTGACTTTTTAAATTTTTTACAACTGGCTGTTCCAAAAATATAAAGTGGACACAATGCTATCAACCGATCCCTTGTGCAGCTACTGTATATTTTTTATGTCCTGCTGCTCACTGGGTCTTGAATTATGCATTCACTGGACAGAATTTCATTGAAAGAAAGTTGTTGCACAACCACCATTTTGATAGAGGGGCAGATACACCACCCAAAATTCATTCTTCTCTTCTCTTCTCTTCTCTTCTCTTCTCTTCTCTTCTCTTCTCTTCTCTTCTCTTCTCTTCTCTTCTCTCCTCTCCTCTCCTCTCCTCTCCTCTCCTCTCCTCTCCTCTCCTCTCCTCTCCTCTTCTCACTCCTTCTCTTCTCTTCTCACTCCTCCTCTCGTCTCGTCTCATCTCGTCTCGTCTCGTCTCGTCTCCCCTCTCTTTCTCTTTCTCTTTCTCTTTCTCTTTCTCTTTCTCTTTCTCTTTCTCTTTCTCTTTCTCTTTCTCTTTCTCTTCTCTCCCCTCTGGTCCCCTCTGGTCCCCTCTGGCCAACCAATTGTCTTCTCTCACTGTTTGGAGGCTGCTGAGGTTTGGATGGAGAGATACAGGCTTAGAATAACTGCATGTTCCTGGTTCTTCTAGTGTGGTAATTTTCCTCCTTGACTTCTAAATATGGTTGCCCTCTCTCAGACTGAGCTGATATAAACTGAAAGAATCCTCCAGGGTTTGCTCAAAGAGTAGGTGGAGTTGTGGCCATGGAAATCCCTATCAGGATTCATCTGGTATGGCAATGGCACTCATTTCTGAGGAGAGGGTGAAGATGGAATTGTCAAGCTTTTATCACCCCCAAAACAAAAACCGTCTTCCATCTCTTTAATGGTGCCACCACATGCCTAGAAATTCTGTGTCCTTCAAAAGAAAAACCCACTTTCTCCCTTTCTAACCCACCATGTGATTTGATTGCATTTGGTTTCATGTGCTACATTCATTTAGCTCCTGCAGATAGAACCCGGAGCGAAGGTTAGGAGGGATATAAAAGCCAGACTTCTTGCATGCATGAGATGGACCTCCAGATTTGATGGAGCCTGACTTCTCCCTTGGATAAAATAATAATTGCCTGGCAGGATTGATGGTGTCTCAGAGAGATTTAATCAAATTCTGAGCCTCCATCTCCAATGGGCAGCTTTATTAGCTCAACCAGCTATGTATGTAGTAGGAGACCAGCTCAAGTATATATTACCAGTCATTGCAAGCACAAGGCTCAACTTTATAAAAATGTTGAGTAGCACCTTCTATTTCTGAATCTATCATCAGAGAACTCATGCTGCCTCTCCTTACATGGTTGAGGAACATAAGATCCATCAGCTGTGGACACAATTTGGTTATATGTATTGTGGCAACAGGAAAAAGAATCCACATCTCTTTTTTTATCACCTAAATTAGCTGCATGCCCGGCCTGTCAGGGTTCCAAGTAACACCCCCAATGAAAGAAGATTCCGAGGCTTGAAGTTCCTCAAAGTTCCATTTTATTGAAGATGTCATATTGGCACATCTGGGAAAACCTGAATCTGAAAGCTTCCAGGTTTTCCCTGCCCAAAAGAAAGTTCAAGTCCCTGCCCAGCACCCACAAGTCCATCACATGGTCCAATCAATACACCATCCAAAACTGAAGATACCCCCAGTCATGTCATGCAGCTGCAGGGCATGGTGGCCTTGACTCTCTGAGAAAAGAATGTTATTTTCACTATATATCACCCATACTCTATACAATCCCCCCTCCCAATTTCCCACAGTAGAAAATGTGGCAGGCCTGAAGGCCCAACTGTAAAAGATGGCTTCCAGGTCTGAAGGTCTGGCTCATAGTTCTTTCCCCTTGCTAGAATAGGAAGGGAGGGAGGGAGGGAGGGAGGAAGGAAGGAAGGAAGGAAGGAAGGAAGGAAGGAAGGAAGGAAGGAAGGAAGGAAGGAAAGGAGGGAGGAAGGAAGGGAGATGAGAGAAGGAAAGTTTGAAGGAAGGAATTGGAAAGAGGGAAAGAAGGGAAAAAAGAAACATGGGGAAAGAGAGAAATGAGGGAAATGAGGGAGGGAGGGAGAAGGAAGGAAGGAAAGAAGGAAGGAAGGAAGGAAGGAAGGAAAGAAGGAAACAGGCATTTTCTACATTTCTTTTCCTTTATTCCATTTTCCTTTATCTCAGTGCCTTTGAAAGAGGAAATGTCAGAGTTCCTAATGAGCCTGTTCGTTTTTTAAAGCTGGGACTTGTAGTCCTATCATGTCTGGAAAATGCCAGCTTGACTAAGATTGATGATCCAATGGAATGCTGTTACTTTTATGAGAACTTTGAATTAAAAAGTAGCTGATTTCCCCCCCAAAAATTTGTTAAGAGCGGGAACGAGGCTGCTTTTCAACATTGCCATAATCACACCATCGGTTTTATTGTCTATTTAAGTGATCAGCTCTGCTGCCTTGCAAGACGCCAAGCAATGAACAGCTGCTCCCATGGATCAGCTGCAGAACCAGAGGTGAGATGTTCATTTGTTAAAGGAACTCTCTGCTGATCGTTATGCTGGTGCATAAAACAAGGGGGGGGGAGAAAAGGGGGAGTCTTGTTGCCATCCCATAATCAGCTGGAATAAGATGGGAGAGAAAACAAACAAGGTGCCTTCAACTTTTAGAGGTATTATATTCCATTTTTTTTTAAATGACTATTGGGTATAATTATGGAAACCAAAGGATGATCCTTCCAATCCTTCCCTCCCTCCCTCCTTCCTTCCTTCCTTCCTTCCCATTACTTCTTTTTCCTTTCTTCATTTCTTGACCTCTTCCTTTGACCTTCCTTCTTCTTCCTTCCTTCCCTCTTTCCCCATTATTTCTTTTTCCTTCATTCCTTGACCTCTTTCTTTGACCTTCCTTCTTCCTCCTTCCTTCCCTCTTTCCCATACGCCTTCCTTCCCTCCCTCCCTCCCTCCTCCCTCCCTTCCCTCCTTCCCTCCTTCAGCATTCCTTCCTTTTCCTTCCTTTGTTCCTTGACCTTCTTATTTAACCTTCCTTCCTTCCTTCCTTCCTTCCTTCCTTCCTGCCTGCCTGCCTGCCTGCCTGCCTGCCTTCCTCTGCAAGTGTTATCAATGTACTCAAATCATTTCCCTCTGACTCAGAAAGAGGAAGGGGAGGCACATCACATCCAGCATCTACAGACCGACCCCCCCCCCCCCCGGGATGACCTTGTTTTCTTCCATCTTGGAAGCAGAGAGAAGACAGGGCAGCTTCCTGGGGGCAACAGAGCAAAGACGCTGGTAGAGAAGGGACAGAGGTCTTGTTCAAGGCCATCGTCTCTCTGGCTGCTGGCGGAGGGTCCTTGGCCCAAGAAACAGAGGCTGCCAAATAATAGACAAGGACGAAGCTTTTATGGACTCTTTGCTGACAACAGAACAAAAAATGAAATGACAATTTCTGGATCGGCTGATTCAAAGGGGTCGAGTGTGAGACAGAGGGGAAGTATGTGATGTCATCTTAGAGGCACAAAAGGAGTCATAAGAAGGTTTGTAACTGCTGTGAAGAAGTTGCTTCTTTAATTTTCTGTATGATTTCTCATGCTTTGATCTTTTCCTTAATTTTCCTTCATATATGTTTCCATGTTGATAACTAGCTCATGTAAAAATCTTCAATAAAAATGATATTTTTTTTTCAAAAAAAAATCATGGCCAAGGACTTAAGACTTCATTTAGGCAGTTTGGACAGTTAGCATGATTTAAATTTTCTGGCTCTTCCCAAATGATGGTCAGGAACATGTATTGTAGGAGAGGACTTGAATTCATAGGACTTTGCAGTATCTATGAAATAACCAAGAGTTCTACAACTTGAGGATCCGTTTTTTAAAATGCAAGTTGGCTTATCATAATATGCAAGGAGGAGGAGGAAGGGCTTCAAGTGTTATTGTTTGCTTGAAATAGCTTTTGCAAGATGAAAGGGTTAGAAATGAAATTCTAACTTAGAAAATGCATCCGACTGTTAATTTTATGAAAAATTTCAGGTGATGTTCATTGATGGGACAATAACTGGAGGCAGTTGAATTAATAAAAAAAAATAGCTGAACAAAACACCACAATATTATGATTCACAAACTGAGTTTGGAAGATAATGGAAAGGAAAATAAATAAATAAATTGTCATATCAATTATAATTGGAGCTCTTGGGGCCATATTCACAACTATTAAGAAATGTTAGTTTTAGCAGGCTTGATGCTACTGATTTTTGAAAAGGTTACTCTTTCTGGGGCAGCAAAGATTTTATGATGAAGCTTCCATGATTCTTAGGTCAGGTTGAATCACTGGGATCAACATTTAATTGATTAGACTCTGATATTTATTTGGAATAATAAATAATGATAATAATAATACTTTTTCATCAGACTTAACAGCTATCCATAAGAAAGGCAAAAAAAAAAATCTGGATAGTAGATGTAGCAGTACCTGGAAACAGCACAAAAGAAGAGAAAGAATGAAGGAAAATCATAAAATACAAATGGAAATAGAACAACGGTGGCAGAAGAGAGCAAAGATGGCCATAGGCACCTTGGTTACAATCCCAAAACATCTGGAGCTAAATCTCACCAGGCTCAAGGTTGACTCAGCCTTCCATCCTTTCTAAGGTAGGTAAAATGAGGACCCAGATTGTGGGGGCATTAAGCTGACTTTGTATAAATATACAAAAGTATGAAGGCTATTGCTTAGCGCATTGTAAGCCGCCCTGAGTCTCCAGAGAAGGGTGGCATATAAATCAAATTAAAAAAAAAAAAAAACTTGAACACCATCAGAATTGACACATTCACCTTCAGTCAATTGCAAAAGGCAGCTTTACTCAGAACAGCTTAAATTCTGCAACGATATTTTTAATACCATCAAACAACAATTTTTTGCTCATCCCAGATCCTTGGGAAGGACATGATAGGATAAAAAGGCCAAATTTAGTCTTCAACATCAGGCTGATTGTGTGACAAATCCTAATTAAACTTGAATATTATCGTTTTGCTTGGCAAAAGTCCCTGTGTTCTCTACTGCTATTTTATTGTCCATGCATTTTTTTCCTTTTGCTGTTGTTTCTAAGTTTATTTCATTATTGTGAAATACTGGTGGGTTGTTGTTGTTTCCCTGGTACATCTTTCAGTTTTTCAGCAGACTTTTCATGCTGCACTTGAAATTTCATTTACAGATCAAAAGTTTCACCTTTTTTCTTTGTTTCTCTTCCTTTCCCCCCAGATTGTGAGCAAGGGCAATCGCATCTATCATTGATTGTGTTTATCCATTACACTAAGGTATAATGTTGCTTGGTTATGGCTGACCATGTTGTGTGAAGCCAGTTATTTTAATTTAGGGAGCATGGTTCTGGACTTAATGCAATGTGTAAACCTGGGAAATTGCAGTTTATTCACTCAACTGTGATTACCAAATCTACAAGCAATCATCAGATACAAAGCGAGCCTACATCTAATTTAGAAAACACTGTTTCTCTGATTGCTCTAAGTAAAATCCAATTGCCAGCTAGAGAAATGAATTCTTTGAAATAGAGAGAAGAGTTCTTATATTTAAGGACATATTATCGCCGTGCAGAAGGAACATTAAGGGCCAGGCAGCTCCAGCAATAAGATTCTGATTGGCATTGAGGGATATAAAATCGGTTTCTGCAGGACAGAAAAATGGCTTGCCTGCTAAAAATACTGCACTCTCAGACAACAAGGCCACAAGAAGGAATCCAGCTGACCTTGGCAAATCTTTAAAAAGCTAAGTAGTGTCAAACCTGGTTAGTACTTGTAAGGGAGACCACCAAAGCTGTAGGTGAAACTAAGGGATGGGGGAGGGGAAATTCAGAAAGAAGCAATGGCAAATCACGTCTATATGTACCAATAAAAGCGAATATTTGTAGCTCAGGGTCCTTGGTGCTCTCTGAGCTTGTGGGTTTCTTGCAGATGTATCATTACCCAAACTATGCTAGCATTGATGAGGTTACCTAATTTGGGTAATGAAACATCTGTAAGAAACCCACCAAGCACCAAGGACTCTTCACTTCCATACGTCACATGCTTCGATCGCAACTTGATCTCGACATCTTGATCATTTCTGACAATACCCCGTGAACAATTTTACTGTCAAAAAACCCCATGGATGCATCTGTGTTGTCCGCAGGAGTCAATCTCATTTCAAAAAACACTGACAGAAATGTGTGACCCCTTCTTCGTCTCAATCGATGGTTTTTCAAACTTGGCAATTTGAAGATTTGTTCTGGGATGTGTCAACTCCCAGAATTCCCCAGCCTTTCAGAAAAGTTTTTTCCTCTGAGCAAACAGGTCAGTTTTGCCTTCACAGCAAATCCTGACATTTTCACAACCGACTCCTCCACTAAGGGAATTTCGTTGTTGTTAAATTGTTGTGCATTCAATAGTCTTGCTGTTTTTACTACACACAAAATCGATCTTTTCTAGTTCATTGTCCATAAAAAGAATTCTGGTTTCGTCACAATATTTATCTTTAAAATCCTTTGCTTCCTTGTATGAATTTGCCTCCAAAATTCCTCAGCTTCCATACAAGTTCCACCATGCACGATAAAATGTTCCCTCATGCTTTTCACATTTCCAATGCTGGTTTGAAATACCTTTGTATGTTTTGATCATTTCTCTGGTATCATCTAGCAACAATACATCTACATTAATTTATTATTGTATTGGATTGATGTGTGCATTGATGTACATGCATAGTTTTATATTCTTAAAGAAAATAATAAAGCAATTATTTTACATGAATGAAACTATAGCACCAGTATAACATGCACTGGTCTATAAAGAGATGTTAGTACTATTTTAAGATGATTTTAAAGGCAGATCTCATCCTATGAATCTGATTTTTTTCAAAAAATGAAGTGAGATTGGTCTTGGCTGATCTTGGAAGCTAAGCAGGGTCAGCCCTGGTTAATATTTGGAGGGGAATCATGTGGGCATTCTAAGGCTAATAGCAAGAGAAGGAAGTTAAAAAAAATGTTATTCACTTTTTCTTTTACTCTTTTATAATCTTCCTTTTTCTTCTTCCTCATTTCCTGCAGTTTTAACACCTTTATAAATCATCCTTTTAATAAAAATTATAAAGAATACAAAAAAAAAAAAAAAAAGAAAAAGGAAAGAAAAGAAAAGAAAACATCCAAGAAAAAAAAAAGAAAAAAAAATGAAAAACAACTTTCACTGTTATGAAAACTGTTTGGGTATTCCAGGTCCATGGAATCCAGCAGCTGAGCTGAATCTGAGAGTGTCTTTAGCATTATTTCGTAAAATGGAACATTTCTTATCTTACTTTCAAAACACACTGACATTTAAAGAAGCCGGGATTAAGATTGGGGAGGCATAATTGCCAGAGAAAATGGACCTCTCCGTTTGTTTGTGAGCACTCCATGACAACATCAAAATCACCCGTGGAAGTAAAACGGAATAAAACAGACATCACGACTGAAAGTCCACATCCAATTATTGAAACGGTCTTTGCCAGCCTGTCAAAACAATCCCCACCAAAAAAAAAAAAAACACACACACACAAAAGGAATTAGAGTTGTTTGCTGCATCTGAATGCCAGACAATAGATGCACATTTCTGCAATCAAAGAACAATTGCTTCCCGATTCACTGCCAGCCTGTGTGTTCCCGAAGGCAGCCAACAGCGACAAACCCTTTGTGATGTACGGAGTGTGGAATGACAGCTACAGCCATTCTGGAGACTCTGGGGTGGAAATGCTTGGTGGACGGGTTCTTTTTTCTTTGCAATAGTTTACTCTGGAGGAGGAGGAGGAGGAGGGGGAAAAAATCCTGCATGAGCAGTGATAACCCCAGCTCCTTCTGCATGAAGTAAAACAGATGACATTGTGGAGCTGAGAATGAAGGAGTGGGAATAGGACAGGGAGAAGGGCGAAAGAAGCGAGAGAGAAATGTAAAGAGGTGATAGAAAAGCTGCTTTCACGCAAAGTGCCGTTAGATGCATTAATTCCATTCATCATAACATGTAGATTCATGGGTGGGATCTTTAAATGGTAGGCATTTGGCAAGTTGTTGCAAGTCTCCTCTGCCCCCCCCCACCCCCACATTTTTATTGCTTCCACACAATACACAAGAAAATGTATTCTTTGCTTCTCCTTCACTTCCCTACCCCATTATTTTACGTTGTGTACATTGTTGGTTGTTTACACAAGTTCCTACGAGTTCTAATGAGGAGAAGTAGCGAAGCCACCAAGGCACTGGAAGAAATGGGAGGTCTGGTGAGACAATTCTTGCAAGTGGGGAAGCCAATTGGCCACAACCTCCACAGAGAAGCAGAATCTGAAAGGAAATGCTACCTTTACGCTGATTTGAAATCTACAACCGTTGAGCTAGAAACCAGAATAAGAATAACAGAAGAGCAGAGTCGGAAGGGACCTTGGAGGTCTTCTAGTCCAACCTCTCACTCAAGCAGGAGACCATATACTGTACCACTTCAGACAAATGGTTGTCTAATCTCTTCTTAAAAACCTCCAGTGATGAAAGACCCACAACTTTTGGAGGCAAGTCGTTCCACTGATTATTTGTTTTCAGTGTCAGGAAGTTCCAGGTTGCTTCTCTCCTTGATGAGTTTCCACCCATTGTTTCTTGTCCTGCCCTCAGTGCTTTGGAGAATAGTTTGACTCCCTCTTCTTTGGGGCAGCCCCTGAGATACTGCTATCATGTCTCCCCTAGTCCTTCTTTTCATTAGACTGGACATACCCAGTTCCTGCAACCATTCTTTGTATGTTTCAGCCAGTAATGGGTTTCACTTACCTTCACTACCGGTTTGGAACTGTGAGCGTGTGCAGAGTGTCTGTGATGACATCCAGGCAGGTGGGCGGAGCCTCCCACCACCATCGCTACCGGTTCTCCTAAACCGGGGCGAACCGATAAAAACTTACCACTGGTTTCAGCCTTCAGTCCCCTAATCATCAGAAGAGTGCTCTTCTCTGCACTCTTTCTAGAGCAGCCCCCCACCCATATCTGTGGGCCGTGGCCAACTAGTGGGTCACGATGGGTTTGCAACTGAGCAGTGGAAATGGCCAACAAGTGCGTGCATGTACACCCTCACTTGCAGGAGCAACAGGCGAGTATGTGTGCACACGCTCCATGTGCGTGAATGGCAGGCACAGGTGAATGCTGCTTGCACAAGTGGATTTGTGCATAATTGCCAGCCGCTTGCATGAACCATCCCCTCCCCATCACTGGTCCGCAAAGCCAGAACCGTTGGGGGACTCTGTTCTAGAGTCTCAACATCTTTTCCACATTGTGGCAACCAAAACTGGGTGCAATATTCCAATGTGATCTTACCACACTTATCAATCAACTAGTTTGTGAATACTACAAGACGGTTAAGATCATGGATCATGGAGCTCTGGAACTGGGTGCAAATTGGTACAAGTTTTCTATATTCTACCAGGGACTGCTCACTAAGCATGAGTCTATTTGTCCAGCCCAGACATCCAAAGAGCGTTCACTTCAGGTCCCATCCCGTGAGAAGTAAGAAGGATGTTGACTGGAAGACAGATTTATCTGCTAGCTGTACCTCCAGTTACAAAATGTGGCTTCCCTGCTTGACATTTTTAGAAGGCACACAAAACCATTATTTTTTCAGCTGGTCCAGAATAAGCCATGGTGGTAATTGCCTATTTTTATAGCTTTCGTTGCTGTAATGTGGGTTGCAGGAAGTTGTGGCTACATGCTGTCTGAGACATCAACCCAGAGTCAGGGGATGGAGGCGGTTAAAAAAAAATAAAGACTGTAAAATAAGTGAGAGAGAAATAGATTCTGTAGAAGAGCTGTTTTAGACAAAGTCGTTGTGGAGAAGTCTACCGTGGCTTCTAAACTTCTTGGCTAGATGGAACAATATGCTTTAATAATGGCTTTGGGAACAATGGTAGCACATTTTATGCACTTGAAACTATTCTTGGATGATATGAGAAAAAAGAGGAAAATTGGACTTCAATATCAGGAGGAAAATGCAAGAAATAAGGCAGGATTCAGGACTCCTGTGCCTGAGAAATATAGAAACCAAAATTCCTGATTGGATGGTGATCTGGATGAAAGTCTTCTCAGATTATTCTTTTGATGGACTATGCTTCATTGTCAGCCAGAAAATGTGTTTCTTTGCTCTTGAGAAGACGATGACAAAGCAAACCGTAACCAATAATCCATACTCTGAAGAGCAGCTTTTATAAACTTTATCATTAGCTTGAAGAGGCACAGAAATGAGAGAATTGTTGGCTATTTACCAAAAGGACTGGTTCGCCTTCTATTGCTGATGGGGTTAAATGCATCCTGCCAGCACAAACAATCATTCCTGAACTCGGGAGACAGTCTGATGCAACTCTATTTTCTTGGAAGTCTTCAACTGTGGCAAGATTGCGTTTCATAGGGATCCTTAACTGCAGTTTATATTTTTGTGGTTACAGGAATCAATTACCCAGGACAACCGAAAGCCCAAAGACAAGTTGATCAATCAACAAAGAGGAGGGGGTCAAGCTATTCTCCAAAGCACCAGAAGGCAGGACAAGAAGCAACAGATGGAAACTAATCAAGGAGAGAAGCAACCTGGAATGAAGGAGAAACTTCCTGACAGTGAGGACAATTATCCAGTGGAACAGCTTGCCACCAGAAGTCATGGGTGCTCCCATCACTGGAGGTTTTCAAGAAGAGATTGGGCAGCCATTTGTCCAGAATGATATAGGGTCTCCATCTAGAACAGGGGGTTGGACTAGAAGACCTCCAAGGTCTCTTCCTTGTTATTCTGTTAAAACATATTCCCTCCTCCCAGCTTCTTTGCATTGAAAATGTTAAACCTCATGCACCCACATATTTGTTTTTTAAAAACCCCATTAGCACTTTATCATTAAAGTAAACAAAAACCAGAAGAGCTTAATATATATTTTACCTATCTAGGTTAGTCCTAAGATAGGAGTTTTCTCTGGAAGTCTGTTCTCACCGATATGCAGCCTGAATCTTTTTGAAATAAATGCAAATATTGCTGAATAACAGGACACTAAAATGAATATTACAAAAACACGCGAAATGCCACCCCTCTCTTGAAAAGAAGATCTAGATAAATGCTGGATAAATGGAACTGCTTAGAGAGCTGAGGTTTGCATGACTCTTTATCCCAAAGGTGCTTTTTCAAGAGGCCACTGGATTTTCTCGGTCTTTCCTTGAAGACGTTTCGCTTCTCATCCAAGAAGCTCATCCAGGAATCCCACCATTCAGTCAGAGCTGAAGAAGCTGCTTGGATGAGAAGTGAAATGTCTTCAAGGAAAAACCGAGAAAATCCAGTGGCCTCTTGAAAAAGCACCTTTGGTTTCATTGGGTTTGGTGTTTATTTTGGTTGTGGAAACTGGTTTGAACAAAGAACCATTTGCTGCATGTTATGGGCTACTGATTTCACTTGGCTCACCCAGCCGATGTAGTCCCATTGTTAATATTCTCAGGGCTGTACAAGCCTCAAGATTTTCTGCTTCAAAATAGTCCCCTTTAATTACAAATTCAGCTTTTCAGGAATCACGTTGAACAGTCCAACGATTTCCTTGCCGTTGCCAGAGAAATCTTGACAGACCCTCCTGACGTCCCAATTAAAGCTGATATGTGGGAAACAGAGGTCAACAGCGGAATTTCTTTTTTTAAAGGGTAAAAATAATGCAGGAAATATTTATTATTCAAAAATGCTGGAGTAAAAGAATGACTAAATAGTGGCAACTTGAGAGAAGCGGTAAACAAATTAAAACATCTTCCAAATTTGAGGGGGATTTCAACAACAGGAAGTAGTAGTTGTGCAACAGACTACACCTTATTTACAAGGGATTTGTTGATGTTGTTTGTTTACCTGTATCTTTACATTTTTCTGGATGCAAATCATGTATTTTGTTATGTAAAATCCCAGAAGCTTCCATGGAGAAGTTTCCCAAATCATCTTTAAGGGTTATATTTTTCATTAGGATCTTTGGTCTACTAATCACAAAACAGAGTTGTGTTGTGGAACAGGCCTGCTGGGTGTCAAGCTTCCTTCTCTGTTGAGAGAGAGACGTGCAATTTTCACCTAGATGGCCTCTTCGACCCTCTTTTAAGCCAGCGGTCCTCTCTGTCCAGAATGTGGACTTTGCTGTCTTCAAAAAGTGTGGCCTTTGTCTTTCAAATGCAGATTCTCCTACCGGTGCAAAAGCTTAGGCTGTCCCTGGGCCATCACATTCATTGATGAGCTCCACACACCTGTACAGCCGATAGGACCAAGATTTAGGACCGTGAGCCTTGAAGACGTTGTACACCTGGGCTAATTGACAAGACTAGTTGGAGACGGGATATAAGATCAAGACTCATTTCTCCTATTTCCCAGAGATTCCCTGGTTCACCTGAAATGTTCAGCCTTTATTTCCTACTCCAGGACGCAGACCCCAATATAACTCTAAAGGTGGCAAAAATTTTTGCTGCAGTCGTGGCTGGAAAAAAACGGGAAAAGAGACAGGTAAGCCCAATGGCAGAGGATCACTAGTATTGACAGTACAGATTGTATTTGAGGCAGTAGATGGTGTACTGTCCCATGATCTATCCATATTTGTAAAATATGCTCCCTTTCTTTGTCTATTTTAATTTGGTCTCTAACCGCAATAAAGCTTACTACTACTACTAGTTGGAGGCTCTTGGGTTACCTGTAGGGCAAGAAGGCATTTCCACTCTCCGTGCTCCGATCCAGGTATGAAATAGGTAGCAGTTGGATCCTTTTAAAAACTCTTATGATAGAAAAGAATCCTCTTTGTGGACTCTATTTCAAAGGCACCAGGTAAGATGAGAAGGACATAATTTATAGGTCTCTTCCTTCTTTTAACTCTCCACTTTTGGGTTATCCTAGGAATTCCCCTACCCAGTGGTCTAGGGTCTCCTGCTTCAGCAGAGGGTTGGACTAAAAGACCTCCAAGGTCCCTTCCAACTCTGTTATTCTGTTATTCACATCCAATTTTTCAATGTAAAGTCTAAATCAGACCTTGGAAGCTGTACTTATTTTCTCAGCTTTACAAGGTGATCAAGACATCTTGCCTATTTCTTTATCATGTTTTAAACTTAACAATCATTGCACAATGCCTTTATTTTCATACATTCCATTTCTAGAGCTTCTTGATTTGAACTGGGAAGTTCAGAAATAGAAGGGAAGAAATATTTACTCTCCCAAGATTATGCATGCCAGACTTTTAAGAAGCTTAATAAGGGGGTATTGGAGGAATCCATGATTTCTCTCACTCTCTGCATAGAGTTGGACTTTCTTCCAGCTGGCATTGAAACTATCTCAGAATCAGGACAGCAAAATTCCCAAAGAGATAGAAACCAGTCCCTGAGGAATTATTTCTAAACTCAATCCTGAAGATGTAGGAATCATTTCAGTCCATCCCAAAGGTGTTTCCCACCCCCCAAAAGCAACTGGACTTTGTTTTTCCTTGAAGACGTTTCGCTTCTCATCCGAGAAGCTTCTTCAGGCCTGCTGTCAGGTCTCCTGGCTCTGCTTTTATGCCCCGAGGAAATGAGAAGTCTCTAATATCACTTTCTCACTGAGTAATTGCAAAAGGAACAGCATGGTGGCAATAATCCTCTTCCCCCCCCCAAGAGCTCAGAACACAGATAAGGAGCAAAACTGGATTATTTGTGGCCTCTGTGTAGCCCTTCTTCTGCTCTCCTCCCCTCCCTTTCCCTCCCCTCCCCTCCCCTTCTCTTGCCCTTAAACAGAAAGCAAGTTATGCAAACTTTGAATAGGAAAGGGGTTCTCTCCCCAGCAGTAAAAATAAAATAAAAAATCAACCATTAATTTATAGTGCAATATGGGGAGGTGATTACTGTAAAAATAGCCCAGCCAGCTTCAATATGTCTTCTCTGATAAGCAGAGAAAGGTAGGAGGAAGTAGCACCTTGATTTCATTCCTCTGGGGAGGCAGCGGTGACCAAGGCAGAAGTGGATCCGGGGTTTTCTCAGAACCTATTTCATTTTCATGGTGATTTGAACCTGCAAATTGCACTTCCTCATATTTCTTCTTCTTGGCAGGAGAAGCGGAGATAACACTGAGCTGGTAGAATGCCAGACTTGCATTCCTCAGCGTGAATACTGATGGAGGAGGCTATTTATAGCTCAGGGCTGAAATGAGGGGTCCTTGGTGCTCTCTGGGCTTGGTGGTTTTCTTGCAGATGTTTCAGGACCCAACTAGGGAACATCTTCAGTGCTAGAAGGGAGGGGGATCTGCAGGGAGGAGGAGGAGGAGGAGGAGGAGGAGGAGGAGGAGGAAGAGGAGGAGGGGGAACTATGGGTGCTCTGAGCTTGGTGGTTTTCTTGCAGATGTTTCATGATCCAACTAGAGAACATCATCAGTGCTAGAAGGGAGGAGGATTGCATGGAGGAGGAGGAAGAGGAGGAGGAGGAGGAGGAGTGTTCTCTGAGCTTGATGGTTTTCTTGCAGATGTTTCATGACCCAACTAGAGAACATCATCAGTGCTAGAAGGGAGAAGGATTGCATGGAGGAGGAGGAAGAGGAGGAGGAGGAGGAGGAGTGTTCTCTGAGCTTGATGGTTTTCTTGCAGATGTTTCATGACCCAACTAGAGAACATCATCAGTGCTAGAAGGGAGGAGGATTGCATGATGGAGGAGGAGGAGGAGGAGGAGGAGGAGGAGGAGGAGGAGGAGGAGAACAGTGGGTGCTCTCTGAGCTTCTTGTAGATGTTTTATTATCCAGCTGGGTAACATTATCAGGTACTATTAGTTATCGCATTATCAGTGTTACCTGGTGCTGATGATGTTACCTAGTGAAGTGTCTGCAAGAAAACCCACCAAGCTCCAAGACCACCAAGGACCCCTCTTGAGGGAGAATGTGGGTAGTGAGAGAAGGGTCAGTTTTGCCCCTAAGCCTGGCTGATGGTTGCTTCAAAAGCAGGAGGTAGAGCAGCCTAAACTATTTTGAACCCTGGATCGATTTTTAAAGTTTCATAAAGTTTCCCGACTTAAGAAAGAGCAAATAAAGAAGAAAAAAAGCTACAACTTCAAGAAAATAGCCCATTTTGTTCTATGCGGTGCTAGCTTCCTTCCTTCTTTCTTTTTAATTACTTTCCAGCACTGTCTCTCTGGACCCAATGAGTTTAGCTGGTTGCTGCTTTTCTCCCCTTATAAAAATTAGTGAAATCGATACCTTGTTTTTATTCTGCTGCAGAACATTTAATGATACCCAGAGAAGTTATGCTTTCTCTTGATTTCCTCCAATTTTTCTCCCAACGAGATCTTCACCATTTTGAAGGCAAAGCTGGTAATGAAATATTCAGCTCATATCAAGCATGTGGGTGAAACCTGGGTTTCTCCACCTTAAAACTTGTGGCCTCCTGGCTAGAGAATTCTAGGAGTTGGAAGTCTACTCCTCTGAAAAGTGTCAGAGTTGAGAAACATTGGGCCAAGCAATACAAAACAGATCCCTTGAAGAATTGGTAGGGGCACAGCTATTGCACAACTGGAGTTGCAGTTAGTGGTATCACAGAGACGTGATGCTAAGGATACTAAGGGTGAGAAAAAGGAATGGACATCACTGGAAAAGTTGAGAAGAGGACAGAATCTTCAGATAGTTCAGTGTCAGGATAAGTCTGCAAATAACAGATATTTTGGTAGTTCATGTTAGTATTAATAATGGCTTTGTCCTTTCCTGCTTTTTCATTTTCCTCTGACACCAATTCTCCCGACCCAATTATCTATCAATTTACTCCTAAAATGCTCTGTCTCTCTATCAGGGAGTAGGTTGCGGTAAATGAAAGCACCAAAGGTTGGGATTTTCCACCGGACTTTTTATGATTGCTGATGGAAGAGAGAGATGCCCTGTCTGGAAAGAGAAACATGTGACATCTGCTTCTTGAATTATTATTTTTGGCTGGGAAATGTCAGAGTGAGACTTATTATATCAGCCTTCTCCTAGGAGACGATATTGATTCCCTGGAAACAAATAATCACATATCGTGCAATTAAAACGTTCTGTTGGAGGCTTCGTTTCGTCTCTCCTGTTAACGAGGCTGTCAGAAGAATGAGTGCTCCGTGCCTTGGCTTGGTCCCATAGCAAAATGAGAATATACAGTAGTCCTTGACTTACAACAGTTAATTTAGCAACTGTTCAAAGTTACTACAACACCTAAAAACAGTGACTTAGGACTATTTTTCACACTTATGACCATTGCTGTAGTCTCATGGTCATCCAAATTTGGAAGCTTGCCAATTGACTTGTATTTATGAAGGCTGCAATGTCACGTGATCCTCTTTAGCGACCTTCTGAGAAGCAAAGTCTATGGGGAAGCCTGATTCACTTAACAACTGTGGCAAGAAAGGTTGTAAAATGGGGCAAAACTCACTTAACAAATTTCTGAGCAACATACATTTTGGGTTCCATTGTGATCGTAACCTGTATATGCATGTATACCTATGTATGTATGTGTAAGCAACTCATTCAATACTCACGATATTCCCAGGAGCTGTGAAAGTTGGACTTTTAAAAAACAAGATAGGAAGAAAACCGGCTTGTTTGAGCTGAGTTGCTGGAGAAGCTTCCTGCGTATTTCTTGGACAGCAAAGGTGACCAACCAACAAGCACTGGAGAGCCTCACACCAGACATGTCAGTAGAAGGCAAAAAACACACGAAACTGCATCTCCCTTACTTTGGCCATGTCATGTTAGGGAATTCACTGGAGAAAGTAATGATTTTGGGAAGAGTTAGCAGTAAAAGGAAACCAGGCCACCCAAAAACACATTGGATGGACACCATCAAAGTTGACACCAAACAGAGCATAGAAGAACTCAAAGAAGCAGTGCAATATTGGAAGGTGTGGAGAGACCTGGCCCAAAGAATCGTCAAGAGAGTTGGACACAACTGAATGGATATCTTTTCTTCTTCTTCTTCTTCTTCTTCTTCTTCTTCTTCTTCTTCTTCTTCTTCTTCTTCTTCTTCTTCTTCTTCTTCTTCTTCTTCTTCTTCTTCTCCTCCTTCTCCTTCTCCTCCTCCTCCTCCTCCTCCTCCTCCTCCTCCTCCTCCTCCTCCTCCTCCTCCTCCTCCTCCTCCTTCTTCTTCTTCTTCTTCTTCTTCTTCTTCTTCTTCTTCTTCTTCTTCTTCTTCTTCTTCTTCTTCTTCTTCCTGTTCCTGTTCCTTTCCTCCTCCTCCTCCTCCTTCTTTATCATCACCATCAATACCCACAAGTAACATGTCTTCCATCTGCTAGATGGGGCCATCCTTTTATCCTTCCTACTGCTCTCTTGGTCGTAAGACAGGCATGGACAACCTGTTCGTCCAGCCATCAGCTTCTGCATAAGAGGTATATAATTCCAAATTATATTGGGATGGAAATATCAAACTTTCCTTTAAAATTAAATTAATATGTGTAATGACTTTTTCATGAAATACAATTTATTTTTTTATTAAAATTATGATTTAATATTGCAACACATACATAAAATATATCTGCACAAACACATGCACACACATCAGTACATGTATTTTATAAATTAATATTAGTGTAATATTAATATGAATTAATATTAATTCATATTGCAAAAATGAGATTCAGTGAAGTGCTGTTCTCATTACATTTCCAGCCATAAGTAGGAGTCTGAAAAATTACCTTTTGTTAAATAAGCCATAATCCAAGATTTATTGAACATTTTGATAATATTTTGATAAAGATGTTAAGACTGTTTCTGGTTTTTTACTACACCCAGATTTAGCTCCGTGGCTGGGACTATTCTCTATCTGCCTACAGATTTGCTTCTATAGCTACTTAAATAGGTTTGAGTTTATGAATCAAACTTGTTGAAATGAAGGTTTTCAGAACATTTTATTGCATGTAATAGAGGCAGAAATAAATATAATTATATTAACTTCCTACTTTCAGGGGAAAAAAATAACTTCTTAAGCACATTGTTTTTGGAGTATCTTATTCTCATACTTCAATATTACAATATTACTCTAATGAAATACCTTCTTCCAAAGTTACTAAAGGTTTCTTTCAATTTTTTTCCTCTTCCAGTGTAAAATCAGCCAGCATAAAACTCAAGTGGGAACAATCCCTTTTTCTGCCTGGCTCTTTCTTAAGACTTATCAAACCCTTAAATTATTTGAAGTCAAAACTCATTACCTTTCTTCTAAGATACAGAACGTTTATATTTCCTTTTCAAAACCCTTTTCTCCCTATCTGAGTCACTCTAGGGGTCTCTATAGTGGTACAAACATATTCTATTCTTTACTTTTCCTTTTAATTAAAATTGGAAACAAGACAAATTACTGAATTCCTGTAATACAATGCAGGGCAACGGAATACTTATTTCATATTTATTACAGCCCCAAAGATCCTAATTTTGTCATATATACCACCTTGAGTACCACATCCGGATTTAAAGAAATATGCGGATGAATTGGAAGAGGTTCAAAGAAAGGAAGCCAAGATTACCTGAGAATTAGAAAGTAAAGAGCTGAACAGGTTTTGCTTTGAGAGAAGGCCACGATGCTGGGACTCTTTAAATGTCTGAAGGAAAGTCCCCACTGAAGAAGGGCGAGACTCATTCTGTCTGATCCAAGTTCAGGGCATAGAATAATGGAATTTAAAAGGGTGATTGGGTACCAGAGGTGAGAAGGTACCAGAGTAAGCTGAATGGGAGGACTGCTGATTAAATGAGGGGTATTTTATGCAACTTGGAGCCTCTTTTCAGAACATCTTAAGATCTATTGTATAAAAGGAAGCCATGAGAGGGGAATTGCAGTTAAATGCCTGCATCATGAGCCATGATGGTGTAGTGGTTAGAGTGCAGTACTGCAGGCTGCCTGCAATTTTGCAGTTCGAATCTCACCAGGTTCAAGGTTGACTCAGCCTTCCATCCTTTCGAGGTCGATAAAATGATTGCCCCAGATTGTTGGGGGCAAAAGGCTGACTCTCTAAAACGCTTAGCGAGGACTGTGAAGCAGTATATAAATCTAAGTGCTATTGCTATCATTTTTAAAACTTGTTGAATATTCAGGTCAATGTAAAAGCAGAAATATTAGATGTAAACATTATATAGACATATTATTCATTTCAGAAGTCCTTAGCAATGGCAAGAAGTATTCTAATAGGTTTAGTTAGATCATTTTATATGAGAAACTGCAAGGCTTGGAGTAGTAAGTTCTCCCAGGAATATCTTATGGGGGAGAAAAGTTAATGAGAGATTTATTTGGCCATTTTTGACCCTAGTCAGCAACATGCAAAAGCCTTCCTCCTATTCAATCATTCACTCTATTTCTTCTTCCAAATCCATCTATTCCCCCCTCCCATCTCTCTTTCCATCCATCTTCTACTTTCAATGTACCAAAGAAAATGCTCTTTGATATATTAAAACTTCCACGTATTCTCCCTGCGGGGAATGCACAAAAGACCATTCTTAACTCTCTATTCTGAAGCTTTAAAAATATAATCCCATCTTTTTTTTTTTTCTGTAACTCTGCATACTTGAGATGAAAGCTGATTCTTGATTTACCTCATAAGCTGAAAGACCTTCCAAAGTTCTGGGCTTTTTCTCATGTTCCCCTAGCAACAACACGAACATGTCCTGGTATCCATTTTTGAATATTATCTTCTCATCATGTTGCCTTTGTCTCATCTCCAACCTACAGCTAAGACTGTGAATGTTAAACTTTACTTCAGCCCTTCCTTCAGTTGTCCTTGAAGGCCATACAGGAAGAGTCCCTATCTGGAGAGACAATGCTCCTGTGATTCTAGATATGTAGGGCATGCACTGATTGGTTGCAGGAATTGGGGAGGTCTATCTTGTGAAGAGAAGGACCAGGGATGATAACATGATAGCAGTCATCCAAAATTTGAGGAGCTGCCACAGAGAAGAGGGAGGGGGGTCAACCTTATTCTTCAAACACCCGAAGGCAGGACAAGAAACAATGGATGGAAACTCATCAAGGAGAGAAGCAACCTAGAATGAAGGAGAAATTTCCTAACAGTGAAAACAATTGATCAGTGGAATGGTTTCCCTCCAGAAGTTATGGGTGCTCCATCACTGGAGGCTTTTAAGAAGAAACTGGACAGCCACTTGTCTGAAATGGTAGAGGGTTTCCTGCCTGAACAGGGGGTTGGACTGGAAGACCACTAAGGTCACTCCAAATCTGTTCTGTTCTGTTCTGTTCTGTTCTGTTCTGTTCTATTCTATTCTATGATAGATCCAGTTTGCCATCTACGTCCATCTATTGCCGCTACCCGCCTTTAGACGTCTTTTAAAACTTTTTGAGACTTTAAAAATATGTTTGGCTTTTAATATGGCATTTTATTTTGCAGTATGTTTTTCAATTTCTCATATCCCATCCTCCTGATGCTGGTCTTTGACCATCATAATAGTTTGATTTGACATGACATTTCATTTCCTTTCATTTTTGAAGCCTAATATAGTTTTCCTGTTCCTTGGCCCTATTTGAAATATTAATAGCAGATAAATTGAGAATTTCCCTTCTCCTTCAAAGCAGGCTAGGTAGCAAATATTCTCTGTTTCCAATGCGGTTGTAGGCAGTTCTCTGCCTTCAAAACTTCCCTGCTAAAGTTCCTTACGGACAGTGAGTTTCACAGCCTTTATCTAACAAATGACCAGGGTTTTCCATGTGTTGGAGAATGGCCCCGTAATTATTCCTTACCCAAAATGATTCGGAGGTGTATTCTGTATCGCTTTGAACTGGAGCATTTGCTGAACATGGAAGGAATCCACCCTTTTAATTCAACCATCAGGCTGATTCCCCACTGATCATTTCGCTTTCTAAAGCAAACAATTGTATTCTCTTTTGCAGCGCTTGGCTATTATTTAATTTAGTCTGCCTTCATTCTCTGTGATTATCTGTTCAGAGTTATCTGTAGACAAATGGAAATGATGCCCCAAATCGAGAGAATTTAATGGGGCTGGCTTAGCCTTTATGCAAATGAAGCTTTGGTTCGCTTTATCAGCTCCACAGGTCTGTTCAAGGTTAAAAGAGCTTTACAGAAAGAAGCTCTTTTGGTTGTGCCTTTAAGGCTAACTTCTCCCTTAAAAAAAAGAAGAATAAAAGGAAGCAGCGGATAGACTCTGTCATAGAGAGAAATGGTTCTTCCAAATTGCAGAAACGTATATGCTTAATCAGAGCACCCCACCAAGAGCTCAGATTGCTAGAGAGACTGAATGCGGAGAAATTTCTGCACAATAGCAGATCATTTTAGGCCGATGATAAAAGCCACGATCAGCTTACCAGCTCCGAAGGCTGGAAGATGAGAAAGGGGGGGAACTGTCTCTGGATGTCCCTTATACACGTCACCCCAGGATTCAAACGGTGCGAGTTGATCAAAGGAAACACAGCAGATCAGACCAAGAGAGCTGCGGCTGGAATGTCTCTCTGTGCATTTGGGCAAAAAAATACATTTGGTTAATGTCCCCCGCACCATCGCCCTTTGATGTTGGTTGGAAGTTATTGGGGGGGGGTCTCAAGGGGAACTTAACCTTGGTCCTGTTTCATTCATTTGAACCCCCTGTTGCACTGCACACCCAAGAGCTGCCTACGTTCCTTTGAAAAGCCACTTGACATTGTGTGTGTGACATTTAACACAAAGGGTGTAGCTATTCCAATGCTCCTGTTTGTTCCATAAAACCAATTATTGTATTGGGAAGTTTTTATTTAGAAACCCAGGTCTTCTGTAAAATTTGTAACTCAAATTCCTAAGATCTGAGAGAATCTTTGCCGGATCTAGTCTTACTGGAAACTTATCATAAACTTCCAAGGTTTGATTGGGGATCAAAATTTTGGGTTTTGATGATCAGGTAAATTGGTTGAAGAGCCGTGGTGGCCCAGTGGTTAGGATGCAGTATTGCAGGCTGACTCTGCCCACTGCCAGGAGTTATCAAGGACCCAAAAGCAACCCCATGACCACAAGGTGAGGGCTGTCCATCAAAATATCAAAACTGGGTCATAAGTAGCTCTGGGAAAGGTCTGTCATCACTTTGAATGATTTCTAAGCAACCTGTCATAAGTTGAGGAGTACTTGTATTCTAATAGGTTTTGATAACTATTAATGAAAGATTTAGCAGAATAACAAGAGTTGGAAGAGACATCGGAGGTCTTCTGGTCCAACCCCCTACTGAAGCAGCAGAGACCCTACATCACTTGAGACAAATGGTTGCCAATCTCTTCTTAAAAACTTCCAGTGTTGGAGCATTTACAACTTCTGGAGGCAAATTGTTCCACTGATTTATTGTCCCCACTGTCAGGAAATTCCTCCTCAATTCCAGGTTGCCTCTCTCCTTGTTGAGTTTCCATCCATTGCTTCTTGTCCTGCCTTCAGGGGCTTTGGAGAATAGGTTGACCCCCTCTTCTTTTGGGGCAGCCCCTTAGATATTTAGTGATGCCCATCAGTGTAGGCAATCCCTGTAATGAATTTGCATAGTGGCTAACATGAATTTCCAACAGATTTCTTTTATGCAGTTCAATGTCCAATATTTACTGTCTGCTGCCTCATTAGAACAAGAGTCAACAATTAGTTTACTGTGTAGTATCCCAAATTCAGCATCTTCTTTGATGCCATGTTTATGTATGATATTTGAGCGTGTTTGATAAGCAACACACACTATTTCTTTTAGCATAAGAAAACTAAAACAAGCTTTTGTTTTGATGGCACGCTTTTGATGTTCTATTTCTGGTCATTGATGGCAAATTAGCTTTTACATTTGGCATCTTGCTAAAATGAAGCATCTAGAGATATCTCCATCTAGAGCCCTTTAATAAGGGGACGAGGCTTTCTACATTTAAAATATGACATAATTGGAAATATTAACTGTGTTTCTCAGCTGCTGGGAGATCAGAGAGCAGGGAGCTTTTAAGCAGTGTTTTTATGAAAAACCTCACAAAATAAATTGCTCGTTCTTTTAGATTTCATAGGGATCTTCCGTTTCTTTTGATCATTGTTTGCTTCAACTTTCACTTAGTGAAGGGATAGACAAAGGATGGCCTTTCCATTAACTTCTCTGCAAAGTTTTCCTTCCTTCAAACCCAGGAACAGAACACAATCCTGCAAATATATTTCTGTCTTTGCTAAATTTGGGGATCTTCTCCAGATCTTGGAATGGAGAAACCAGTCAAATCAATAAGACATCATTGCCATTTGGCAAATATCACACCAGGCAGAGCAGAGACACACAGTTCTGTATAACTATTTGCATTTTATTAAGCATATTTTCCCTTTGACTTGAATTCTATTGTGTTTGAATGTCTGAGTGTATTGATTCCCTTTGAAAATTGTTTGGCTGCTTTGATTTTGGAATATCTATCTATGCACGTTCAATAAAATAAGTATTGATTTTGAAGCATTGACCTTCGAAAGAACCTGATGTGTGTGTGATTTATTTATCAAATTGCCAAGAGATAGTGAAACATGAGCTAAATTTAGACAGAAATCTACCAGGTGAAACCAGAAAGAGATGATGGGTGTTACTCCAGAACAATTATTTGAGAATTTTGAGAAAGATTCTGGTGAACAGTTGAAAACCAAAAGTCCAGAGATAGGTTAATTCTTGAACTGAGGAAACTGAAATGTTATCCTGATTATCACCAAACTATGACAGGTTATTTAGCTGCATGGATTACCAGAAGCCAACATCTTGCTTTGATCAAGTTTCAGGCTGATAAATCATGATATATATTTTTTTCATGAATCCAGGACTTGGCCAGATTTCTGATACTCTTGTTGGCAAGAGGCTAAACGCTGGTATTCTTGGTTTTCTTCAGCTTACAGTTTGGCACTTTCTCAAAGCTACTTTAACACGCCTTCCTCTCAACCTTGAGTTGACAGAGAGCTACATCGGCATGAATCGTGCTCAGCCCTTGGTTAAGCTTTACTGTGCTCAGCAGGGAGGCTGGGGGGCAGGGCTGCCCTTACACCGTTAATGCTAAGACAGTTTGAAGGGAGAGAGCGAGGCATTCGCCAGTTTCCTTTCCCTTCCATGGTAGGACACCTGTTGGCAGGAAAAGCAGATCCATCTAGTTAGTCTGTCTGTCTGTCTGTCTGTCTGTCTATCTGTCTGTCTGGCTATCTATCTATCTATCTATCTATCTATCTATCTATCTATCTATCTATCTATCTATCATCTATCTATCTATCTATCTATCTATCTATCTATCTATCTATCTCTGTCTATCATCTCTCTCTTTCTCTCTCATCCATTTATAATATATCTACCTACCTATTATCACCTATCTAGCTATCTATCTCTACTTATCATCTACTTACTTACCTACCTACCTACCTACCTACCATCTCTCTCTATATATATCTATCTTTCTATCTATCTATCTATCTATCTATCTATCTATCTATCTATCTATCTATCTTCTATCTATCTATCATCTATCTATCTATCTATCTATCTATCTATCTATCTATCTATCTATCATCTCTCTCTCCATCTATCTATCTATCTATCTATCTATCTATCTATCTATCTATCATCTATCTATCATCTATCTATCATCTATCTATCTATTGTCTATCATCTATTTACCTACCTATCATCTATCTAGTTGTCTGTCTGTCTGTCTGTCTGTCTGTCTGTCTGTCTGTCTGTCTATCATCTCTAGGCCATTGTGGTGAAATTAACCCTCAATTGCTCAAATGAAAGAAAGGCAGACATTTGCCAGAGTCAGAGGATCTATTCACCAGAAGTGATCGTGGCTCTCTTGGTCTTCTGGAAGCTTCTGTCAATACAAATATCCCAACTGACAAGCTAGTGGGGTGTCAGGGTAAAGAGTGAGCAGGGAAAGTTTTTGGGGACACCCCCAGAGCTCCTTCGGACAGCAGCTGCATCCCTCCCATGCTCCACTGACTGGAGTGCTGAGATGTTTTTTTTTTCTGCAGTGTGTGGTTGGTAAGAATCCTGATGGCATACAATCCATTCACTCACTTCACATGTCTAATATTGAGGTAGAGCCTGGTATGGCCAACTCTTTGCTGCGCTGAAAACCGAGCTGGCTAAATAACATTTTAAAGGTTCCTACAACATGGCAGAAGGTGTCAATATTGGACAACCTTCCGTGCATGATAATTTTGCTCTCTGCTGCAATTAAGAGATCCAAAGTAAAAGAAAGTAGATAATTGGTGTTCCCAACAGTAATTTCTACTGTACTAATGGGGATTCTCTTAGTCATTCTTTTTTTTTTCCAATAAAAAATAAGTTATTTCTTTTGTGAAGAAACTGCTGCTAGAAAATACACAAGACTTTCACAAATATTGGACCACAACAAGCTTCTTGACACAGGAAGAGGGGGGGGGGACATGGAAAAAAGTGCTGTGTAAGGTCCTGCCTGCAAAGTTAATAACCGGCTTCCAAATATGGTGACAGAACCCACACTTTTGGGTGCCTTCCGTGGACACAATAATGAAGATAAATTTGCAAACTTTGGCACGTTCTGTTTGCATTCCAATTTCCCATTCCAATTCATCAGTTGTGACAGAAGGATACCTGCATTGCCCATTAATGGGCTATTTTTCAATGTTGGGAGAAGATTGTGTGAGAACAGAACCACATGGAGCCTATTTTCATAACCCGGGAGCAATAAAATGTATATAAATAAACGTGGCTTCCTAATCCAACTTCATTAGGCGTCTCGCTTTCTATTTATTGTCGAGGGCCAGATGGCAAAGGATTAATTTCTGTATTTTTGACAGAGTGTAGAAGGAGAAGATGCAACAATCTGGTTTTGTTCCAATTGGCAGAGTTAATCCTGATTGGCGTTAAAATTCCTCAGGCAACGCAACATGTGATGGAACACGTCAATATTCGATCCACGAATATAGGGGCAAGGTGATTTTGTGTGTAGGCCTCTCTCTCTAGATCAGGACTCTCCAACCCTGGCAACTTTAAGCCTTGTGGGCTTCAACTCCCAGAATTTCTGACATTCCTGAGGAATTCTGGGAGTCGAAGTCCGCAAGTCACAAAGGTTGGTGCTCTAGATTGGTCAACCAAAAGAGCAAAAGGTTTTCTAAGATGTTATCTTACAGAATTTCCCTTCTCATGGGAAATGACCCTCTTCTGCCAAAGTAGTCACAAAACAACAACTGTTATGATACCATCACTTCAGAGGTGGCATTCACCTGCTTTCGACCGGTTTGGGCAAATCGGTAGCAGAGATCGCAGGTGGGCCCGCACACCCGCCCTGGCTCTATGCCATCCTATCTGGGCACATTTTTGAGGCTGGGTGCATGCACGGAAGGCGATTGGTGTGCGCGCGGGGTGAACCGGTGGTAACAAAGTGTGAAACCCACCGCTGCATCACTTGTGTTATGATATCATGATGCTTAGGGAGGTCATCATGATTTATAGCCAAAACCTACCCGTGTGACTAAATTACACAATCTCTAGGCTGATATAAAATCCATTAATTATAGAAATGCTATGAGACAGGGTTCTAAAGTTCAAAAGTTCAAAACAACTAGAGTTATTGCTGCTAGTTCAACCAAACGGCATCTGCTGCTCAGTAGACAAAGGAAAGCTGAAGATCTGGGCTGGCAAGATAGCCTCTTCTTGCGAAAAGTTTGCATGTTGTGAAGCAGGAAGAAGCTCTTTCTCCCTTGAAGGACTCCAACTGACTGCCATAACCTGTTTCGGTCCTTTGAGGCGTCCTATAAGCAGTTTGCATAGTGTCTACTATTTGAACCATCCAACCACCTTCTGCTGAAAGAGAAGTTCCCTGAGGATGGGATCCAGCATGAGTCTGAGAGATCAGAAAACTAAATCTCTGGTCCCGGTGGCCGCCCCAGATTGGATCCTGCATTCACAGGGTTACCATATTGATGAGGTTTAATGGTAACATTGGCTTCAAGAACTTCTGAGTGGTGCGGTGGCCTAGAGGTGGAGCTCTCGCCTCACAATCAGGAGGCTGTGAGTTCGATTCTAGGTGGAGGCAGATATTTCTCTCTCTGGGCACAATGAGAATAAATCTGCTGAACAAAACTCTGCATTGGCGACAGGAAGGGCATCCGGCCAGTAAACACTCAACTCCATTCAGTTGACCAGATTCCACCCCGCAAGGGATTCTGGGGTCATTAAAAGACAATGATGATGATTGGTTTCAAGAACTTTTACACATGGAACTGTCCATGGAGATTCTCAGTCATCCAAGTCACGGTTGTCCCAAAGGTGCTTTTCCTTGAAAATATTTCACTTCTCATCCAAGAAGCTTCAGTCAGAACTGAAGAAGCTTCTTGGATGAGAAGGAAAACATTTTCAAGGGAAAAAAACCCCAAGAAACTCCAGTTGCCTTCTGGAAAGCATCTTTGGGATACACGTGGAACTGCATTTGAGTCCACCAAAACCCAGATGCAAGGCAAAATGATTCTTTTTGTTGATGAAAAGGACTCCAGAGGACGCCTACAATCTTGGCATATTACCCCCCAAAAGAATTCGCTAGTCAGAAACATAAGATAACCCCTTTGTCTCCATTGCTCGTTCTCTTCATGCAAGGAATATCTTTCTACCCAGCAAAATAATGAAGGAAGCCACTTCCATTTACAGTCCCGTTATGATGGAAATGCAGATATCCCTTTACGTTTTGTGACTGCTTTGCATCATAACTCTATCAGGACCATAATCCTGGCTGAATTGAATTGAGCGAATGAATTGCGTTTTGTCCCTGCAAGATTTTTCGTATCCGAGGCCATCTGCTTACGAATCTGGCAGGCTCCGTTCAGGAATGATGCCCAACTGGGACTTACTCTGCTAACACAAATATTCCTTGATGAGTTCTTGCTCCACAGGATTTGCATCCAATTTGAATCATCACTCAACAAGTACCAATTAGATAGAGACATTTCATTTAGACCAGGGAACAACAGAATTTAAAACCGATATCAAGGGAGGTTTCCCTTCAATCTTCCGCCATTCACCTTTTAAGTTTTATGGGGGGAAAAATATTCTTCAGACACTAGAGGTTACCTCTCTAATGCAATTCACTTTTAATTACTTAGGATGGTGGAGAAGAGAAGCAATAACCTCTCGTTAAACAGATTTTAATCAGCCAGAAACTGATTGTTACTGCTTCCAAATGTGTTTTAAAAGATCAAAGAAAAGTTTTATTTTCAGAGCTTGCAATTTCAGATTACTGGTCGTAATGAGGCAGGAAGTTTTCCCTCAATCTCAGACACGTTTGAAGTAATTCTGTACCTTTCAGCCTTATTGGTATCCCTGCCATAGTACCTCAAGGATTTGAAAGTTGATAAGTAAGTATAAAGAAGACATATTTTCAAAAACAAATGGGATCTACAGCAAGCTGTATCAGTCCAAAACTCCCTCGGTGTGCCTTCGGGCAATGAATACATTTTACATTCCCATCCTTCTGTTTTTGTCCATAACAAAATGGTTTTTACCAAGAACCACAGTAAAGCGAGCTTCTGTGCATAAGGCCTTTGCGTTGAAACCTCATGAGAACGCGTGTGCTTCCCTCTTCCATCTGCTTTGTTGCTGTGGTTGTTATCGGTGTTAGTGTACCATCCATCATGTTGTCAAAAGTGAACCAAGGGGAAAGCTCCGTGCCCCAAAGACCTTGGGAACCGGAAGAGAAGACACATAACAGCAAGAAGGAGCACAAAGTGGAGAGAGCATTCTTTTTATGACCTTGTAATCCCTTAATTCTGGGTAGTGTCAGGGTGACTGGGTGAAGCTGAGCATTTACTGACTGGATGCCCTTCCTGACGCTTATGGGGAGTTCACAGCAGATTTTTTTTTTCTTTGCACCCTGAGACAAAAAACATCTGCTGCTTCCTAAGATTGAATTTCTGGCTGGGAGGGGAGTTTCTCCACCACTAGGCTATCATGCCACTCATGGTTATCAAGAACATGATAGCTGAAATAACCACTTGGTTTCTGTTACGCTGGACAAATATTCCTTTCTAAAAGGTAGCTGTACTCCATATGTTGAGAAAGAAGGATTGAGCTGAGCAATTTTCTCCTCTACAAGAACTGCTCTTGTACACACAAATGTTCTCTGTGTGGTGTGAGGGGTCTCACCCAGGGGTGAAATCCAGCAGGTTCTGACAGGTTCTGGAGAACCAGTAGCGGAAATTTTGAGAACTGGCAAATACCACTCTTGGCTGGCCCCAGAGTGGTGGTGGGAATAGAGATTTTGCAGTATCCTTCCCCCAGGAGTGGGGAGAGAATGGGGATTTTTCAGTATCTTTTCCCTGGAGTGGGGAGGGAATGGGGATTTTGCAGTATCCTTCCCCTGCCATGCCCACCAAGCCATGCCCACCAAATCACACCGACAAAGCCACACCATGCCCACCAAGCCACGCCCACAGAATGGTAGTAAAAAAAATTGGATTTCACAACTGGTCTCACCTACCCCTTTTTCATCATTTAGATTACTACAAGGTGTTCGACCTGGGGCTGCCCCTTAAGAGCAGTTGGAAACTTCAACTAGTGCAGAATGTAGCCGCGTGGATAGTAAATGGTGCCAGAGAGACATCACCAGAGGTAACACCCCAACTGCATTGGCTACCAGTGTGTTTCCCGGTGCAATTCAAGGCCTTGGTTGTCCCCATGAAGTCCTACGTGGCTTGGCACTTGGTTATCTTTGTTCCAAGAGTTTCCACCTGTCCGACAGATCAGGCACGCTCAGATCCCATCAGCCAAAGATCCCATCAGCCATTGGCTGATAGGAACTAGAAGGCGGGCCTTTCCTGCAGTGGTCCCTGCTTTGTAAAATACTCTCTCCTTGGAGATTAGAATGGTTCCCACCATGTTGGCTTTTGGCAAAACTTTTAAAAACTTAGCAGTGTACTTGGGACTGAGTTTGTGAATGTGCTAAGGGCCCCATTTTTTTTTTTTTGGCATTTCTGTTATTGGTTAATGATCTCAGCTGCTGTATATATTTTCTGGGATGTTTTTATTATTTTAAATGTTAACAGAATAACAAGAGGTGGAAGGGACCTTGGAGGTCTTTTAGTCTAAACCGCTTCTCAAACAGGAAACCCTCCACCACTTCAGACAAAAGGTTGTCCAACATCTTCTTAAAAACTTCCAGTGTTGGAGCATTCACAACCTCTGGAGGCAAGTTGTTCCACTGGTTAATTGTTCTGACTGTCAGGAAATTTTTCCTTAGTTCTAGATTGATTGATTGATTGATTGATTGATTGATTGATTTATTTATTTATTTATTTATTTATTTATTTATTTATTTATTTATTTATTTATTTTATTAGTCATATTTCTATGCCACCCACTCGCCAAGGGCTCTGGGCGGCTTACACCAAAGACAGTATACTAAATAGCATATTGCCCCCAACAATCTGGGTCCTCATTTTACCCACCTCGGAAGGATGGAAGGCTGAGTCAACCTTGAGCCGGTGAGATTTGATCCGCTGATCTGCTGAACTAGCAGTCAGCTGAAGTAGCTGCAGTACTGCACTCTAACCACTGCGCCACCTCGGCTCCTCCAGATTACTTCTGCCCTTCATTAATTTCCATCCGTTGCTTATTGTCCTGTCTTCAGGTGCTTTGGAGAATAGCTTGACCCCTTTTTCTTTCTGGCAGCCCCTCAAATCCTGGAAGACTGCTTTCATGTCACCCCTGGTCCTTCTTTTCACTTGAGTAGACATACCCAATTCCTGCAACTATTCTTCATATATTTTAGCCTGCAGTCCCTAATCATCTTTGTTGCTCTTCTTAGCACTCTTTCTAGTTTTTATTATTATTATTTTTTTTTTATAATTTTAAAATTGTAAGCATCCCAGAGACATTGGTTGAGATGGGCATCTATAGAAATCAGATAACTAAATAAGTAACAGTGAGCTAAATGAAAACACATTCATACATATATCCTCTGGACTGATTTAAAGGGGGTTTTGTCACATGTAAATGACTAACCCTGTGATTGACTGATGTATATATCTAAAGGATGTAAATATTAATTCCCTTTTCCAATAACCACCCCTCATAACTCCTCCTTACCTTGGCTCCACCTCCTTTGTACATAAGCCCATCCCGCTCCTTCATCCCTTGCTCTCTCCTGTCATGATACCTGTTAAGATGTTTAATAGAAACAATAAATATATTTAATAGAAAAGGAATGACTTCTATGAGTTATTGGGCTTGATCCTTGAATCTATGTAACAGAAGTTGGTTAGAAGTATAAAGAGATCAAGGGGTTCCAGGGAATAACTTCTTCCTAAGCCAACCAAGTCAGGAAATCTAAGAGTGAGAACTTTCTGAAGTACCCAAACTATATTAAACATTTTCTGTTGTGTTAACATATGCAATGATTGTCAACTTCATCAATTTCCTCCAATTTCCTAAAACAATGAGTCATTAGCTTTGGAACTATAGTTATTTCCCTCAAAACAGTGATTTGCATTGGTCTGTTTTGCATTCATTCTCGGGTGGGCCTGCCCTGTTCCACCCCTGCGTTTATCTGCCTATTAATTTATATTTTAATACATACATTTTAATAGTTGTTCTCTCCAAAGATGCTTTTCTCACCGCATTTTTTCCTGTCAAAATATATTTGGAAAACCTGTTTTTGAGGACAGAATTGAACTGGAAAATTTCCAGGAATGCTAGCGAGAGGAGATAAGTTTGCACATTAGCCAGGGAAATGTGAATCAGGTCAGTTCACGTCAAAATTCACCACTTTGACTTTCGTGAGCATTTCTGTGCCAGGTGGTTTTGATGCAGCCATGGATCTGCCAAACATTTTCAGGAGGGATTCAAACAATTTTATAGTTGTTGGGGAAAAAGATGGAGTTAAGTAAGGATATTAGAGAAATATGTTTCTCCCCTATTCTTTCGTTGTATGGATGCTTTACAAATTTGATATTTTATGAAATAATGAATAATTCAATTTCAGAAATCATTTTAAAACTTGGCTTGGATCCTACAAAGACAAGTTCTGCTTGGATCCAAAAAGTATTTTATGTCGTTTCCCCATCCCTTAATCACAGGACATTTTTAACCAATGAGGCTGTATGGGATAATTTGCACTTAGTCCTCATGAATTCCTACTCATTTCAATATTCTTTTTGGTTCTGCTTGGCTTCCCAAATGTAGAATTTATAGCTCCATAAATATGAGGACTATTTAGGCTTCCTATGAGATTTACTCTTACGTTTTCAGACTTTTGTAACCCCTGCTGCATTTTCTACATGTTCTCATAAGTCAGCAAAATAAAACTGAAGGTTGAAAGAAGGAGAAAGGAAAGAGCAAGCTAATCTAATGTAACCGACCAGATCCCCTGAATGGATTGCCCCTGTGATTATGTAGGACAGACGGGGAGGAAACTAACCACCAGATTGCAAGAACACAAGCGAGTGGTCAGATGAGGAAACCCAAACTCATTGGTACCCACACATTGCAATAAACAAGGACATACATTCAATTTTGCAGCTATTAAGATTGTTGGCCGAGCAGGTACAAAAATAGCCAGGGAAATCATTGAAGCCTGGGAAATGGGTCCCTTGTCTGTCAACAGGAGTGCTGATTTACCACCAGCTTACCAGGTACTTAGGAGTCAAGGCAGGGGTGAAATCCACCAGGTTCTGACAGGTTCTGGAGAACCGGCAGCGGAAATTTTGAGTAGTTTGGAAAACCTGCAAATGCCACCTCTGGCTGGCCCCAGAGTGGGATGGGAATGGAGATTTTGCAATATGTTTCCCCCAGGAGTGGGGAGGGAATAGGGATTTTGCAGTATCCTTCCCCTGCAACGCTCACCAAGCCACGCCCACAGAACCGGTAGGGAAAATTTTTAGATTTCACCCCTGAGTCAAGGGCTTGGCAGCACAAAGAAACAAGAGCCAATCACCAGCCATCAACACACCAATCAACCAATAGGAAGGCACCACATCAATACGATTTACAGAATAGCCCAAAGCACATACTCCAGTGGAGAGAAGTTCCCTGAGGATGGGCTCCAGCACGAGTCTGAACTGACCCAGGTTGGATCTTGCAAAGGAAAGAGTGATCATAACAAGAATGAAATCAAGAAAAATAGATTTCTGCTCTTCTGGACTCAAATCAAATTGGAATAAAGGCACAATTGAATAGACAAGATGCCATCCCTTTATGACAACGAGTGATGATTGTGTTTTGAATGATACCTAGAAGATCTGACTGATCTCAAAAAGCTAAGCAGAGTGGTTAATGCTTGGATGGAATGGAAACCATCCGAAAATCCCAGAGTTTAGTCTAGGTAGGGAGGTAGCAAATCACCTTCATTTTCATTCTGTGCGCCCAAAAAATGAGAAACAACTATGTCTATGTAGCCATCAGAAGTTAAGCTTGATTGGAGAGTGTGCTATAAGCCAAGAGACGTATATTTCATCATTTAAAAGAGCTCTTATGAATGCTTCACCAGGCTGCATGCAAACGGAACGACTTCTGCTTTATTATCTAAGAGGTGTCACACAAAGAGGCATGGCAGCCCAATTTATTCAGCATAGAAGAAAACATAAATATCTCTTTGATCCCTGGAATTTATTATAGATCACAACATGCTCCTCTTTAGTTTCTTTCATTCAGAGACTAAAAGCTGCAGCAGCCTATTTAGAATAGATTTCGTTAAAAAATGGACTGAAAATCTGATGTTATGGAACGTGGAAAACCTGCCCTGGCCTGCAGCCAGATACCACTGCTACTTCTGAAGTTTCATACAGGTGGGAGGTTCTTTGATGATTAATGTTCCAAAGCCAATTATCTTTATTTTTTTTTTAAGGAAGTAGATGCAAGTGACATTAGCAATTTATGCTTGGTAATAAAGCGCTTCAATATCCTACCCTTGCAAAACCCATCATCTTCCAATGAGGTTAATACAATTACATGGTGTATGATGAACATTCCAGAAACAGCTCACCCTAGAAGTTCCTCATCTTGGAGAAGCCGTTCTGTGGGTTCACTTAAAGAAAGGAAGGAAGGAGGGAGGGAGGAAAGAAAAAGAAAGAAAGAAAGAAAGAAAGAGAAAAAGGGAGGGAGGAGGTGTCTTCTTTGCAGAAGGAAAGAAGGAAAGAAGGAAGAAGGAAGGAAGGAAGAAAGAAAGAAAAAAGAAAGAAAGAAAGAAGAAAGAAAGAAAGAAAGAAAGAAAGAAAGAAAGAAAGAAAGAAAGAAAGAAAGAAAGAAAGCTTAAAATATTCCCAAAGCTGCAAGGCTGTCATTTTAAATTGTCTATTGCTGCGTTTTTCTTTTTTCTTTCTAAATGTGAGCATGGATACATGAAAGCCAGTGTGGTGTTAAGGTGTTAGTGTTAAGGTTGAGTTTCTAGTTCTCTTTAAGGCATTAAAACTGTTTGTGTAAGGCACTTTCTCACAGTCCTAAACTAAGTAAAAAAATACCCATCTGTAGGCCATGCTGGACCAGTATGGTAGATTACTGTCCATAAACTTGAGCGAAGGGAGCTCATCCAATAGTGGACTTTACTTTCTTTTATGCCTTCAAGTCAATCTTGACTCGTGGTGGCCCCCTGAATTAGTCCCTGTGGTTTTCTTGGCAAGGTTCTTCAGAAGTACTTTGCCTTGCTTCCTAGAGAAGAGAAAGGATGACTCAAGGCCATCCAGCTGGCTTCGTGCCGAAGGCAGGACTAGAACTCACCGTCTCCTGGTGATTGGCCCAAAGTCCCCCAGTTGGCATTCAGGCCTAAGGTAGGACTAGAACTCACTGTCTCCTGGTTCCTACCCTGATGCCTTAAGTACTAGACCAAAATGGCTCCCTGGACTGATATGGGTAGAATACACACACTCTCACACTCTCACACACAAACATACATTTATCTGCGACAGTTAAAATACAAGTATCTTACAATATTTGATGCGGGTTTTCAATTGTTATAAACAATTGTCTTGGTTTTCTGATTTTTATTGCAAACTGCAGTAAAGGTTTTCTTTTTTAAAAAAATAAAAGCAGTTATAACTATCTTCAATTCCTAAATATTCCGAATGAATAAATACGGGCCATAGCCTTCCAATCTATTGTTGTGATTCAGTAGAAGGAAAGAGATTAATGGAGGCAGAGCGCACCTCATACCTGTGCTTGACGGGGCTTGTAAACCGAGTGGCAGAACAAAGAACATCAACATTGATCAGGAATTAGATCTGCTCTGGAAATGCAAACTTTGAGACAAGCATTTTTCAGCAAACATTGCAGAAAATTAAGTGATTAAACAAACTGAAAGGTAGAAAAGCACACGGTGGTTTCTGAAGAGATCAAGGATATAATACAGCATCCTTAAACCATAAATTCAATTTATGAATTCAGTTTCAATTCTTTCAAAAGAGATTCTTGCAAACTTAGTAAAAAAAAAAAAGGTTCTCCCTCAATTTAGTCTTTGACTAAATCATGTTGTAGAATCCCAATACTTAAAAGAGCTGTTGCCCAGAGGAACGTATTGGGTACCACTTCTGGAGCAATTTTTATTTTTAGCTATTTCTTTTTAAAAAGGGGAGCAGATCTGGAAGCGATGTTTGTTGCACTTCTTTCTTCCTCCGTTACATCATCTCTGGTTTTTGGAGGCTGCCTGGACAAGTCCCTGCAGTTTTCTTGGAAAGGTTTTTCAAAAGGATTTGCCATTGCTTTCTTCCAGGGGCTGAGAGAAAGTGACTGGCCCAAGGACACCCAGCTGCCTTTATACCCAAAGCAAGACTAGAACTCACAATCTCTGGGTTGCTAGCCTGGTGCCTTCACCCCTTCACCAGTCTGGCTCTTTTTTTTTTTTTTTTTTAATTGATTTATATGCCGCCCTTCTCCGGAGACTCAGGGAGGCTTACAATGCGTTAAGCAATAGCCTTCATCCTTTTGTATATTTATACAAAGTCAGCTTATTGCCCCCACAAACTGGGTCCTCAATTTACCTACCTTAGAAAGGATGGAAGGCTGAGTCAACCTTGAGCCTTGGCGAGATTCGAACCTGCAGTAATTGCAGGCAGCTGATCTTAATAACAGGGTGCTTTAGACCACTGTAGTACCAAGGCTCTTTTGTGGAACTTAAAAATGGTTTTATGTGGATTTCTCCTTTTTCTATATGAATCCTAATCCATCCATCTTCCCTCCCTCCCTCCCTCCCTCCCTCCCTCCTTCCTTCCTTCCTTCCTTCCTTCCTTCCTTCCTTCCCTCCTTCCTTCTTTCCTTCTTTCCTTCCTTTCCTCCCTCCCCTCCCCCCCTCCCTCCCTCCCTCAAAGAAGACACCTTTAAAAGTTTTGCAGGAAAGCATAATTGTTTAATTGAACTAAGTTTTCATGCACAATTGCAATCAGAAATGTTATATCTCTACCAATTGTTCTCCTAACTTTAATGATTACATGCCGAGAATCTTTTTCATTTTTATTTTTTTGGCAACAAGGATCAAAAAAAAGGCCTTCGAACCAGCTCTTCAAATGTTTTTGGAACTGTTCTCCTTGTTCCTCCCTGAGCTGTTATCCTCCGTCTTGTAGAGCATGGGGGATACCTAGAACCAGATGTGATTATTTTTCTTTCTGTGTTGGATTGGCTACACAAATCAACCCTCCATAACGAGGAGAAAAAGACCTTAACAGAAAAGGAGGATAAACTACCCAAGACCTCATTTTGCAACACAAACATAGTAGCTCACAGACTGATGGAAACTCTAGAAAGAAACTCAAATAACGTCGATATCCAAGTTTATTCTGAACCAAGGAGAAGAGCGTTGGCATCTCCGGCTCTTCCTTCCTAATTAGGAAGGCAGCTCTGAAATGTAAGGGAGAAACATCTGGAGAACTACATACCTGGTAGTCATGCAACAAAATCTTTTGTTGTCAAGGCAACTTCTTCCTTAAAATCTTTAGCAAGAAAGCCCAAGCGAAGAAAAGCAGTCAGATAGATTCCTGGTTATCAGTTCTCCAGAGTTCAATCCACCGAGTTAGAGATTGAAATCATTCTTTCCTATGGCTCTGTAGGACACCAGAATTTTGCAACCCAGATCTGGTAGCCCTACCACAAAGTAACAAAAGATCGATTAAGATCTTGGTGAAATCTCAGGATTCCTCTGGTGCTTTGGATCATGTGGAACGTCTTCTAATGCTGACAATTTTGAGAAAGGTTTGCTGAGCCCTCTTGCTGTATATTCTTGGATAGATCAGCCCCATATAAGAATGATTTTGCTTATTAAATACGTTGGAATGTATAGAATGGAAGATTTTGGTTATTAAACACACTGTGTGCAGTTTCCTTGACCGTTATTTTCTTTAGAGTAAAAACGAAACAGCTTAACTCTACTGGTAGCCCTCATTTTTACAATAGTTTAAACATCTGTCCATCCACACATTATGTCCATGAAGTCACAGTGCAGGATTTTAATAAAAACCCTAACCCTAACCCTAGCAATGGCTCCTATGGAAATTGGCCAGTCTTGGGGTATCTCTGCTGTGATTAAGCAGCTCCTGGCAACTATTTAGAGATATAGATACCCAACAAGAGATTTGGGTATCATCTACCTTGGTACGTATGCAGTGGTGGGATTCAGCCAGTTCGCACCACTTCGGGAGAACCGGTTGTTAACTTTCTGAGCAGTTTGGCAAACTGGTTGTTGGAAGAAATCATTAGGGCAGAGAACCGGTTGTTAAATTACTTGAATCCCACCACTGTACGTATGTACCGTATGTTTCTCTTATATTGTGTTTTTAAATCTGTTTGCTTGAATTAACAACAAAGCTTAAAATTTCTTTATTCACCGATGAGCTCAATGTCTCTGGATCCAGAAGAACCAGTTGCTTGGGTACCTGATCCCTGCCCAAAACAGGTGTCTTTGAATCAGCATTGAATCCTTGCTAAACTTCCCAGTTTTCTTGGAAATATTTTCAGAAAGTGGTTTACATTTCTCTTCCTAGATGCTAGAGAAAGGGATGGGCCCAAAGCCACTCGGATGGCCTTCTGCCTCCTAACCCCTACACAAACTGACCTGTCATGAATTATAAGTCATGAAACCCAACATTTATGCATTAATGTCAGTGTTCCAAGTAACACCCCCAACGGAAGAAGACTCCGAGGTTTGAGTTTCCTCAAAATTCCATTTTATTAGAGATGTCATATTGGCACATCTGGGAAAACCTGAATCTGAAAGTTTCCAGGTTTTCCCCACCTAAAAGAAAGTTCAAGTCCCTGCCCAGCACCCACAAGTCCATCACATGGTCCAATCAGGCTCCATCCTAAACTGGAGATGCCTCCTAGTCACCTCATCATAGCTGCAGGGCATGGTGGCCTTGACTCTCTGAGAAAAGAATGTTATTTTGACTACATATCACCCATACTCTATGCAATCCCCCCTCCCATTTTCCCAAAATAGAAAACGTGACAGGCCTGAAGGCCCAACTGTAAAAGATGTTTTCCAGGTCTGACAATTTTATTTTATTATTTTATTATATTATTTTAAGTGTAACATAAATACCGATCTAGATCAGGGGTGTCCAAACGTCACAATTTTTAAGACTTGCGGACTTCGTTTCATACCAGCTGGGGAATTCTTGGAGTTGAAGTCCACAAGGCTTCAAAAACTGCCAAATTTGAGAAACCCTGATCTAGATTGTCCTTCAATAATTGCTTTACCCTGGAAAAGGATATTAGAAAGAATATTTTCAGGAATGCCTTTATGGAGAAAACATTGCAAAGTTGTTGTATTGTAGATACACACAGGAAAGAAAATAAATCAAGATGCAACGTTTTAGGATCAAAGCTTTCTGCAATGGAATTGCGCAAGACTAAAAAATGAGCTCCACACCTCCGCATGGTTCTTTCCCCTTTATTTCCTCTGTTTCCAAGCAGGTGCTTTCCTTGACTGATTTATTTGTTTGTTGTTATATACAAGTTGTGCTTCAAGATTATGGTAAAAATAAATACCGAGGAATGAAAGCTACAACTCAAAATGGATTGAAGGAAGAATTACTGATAGCAAGATAAAAGGCTACTGTTGGGAATGGGCCTGGGAGTACTTAGCTCCACTCTTTGACTGATCCACCCCATATAAGAACAGAATCAAATTTTTTGCTGGCTAGCAAGGAAACATCGGAGCAGGACTCACATCTTAATACGGAAGATTCTTAAAGTGAATATAAAGTTACAACCAGAGACTTTTCTTTCTGGCTTAATGGACTGAGAACTTGAATATAATTTTTTTTTTTGGAACTTTGATGTTATATATGCTGACAGCAGCAAGAATACTCTATGCACAGAAATGGAAAAGCGCTTTGAGTCCCACAATGGATGAATGACTGCAAAAGTTGATCGGGTTAAATTTGATGGAACATAGTTAAATTGACTGCTGGGATTAAAGAAAAGGATACAATTACTTTTGTTTTTATTTGGAAACGGTTTCTCGACTTTGTGCTTGAGGTGGAAAAAAATGAAACTTTGATTTTGGCTTTTGCTAATTAGATAGATTTGTTGTTATAGAAATGGCTAGGATTTATTATTACGTAAAAGTAAAAAGTTGAGGTTATTTGACAAAAAGAAAAGTTGATGTTTTTCTTTTTTCTTTTTCCTTTTATCTTACTTTTTTCCTTCTTTCTCTTCTCCTTCCCTTTCTTCCCATTATTCTCATTTTTCTTTGTATTTCAGTATTTTATATTTTGATAAACCAATAAAAAATCTGTAATCCTAAAAGAATTTTCGCTGGCTGAATATCTTGGCAGTATAAGAAAAAAAATCACTTATCTGATGTCCTCCCACACCCCAAAATTTCTAAATGAGTAATGGGCCAATCATCTCAGTTGAGTCTGCCATAAAGCTGCATCTTTGCATGAAAATGTACTTTATTCCCTAATTCAATGCTTCTCAATCTTGGCAACTTTTGGGTTTCAATTCCCAGAATTCTTGAAGTTGAATCCATCCTTCTTAATATTTCCAAATTTGAAACACACTGATCTAGATCAGGGAGTCTCCAAACTTGGCAACTTTTAAGACTTGTGGACTTCAAGTCATATCGTGCTGGGGAATTCTGGGAGTTGAAGTCCACAAGTCTTCAATCTGCCAAATTTGAGAAACACTAATCTAGATTATCCCTCACCACAGGCATCTTCAGAAGAACTTTTCTATCAGGTTCCCTAATCTGCATCACATAGACAGTACTCGTCTATATCTCAGCAACATCAGCCAGCCAATCAAACAGTTTGAAATCAGACCATGACTCAGAAATATCCAAACAGACAACATTCAGACTATTTTGCATCTCACAGAAAGGTATTTAAAGACCTGACAGAGGAACACAACTCAAAGCGTACTGACAACGTCTCCTCGAATGGTGACAAAATATTTGCAACCAAATTACTAAGGTCGGAGCTCAAACCAACAGCTTAACTACCAACCTGAGCTACTAATATTCAAACACATTTCATCTTCTCTATCTGTTATGACCAACATACTCCCATTTCATGTGAACTGGTATGGCAGAGTCATACTACTGTATATAACTAGAGGAACTGTATTTATTGGCAGTTGGTTTATCAGCCTTTAGGAGCTCAAGGGGGGAGGTAGGCAAGGCCACTGAGCAATTCTTAAAACAGTTTAACACATTAGAAAGGAAGAATTTTTTTAAAAAATAACACCTTATTTTATTTTATTGAAAATGAAATCTGCTAGGGGTAGTCCCAAAAAGTTAAGATGAAAAAAAAAAGAGTTTCTACCACACCATCTGACCATCCATCTTGACTATCTTCTGGAGACACTCATGTTCTGACTTGATTTGATGAATGTTGCATTCTTAAAATCTATTGGTTTATATTTTGCAAATGTAAATGAATTCTTGCCAACGCTTAGAGCGATTTACTCCTTAGGAGAATGTAAAATCCAGCTGACCAACATGGCAACACGATTCTTAGTGAGAGGTCTGTGGTTGCATCTCCTTGGTGATCTTCAGGATCTCCATGGAGAAGCTAACTTCTTCAGGCTGACCCTGGCTTGTTCTGCATTTGTTAGCTTGCAGAAAGATGTAATGTTGAATGGTGACACGTCAGCCCTGCAAAGAAATCTTCTCTGATGTGGGCATTGTTATGCAACCCCGCTTCGTAGGGTAACAGATTAGAATCGGTAGGAAATGATTTTACAAAAAAGGTTGTAATGCAACAGATTTATGATTGTCCTTCAGAGTTTGATGTGGAAAAGATGACCTTTCAAAACACTTCTTTATATCATTAGCTTTATTGCCCATGGAGCGACTCATAAAATTACAGTACATCATTAGTTTTATGATGCATTGCATGAGAAGCACATTTGGCTCTCCAAATGGATTTTACATGATCCAAACAAGGCAGTCAAAAAGGGACGTTCTAATAAAAACAGACGAATGTTCTTTTTGTTATTCATTTCACAAAAACATGTCCATTCTCCCTTTAGGTGGCCATGAAATTGGAACTATAAAGTCCATGGAATTTACATCTTTCCCAAGACTCCCAAGGGAATGAAACCAATTTTCGATTCTCTCTTCCATTTCCATAGACAGCCTCCATCATCTCTGGCTGATTCTAACATTGAGAAACCTAGATTAGGAAAAATAAATAAATAAATAAACCTGAGGGTGAACATTCATTTTCCAAGCTTCTGGGCTGGTTTCCAAATGTTTTGTTACCAGTGTTAGGAAATGATTATTACCTAACTTGTTGGGTTGGCAATATATAAACCATCAATGTAGCTTTAAGACTGCTGTATTGCATCATGCTGTGTCTTGATTGGTTAGCTCTGTAGCCAATGTCCTTAAGAGGGAGCTAGAAACATGGTTTGTTTTCTCTTTGCTGTTCTTGCTCTCTGATATCTCTGTATGCTACTGTTTGTAAATCCAAAAGAATTGTTTATTGTAAATGACTACGACAACTGGTAAGAAGACTTTGTTATTGGATTATCCCTGGACTGTCGTTTTGACTATCTCCTGCTTTATATGTGTATGACCTAGACTGTTTATTGGACTGTGTCTTACCATTTCCTGAAAGTAAACACAACTCAGTGTATTTGTGTGTTGACTGTGCTTATTCGTAACTACTCTCAATCACTTTCATGTGTACACCCTTGCTATTCAAGGGTTACTCTGCAAATTCCTTAACAACCAGACTAGGTAACATCTCCAGTGGAATTTAGGGGAGGCCATTGTTGGTGTTTTTCTGCTGATAAGGGCTTCGTGTGGTCAGTAGGTCTCGTGATGGGAGGGTCTCATCAAGTGAGGGTCTTATGATGGGTCAGGTGTGGGTCACATCAGGTGAGGGTCATTGGAGGCGAAGTGGGTTGGGGGAATTGCGTGGGCTGGTTGAGGGTCGATGCTGTCTCTGCTTGGCTGTGCAGTTGATTTGAATTCTGAGGGGTTCATAGGCTGGTTGTAGGTCATTGTGTCTGTTGATGGAATTGCTTGCGGAGTGCCAGGCTTCGATGAGCTCACGAGCATGGCAGGTGGTAGCGCGGCCAATGATTTTTGTGTTGCTCCAACCCACAAGCTCAGAGAATTAACCTTCACTCTCACCCTATATCTGAGTTACAGATATTTGCCACTATCGCAAAAAACAAAGAAAAAAAAACCTGTTGGAGAAACCTCTGCTAATGGATACAATAGAAAGCAGAATAAATTACTTGAAACCCTCTTTGCATGTCCCTTACAAGCTGTATGTATTTATCTGGTCAATGCAAAACACAGACATGTAGGCAGCCGTGACACATACTGTAAAGCCGAGCCATTCCTATAAAAGGGATACATACAACCACCTCCTGGAAGATCTGCTAGGATAAAGGAAGCTAATGCAGAGACAGGTCATCTACAAGATCCAGAGAGCCTTTGCCTGAAGGATCAATTTTATGAAGGTTACAAACACAGCCCTGCTGAGACCCAGCTGATTTGGAATAGCTTTCGAATTCTGACAGCATTGCAGGATCATGGCAGGCTGGTTCTGGGTTCAAAATGGCCAAGAAATGAAAACTGAGAGAAGATCTCAAGTTTGAAAGATCTCAAAATTCGGCTCCTTTCCTGAAATGGTTTTGTTGTTCTTCAATTGCTAAATCATGTCCGACTCTTTGGGACCCCATTGGACACCAGGCTTCCCTGTCCTCCAGTGGGATGGATTTAAATCCACTCTTCCTTGTTCCTACTTCATTGTGGGACTGAAATCCTTTGAAGGACTTCTTGTGAACCACCACTTTAAATAATTGCACCCAAATGGGATATTAAATCTGGTTGAAGGATCGTGCTCAGCTCTCCGCGTTCTTTGGCAATCCAAGAATACAAAGCCACATGGGACTTCTCCAAGGAGAGAGTTCTCTGCTTTTGTCAGCTGAAGTAAAGTCCATATTGGAGTCCAATATGGCAGTAAGAGTTGAAAGACAATTCAAAGCTTTGGGTGTGGCCATAGTCCATAATTAGGGGATATCTATTCTTTCATTCTTTGGTGTCCTTCCTTCCTTCCTTCCTTCCTTCCTTCCTTCCTTCCTTCCTTCCTTCCTTCCTTCCTTCCTTCCTTCCTTCCTCTCCCATGCAGAAGCTGCACGGAATGGATCAATCATGCTTGAAGTTTAAATTCAACCAGCTAAGGGGCGGGCTAGTTAAACTCTCCATCATAAAACACAGGTATCCAAGCAAAATCATTAATAAAATCTGACAGGACTGCAATCTATGCATAGTTATGTGGTGCTTACTCTTGGATACACAAGGTCAACTTGTAAAACACATCCAGCAGTAACTGAACTGCTGTCTTTATGAAATGCAAGCAACCTTCCTATCAAGGATGGCCACTGAGCATGGATTAAAAGGTGAAGGCTTCCCTGTCTAGTCATGTTCGATGCTAGGGGGCGATGCTAATCGTTTCTTGGCCGAGGAAGCCCGCCTTGTACGAAGACAATTTCTGTGGTCGTGTGGCCAGCATGGCTATATGCCAAAGGTGCATGGAACACTGTTACCTTCTCACCAAAGTGGTACCTATTTATCTACTCGCATTTGCATGCTTTCGAACTGCTAGGCAGGCAGGAGCTGCAGCAAGGAACGGGAGCTTGCTCTGTCACAGAGTGCTCAGGTTTCAAACCCAGGCTGTGAGCTCTCCAGCTGACAACCACAGCTACTTTAACCGTTGAGCCATTGTGCCCCCTAGCATGGATTAGTAACGGAATAAAGGAGAGGAACGTCCAATTGTTGTTTGGCTAATTTTTCCTTCTCTGGGTTCCTCTGGGTGAATGTAAAAGTCTGTGACCATCTAATTCACTTACCGAAGCAACTGGCGTGGGTATCAGTGGGGGAACGTCGTAGGCTCTGCTCTGAACGAAATCCCCGAATTGTGATTCTCTAGGATGAACTCAATTACTGTGTTCACCCACTGCACCAGGCTATAGCTTGTTTAATAAATTGGTTGGATTCACACGATGGGCTAAGTGAAAATCAAATGCATCCCATCGTTGCCTAGTGCAATGCCTGTAATTATCAGAAGTGTTCAAGTTCCCTTTGCAGGCTCCTCGCTTGGAGTAGAGATGCTCTCTATCCTATCTCTAAGCAGCAGAGAAACACTTCCATAGCCTCCTTCGAGTCCCTGGGAGAATTCTCTAGTGGATGCCTGATAAAACACATTATTTGAGTTAAATAGCTTGGAGCCACCTCCAGTTGCCAATAAACAACGATCTTGGCAACAAAATATTATCCCTGCCTAATAAAGTATACAGTATATGTGGACTTTGGGGCTACTACTGTATAAATAGGCTGATGCCACTAGATGGCAATAAAGAGTTGTGGTTTGCATTCCTGCTTTGCTGCCATCTAGTGGTTGTCTGGATGCTTGCATCACAGATCTGGTATTACCAATGGGCTCCATTTTTGTGTATGTAGAGCAGGGCTCCTCTAGCTGAGTCTTAACATCTCAGAGATGAATAGTCATAGACACAAATCCCCTTTCAAGTTAAGCTCTAGTTTTGATGACTTAGTTTCCATGGCTTTCAACCCTGGTGGTCCCTAGAGGTCTCTCATCCAATAATTGACCATTCTTGGTCCTGCTTAGCTTACTAGCTCAGTGGGTACCATAGACCCTTGGTGTGAATTTAATTCACAGTTAGTTTTGCTGGGGTTTATGCTATTGTGGTTTATCCATGTGCTAAATTCAGAAAACTTAGTGTGAATTAAGGCTGCGGTCTGATAAATTCCTCTTTAGGAGCAAATCTGATTGAGCTGCGATTTACTTTGATATAAGCACATATAAAGTTAATATAATTTCTCAATTCTTTTTCACATCTACTATAAATCGAGATCCATCTGAAGCACAAATTTAATCTAGTAACCACAAGTTGCTATTTTTATACAGAGTTTCATTGAGTTAAGGCTCAATTTACCTTCGAAGTAAATGTGGATGGGAGAGCAGTCAGATTTAGTCAAGTCCAAATTCAGGGTTGACAGAAGAGGACAAATCCAGTTTCAAATCTATGGGGGAAGCATCAAAATTAGACATGCAGTAAGAAAACAAGCCATATTTCTATTCGCAAGGAAATTTCTTTGACAGCAGCTAAAGAATAGTTTCAGTTCCTGGAATATAAATATAAAGCGAGAGAGAAGACATCCATTTTGGAATGGAGGGCTATTATTCATCCATCCATCCGTTCCAAAGGCTCACCAGGCTCTTAGCAGAGCCACGACTCTCTCTGGGAAACCACTGCAAAATCATTTATCAGCTTATCCTGAAGGATGATAAACACTAATAATTTTCAGGAAAGCTATCTGCTTTTACAGACAGCCACTAATTCTAGCATTGCAGTGAATTGTCCTTCCTTCCTTCCTTCCTTCCTTCCTTCCTTCCTTCCTTCCTTCCTTCCTTCCTTCCTTCCCTCCCTCCCTCCCTCCCTCCCTCCCTCCCCCTCCCTCCCCATGCACTCATCTTTTTCTTCTCTCCTTCCTTCCTTCCTTTCTTTCCTTCCTTTCTCCCTCCCTCCATCCTTCTTCCTCCCTCCCTCCCTCATCTCCCTCCCTCCCTCCCCATGCACTCATCTTTTTCTTCTCTCCTTCCTTCCTTCTTTCCTTCCTTCCTTCCTTCCTCCCTCCCTCCATCCTTCTTCCTCCCTCCCTCCCTCATCTCCTTTTCTCTCCCTTCCTCCCTCCTTATGCACTCATCTTTTTTCTTCTATCCTTCCCTTCCTTCCTTCCTTCCTCTCCCTTCCCTCCCTTCCTCTTAAATGATGCCATTGAAAAGAAATGATACAGAAGCCAAAATGTTACTAAAGAATGGTGAAGATTACATAATCTTGCTGGTAGATGGGGTTGTTATTATGAAGTACTTGCCTGGCCTAGCAAGTTTATTTATTTATTCTATGTATTTATTAAGGGACATGGTGGCTGAGTGGCTAAGACACTGAGCTTATCGATCGAAAGGTCGACAGTTCAGCGGTTCGAATCCCTAGTGCTGCGTAATGGGGTGAGCTCCCGTGACTTGTCCCAGCTTCTGCCAACCTAGCAGTTGGAAAGCAGGTAAAAAATGCAAGTAGAAAAATAGGGACCACCTTTGGAGGGAAGGTAAGAGCGTTCCGTGCGCCTTTGACTTTGAGTCATGCCGGCCACATGACCACGGAAACGTCTTCGGACAGCGCTGGCTCTTCGGCTTTGAAACGGAGATGAGCACTGCCCCCTAGAGTCGGGAACGACTAGCACATACGTGCGAGGGGAACCTTTACCTTTACCTATGTATTTATTAAACAAATTTATATAACTGCCCAACTCATACATAGGTTACATTGGGTGACTTACAACATTTAAAAAACAGTTGTTTTACAGTGGGTGCCTATCTGGACATGGGCATGACTTTATGTACTTCATTTAAAAAAGAAATATCTTATTGCCTGATAGGTTTTATTGCATTTTAAACAATATAAGCTGTATTTTAATATTCTACACTGCCTTGCGATCATGGCAGGACAAGCAGAATCGAAACCATTTAATTACTCAGTCCGTGGCGTGCCTTTTCTGTATTTTTCCACTGAAGTTCTTTATTAAAGAAAGTTATTAAATTGGATTCCATTTTCACAGAGTTCTGAGTGTGAGGTTACATCACTTACATCATTTTACCACTTCTTCAAAAATTCAGGCTTTTTGTAAATCCCAGCCCTGGGAAACAAAATGATTTTAGCTTTTGACTTAGGGAAGTAATAGTCATGGTGCTCACTGCAACCACAGCCCTTATAGACGGTCGTATCATTAAGTTGCCCCATTCACAGATGCCTCCCAAAATGATTTATTAATTTATAAATAATCTAAAAGTACTTGATTACCATAATCACATTTCTCATTCAGAATCAAGACCCATAACTGACCAGAATCGTATTGAGAGGTCCTTGGTGCTCTCTGAGTTTGGCGGTGTTCTTGGAGACGTTTCATTATCAGTGCTAGATTAGTTCAGATTATGAAATATCTGCAAGAAAACCATCAAGCTCAGGGAACAGCAAGGATCCAGCAGTCCTCCTTCTCCCCCTGCAAACCCCTCTCCCTTCTAGCACTGATGCTGTTCCCTAGTTAGGTAATGAAACGTCTGCAAGAAAAGAACCAAACTCAGAGAGCACCAAGGACCTTTCATTTCAATCCCGAGCAACAAATATTTGCTTTTATTGGTACAAGCGCATTGATTTAGTAGAAAAAAAACCTGACCACATAATATAGGACATGTTCAGTTGTAGATAAGATCGAGAACATTCAACAAGGTTTCTAAAGATGTTTTAAGCATAAACCACTTATTAGTTCTTTTTTTTTTGAAACCTCTTGCTGCTTGTGGTACCTGCCTTTGGCCAGATTGTGTCTGAAAATCCCACAACGCTGGGATCAGCAGGAACACCCGGACTTAGTCACAACCACAAATATAAACGGCCTATTTAAAAAACAGATTATTGTCTCTGGAAAGGGAAGATAAGCTTGGGAGTAACAGAGAATCATGGCCAGTCTCAACAGATTAGATCTATCAAACTCCTACCACCCGGTTCCTGGGCCGTGTGCTTTGATTTGTGCTTAAGTCTGCAGCTTTCCGTGCAAATCTGATTTCCAAATGACACATTTCCAGAGGAAAAAAACTGCAATTGCCCAGAGAAAAGGGGGATAAGTAAGACCCTGGTATTTCAATCTGGAAATAAAGCGAAGGTCAACCTGAGGTCTAGTTAATCAAGTGCAAGCCAATATTAGAAGACTCGACTATCAAGTTCCTGCTGCTTAATTAAAACTGGAGCTTTGGTGAAATTAGCTGCGCCCTGTCTTATTTATAACAAGAAATATCTTCTCATGCTTCACTAAAGTTAGCGGAAGGAGGGGGTTGACCGACTGTTCTGACCCAGCTCCCCAAACACGACAAACCCTCTGACATGAACTCAAAATATTCCTTTATTAGGAGTGCCAGCAAAAAAATTCTCACTGCAGGTTAATAAATCTGTCCAGCAGGGAGTTGAATAGTTATCTGCCACATCTAGTCATCTTCGCCTCCTGCCTTTTATCTCCAGAGCTAGGGCGGTGCCTTGTTAGCCGCAGTGGTTCTTCCATCCCAAGGACCGGCCCATAGATTTCCACTGCTCTCCTCTCCTCTAACTTCTGCGCATCAGGCACTGGACCCAGCTGTTCCTCTTCTTCCTCATCAGCCACCTCCAGACCTGGGGGCTGTTGACTCTCCATCTGAGGGCTGACAGACGGCCCAGGCTCCACCTCTGACTCTCTGTCTCTCTGACAGCTCCATTCCCTCCTCCCCCTCGGAGCTCTCATGTTGCCTGGATGCTGACCCTGACTCCCACACCTCCTCCTCCTCCTCCTCCTTTGATTCGGTTGCTGGAGGGGCCGGTGGCCAAGAGGCTACAACACTGATGGACAATTGAGAGTTGACTCTCTTTGGAAGTATTCTCTTGACTTTGGGGAGGAGGCACTTCTGCTGGTACCTCTGGCATGGGTAATCTTCAATGGAATAGAATATAATGAGCTGGAAGGGACTTTGGAGGACTTCCAGTCCCCTGCTCAAGCAGAAGAATCTAGTTGAACCCGGTCCTGGATTTGGATAACCTTCACATGAAGCAATGTGCTTTCATATCAATCTAGTACTGAACCGATCTTGGTTAATCTTGAAAAAAGCTAAGCTGGTTGATGGTCACCTGGGAAGATGACAATCATTAAGGACAGCTGTAATGTTGCCAAGACAATTATATGGACAGGCCCATCAAGTCACTGGTGGTCAACCTGAGCCAAAGGTCATCTCAAAGGAAATGGCCTATCTGTTGATTATATCAAGGGAGAGTTGCACGTGGCTTTCAAATTCTTGAATTCTTGAAGGTTGTCCTGATATAAAACATCTCCCATCGTATGATGAGAGTCAAATGGTCTCATAGGACGTGGAATAATGTCCTATTTTCTTGGGAATTGTTTTTCTCCTTCGGCAAACAGCTTTATTTTTGCCTCTTTCACAGGAAGTAAAGTAATTCAATTTAAAAAAATGTTTGAGAGGAAGGCCGGAGAGGATATTCTTCATGCCAGGAGATGATAAGGTAGTTGATCTTCATTTTTTTTTTTTTTAGTTTTATATCCTCTTTACCTTATAAAAAAAGACTGCTGTAAATTCGCCTGCTCCAACTTGGGACTTTCCTGGATCTTACAGATGCGAGAAGAACTCTGGGAATGACTCTAAGGAGAACAAAACATTGGAAATTGGAAATAAAACATTGGAAATTGGAAATAAATAAATAAATAAATAAATAAAACATGGGTCAAAGTGAGCAATAATAGATGTGATCACTGCAGAGATAAGAAATGGCAAGAAAAAGGAAAACGCTCAAGGCATTGCAAATCTGCATGGGAATGGAGCCTTCTTAATGTTAATGAGAAGGGAAAGCAAAAGGAGGCAGGGAAGCCCTTTTCAAATTGCAATAATCATGAGGAGGGGAATGGGGGGGAACGTGCGGAAGGCTGCAGCTTTCCAGTTCGATTTTGTGGGGTTTAATTTTTTTTTTCAAAACCCCACTTAATGCTCACTATAAGTCTCAATAAATGTCCTTTTCTTTCATTTCCTTCTCCATTCTGGTTTCTATGTCACTTTTAAGTTCATAACAGCCCCCAATTCTGTTTTTGAAATAAAGAAAACATATCAGAAGATATAATGGGTTTTATAGATGAAAAAGTAGCTAGATTTAATAACTTGGTTGGGTCCATATGTTTAATTTAAAAAAAATGGTTCTAAATGATAAGGTAGAGCGTTTTTATCTTACGTGGACATCAACTCAAACCTCCAGAAATCTTGAATTTTGGATTTTTTAAATTAATATTGATTCTATCATCTATCTATCTATCTATCTATCTATCTATCTATCTATCTATCTATCTAATATCTAACCAGTTATGTCAGATATTTTCTATTGCATTTGTCACATCTGTATCTAACTCAGAGCTCACATACAAAATATAGCATTTAGTCTTCCTTCCTTCCTTCCTTCCTTCCTTCCTTCCTTCCTTCCTTCCTTCCTTCCTTCCTTCCTCCCTCCCTCCCTCCCTCCCTCCCTCCCTCCCTTCCCTCGAGTACCATAATTCACTGATATCAACAAACATCTGGAGATGTGTTACTCTTCAGGTCTTTAGCTGTACCAGTCTGGGTGATGTTGTACTTTCTTTCCCCCCATCTGTTGACACTGATAGACAATTAGATCTTGTGTGTTGTAGGAGATTATCTTATTCCTGCCTGACAAAGACAAATTGAGGAAGACAAGTTCACCCAGGTAGGGAAGATTGGAATCCAGCTTGGCCACAACCTGGCTATCTTAACAGAATTTCAGAATCTTTTTTCTTAGGAGAAGTTTTTGTAGTGGTTTATGGCTTCCTTGCCTGGCAGCTACGTTGAGACAAACAACTTTGTGACACTGTGTAGGTTTGTGTGTGTGTTAAAAGGGGGGCATTCACTTACAATAACTAGCTGCATTGTTCTCATCTTGTTGTGCTTTCCATTCTAATCTTGTTTCTTTTTCCCTAAAGAGCCCTGTATTTGGAGTTTCTTTGAAATAACCCATTCTCGGTTATGAATAATAACTTATTCACTTATCGCTTTCAGTTGTGCTCAGTGGGGCATCTTTGGAGTGCTCTTTTGCAGACACCAACAGAAACCAAAGAAAGACTGAAGATGATAAAGAAGAAAGAAAATAACTGAAGGAGGTGCCTTAAGAAGAAGAATTTCCACAGCTTTAGAGAAATACAGTGGGGAATCAAATGATCAATCAATCAGTAAAAATATATATTTATGGTCCAAGATCAGATGCAAGAAAAGGAATTCAACACAATAACTATGAAAGGGAATTTTAAAAATATTGCCGCAATATTATTAGGGAGGAGCGAGACAACTTCTAACAGCTGTAGCTGTGGATAAAAAAATTTTTGCAATCATCTTAAGTGTATTTTGAAGAACGGTCAGCAGGAGAAAGAAAAGGATTGACAAATTTTGACGGCCATTAGAGTTGTTAAGAACTGCAAGAAGTAAGTGTGATCGTTGTCGGAGGTACAATTTAATAGCCATGTGAGACAGATTCTATCTCCAAGTACAGTCTTGTATGGGAGACTTATGATATCTGCCTGTGGTTGTTGCAATGATAACATCCCAATTGAGGTCAGGAGAAGTAGAATAGAATAGAATAGAATAGAATAGAATAGAATAGAATAGAATAGAATAGAATAGAATAGAATAGAATAGAATAACAGAGGTGGAAGGGATCTTGGAGGTCTTCTAGTCCAACCCCCTGCCCAGGCAGGAAACCCTACACCACTCCAGACAAATGGTTATCCAACATCTTCTTAAAAACTTCCAGTGTTGGAGCATTGACAACTTCTGGAGGCAAGTTGTTCCACTGATTAATTGTTCTCACTGTCAGGAAATTTCTCCTTAGTTCTAAGTTGCTTCTCTCCTTGATTAGTTTCCACCCATTGCTTCTTGTCCTGCCCTCAGGTGCTTTGGAGAATAGCTGGACTCCCTCTTCTTTATCAAGTCCCAAAGCAAGTAATGTTGCCTGTGGTGAAATCCTCTGAATGCTGCTACCGGTTCTGTGAGTCTGCTACCGAGCGTGCACTTCGCCTGAGGTGCGCCCACGCAGCACTAAAAAACGAACATTTTGAAGCCTTCTGAGTCTGCAAAGGTAAGTAGAACAGTGAGGGAGTGGAATCCGCTGTGCCACACGATTAAGATTAGCTAGAAAGCAGGAAATCTGATGATTCTAGCTAATATAAATCGTGTGTAACAGCTGATCATCACCCAGCTGATCGTTGGAAATACCAGTTCGCCTGAACTGGTAGCATTTTTTACTACCGGTTTGGGAGAACAGGTCTGAACTGGTAGCATTTCACCCCTGAGTGTTGCCCAGGTGAGACCACTAAAGGTGCATTCCTCCATCTGGCCCTCGAATGGTTTCCTTGTGGCTTTCAGGGTTCTTCTCAGCTGCTGACTTTCTACAGGGCCATTTGCCACTAAATTGTAACTGCAACCCCCTTGAAAAATGTCTCTGATCAAACTATAGGAGAAGCTGCTAACAAATTACTACAAGGAAAAAAAGGATGATATGTGGAAATGTCTTTGAATATTACTAGCTTGGTTGATAGTTATGCTGTTGGTTTGAGCTCCGAGCTTGGCAATTTGGTTGCAAATGTTTCGTCCCCATTCGAAAAGACATCTTCTGTGTCTTGCTTCCATCCAAAGCTCACTGAAGATGTCTCCTCGAATGGGATGAAACGTTTGCAACCAAATCGCCAAGCTCAGGGCTCAAACCACCAACATAAGGATGATCTGTATCAAACCCTTCCAGAACAGACGAATGGTTTTTAATTGGATCGTTCTTTCTTTTCTGAGATCCCTCCTTGGTGGCATTGTATCTGAGAGATCTTCACTGTTTCCTCTTTCTTCTTCTCAATATTGGCGGTGAGAAATGTACCCAAGGATTCGTTGCCCTGTTTTCTAAGAATTTTTATTGCCAAACTTCCAGACCTCTTTAAAGCATTTTGGTGATTTTTTACCAGAGGCAGCGCATGTTGATTTGGGGTTTTTCTTCTTTCTTCTTTCTTATTTTTCTTCTCAGCTCGAACCAAGTTTTTTCAGCTCTAAGTCAATATCCAGACGTGAAATTTAGCATTCCACCCGAGTCTGAATGTGACTCTTGAACCAAAAATTACTCATCCATATTATATTTGTTAGCTTTGCTACTGTTGTCGCAAAGAATGATGGATTAGTTCTGAAACCAGAAAAGTACCAGTGGGACTTTTATGTTTTTCTTTAAAGAACACACAACTAAAGTCAATTTCCTGCTGAAAGAGATGTGTTAGAACAATGCTCAGACTTTCAAAATTGAAAGTCCCTTTTTGAAAGTGGAATGCAGACCACGCTCCCTGTTCTGACATGTTGTCTTCATGTTTGTTTAAAATCTGGTCAATGTACAAATACATTTTATACGGAAATCTATCAGTGGTGAGATTCAGCCAGTTCGGGCCAGTTTGGGTGAACCGGTAGCTGAATTGCTGGCTGGCTCCGCCCCTCCCCTCTCCGCCCCTTCCAGGAGTCCCCACTCGCCCCATTTTGGCTCTCAGGTAAGTGCAGGGAGGCCTCCTAAGCCCAAAGCGGGGTGTGGGGGGAGGCATCTCCCCGTGGGCTATTTTTGCTCCCAGGGGGGTGCAGGAGGCTGAGTGCTTCCTGTCACACCCCCTGGCCACGCCCGCCATGGCCACGTCAGGGCAGAGAACTGTTGTTAAATGATTTGAATCCCACCACTGAAATATACTCAGACATCCCACAGCAATAACGGCACCTGGTTGGTCTGGATGCTCTCAAGAGTTACTGTAGGTGCTCAAGAACCTAAGTTCTATGAATTCCATGGTGATCATTCAGGGTGAAAACATGTATTCGCCATTCCTCTGTGCCGTTTTTTTCAAGTACTTCCACAAAATATATATATATATATAAATGTATGCAAGCTCATTAAACACAGCAAGTAGATAAGGACAAATTTTTCAGTTTTGCCTATCTGAAAATGTAAGAATAAATTATAGTCCTGCTGATGAAAGCGAAGGGGTTCCGGAAAGAAGATAGTTATGTTGTAACCACAGAGTAAATTTATAATTATACTTATGACTGTTGTAAAGAAGATCAGAAGCTTCTTCCTTGTAACGTTTTTTCTTTTTCTTTCTTGTATTTTTAACTCTCTTTGATTTTTTTTCTTTTTTCTTTTCACTTCCCATTAGTTTGTGTGAGTTTTCAACCTTATTTTAAAAAACACGAAATTATACATAAAAGATGAAAATGTAAGAATAAATTGAGACGTTGTTTGTAGCTAGAAGGCAAGCGTGGGAGCATCGCAAGTTTAATATTAATTAAAACTGCACCTTGGCTTTTTTTCATTGACAACTTAAGACTTACTAAAACGTAAACATCACATTGAAGTGAAACCCTTTAAAATGAAATGGTTTTCAGATAAAATGAAAGAAAGACTCTTCTGCTGTCTAAGATTCTCTCTTTTTTAATGGTTCAATGGCTTTTTATAGTTTTTCAGACAAATCCGTTCAGCAGAATTAATCTGGAAGTGAGTGCTTTAGAATTGATTAGCCCATAGGCCATATAAAAATACAGAATGAAGTATAAAACATCACACAGTAAAACCAGACCTAAAAGTAGAATACAAGAAACAGATTAAATGAAAACAAAAATAAAATAAGGAATATGACATCCTGTTTCTCTGTCACCTCTACAATTTACTACAATCAGACCCACATATGTTGATCTCAACTGAACTGTTTTATTCAAATAAAGGGCTGTGTTATATGTGATTTTTTGAGCTCTGACTGCACATTAAATATTTTGTTTTAATATAAGGGTCCCAGTAGTTCGTCTGTCCAATGTGCAGTCCAAAATAACAACCTCTTTCTTATACAAATAACAATCAAATAATGTGTTATATGTAAGGAGCCGTGGTGGTTAGAATGCATTGCAGGCAAAAACTCTGCCCACAGCCAGGAAGTTCGATTCTGATCAGCTCAAGGTGGACTCAGCCTTCCATCCTTCCAAGGTCAGGAAAATGAAGACCCAGATTGTTGGGGGCAAGAGGCTGACTCAATATGCTTAGAGAGGGCTGTAAAATAGAGGGCCTCCTGCCACGTATCTGGTTGCATTTTGTATTATTATTTTTTTTTAAATTATTCAGAAGATTAAAATACAAACTCCAGAAGAAAAAAAAAATAAATAACAGAAGAAGAATTTGTGAAGAAGAATTTTTCAACAATGGATGTTGCAGAGATAGTTATTTGCAATAGAGACTTACAAACTTTGGAAATGAGATGCAATTGTTGAGAAAGTTCCCAATTAAAAACTTCAGGAAAGGTTTCCTTATCAAGAGCCAAACGAGGGTATTTCATCCTAGATCAGAGATAAGGATTGGGCTGATTTGTGGTAAATAAGAAACAGTTGTACACTTACAATAACCGACTATGAACAGAGGGCCTTGATTTTAACTTCGCTGTTGTTTAACCTGCTAACTATTTTTTCTCTCATATATGTGACATATGGCAGGTCAGTTGGTTTGCATAGAGCTTATAAATTTTGGGCCCTCTTTGCAAGGAGGGGAAGCTATTATTGTTGAAGTAGATTTGTTAGTGTCCAACTAGGGAGGGTAATATGTGTTTTTGTATCTCGTTGCATTTTGGAGATGTTTTCTTTGGTTCCCTTGGGTCATTCTTGTCCTTGGCCAGTCGAGAGTGGTGGCTCCTATCAAGGGGATGGGTCACCTTGGAGCAGTAGACAACAATGGTGAAAACAATCAAACAAAACCAACACAAATGCTTTGGCAGTAGATTTTTCAGGCCATAGATTGTTCCTGTCGACTTATGTTCCCTGCCCCCAAATAATAATTTGTAAATGTTTTCTTGCTGTGCAAATAAATCTAGGTTAAACTATTCTCCTCAGTGAATTAACTTTTAATTACGGAAAAAAAACCCATAAAAAATGGAAGTGTGGTTCACTGAAGCAATACAGGATTTCTTCCCTGGCCTCATTATTGGCAGTGAATATTAGAACCGATTCATTATTAATTAGTTTAATTCACATTCATTTATTTCCCCCTTTTCCCTCTGCTTCTCCACTTCTTCCACTGTACGTTTTCCTTAAGGAGGAACAGATAATTTGAAGGATGCCGCTGCTGGCAGGTTGGTGTGCACAAAATGGCACCTGCGGTGTGGCCACCAATATTTGGGGAAGCTCCTTCATCTTCCTCACCAACAGTCCAGGAATGATCCAAGAACTGGAGAGTTTGAGGAGCAAATTGAAATGGTCTGCTCTTAAAACCAGAGAAGCCAAGCTTCTGTCTTCCTCACCTTCTGAATGAGCGATGAATGGCACACCATGTGTAACTATTTGTTATTGTGGCATTGTAATTCAGGACAGTTGGACAAATGGGCCTATTCGGTTCAATATTGATTAATCACAAACAAACATGAAGTTCTCTGGAGCTGGGTCTTGAAGAAAGATTTGTTGTTCAGCTGTGTTTCTACAAGGAGGAGGTGCCATCAAGAAGGTCTACAGCCTCTCCGTTCACTTTAGAGACATATAAAAAAAAAAAAACCCAACCAACCAGACTCCTTCAAGAAATGGTTGACTTCTGATAGACACATCCATGGAGATTTCTTGCTAAAAATATGGAATATGGAAGTGGTTTCCAGCTATCGTCTTCTGGGATTTTGTAAATTTTTGGGTCTAGTCTACAAAGTTGATTGTCTTCTAGATGACGCAGATCCAACCTTGCTGAACTTTTTCAATGTGGGCGACATTTGACTAAGTCTACTAAGGCTAAACGGTGGAGAATATTCATGAAAATGTATTTATTGTTATCTGTGTTCCTGTCCTGTCATCTAGACAATTGGAAGGCAATGATTCTCTTTCTACATTATTCATTGTAGTGGGAAAATTCCTGGTTTGGTGGGGAATATATTTTCAGTTCCTGCAGCTGACAATTTTTTTCTTAGTGCCTCTATGACAGGGTTTATGAAATGCTTTCCAATAATTATTTATGTATGTGTGTATTTTTAACACCTCAGCTTTTCACTCCAATGGGCTGTTTTAACTTAACTATCTTGATTTCATGTCAATGCCAGTTTCTATATTTTATTTAGGCATGATTTATCTTCTGATATGACTTTGAGTCTGACTTTGACTTTTGTATTGTTTATAACCCTGTCAATTATTTATTGTGATGCAATACATCTAATTATTTTATGAAGTTTAGTTCTTTCTGTTTAGCTCTTTCTGGTTTTGATGGGCTGAATAATGAGCTAGTTGTGCTCAGATTACATGTCACATGTTACAGAAATATGTTCAATAAACAAGGAACAAATTTTGTTCCTTTTAAAGAAGCCCCCCACATTAATATGATGTTTTTCTGAGATTTGATGTTTTATGAGAGGATTTGTTTATTTTGCATGGATGTCTTATGGTCTTTGAAATTAGCAGTAGACAAATTGCAGCATTTTGAGGCTGATGAGATGTAACGAATCAGAAGTTGGACGGAGACTTGGTCCAAGTCCTTCAGCTGAAGAAGCTCCATGGGTGACTTTGGCCAATCCCTCTTGGTGAGTCCAATTAGATTGCAAGATTGTTGTTAGGGATAAAAAGAAGGGGAATCCTTTAGGAACTTGGCTTGAGGTGGACCTTGTGAAGAAGGGGGATTCATATTTAATAAGGGAATAAAATGCCCATTGGGAGTCACCAAGAAGCAACAGTATAGCTATAAAAAGGGTTAGCCTTCCTTCCTTCCTTTTCCTTCCTCACTCCCTCCCTCCCTCCCTCTTTCTTTCTTTCTTTCTTTCTTTCTTTCTTTCTTTCTTTCTTTTTCTTTCTTTCTTTCTCTCTCCCTCCCTCCCTCCCCTTCCTTCCTTCCTTCCTTCCTTCCTTCCTTCCTTCCTTCCTTCCCTCCTTCCTTCCTTCCTTTATATTAAAACACAAAAAGGCTATTTCATTTGTTGATATCATCCCTTTACAATAGCTAAATCCACAGCTTTAATTAATATCCATAACATTCTTCTTGGGTTGGACTAGTTCACCTAACTCCACAAACCCACGACTCTTGCAATCTTGTTAAGTGATCTAATTCCACGATTCTTGCCGTTTTGTTCAGCTTTCCTACCAAACTCCTCCAATGCTGCATTCGCCTTCCATCATTTCTTGGGTCATTAATGGCTCCACCACTTCAGCCGATCAGCTGAAGCCGAAGGACAAGTGAAAGAAGTCAGAAGCAATTAATCCCATTTCATTCACCATAGGAAAATTAACAGGAGGCTGAAAACAAATGTTTTCCTCCGGAAATGTCAGCTGTGCCTTTGTCCCCCTCCTACATGGAATTCGGTGGGTTTGATATGTGTGTATGAATTCTTGGTGCATTTATGTATCTTAGGGAAAATTCCATCATCTACACAGGAAACAAATAGTCTCTATAAATGCTTCATGCGATAAGCCATTACACCACCTGTCTAGGTGTGAGATCTGTTTCTCACAGTGTTTTCTGCTTTTGGAAACCCAGACATTCCAAATGTTGGGAAGCAATTTAAGGGAGTTGAAGGCATCAGGTGCCCCCATTTATAAAATTAAGGAAGACAAATATGTATCCAACCCCTTCCCCATCCATCATTCTGGGTTGTAACTGTTTGAAGTCGTGGTAACACCAGGGCTTTCTTGAAACTAAATGTGGCCATTTATAACAATTCACCCAAAAGGTCGATAAAGAATTCTGTAACTTTGCATAGCAACTATATGCATGTGATAGTCAAAGCCTGATGGCCAAACTGAAGGTGTGGCAGAAATGTAGCGTTGGAAGAGTTGCTAATCCAGTCCTATCCTTAGTGCGAGGTTGATTGGACCATCTGGCCTCCAGCAGAGAAGAACTCAGCACTTCAAGTGGCAGACTGTTCCATTGGCTGAGAGCTCATACAGCCAGGATATTCCTCCTGACCTCTGGCCCAAATGTCCTTCCATTTTATAGTAATTCACCGATTCTCCTATCCTCTAGAACAACCGAGAATAAGTCCATTTCTCCTTCTCGGTGACAATGCTTTGGCTATTTGAAGACTGCTAGTCAAATTCCCTGCAAGCTAAACACATCCAGATTCTTTTAACTGTTGCTCAGAGAGTATACACTAGAGAACCTTTAGCAATCTTCATAGCCCTTCGGTCTACGTGCTCCAGTTTGTCCCCGTCCTTCTTTAATGGTGGTATCCAGAACTTGACAGAGGTCTCCAATTCGGAGCTGACCAAAACAGGGTAGATATGGAACATATCTCCCTTGGGAGTTGAGCATAGAAATGTGACGAAATAAATAAATAAATAAATAAATAAATAAATAAATAAACAAACAAACAATTAATTTGACTGAGTAATTGATTATGTGCCATCAAGTTAAGGGAATGGGAGAACTCACCATGGCCAACTTGCCATGACACAACTCGCTGCAGGGCAATTTAACAATTCTATTTAATTTAATAGCTCTGCTGGTAGCTCAGCAGACTGATAGCATTGTGATTAACACCAGCTGTCTGCAATTACTGTAAGTTCGAATCTCACCAGGCTCAAGGTTGACTCAGCCTTCCATCCTTTCTAAGGTAGGTAAATTGAGGACCCAGTTTGTGGGGGCAATAAGCTGACTTTGTATAAAATATACAAAAGTATGAAGGCTATTGCTTAACGCATTGTAAGCTGCCCTGAGTCTCCAGAGAAGGGTGGCATACAAATCAAATTAAAAAAATTAAAATAAAATAAAATAAATTATTTAAAATATTTTTTAAAATATTTTGACATTCACATTTCATTCTGTTTCTCATTTTGCATCCTTTCTTTAATGATCCTATTCCACCATATCTTTGATATTACTGTAACTCTTGTCCCGCAATGAGTTGGCCATGGCAAATTAGCCATGGTGAGTTGGCCATGGCTAGTTGGCTGTGGCAAATTGGCCTTGGTGAGTTGACCGTAGCAAGTTGGCTGTGATGAGTTGGCCGCAGTCCCAATTTAGGATTATGTCTTAGTGACCATGTACATAGATATTCTCTATGACAATATGTCTCTTACTTGGTTTCTCCAGTCTTCTAATATGGTGCCCTTCACCAGTGTAACTGAGTTCAAGAATGGAACAAAGACTTCCTGTAATCTAGACTGCCTCAAGATAGCTTTTGCTTTTTTAGCAGCTGAATCACACTTCTGGCACAAGACATGATTAATGATTGATGGATTTTGCCTTGTAGTCAAAAAGGATCCCCAGATTCCTTTCATGTCAAGCCAGGTGCGCATTTTGTTTCTCTTAGGGGAGTTGCAGATAAAATGTGACTTTTTAAAGCAAAGGAATGCTTAGGTATCCCTCTGTTGCTAAAGGCTTAGGAAACTATTTCTCTCCCGGGGAATTTCTAATTTCTGACTGCTTTGATTTTCTTCAACAAATGCTATCAATGTTGCCAAACACCCGTTGAAATATGACCCACTGATTGATATTTGATTAAATTGGAATAAATTAGTGCACGAGAAGAGAAAGAAATAGAAATGTGTAGGACTATTAATCTTATTTTTTTAATCTGTTTTGTCAAGCAAAAAAAAAAAAATGAAGCATGTCTAGAAATTGCATATAAGCTGGCCTATTTTTTTAGAACTTTCCTGGAAAAAGGGAGATTTATTTCTTCAAAGCCAAAGGCCGGAATAATTGAAACTAACGAATATCCATCAGTTTTGCATAGTGGCAAATTTGGGTGAATAGAGGGAGATTAATTGGTTGGGAGATTTTAATTTATGATGAATGATTCACTTTTTTTTTTATTTGATTTATATGCCTCCCTTCTCCGGAGACTCAGGGTGGCTTACAATGCGTTAAGCAATTGTAAGTTAACTTGATGGATTGCACAAATTCCTCTATTAAAGACTGCAGTGATAATATTCAGAGTTGCTATGCAGGATTGGTATTCATTTTTCGCTCTTACTACAGTATGTCTTCTCTCTTGATATTACTTTCTAACAGGACGGAACAGCAATTTCAATTTCTTTTGCAGGTTTGTAAAGTAAAACTTATATTTTATTTCCTCCTTTGTTTGAACATTTATAAACCACAGGAGCATTTATATGTCACCATTACCTCTAGTGACTTCATTAGCATATCCATGAATATCTGGCCAAAACATTCTAGATGGTTGTCATCAATTCCTCCATGATCTTTTATTTTTAAAAAAATCTTTCCTATGCAATCCTGATTTTTTTCTTTCAAGGCTCCACCAGCCTAGCTTTTCAAGGTGTTTTGACTGGCAGCTAAGCTGCCATCTGATGCCCCTTTGGCTTTGGGGTTCATTCTCCATTGAACAGATATTGGCATCCCTTCTCCCTTGTTATCCCATCAAATAACTTGGCAAGGGGTATCCTGATCACATCCATCTCTATTCAGGTGACCCTCAGGGTACAGATAAATCTCAGGTGGCCTCAACGACTCTCAGAAAAATTCCTAAGGACTAGATGAACTGCAAGGAATATAAATCCTTCCACTCCCCATTATTCAGCCAGAATAGAATGGAATGGAACGGAACACAACGCAACGCAACGCAACGCAACGCAATGCAACGCAACGCAACGCAACGCAACGCAACGCAACGCAACGCAACAGAACAGAACAGAACAGAGCTGGAAGAGACCTTGGAGGTCTTCTAGTCCAGCCTCCTGCTCAAGGAGAAGAATCTGTTCCATTTCAGACAAGTGACTGTCCAGTTTCTTCATCATCCAGTGATGAAGCCCCCACGATTTCTGGAGGCAACTTCTGTTCCACTGGTTAATAGTCCTCTTCCTGTTAAGAAGTTTCTCCTTAATTCCAGGTTGCTTCTCTCTTTGAGTTGAAGAAGGTTCTTGGATGAGAAGCAAAACTTCTTCAAAGAAAAACAAAGAAAGACCAGTTACTTCTTGAAAAAGCATCTTTGGGACAATCATGACCTGGATGACTGAGCATCTCCATAGACATCCATCTCTAAAGTATAGAATCTGAGATGATACAAATATGAAAGATAATCAGAAGCACACATATCCAATAACCCGACCAGCAGTTCGGCAGAAATTTGCCATTGTCTTGTTTTGGGTTGGCTTTCTGAGTTTCCTGGAGATCAGCTGTCCATATATGAACCAGGCAGGCCCAACTCTGCTTAACTTCTGAGGCTAGAAAATGTTGACCCGAAATTCCTGTGTATTCGGGTTTTATTTACATGCAGATTTATACTGCTTGTACAATAGTTAACCCATCAACTGACCTCTCTCCATCTCTCCAACCCTTTATGCAAAGGTTCCCCATCATCAGTCTTGAAAAATATCTTTTTTTTTTCCTAAATCAAAGGAGTGACATGTTCAGAAAAACCTCTCACTGTTTTGATACCACGCTCTCTTTCTTTTCCTTGAGGGCAGAAACCATCCCCTCTTCCTAAGTAGGAGCATCTCAGGTTCTAGCTCTGCAGTTAAATGACTTTAGAAAGTAATTTTAGGAATTATTTTTGCCTTGCTGAGCTGCTGCGTCAGAATAAACCACCAGGGGTTACAGAGCTGTGGCTGATAATGCAGCTTTACGTACTTATATATTTAGATTAAAGTGGAAATAAGCAGGCAAATGGATGGCAGAAACAAGGAGACGTTTTCTGCTACTTACTGTATGCCATTTAATTTTATGAGCATCTTTGCCTTGAATGGTAAATATTAATGCCTGAAATTCCTTATCAATGCATTAAAAAAACAATTTGCTCGCTCGCATTCCAAAGTATATTTGCATGCCCCACACACACAGACTGCAGAAGAATTAAGATTAAGAACTCACGAAAATCAAAACAAAACAGAGACATATTCCTGCTACTCGGAAAATATTTCCACAGCAACAGTCCAATCCATGATATATAAATGTGAAAGCAACAACTGAAGAATTTTGCAAAGGAAAATCTGATTTAAAAATACGACATATTTCAAAAAGGCAGTGAGGAAAAACTGTAGAAAGGCATTTTTTGTCAGCTGGGAATGAGATAAATGTTGCAAAAATTTGTACTAATCATATTGAACAGTCAACATAGCATAATATTTATCGTGACTCACAGGGTTATGTTAAAATGGATAAAAACTTGTGGCGGAAAGATTGTTTGCTAATGCAGACTTGTAGAGTGACCACACACACAAAAGTTGAGAATATATGTGGGGGTAATTTATTGTCTTACATAGTGACATTATATAGTTTGTTACTACAAGTTACAGCAGTAACTTTTGGCTCACAAAAGTCTTCCAGCAACTAAAATCTTTGGTTAATCATTACTGTTTGCCTAAGCACTTATAACGTTTATCTATAATTAAAGTCTGACACATCCCATTTCCTCTTCCCTTGCTCCTCTTTATTTACAGATTTAGGGTCTTATTTTCTAATACCATTTCCTGGCGCTTACGTGCACATAACCTTTCCTTATCTGAGGTTTGCCATCCAAGATAGGAAAATTTTCCTGCACATATGCAAACTCCTACACAGACTCTGTGCTCTGAACGGGTCCTTAACTTTTATCCCAAAGGTGCTTTTTTCAGGAGGCAACTGGACTTTCTGGTTTTTCTTTGAAGACATTTCGCTTTTCATCCAAGAAGCTTCTTCAGCTCTGACTGGATTCCATGACTTCCATTCTCCACCATCCAGTCAGAGCTGAAGAAGCTTCTTGGATGAAAAGCGAAACGTCTTCAAAGAAAAACCAGAAAGTCCAGTTGCCTCCTGAAAAAAGCACTTTTGGGACAACCATGACTTGGATGGCTGAGAATCTCCATAGATCCTTAACTTTGAGTTTTTAGTAGTGGCCACGGTGTAAATGTTGGATGTCTTAAGACACAGAAAGGGCAGTGGTTTTTCTGGCAATGACCGAGGCACCAGCTTACTTTTTGTCTGAATTCCTAAATTCACCCCGTTGAAATTTAAGGAATTTTGAACCGGGATAGAATCCAGCAAGACTGATATTTTAGGAATCAAGGATGGTATGCTTACGAAGGAAAACTTGCAAGGTTTTGCATTTCAGGGCAAACTTCCTTAGAGATTCATTAAAAAAACAAACAAACAACAAACCCCTCATATATCAGGAACCATAAAATGAAGCTATTTTCTAAACCGGCTGGATGCAAATGGATAAAAAAAACGGGAATGTTGAAATGCACACAACACAGGCTGAGCGTAAGAATCTGGTTACTATGGTAACCAGGCTAATGTAACACTGCCATGCCTCTGCGGGGTGGGGTATCGGGGAGGGGGGGGAGCCTGGAATGAAAATGCTTAAATGATCCCTCCCCCCCACCAGCTAATGAAATAATAAGAGAAAATGGCAAAAAAAAAAAAAATGAGGTCAGTAATGCATTTTGGCACCCCGGAAACTTGAAAAGTGGAGCAGAGAATTGAGATTCCGATACAATCTTTTTTGGAAAGTACAAACCAAGACGATGAAGAACGCATTAAGGTCAATGGAACTAAGTTTATTGGGAGGCGGAAAATGTAACCAGGGATAGACTAATGTTCTCATCAAAGGCTTCCATGCACTACAAATACATCAAAGCATACCCAGCAGCTCGAACGCTCGGCCCAAAGTTACTTTAATGGCAGGCTCACATCTGCACGTTTGCAAGAAATTAAGAAAAAATGTCTCCTGGATGAAGCAAATGGTAGCTTAGAGTTTGGGGAATTGTTGTGGTCCGCTGGCGGCCTGCAGAGCTGTCAGCAGAGTCGGACAGTGAGGAGGCTGGGGAGGAACGTGGGCCAGTCCTGAAGTCTGGAGAAAGCTCGGATGAGTGCTCTGTGTCAGAGGCACTCATCCGAGGGCCATCTGGGAGTTATGTGCTGCCTCCGGAGCCTCCAGAATCTGACATCAGTGAGGCAGAAGAACAGTGTGAGCCTGTTCCCAGTGCGCACATGCGCAGAGTTGCCAGAAGGCAAGAACAATTAAGGAAAAAAAAGGGGCGACTTGGGAGTAAAGCTTGGAGATGATTGGCCCCTCCCATAAGTCATAAAAGAGGAGCAAACGGACGTGAGCCTTTGCAGGAAGCAATTAGTTCATATAGTCAGTTCAAGCTCTGAGAAGTCCGTTTTGACTCTGTGCTCCGTTTGGCCTTGCAAAAGTAATGGACAATTAGGTCTCTGGCAGCGTTTCAAGGGAGGTAAAGGTGGGTGCTTATCAACATTACCCTGAAAGACTGTGTCCACTCGAGCAGACATCGGTCGGAATCTGCACAGGCTGTTTGTGAACCATTACGGGCTGTGAATGACCGTAATTCACAGCTGTCTCAATAAAAGAGGTTTTTTGGGGACTAAGATTGTGATTTTATGCTTTCTCAGGAAGCCTAGGTCAGAACAGGAGTGTTTTCGGGTGTCGGGCGTCCTTTTTCTGTAAGTATGCATGCCAATAAGATCTAAGATCTCACATCACGGTCCCTGGAATCTTACGGGAGTAAGATTGCAGGATCTTGCAGGATCTTGTGCAGGATCTTATGCAGGTAGATTAGGTTCTGCTGATGTTTTGCACACTCACACTCTCACACACACCATTTGACACCCCCTCAGCTGCCTCGAAGAAAAGTAATTCTTCCCAGCAAGGTTCTCGTAAGATTTCCAGAAATGAAAGAGATCGTTGCAAGAATTTCAGCAATGGAAAAGGATGAATGTGTCGTTCCTGCTGTCCTTGATGAGATGGATACAGTACAGGTAGTCCTTGACTTATGACCACAAGTTGAGTCCAACATTTATGTGGCTAAGCAGAAGAGGAAGAGGAAGAGGAAGAGGAAGAAGAAGAAGTAAAAGAAAAAAGAGAAGAAAGTTAGTTTCTTAGGTCTTGTCACACCACTTATTGTAACAGCTCTACTATAAAAGTCCCCCTCCTCCATTCTCCTTAGATTTTACTAATCCAGTGTCAACAAAGGAAGCTTTGTTATTCTTCCTCCTAGAGCTTCAATATGAATGACCAAACTTTATTAGGTTTCTTTAGAACTTAAAATGAGCCTAGTAAACCTTGCAAAGACTTTATCTGACTTTGTTCACTGTTGAATTTGATCTTTAAAACTCTGAGTAGGCAGAGTTCAGATTCTTAGGACTCCCTGTGTCAGATGAACCCACCCTGTGACGAAGACCTGCTGGCTATGAAAAACTAAGTCAAAACCAGCCTGTCAACCTCAGAGCTTCATAAAACCATGGAATATATGAAATCTACTAGCACTTTGGAGGAAGAATTAGACAGTATTATTTTATCAGTAAATCCAGCACTTCAGCAGCCTGAACTTCAGTCCTTCAGATTGGAGATGGATTTCTGCTCCTTGATATCTTCTTTCTGTATCGAGGAAATCACTCTGGCCCTTGAAGTTGAAATCCTAATTTTGCTCCGAAAGTGTTTGCCTATATATATATTTATATTAACTAGAATCATCGGATTTCCTGCTGTCCAGCTAATCTAAATTGCGTGGCACAGCGGATTCCCTCCCTCGTTGTCTGCCTTGAGTCTTCAGAGAAAGACGGCATACAAGTTAAATTAATAAATAATAAATAAATAAATACTTACCTTTGCGGACTCGGAAGGCTTCAAAATGCTCCTTTTTTAGCACTATGCGAGCACTGTCTCAAGCGTGAATGCACGCAAAAACCCGCCCGTGTGGGTACAGAACCGGTAGCAGACTTCAGAGGATTTCACCACTTGTCCTAAAGGTGCTTTTTCAAAAGGCAACTAGGCTTTCTTGGTTTTTGCTTTGGAGATGTTTCTCCAATTGCTGGAATGCCTGTAACTCCATTTCCTCCAACTCAATAAATCTTGCTAAAGAAAAATCTGTGAGATTTTGCTTGTAAAGGACGACTGCTAGTTTTAGGCAGCTGCCAATGTGCCAGATGTCAGAGAAAGGAACCGTGAGTGACACAATGAGCTGTTCAGAAGGGTATGTTTATTGTTGCTTGACAGGAATCTTGCCAGAGTAAAGCACGCTTCCGGCATAACTGCTAGACAAATATTGTGAGGTTTTAGGAAGGATCTTCCTTGTAACTCTTCAGTTCATCAAGGTTGTTTCACAAATGTCAGAACACAACTCCAGAAGTGCTTAGGATGACCTGGCTCAGGTTTTTAAGGATCTTCCCCCCCTTATATCCAGTAAGGAAAAGCCAAATGTTAGAAATGTTTCCCATGGTAAATAGCACTTCTTCAGTGAATATAATTAACTTTTCTTTGTTTGAATGTTGCCACAATAAAATGCATTCGATTTTGTTAAGGAGAAAGGTAAACTAGATTCCACTGAAGTTTGGACATTCATTAATAATATACTCTTTTCCGAAACAAATTTAAAATCTTACAGTTATATTCTAAAATATGCGTAGCATATTCTGAAGGAGGAAATGCAATAAACTTGTTGCTATTTGTGGCATTCCAAGTAGGCAATATTTGAATTTTCTGTGCTTTTTTTTTTTTCAATGGCGTGTTAAGCTTCTCCAGAGGGTGCTATCCTCCCTTGAATATATTTGAATACATTAACTCCAATTAGAAGCGAATAGAAGGAATAATTTCAGACTGAATTATGTTGATGGATATGTAAAGAGATTTTCTTGCACTTCTATCCATAATAACAGAAGACAGAACTGGAAAAAAACTATGGAATCCGCATAGAAGAAAATAAAATGGATGGCCAGTCAGTTGCTTGATTAACGAAAGGCCAATCTTGTCCTAACAGCATCCATATTTTACACACACAGCCAGGCATCCATATTCCAAAAGAGAAATAGAAAATAAAGGTATTAGCCTGAATACCTGAAGGTGTTATTCTTTGTAAGAATAGCAGGAGTTGTATTTCATGCAAATGCCATGAAAGATTTCTAGGGAATGTAAACATTGTAGGCTAAATTGGAATTAAAAAAAAAAAAATCCTTATGAGCTTTTCCTGTAAATGACAGAATAACAGAGTTGGAAGGGATCTTAGAGGTCTTCTAGTCCAACCCGTGTACCATTTCAGACAAATGGTTGTCTAATCTTTTCTTAAAAACCTCCAGTGATGGAGCATCCACAACTTCTGAAGGAAGCTGTTCCAGAGAGCAATTGTTCTCACTGTCAGGAAATTTCTCCTTAGTTCTAGGTTGCTTTTCTCCTTGATTAGTTTCCATCTATTGTTTCTTGACCTGCTTTTAGGTGCTTTGGAGAATAGATTCACCCCCTTCTTCTTTGGGGCAGCGGCTCAAATACTGGAAGACGGCTATCATGTCACTCCTAATCCTTCTTTTCATTAAACTAGCCATGCCCAATTCCTGCAGCCGTTCTTCATATATTGTAGCCTCCAGTCCCCTAATCATCTTGGTTGCTCTTCTCTGCACTCTTTCCAGAGTCCCAACAACTTGTTTACATTGGGGCAACCAAAACTGGTTGCAGTATTCCAAATGTGGTCTTACTAAGGCCTTATAAAGTGGTACTAACACTTCATGTGCTGTACCTTGATGTGTCAACAAAACCAGGAAGAGTCAAGAGGAACTTTGGGCCTTATCTCCGTGACATCTGCAACTCGAGTTCCACCCAGAAGTTGAGTGAAGCAGCTGGAAAAATGGCTATTCCCAATATCCTGAGTGTCAGCTCAGCATGGTGGCTGGGAAATTCTGGAAGTTGAAGTCCACAAATCAACGTTGCCACAGTTGAGAAACATTGCCTTAGACCAGGGAGTTGAATTCTGGGAGTTGAAGTCCACAAGTCTTAAAGCAAAGTTGGCTGAGGAATTCTGGGAGTTGAAGTCCACAAGTTAAAGTTGCCAAGGTTGGAGACCCCTGCCTTAGACCTTTTGCATAAGGGAGAAAGTGAGGGCAGCATTTAGCCAACTGTGATTGTCCTCAAACTACTTAAGTGGAAGCCCTCTGTCTCAGAAAGGAATGAATTATTTTCCTCATTGAGTGTTCTAGGCAGGAAATCAACAACAGTAAACTAACAACACCTATGTACTTATGAAGAGCCCCTGTATTCTCTCCTTCTGCCTTTACATTGACACATTTTCTTCCTTCTGCAAAAAATAAGGTGCTGTTAAAGTGTTTTCCTTCTTGACGGCACCATTCACTAGAAAACTGTCAAAGGAATGCACACACAACAGTGCAAAGACTTCCCTGAAGGAGTATCAGTTGGAACTGGGTATTAGCATTTGAATGTCTGATGCAAAAATAAAGAAGAATCGAGCAACGGAGGAAACATTGGAGCATAACGTTTCTAGATGCTGGGCACAAATGGGACAGAAATTGTACCGAATCCTATTCTTGGTGCATTTTGCCATGATTCTGGGGAGCAGCTTTTTCCATTTGTATCTGGAAATGCTCTGGTTGAAATGTCTATGGAGCTTCTCAGCCATCCAGGTCATGGTTGTCCCAAAGGTGCTTTTTCAAAAGGCAAGTGGACTTTCTTGGTTTTTCCTTGAAGACGTCTCGCTTCTCATCCAAGGAGCTTTTTCAATTCTGACTGAACTGAAGTCAGAACTGAAGAAGCTTCTTGGATGAGAAACGAAACGTCTTCAAGCAAAACCAAGAAAGTCCACGTGCCTTTGGGACTCTGGTTGAAATCTTTCAACTTTTGAATGCCAGGATATGTTCTACCGAGGACTTAGAGTTCTTCCTCGTTTCAGGAAATAGTCTGATCCAGTTCAGAAGTGCAACTTCATATTTTCGTAACCCCAAACACTGAACCAAGAACAATCCTGTTGAAACTTCCCTTGTTGATGGCGGCATTTTAGCAGCAGACTGGAGCAATCAATCTCATTCAGCTTCCAAGACAGCTTCACAGCCTCCAAATGGCATAGTAAAATAATAATTAAAAAACATGTTGTGTTCTGAAGAGGCAATGTCCTTGATCTGCAAATTACTTGAAGGTATTTAATGCTTTGTACGTCTCTCTCTTGTGAGCGCAGCTTATTTTTTACCTGAACAAGAAAGAATTCACTGAATTCCTCAATAGCAGAAGTCCATGAACTTATGTATGGTCTACCAACAACACAATTGAGGTCCAGAGAAATCCTCTGCCATCTCCACTATGGGGTGTATGGAACGTTTCAGCTCTTTTTGAAGGAGTCAAGACAAATCAGTGTTTTAAGTCTTGCAGGATCTTAGGGCATCAGTTTTGTCCCTTAAGTCCCCAGAACATGTGATAAGAAGAGGTCCTGTCCCTGCCTACTTTTGTCCTCAACATTCCACGCAAAGCCTGTTGAAGCCCTCAAGTCAACAGAAGATGGCTGCTCCTTTCTATGTCCAAGGAGTCCCAGAAGAAATTATTAGAAGCTTTGCTCAGATTAGGTCCTATCAAGGAAAATCTCTTCCAGTGAGTCTTCGCTTCAGCTCTCATGAAAGAAAGTCATTTTCAGGACAACACTGCTTAAAAAGACACATCCATACTTAGGTCTTAGCTCCTGTCCACAAAAAAACCCAAACTCAAACAAAACCCTTCCTTCCTTCCTTCCTTCCTTCCTTCCTTCCTTCCTTCCTTCCTTCCTTCCTTCCTTCCTTCCTTCCTCCCCTCCCACCCTCCCTCCCTCCCTTCTTCTCCTGGTTGCAATTTTGCCATACTGAAGAGGTGTTGCCTCAGCCTTTGTAATTAGCCCGCCTTCCTGCAGGTACGTTTTAAACCCATTCAAGACTTCTTCTGTGATGCAAATGAAGACAAAGTATCGCTAGGATCTTACCATTGTAATCTGATAATGGTGAAACAAACAAACTGAGCAATGTGATACATGCAATACATGTCCAGATCTGTACATTGGAGAAATAAAACAACCACTTCACAAACGCATGGCACAACATAGGAGTACACAATCGGGACAAAATTCAGCAGTCCACCTGCATTTGAAAGACCAAGATCACTCTTTTGAAGGCAGCAAAGTCCACATTCTGGACAGAGAGGACCCCTGGCTTGAAAGAGGGGCCAAAGAGAGGCCCCTACATTAAAATTGAACAGCCCTCTCTCAACGGAGGGGGAGGGATACGATACCACCTATCTCTTGTTTGCAACACAGTCCCTTCAGCAGTTCCAAGATGGTTCCACACCCATTTGCACTATTCAGGTGACCTTGAGGACACAGATAAATCTCCAAGACTCTCAGAAAGAGTGCTAATGACTAGATGACTGCAAGGAATATCAATCCTTCCATTCTCCATCATTCAGTCAGAATTGAAGAAGCTTCTTAGATGAGAAATGAAATGTCTTCAAGGAAAAACAAAGGAAGTCCAATTACGTCTTGAAAAAAGCACTTTTGGGACATACCTTGTTAAGTTTTTCTAATATCAATCAGTGTCTGTGAGTGTGACACTCCTATAGCTTCCAGGAAGGGGCTGTTTAATTTAAACATTTTGTCTCATTGGAACAAACGCTTTGGTTGTTTTTTTCCCCCTCACTTAAATCAACACTTATATAAAGTAGACCACTTATATCTGGAAGCCATAGTGCTTAGAAAATGAATAATTATATGCATTTTAAAAAGCCACTATCATTTCTTTCCAGAAAAGCCATAATTAATTATTTTCTCTTCCCAACCTTCAAACAAAATTGAAGGGAAAAAAAGAAAAAGAAAACTTATTTGAGGAAACTTATAGCCTGCCTCAACTGAAGTTCTAATTATCCACATTGTCTTATCAGGAAAACGTTTCTTATCTCAAAGAGGAACAGTTGCCCTGATCATATTACAACCTACTGCATTATGGGTAATGAACAAGCCTCCACTTCATAACACTTAACATTTACCAGGCCTTTAATAAAAAAATATCCGGTGACAACAAATTGTGAAGTATCAGTAAATTGTTTTTAAAGTGGGGCTTTGTAAGATGCATATAATTGAAATGCATATAAGATCCTTGGCATTGTTGTCCACTTTGCATTCATTCTGGTTATCAGAAGAATTTGTATAAAAAAGCTTCCTTCCTTCCTTCCTTCCTTCCTTCCTTCCTTCCTTCCTTCCTTCCTTCCTTCCCTCCCTCTCTCCCTCCCTCCCCCACTTGTTCCTTATCCCCTTCCTTCCTCCCATTTGCATTTTCTTCTCTCCTTCCCTCCCTCCCTCCCTCCCTTGTTCCTTATCATTTCCTTTCATTTGCACTTCTTTCTTTCTTTCTTTCCTTCCTTCCTTCCTTCCTTCCTTCTTCCCTCCCTCCCTTGTTCTTTATCCTTTCCTTTCATTTGCATTTCCTTCCTTCCCTCCCTTCCTCTCTCCCTCCCTCACTTGTTCCTTATCCCCTTCCTTCCTCTCATTTACATTTCCTTCCCTCCTTCCTTCCCTCTCTCCCCCCTCCCTCCCTCCCTCCCTCCCTCCCTTCCTTCTTCCCTCCCTTCCTTGTTCTTTATCCTTTCCTTTCCTTTCATTTGCATTTCCTTCCTTCCTTCCTTCCTTCCTTCCTTCCTTCCTTCCTTCCTTCTCCCTGGAATGGAACTGAACTTGTGTAGTTCTCTGACGGTTGGCTTCTTTGCTCGTTTGTTTATTATCACATTATTATTTGTCCCTTTCCTAGGGCTGAACTCTAGATGAATGCTGGGTGGAAGCAAAGAGGAAACTTGGTGCATTTTATTTCATGAGAGACTCTATCAATGTTCACCTGAAAACTGAACCCTGCACTAATCAGACTCAGCTCTCCTAATCAGTCCCTGATAAAATCTGGCACTCAGGCTGACAGAATTCGCAAAGGACTTTAAGGCTGTAATCCTAAATATACCGGCAAGGGAATGTCTCCCACTGAAAACTGAGAAGTATACCAGACTAAAAATACTCAAGAGTTGTACTAAAAGCAACACATCCTGTCTAATCCCATTGCAAAGTGGCTCACTTTTGAAGCAAAACGTTCATTTCTTGGCTCGTGGGATGAAGCAGCGCCCAAAAGTGAATAGTGGTGAGAAGTTGGGGCCGATATAGTCCATGACTCTACTATGACCCTGGATCTCCTAAATCGGGGTTTCTCCCTTCAGCTTCCCAGGGATTAAAGGAGAGGCAGGAGGAAGCTCTGCGTAGATCACCTTGAGAGGAAAGGGAGGCTAGCAAATGTAATAACAGGTGAACATCTTCTCGTCCTCCTCTTCCCAATTAACATACATCATCCAGTTCCACCTATTTTGCTTTGCTTGACTGGAGAAAAGGAAAAAAGAACTGGGAGTCCAGGCTATTAAATGGTTTCACTCTTCAGCTATTTCCACAAGACAGAAGTCATAAATCTAGCAAACAAGACATTTCATTCTGATAAATGAAGCCGCTAATAGTAAATACCAGCTATTCCAAACGAGGTGTAAATCCTGAAAGGGCACCGGGAGCTAGAGAGCATTTGCCCCGGGGGAATTGGGCATTTGTTCCTTCCTTATTGTTTTACCCTTTAGCCTCTCACCTGCCCATCATTTATGCTCCCAGCCACTGGCTCTCAGCTGGGGAGATTCCAGGTTGTCCTCGACTTACAACCGTTCATTTCTAGGACCGTTTTCCACACTCACGACTGCTGCACCATGGTCACGGGATCCAAATTCAGACGTTTGGCAACTGACTCATACTTATGACGATTGCAGTGTTCTGGGGTCACATGATCCCCCTTTTGTAACCTTCTGCAGGCAAAATCAGAATGGGGAAGCCAGATTCACTTAACGACCCTGTGACTACTGCACTGATTCATTTAACAACTGTGGCAAGAGAGGTCGGGGCAAAATTCATTTAATAAATGTTTCACTTAGCAACAGACATTTCGGGCTCAATTGTGGTTGTAAATTGAGGGCTGCCTGTATATGAATTGAGCAATTAGAGCTGGCTTATTTTTCCATTCCTCTTTGTCACCCCAGAGAGAAGGAATTTTGTGCTGTTGTCACGCTAGAATTTCCAGAAAGTTTCTCAAACATAAATATTCAGCTGCAGACTTGCCCACTTCTGCTTGTCTTTACAAATGGATATTTTTGTGCCAATTTTATCTACCTCTCTATCTCTCTATTTATACATCATCTACATCAGGGGTGTCAAACTCAAGGCCCGGGGGCCGATCCGGCCTGTGGGGTGCTTAGATCTGGCCTGCAGGACCAACCTGGAAACAGCGAAGGGCCGGCCTGCGGGGCCTCTGCCAGCGAAAACGGCACTCGAGAAGGCTGCGGGCGACCCTCCCAAGCTCCGTGGTCACTGCCAGAGGATTGCAGGAGGCTGTCGCAGCCAAAAACTGATCTCAGGAGCCCATTTTCATTGGCAGAGAGCTTGGGCCACCACAGCCCCCTCCCCATGAGTGATATTAAGATGGCCGTGCCCCCCCCGGTCCCCCCAAGGTCAAACACAACTCTGATGCGGCCCTCAATGAATTCAAATTTAACACCCCTGATCTATATCATCTCTCTCTCTTTCTCTCCCTCCCTCTCTCTCCATCTATTCATTTATCCATGTATCCCCCCTCTCTCTCATCCATCCATCATCTGTCTGTCTGTCTGTCTGTCTGTCTGTCTGTCTATCTATCTATCTATCTATCTATCTATCTATCTATCTATCTATCATCTATATCTATTTATCTGTCTATCTACTGGGTCTCTATATCTATCAATCAATCAATCTATCTATCTATCTATCTATCTATCTATCTATCTATCTATCTATCTATATCTATCATCTATATCTATCTGTCTATCTACTGGGTCTCTATCTATCTATCTATCTATCTATCTATCTATCTATCTATCTATCTATCATCTAATCTATGTAAATGGGATGTGTTAGAATACAGCTTCCTCCCTGCCTCCCAAAAGCCCAGATTTCTTTCATTTTTGTTTTTTAATTATTATTATTATCACTGCTTTTCCTGCAGAGCTCCAAGGAGTGGATCCCCATTCATTCAGCCTCTGAATCCCACAAAGTCTCTCTGAAATGTCTTTTGTTTCTAGCAATATTCTGTCTTGAGACAACATGACTCTGAGATACAATTCAGGCTGCGTTTCCCCAGGAGTTCTGTGCCATTTAACAGCAAAATTAAAGTTAGATGGAAATGTTAAAAAGAGGGTCCTTAAGTTGCTGCCAGGAAAGAATGTCTAGGCTGCTGTTTCACATATTAAAGGATAACAAATGTCACCACAAAATAAATGTTGTCTGCTAACAGGCTAATATTTGATCAGGGGGATGAGCTATTCTGCAAATGACAGAAGTGACACCAGGCTCCCGACTCTGGGGGAGTTGGTTAAAAAAGATAAAATTCAAAGCCAAACATAATGAAAGAGCTTGCCTTTGTTGACACTGGATTAGTAAAATCTAAAGAGAATGGGGGGGAAAACTTTTATGGTAGAGCTGTTACCATAAGTGGTGTGAGTAGACCTAAGGAACCAACTTTCTCTTCTTTTTTCTTTTAGTTCCTGGTTGCATCTTCTTCTTCACACAGCAGGATGATCTCCTCCTCCTCCTCCTCCTCCTCCTCCTCCTCCTCCTCCTCCTCCTCCTCCTCCTCCTCCTCTTCCTCCTCCGCCTTCTTTTCCTCCTCCTCCTCCATCATCATTTATTTTTATTTTATTTATTTTTCAGATGTCTATACTGCCCTTCTCCTTCCGGACTCATGATCTTCTTCTTCTTCTCCTCCTCCTCCATCATCATCATCATCATCATCATCATCATCATCATCATCATCTTCTCCTCCTCCTCTTCCTCCTCCTCCTCCTCCTCCTCCTCCTCCTCCTCCTCCTCCTCCTCCTCCTCCTCTTTATTGTTCTACATCTACAGACAGAATTCTTCCAGACTAAGCACTCTACTATCTGCATCTACAATATACTCCGTTAAGGAGGGGCTGTCTTCACCAACTTTCTCTCACACAAAATGTGTGAACTGAGTTGCCTCTTACTCCTCTGGCATGTCCCCTCTTCTCTCCTGGGAGCCGGCCCCACTACATCCTATCACAGACTCGTGGTTTAATTTTTGTTCCTTACAGCTAGTCCCTTTTCTCTTCCCACCTCCATAAACTGTCATTATTCTTTTCTGTCTTGGACTAGAAGACCTCCAAGGTCCCTTCCAACTCTATTATTCTATTTTTCTGTTCATCCGTTCTTTCTCTTCTTTTTCTCCCCTGATTAGTTCAGATTGTATTGGCCTGAATTGTTTTATCCCAACATAGAGAGATGGGCCTTTGGGGAAAACATCTCAGAATCTCAGTTATCAGCGAGGTAGAGCATCTTTGGATTCAGGGAGGGCTGGTTTCTTATCAGTACGACTGCAAACCAGTGATAACTTGCATTGTCATATTCCTTTCTTCTCTCCTAAATCATTTCCAACAGCTCTCAGCATCACAATTTCTATTATCAGAAAGCAAAATCTGCCATCAAGGAGCTGTGTTTAAGTCACTTTCCTTTAAGAAGAGAGAAAGAGAGAGTGAGAGAGATTGAAGAGAATTTGGGAAGTTTTGGGGGATATTTAGGGGTCAGGAGTGTGAATCTGATGGACCAATGTGGTAGATTTTGGGAAGAAAAGCTGTAATTGCTGCACCTGCCCAGTCCCAGGATTGACCCAGGTAACACCAGAAACTTCCATTGAAGTGTATGGTGAAAAAAGAGAAAAATTAACCCAGGAAGTAAGTGACTTAAATGCACCACCATCATATCCTCTGAAGAATATTAGAATTCAAGGAAGAGAAAGGAAGATGGTCATCCTTATCTCCTAGGTAAAGGTAAAGGTTATCCTCACACATACGTGCTAGTTGTTCCTGACTCTAGGGGGTGTTGCTCCTCTCCGTTTCAAAGCCGAAGAGCCAGCGCTGTCTGAAGATGTCTCCGTGTTCATGTGGCCGGCATGACTCAATGCCAAAGGCACATGGAGCGCTGTTCCCTTCCCACCAAAGGGGGTCCCTATTTTTCTACTTGCATTTTTTACCTGCTTTTGAACTGCTAGGTTGGCAGAAGCTGGGACAAGTCACGGGAGCTCACCCCATTACGCGGCACTAGGGATTTGAACCACTGAACTGCCGACCTTTCGATCGTCAAGCTCAGTGTCTTAGCCACTGAGCCATTACATCCCTTACTTATCCCTCATCTCCTAGTCCTCCCAAAATACTTCAACCTTTTGGGATTCCATGTTGCCTGTTGTTGGTGCTTTAAGCATCATTCCAAAAGCAGATGTTAACTAAACTGCAGCTTGTATGAATGCAATTCCTATTTCCCAAATGTTACAAACGCTCTTTTAACTTTCCTTGAAAACCTTATCAATAGGGCTATCAGAGCCTTTGTGACTTAATGCCATGTGATTACTAATTATGGTAATTCAGTGCTTTAATTCTGGCTTTTGCATCTGCCCTGGAGACCCAGCAGAAGTGACATAAACGGTAAAGAGATGTTAGACTTTGGTTCCCCAGGCAAGGATGGTCTATATGTCATTTCTTCTGTCTAACATCCTGCCTTAAGCTTAAAAGCATGTCAGAAGTTGGCTCTTTATCTCTGCATAAACCAGCTTTGACTACAGTGGAAATGGCAAAAGTAAAGAGAGATAAGAGAAAGGAGAGAGAGGGGGGGGGAGAGCGAGCCTCAGCAAAATTTCTCATTGTCTAAAATATTGGTTTCTTCTCTGATTCAAATTGTGACCTGTGCTAACAAGGAGGCTGTATGAACTAAGGAAAAATTACATGCATGGATTCATTCTTTTCTTTAATTTTTGCATTGCATTTTTATTATTCTTTTTACTCTATTATAGATTTTTCAGTCCCTGGCCTGACTTCCTTATGCACAAATGCCATTTTGCTACTTCTTAAAATTCCATTTCTTTCATGAAGAGCAAATGCATTCCTTCTCAACTTATTTCTGTATGATGATGCTTCTTCTTCATGTATCTGCAGCAATCCTTTCTTTCGGAAATAAAACACATCCAACTAGTTTATTCATTTGCATCTTTCTACTTGTCCTCAGTAGGAAGGGTGTGGCATGCAACTATCAAAAGAAAGTGCTTAATTTATGAAGTAGTGAAGATGGGGAATCTCACAGGATGATAGACACAATACTTGCTGTTTAAGCATAAGAAGACCAGAACAACAGAGTTGGAAGGGACCTTGGAGGTCTTCTAGTCCAACCCAAATTCCAACACTCCTGGACTGACCTTGGACCTTGGACCTTGGAGCCCCAACTCTCAACCTGACCTACTTCAAAATTATTGGGAAGCTAAAATAATGAAGAAATGTGTAGACGACTTTAAACTCTTTGCAAATAACTTCAAGATCATGCATTTGGGACTATGCCAAGAACCAAAATTCTTAATCCCAATTCCTTAAACGTGTGATCAGATCCATTCTCTTGGGTCACCTGAAATGATATTTTAGGAATGGACAGCTCTACAAGATTCAAGATTTGGCAATTTGGAAAAGCCTCTGACTTGTGACAGGCTGAGGTTGGCGTTTCTGATCTGAAATACGATTCAAAGGTTTATGTTGCAGTAACAATTTTTCGGCACTATTGGATTTGATTCTTACCTAACGATTCTACCTGTCACGAAAAAGCTTCCATTGTTCCAGATAACAATGCCCCCACCCCTCTGAGTGGCTTTGGGGTCTTTGCTGAGACCCCCAAAATCTGCTGCAAAGATGCTATAGACGTATTCATGTAATGTGATAAGAGGACATTTTGAAGCTGGCAAATTTGGGCTTCTGCGGCATAAAATTTGATTTTCCTCTGCGTCATTATTCTTCCTTGGTGGGAGCCTCGGAGGGTTAAGAAAGCATATGGCTCTGAAGATAAAACATATCAGGAAATAAGACACCCAGTTGGCAGTGAGGAAGCAGCGTGGAGTATTTTGTTTGTCCAACAATGAAGATACAGATTGAATCGCAGCCCACAAGATCAGTGACTGATTTGGCAGCCTCAGCGCAGTTTGCAGATAAATCTGGTCGCCATCTGGGGGCCTCACAGAGATCAGGTGTTATTGCTTAGAGAGAGAGAAAAATAACTGGAAGAAAGATTTGGATTTCCCAGGACATTGTGCTGTAGGTGGTTGGGGCTGAAAATAACAAGGCTCCATGGGGGAGTGGGGGAGAGGAAGAAAGAGAGAATGAGGGAGAGAGAGAGAGAGAGCTAGAAAGAGAGAGAGAGAGAGAGAGAGAGAGAGAGAGAGAGAGAGAGAGAGAGAGAGAGAGAGAGAGAGAGAGAGGTAGAAAGAGATAGAAAGAGAGAGAAAGAGAGAGAGAAAGAGAGAGAGAGAAAGAATGAGTGAGAGAGAGAGAGGGAGGGAGAAACCGAGAAAGAGGGAGAGAAAGATGATAGATGCATATATAGTTTTAAATTATTTATTTATTCATATCTCACCTTTATTATATTTATAAATAACTCAAGGCAGCAAAGGTACCTTATACTCCTTCCTCCTCCTATTTTCACAACAACTCTGTGTGGTGGGTTGGAAAAAGAGAGAGAGGGAGGGAGGGAGGGAGAGAGAGAGAAAGAAAGAGAGAGTGGGGGGAGAGAAGCTCAAAGTCAACCAACCAGTTTTCATGCCTAAAGCAAGACTAGACCTGTAGGTCAAATTGCCCTGATTAATATTCAGACGATGCTTAATGTTTGCATATATTCTTTCTCTGGGCCAAGATTTTGAAACATTTTGCATCCCATTCCAAGCAATGCCCACTTCTATGGTATTATGTCAGTTATGAGGAATGTTGTGATGAAAGGCTGCCTCTTGTGCACAACAGAGGTGGTAGCTGTGGGACGGGCAAAGAGAAAAACCACAACAGCAAGTGCCAAAGATTTTTCTCTGCCATACCAACACATTATTTCTTTCTATCATCTGGAGAAGGTCTTCTTGAACAATAGAGAGGATGTCTCAGTTGACTTTGGAGTTCTCTGTTCTCCACCAGAAAGTCAAACATTTTTGAAGGCATACTTGAGATGTTATTGTCCATATCTACCCATTTTTTATGGATTTCTTTCTTTCTTTCTTTCTTTCCTTCCTTCCCTCCCCTCCCCTCCCCTCCCCTTCCCTTCCCTGCCAGAAGACAAGACAAGAAACAATGGGTGGAAACTAATCAAGGAGAGAAGAAACCTGGAATTAAGGAGAAACTTCCTGACAGTGAAGATGATCAACCAGTGGAAAGGCTCACCTTTGGAAGTTGTGGCTGCTTCATCACTGGACGTTTTTAAGAAGAGACTGGATGGCCACCTGTCTGAAATGGTATAGGGCCTCCTGTTTGAGCAGGGGGTTGGACTAGAAGACCTCCAAGGTCCCTTCCAACTCTATTATTCTATTTTTCTGTTCATCCATTCTTTCTCTTCTTTTTCTCCCGTAGCTCCCTTTGAGCTGGAGTCACAGTTAAGTTTGAAGGAATAACCTAACAACTTATTTTTTTAAGGCCTGAGCATCTTTTGCGTGTGACATATGATTATTCAATTGAGCTCTTTCATAATATAACAGTTTCTGAGTTGCATGTGCTGGGGGTGGAGGGGAGGTGTTAATTAAAGAGGCTGAAGGAAACAAGCAGACGCAACCATTAATTATATCAAAGGTACCCACTTGTGAAAATGATTCCTATAGGGAGTGCATAAAACCCAGAAAAATGTAAATAGTTTAAGAGAGGGGGGGGGAGAAAATTCCACAGCTGGTTCAGTTTCTCACAGATGCTGACATAATTTATCAAAGGGCTGAAGAGGGAAACATTGTTCCTCCCTCCCAAGTTGGAATCAACTAACGAATGTTATTGGAACTGATATACTTTGTAATGGAATTACAGCACCTTCATTGGTGCATCATGCAGTGTTGGGTGCTAACTTAAAGGGTTGTAAAAGGATTGTGTGGGGAAAGAATTGGGAAGTCGTATTCTGCTTTTTACTCTGGTTTCAGGACATGACTGTACAGCAGAGCAAAGTTTACTGTCTTCAACAGATAGTTGAAGATTTCTGTTGAATCCGTTCACATACAGACTTCAATGGATAGTTACCACTGCAGAAAACACAACTGCAACCAGACTGCCTTCTGTATAATCCACGGGTCAAAAAGTGGCAGAGAAAATATCTGCAGATGCCTCACATCCTGGACATAAACTGTTTCAAGTTCTCCCCTCAAGAGGAGGAGGAGGAGGAGGAGGAGGAGGAGGAGGAGGAGGAGGAGGAGGAGGAGGAGGAGGAGGAGGAGGAAGAAAAGGAGAAGGAGGAGAAGGAGAAGGAGAAGGAGAAGGAGGAGAAGGAGGAGGAGGAGGAGGAGAGAAGAAGGAGAAAAAGGAGGAGAAGGAGAAGAAGGAGAAGAAGGAGAAGAAGGAGGAGGAGAAAGAGGAGGAGGAGGGAAGAAGAAGGAGGAGGAGGGAAGAAAGAGAAGAAGGAGGAAGAGGAGAAGAAGGAGGAGGAGGAGGGAAGAAGAAGGAGGAGGAGGAGGAGGGAAGAAAGAGAAGAAGGAGGAAGAGGAGAAGAAGGAGGAGGAGGAGGGAAGAAGGAGAAGAAGGAGGAGAGAAGAAGGAGGAGGAGGAGGAAGAGTAGGAGGAGGAGGAGGAGGAGAAGGAGAAGGAGAAGGAGGAGGAGAAGGAGAAGGGGAAGGGGAAGGGGAAGAAGGAGAAGGAGAAGAAGAAGAAGAAGAAGAAGAAGAAGAAGAAGAAGAAGAAGAAGAAGAAGAAGAAGAAGAAGAAGAAGAAGAAGAAGAAGAAGAAGAAGAAGAAGAAGAAGAAGAAGAAGAATGCTGCATATTAGACAGTGAAATGGATCAGATTAATATGACCGGTGCATTCTTACTTATGGTAGAAAAGAAATGTCATTTGAAACCTGTTCCTTGGCAGAAATTTTCCGATGAGTTATTTTATTTTTAGTAAGAATAGACTAGAATTCTTTATTGGCCAAGTGTGATTGAGTGCATATGCTCTCAGTGTACATAAAAGGAAACAAAGAAAAAAAAATACATTCATCAGGAATCATAAGATACAACACTTGGTGATAGTCATAGGTTACTAATAAGCAGTCAAATCATACTAGGAAACAATAAATACAAAATAAATCATAAAAATGGTTTTATGTGGTTATAGTTACATAGTTATAGTCATTAAAGGGGAAAGAGATAGGTAATAGGAAGGAGGAGAAGATTAAGTAGTGCAGACTGAGTGAATAGTTTGACAGTATTGAGGGAATGATTTGTTTAGCAGAGTGAAGGCGTTTGGAAAAAAACTGTTCTTGTGTCTAGTTGTTCTGGTGTGCAGTGCCCTATAGCATCGTTTTGAGGGTAGGAGTTGAAACAGTTGATGTCCAGGATGTGAGGGGTCTGTAGATATTTTCACAGCCCTCTTTTTGACTTGTGCAGTAGACAGGTCCTCCATGGAAGGCAGATTGGTAGCCATTGTTTTTTCTGCAGTTCTAATTATCGGTTGAAGTCTGTGTCTGTCTTTGCAGAACCAAACCAGACAGTGATAGAGGTGCAGATGACAGACTCAATAATTCCTCTGTAGAACTGGATCAGCAGCTCCTTGGGCAGTTTGAGCTTTCTGAATTGGCGCAGAAAGAACATTCTTTGTTGTGCTTTTTTGATGACATTTTTGATGTTGGGTGTCCATTTTAGGTCTTGAGATATGCTAGAACCTAGAAACTTGAAGGTCTCTACTGCTGATACTGTGTTGACTAGTATTGTAAGAGGTGGTAGTATAGGAGGGTTTCTCCTAAAATCTACCACCATTTCTACATTTTTGAGTGTGTTTATTTCAAGATTGTTCTGGTTGTACCACAAGGCTAGTTGTTCAACCTCCCATCTGTATGTGGATTCATCGTTGTTTTGAATGAGACCAATCACTGTTGTATCATCTGCAAACTTCAGAACTTTAACAGAGGGACCTTTTGAGATGCAGTCATTGGTGTATAGAGAGAAGAGAAGTGGAGAGAGCACACAGCCTTGGGGGGCTCTTGTGCTAATTGTACAGGTATATGATGTGATTTTGCCTAGCTTCACCTGTTGCTTCCTGTCTGTTAGGAAGTTTATGATCCATTTACAAGTAAGTGTATAAGTATATAATTTTGAAAAAGTTCATGCATTTCCCTTTGTCCAGTTACAAAACTGACAGAAAGTAGATAGTATTTGACAAAACAGTTGGATTTGATAAAGCTGGGCCCAAAATGTTAACCATGCCACATCTTAACCAGGATATCTGCTGGATTTTGTACCAGGCATTTAACCTGATACTAATATCCTATACTGATGTTTATTTCATAGATTACAGGTAAAAGAAAGGACAGAGATGCTTAATCTTTTGTAAAAAAAATAATTGCTGGGAATTTCTATACCCTACATACTTGTTAGACAAATTCTCCCTCAAAGGCAGCTGCAAAACTTTTAAAAATCCTCCTCTCATTCTAGCTGTTTATGGATGGAGCTAATAGGAATGGATAAAAAAAAAGGAGAAGTATCTTAGCGCATATCATCTTATAGCAACATCCTTTGAAGGACTGAATGCTCAAGCTCTAGCAGGCCATGAAATTATATGGTGTTCTCTAAAGGTAAATAGCCCTTAACATACAGAAAGCACAGAGCTTGTAGACAAATCAATCCCCCCGTGCATCCTTTGCTCTATGAATTCAACAGCATCTTCAACAGATTGAAGAAGACATTAAGCTGTTTCTTCACTTCTTTGAAATTAAATCTATGTAAGAGTAGGCAAGTCTTCTACCAACTATCTATAACAGGAGAGGACAACCAACATCTGGGCTGCCTAAAGTCCCTCAGCCCCCGAGGATCCCATCAATGAAATTCAGACGTACAGTATGTCCTCTCTATTCTCACAAGTACCTGAAGGCAGAACAAGAAGCAACGGATGGAAATTAGTCAAGCACAGAAGCAACCTGGAATTAAGGAAGAATTTCCTAACAGTGAGAACAATCAATCAGTGGAACAGTTTGCCTTCAGAGGTTGTGAATGCTCCAACACTGGAAGTTCTTAAGAAGAGATTGGACAACCATATGTCTGAAAGGGTATAGGGTTTCCTGTCTGAGAAGGTTGGACTAGAAGTCCTCCAAAATCCCTTCCAACTCTGTTCTGTTCTGAATGTCATCTGTGGCTGCTTAGAGGTGGGAGGGAGTAAAAGGCAAGGAAGGAGGTGTCCAACTTAAAACCCCTCCAAAGCATCTCTCAGTACAAGACCATAAAATTCAGCTCCGCTCTTTCCAGATATCTGAGCATCACAGAAAAGGCGTTGTGAAGACCTCAAGGATGCCAGGAGGTTTAATTGTACTCTTTAAACCCTGCAGATATTACCTACAGGACATGGAAGCTAATGATCACTGTTAGACTATTTATGTCGGATAGTAAGACCGCTTGGCTCAGATTTCCAAATTGTGCCTGGTGTCATTTTGTGGATGGAATTCAACTTGACTTGTCCTACATGCCTCTGAGGATCTCTCTGTGACCTTGTTAGCCTGAGGATACTTGGCTGACAACTCAGCTCATTTTCCAGAAGTGAAAGCTCTGGGGATGACATTCAGCTTAGGGTTGGACCGAGTGGCTGCCTCCTGTACATTTACTTTCCTTACAAAGTAAAAACATGATGGAATTTGTCCTGATACACAAACAGGAGAACTAAAATGTAATGGTTCCAGTGTTTGGTTTGGTTTATTGATCAGTGATGTGAGATGGAAAATTAACTCATGTGGTGCTGACAGGGCTAAAGATTTGGTCCAAATGACCTAGAAAACTGAATCAACTGCACTGGTCAACTTTTGATTTTCTGGGCTATTTCCCCACAGTTCAGGTTATATTTCCCAGGTTCCACCTTCTTTAGTATCACCAAGATACTCTTGTTTATCTGCTACATTCAAATTATAGATTGACTGCTTGATACAGCAGTGCAAACACCCTACTGCTCTGTGAGATTCTCCTTCTTCACAAAAATCAGCAGAAGAGGGGGGAAGGAGGAGGAGGAGGAAGAAGAGGAAAAGGGAAAGGAGGAAGATGACTGTGGAGTCCTTGGTACTCTCTGAGCTTAGTAATTTTTTTTACAGACATTTCATGACCCAACTAAGGAACATTATCAGTGAAGGGAATTGGGTTTTTTGGAGAAGGAGAAGGAGAAGGAGAAAGAGAAGGAGGAGGAGGAGGAGGAGGAGGAGGAGGAGGAGGAGGAGGAGGAGGAGGAGGAGGAGAATGTACACTTGACATAAGAGGCACAAGAGGTTTGAAATAAAAGATTTCAACACATATTTGCATAAATCATGTTATGACAAGTGCCTGACAAGGAACCTGAGGCCCATTTATTGGAAACCTATCCCTCTAGAGAAAACTAATTGTTGGGTTTAACAAGAGCACATGAACTGAGGGCATCAAGACTGATACTGGTGGTTTCTTATTCAGCTGCAGTTCCTTCTGCTGGAGTTCCACTGCCATGGTTTGCTTTTATTAGTAAGACAGGGAACTGGTGCCTGCAGTGATGCCTTCTCCCTTCCTCGGATCCCACCCTCTACTTCTCTGTCTTGCAAGATCAAAGACTTGTCACTTTGGATCAAAGAGGACTTTCCTTGTTTCAGATGGTCCGGCTATCTTCTTCAGACCTTGTAATTAGAGGTCTTTATTCAGCCTCCATTCCAAGATGCAAGATATCAATTCTGCAGCTATGGTATGACTTTAATAACCATCCTATACAGGCCATCCACAAGGTTTTTTAAGTCAACTGTATCATGAGAAGGAGCTATTGATAAATGACCGCTGGTCTTCATCATTCCTGCTGCGTTGGGACTGCAGTTGTCTGAATGTTAAGGGAATTCCTGTGACTTCCCAATGCTGAACATCCTATTTTCCCATTGCACCCTTTTTTATTCATTTCTTTAGTAAAAAAGCCTCCTTAGTTGAAGTCAAACAAATGCAAGAATTCCAAGGCATAGAAGACTTCGGGAAAAGATCCTAAACCAGAAAGAAACTGATGCAACCAACTTCCTGAGTGAGGTTTTTTGCACAAGTAGCAAAACCAGATCCTTGGAAACCCCTTCTGACAACGACCCTCAAACCAGCTCAGAGCTTCTGAAAGTTTTTTATCTCTTGCCTACATACCAGTAGGTAGACGAGGAGCAACTGAGGACATGATGGAAGCACATCTTTTAAGTTATGAAATATACAGTCTATTCTCAGGTACACTCCTTTTTTTATATATTCACAGCTGAACAGTGCTAGGAGAAAGGAGAGAAAATGAGAAGCGTCCTCTGCTTCTGCTGCTCTTCTCCTGTTCAGGGGATGGCCAGGAAATTAATAAGCCAAGGAGAAAAGTGAAGTTTTTTTAATTGTGACTTAATTATTTTCCTGTGGTTATCTGAGCATCATGGGGAGATCTAAGTTTAAAGCTCAGGTTCCATTGTGCTCAGAATCTCACACAAATGTACATACATCGATATACGGTTACCGTTTAGGGTAATGTTGTGTGAAGTGCAGAAAAGGAGGAAGAAACAACCGAAGAAGCTTGGTGGTTTCCTTCCAGATGTTTCATTACCCAACTAGGTGGCATCATCAGTGCCAGAAGGGAGCAGGGTTTGGGAGGAGGAGGTGGAGGAAGAGGAAGAGGAGGAGGAGAGGAAGGAGGAGGAGGAAGAGGAGGAGGAGGAGGAGGACAGGAAGGAAGGAAGGAAAGAAGGAAAGAAGAAAAGGAAGGAAGATGAGGAGGAGAAAGAGGAGGAAGAAGAAGAGGAAATGGAAGAGGACAACTGTGGGGTCCTTGGTGCCCTCTGAACTTCGTAGTTTTCTTGCAGATGTTTCATTACCCAACTAGGTAACATTATCAGTGCTAGAAGGGAGTGGGGTTTGCTTTCTGTTAATATACAAGCAGTAAACAATGCCCCAATCAAGGAGCTGCCAATTCAGTAAAGAGCAGCCTAATCAAAGAACTCCCAAGAACACTCCCACCGAAGTCAGTTAGACAAGCCGCTTATATATCAACAGAGAACAACCCCCGCTCTCTTCTAGAACTGACAATGTTCCCTAGCTGGGTCATAAAACGTCTGCAAGAAAACAACCGTTATGCCTAATGTCTGGGTTTCCATTACATGGTATTCAGACCTGCTGAAGGCCCACATTTCCTGATTTGAAAAAGAAGACTCCGGGCACGGTGGTTTCCCCTGAGGTTTAACAGAAATGTTGGGTGCCAAGGAGGCTTCAGATAAGGAAGGAATGATTGATTACCTAACAAAGGATGGGAATAACACGGCCGCTTCCAAAAGAAGAAACGCCACGTGAGGAAATTCAATGAAACTGCAAAGGATCTTCTCTTTCGTTCATTTCAATGAGAATTGGCTGGGGGTGGGGGTGGGGAAGCAAGAGATTTCCCTCCCTCCATATTTGACTGAAATCAGTTTGCATAATGATTCTTGCCAACGACTTGGAGGACGCACAAAGCTATTTTCTGTGCTTTCTGAAAAAAATTAAAACAACAGCGATGGACAATTTCGATTGGCTGTGCAGAGTATCACTCATGAAGCCAATTTTATAACAAGACTGAACAATTATTATTTTAAGATATGAAAGAATAAAATTACTTTAAACACAGAAGAGGATTTTATGATGTCAACGTTCTCAGATCTGAAAGCAAACAATTCATCTGAAGCTCAGACCAGAGAAGTAGATTGGCACATGGAGAAAACCCGGGAAGGGGGGGGGCTCTCAGGTATGTTGGGGGACCATTTTTTTCCCAAGCCAAATGGGAATATGGATGCTAGGACAAGATTCAGGGTGGAATTTCATGCTAAAAAATGGTGCTTGTTGCTCCTTTTTAAAAATCTTCCATATTTGGTGGCCAAGGAAGAAAGCTCCTGATGCTGGGATCAGGGATGTGAGTGGCCAGTTTGGACAACCCTGCACTAAACTTTAAGTTGTCAATCACTGAGTTGAGAACTTGAAAACAGTTAAGCAGAATTGAATGGATGGATGGATGGAGGGAGGGATGGAGGGATGGAGGGATGTATGTATGGAGGGATATATCTGCTTCTTCTTGAGTTCTATGGTCCATTACCTTCTGGCCTCAGGAGAAGAGGGAGATCAAATGAAGAAAGCAATGGCCAAATCAAAGACCATGTTTGATCAGGAGCATGTTTCTCCTTAGTTCTGATCCAGGGGTGAAATGCTACTGGTTCGCTCCGGTTCGCATGAACCGGTAGGGATAAAAACTATTGGTTCAGGCGAATAGGTAGTAAAAAAAATGCTTTAAAAAGTTAAAAAAACGGTTCCAATGATCACAGCTGTGTCACACGATCAACGGAACCTTTTAAAACTTTTTTAAAGCACTTTTTTACTACCTATTCACCTGAACCAATAGTAAAAAAATGCTTTAAAAAAGTAAAAAAAAAAAAGTGCGGCACAGCTGTGATCGTGGGAACCTCTTTTTTAAAACTTTTTTAAAGCATTTTTTTTACTACTGGTTTGGGCAAATAGGTAGTAAAAAATGCTTTAAAAAGTAAAAAAAAGAGAGGTGGCCATGCCCACCCAGTCACATGACCCCACCCACTAAGCCACACCCACAGAACCAGAAGCAAAAAAAATTTGCATTTCACCACTGTTCTGATCTCTTTGAGATGAAAGCGAAGGGTGTGTCCTACTAGGCTGGTGTGAAGAGGCACTAAGGATGAAGAAGACGGAGACCAAGCAATCTACGTACACAAATAGCAAAATGCATACAGGTGGAGAAAAACCTGCCCAATGCAACACGCATAACTTTCACATGGTTTGGGGGCTTCCCACTTCAAATGTTGCATTTGACAGATTGGCTAGAAACAGCCTTGTTTAAATGGGATAATGAAACAAGAGATATTAAGATGCAGTTTTCCGAAATTCCTCTCCGGAGCCCTCTTGTCTTCCTCCTTAATCTGCAGGAATTCATTAAAAATGAATACAGAGTCTGTGGCTGCAATCTGGCTAATCTATAAAAGAGTGCTGAAAGCATGCGCGTCCCAATGCACTATTTGTGTGTGTGTGTGTGTGTGTGTGTGTGTGTGTGTGTGTAGGAGATAACTCAGAACCTACCAATGTATCTCAAGATGAGCCTGCTGTAAATAGTGGCCTGCTTGCAATTCACATCAAGTGCCCGGCCAGTTGATTGGTCTGGCTGGTGTTTGTGTGGTCTCATCACGTCTTCCCTAAGGGAAGGTTTGCTTCATGCATCATGGAAATATGACCTTTGCAGATGGAAGTCCCGCAGGACTGGCTGTTGGGCAGGTGAAAAGTTCTAGCATTTTAAACGATAAATCAGCCCAAGAAGTCTGCAGCCTTCGCTCCAAGTGCCTTGTCTTTATGGAAAACCATTATTTGGTGTGAAGACGGCTTGCATCTAAGCAGGAATGGAGAGAGTGTGCAGCGGATGGACAAAGACAAGAGGCCATTCTCTCAGACAGCAACTGTCTTCTGTGACTAGAAGAACCCCAGATGCCTCCTCCTCCTCCTCCTCCTCCTCCTCCTCCTCCTCCTCCTCCTCCTCCTCCTCCTCCTCCTCCTCCTCCTCCTCCTCCTCCTCTTCTCCGAGGCTGCACTTGCTAAGTGCACAAATGCTTCACTAATTTGCACACCAATCTGAAACCAATGAGATCTCGGGAAGAGAACCTGGTGTGGATTTTTTTCCCACACTGTAATTTTTTGTTTACAGATTTTCCATCTGAAGATTTTTTATAAGGAATATTTGAATTGATGATTTGATTATGATTGAGGTGAAATCTAAGCCACCTGCTTAAATGGAATAGACTTATATACAGCTTCAACTGCTTTACAGCCCTCTGTAAGCGGTTTACGGAATCAGCATATTGCCCCCAACAATCTAGGTCCTCATTTTACCCACCTCAGAGGGCTGAGTTAACTTTGAGCCGGTCAGGATCAAACTGCTGACAGTGGGCAGAATCAGCCTGCAATACTGCACTTTCACCACTGCACCACCTTGGCTCTGATATATCTGGCACATTACACATCTGATGGTAGGGAACAAGCAGGCCACTTTAGGGACAGTGGTGTTGGGCATTAGTACTAGCTTTCACTCTGATTCACTATGATTTAAAATATTTATGACATCTGTCCATCTAGGAGATAGGTAGGAATGATGCTTAGAATGCGTTTGTTTTTATGGTGCTTTCTATAACTACTCTGTGACTTCGTTAAGAATAAATTTAAGTTGTAATTATATTATTTTTTATCTTTTACTGCTATATATCACTAATAAACACATACCAATTTGTGTTTCCATTGAAAGCTGGAACCAATAAGCCTATTTTCCATAGAAATCTCCCTTCGAATGGTGGAAATTTGAGTATAATTTGACCATATTGTGGAGTTTATTAATTGCATTCATTGAGTTCTCCCTATAGGTTATAAAAATCTGAGTTCTTTACTGATATAGAGTTATTTTATATACTAAAAACTGGGACTACATCCCAATATATAAAATAACAATGGATTTTCAGTCAGATGTAATTTAACAGGTACTGGTTTTTCAATGGCAGTTAAAAGAAGTAAATTTCATTGATTGAATTATCCATCAGGAATTTTATTAAATAAACACACACATACACACACACACAGAGAGGGAGACAGAGACAGAGACAGAGAGAGAGAGAGACCCAGGCATATGTCCAACTCCGGTTCATAGAGTTGTTAAAGGTGTTCCCTTTCCAAAAGATCCTTTATTACCGCAGATTCCAGATCTCCATATATTTACTCTAAACCACCCAGACCAATGTTTGTGATAATCACTTAAGTCGACCCTTCTTAGCCCCCCCCCCCCCAAAATCTGTTCCATCGTGTCTGCAGGGCAACCCATTAGAAAAAGCTACACTGAATGAATTTTGCACCACCGTCTAAATCTTAACGTCTTGTTGAATATTTACACAGCCTAAACAAATTAGTGCAATCATGTCATGAATTACAAGTGGTAATTCATTAAATTACCAGCTATTAATGATAATAGGGCTTATCACTTCATTTCTTACTGACAAGAATAATCATCTTTTCTCTTTACATATTGATGCTTTATGTTGTTGTTATTTTCCTTTGAGTTGTCCTTGTGTTTTGAACTACTATTTACTTACATTAGCCCGTCATAGCAAATGTTTATGACATTGTTTGTTCCCTAAAAAAAAAAATTAAAATCCTTACATTAAGAAGTCTTCTGTCTTTTCCACTGGGTAAGTATTTGTTTTTCTGTTCTGCTTGATGTTCTACATTGTTTGTTTTTAATTCTGCATACTATTCAGAACTTGAGAAATGGGAATTATAGATAATACATAAGTAAAAACAGCGCAGAGACAATGGCTGTGAATCACATAGCATTTCTATTCTCCAGATTTGATCTTCCTAGTGGCAGCTGAGAATATTCACCTCTTTAGCATAGCAAAGTAAATATCAATATACTGTAGCACTCCAATAGTTACTAACCCTTTAATACAAAATTGGGTGAACCAAGATCCAAACTATTTAGAATATGTTTCTCGACCTCTTAGTCTCCAAAAGTGGAGATTCGGTCCTGGTGAATTTTCAGCAGCTTCATAACCAAATGCACACAATAAACAGTTTGTTATATATCAATTCCCCTTATGCTTGTATTTGATCGTAAAAGAGTAAACCGTTCTTCAGTTTTTCTCTAGAGTTGCCCTAGGTGAGTTATAAACAGTATTCAAGTACCAACAAGTAAGCCAGTTCCAGAGTTTAAGGTGTGAGACGGAAGCAGTTTCCAGATCCAGTCTGGAGAAGAAGGCATCCAGGCAGTCAGATGGGAGTCACAGTCCTTCAACAGTTCCAAAAAGGCTCCACACCAATTTACACCACTCAGGTGACCCTGAGGACACAGGTAAACCTTCAAGTGCTTCAAGGACCCTCTAAAAGGATGCAAATGACCAGGTCTCTGCAATCAGATCAATCCTTCCATCCCCCACCATCCAGTCAGAGCTGAAGAAGCTTCTTGGAATGGAAGCGAAACATCTTCAAAGAAAAACCAGAAAGTCCAGTTGCCTCTTGGAAAAAAAAGCACCTTTGGGACAACTGTGACCTGGATGGCTGACACATCCATACACACAGTCCTTAAAGGTAAGGCTGACATTGGAATTATGCTGAAAGAAATCTTCCATTGGGGTGGCCTTCAATATCCATGTCTTCTGTCTAGTCCTCACCCAAAATCAGCTGAAGCAAAGTCCACATTTATGACCAGAATGTCCTTTGCTAATCAAAGCGATTGTTAAGTGAGCCATATCTGATTTTACATCCTTTTTTTTTTTTTGGCATGATTGTTAAGGAAATCACTGCAGTTGTTAAGCAAACCACACGGCTGTTAAATGAATCTGGCTTCCTCCATTGATTTGGTTGATTGGAAGCTGGCTGGGAAGGTCTCAAATGGGGATCACATGACCCCACAGGGTGCAAACCATCATAAATGCATGCCAGTTGCTAAGAGCAGGAAGTTTGATCAACATGGGATGTTGGGATCTTCATAAATGCAAGGATCGGTTGTAAATCATTTTTAAAGAGCTGTTGTAACTTTAAACAGTCACTAAATAAATGGTTGTAAATCCAGGACTGCCTGCATTCAACTTTAAGCTCAGCTGAACTGCCATCACAAGTGAATCTTGGCAGATCAGGGTTTGGCTCTTCTCATTAGAGAAGGACAAACCAGCTTGGCTCTGACTCTTTTGTAAAAGTGGAACATCTGCCTGAATTCCTGTCTGGAAGCCCATTTCTAATTTTAGATCCATTTCTGGAACCCAGTCAAACTCTGCTGATTAGTCTGAATGAAAACGAGAGCGGATCAATTTCTCAAGGCCATGGGGTCCCCCTTAAATCAAGGTGTATTTTGGTGTAGTTTGCCTCAAACTGAATGTTTTTTTATAGACGTAGATCAATTTTCCATATGACAGCATGCTGGAATTCCATAATATCCAACCCAAATAGAGCAGATGGTGATTATTGAATTTCAAACCCAAAGTCATCCAAAGACGTCGCATTTGGTGGTAGGGAAAGCTGGTGTAGATACCTGACCCATTCATTTTTGGCCACAGAACATTGCATGGAATGCCAAGGAAACACCGAGTCTTACCCAGATTATGATATTAGTGTTCACCTGTGATCTTGTCTGCCAAAAGTATTATTTGCATCTGACATTTTTTAGAACAGGAACGAAGGTCTGAGCCAGCTGTACAGCATAATTTGAAGGTAAGGATGAGGTGGTTTTGGAACACACGTATTTCTGTCAAGACATCTTGTTTATGGATTATGTTTAAATGTATTGTGTTTGTTTACTAATATTGAATTAAAGCAGCTTTTTCCAGTTGGGTATCTTTTCCACAGATTTGAGACTCGTAGTGAAATACATCTGGGAAAATCTCGAACTACAGAAGAAAAATTCAAAACTTTCTTAATTCTCAAAGTCTGTATTGTATTATATTCAATTAATAGCTTTCTCCTGCTTACTACGGAACTGCAAAAGAGAGGGATGGCCACTGGATGGGTGAAAAAAGATAGAAAAATGTAACGGTTGTCTGAATGTTTCTAGCCCAGATCTCATAGCCCTAGCAGAGAAGGCTGTTTATGGAATTATATATTGAACGAGCTTTCATCTCGATGCTTACGGGAATCTGCAGCTTTGCAAGCTAACCATTCATTATCAATTTAATACCACATTTTGCAGTTAACCTTTAATTCATCTTGAGGCCCTGGTGCCTATTAGTATATCCAGGACAAACAGGGTTTAATGTTTTACCTCAAACTATACATTTCCAGTGCTTGAAAATTATTGGGTAGATTATAATCAAATGACTCCAGAAGGGTGAAGAAAAGAATCTACCATTAATGTCTGTTTCAGGCCTGGCTGGATTCTTTTTTTACCTCCACTGTCCATTCGCAGATGGAAAACCTGGAGCCTTTTTGTGAGATTAAGATTCATAGCGATAGAGCAGTTACAATAGACAAAATCCTATTCTATTCCGTTCCGTTCCGTTCCGTTCCATTCCATTCCATTCCATTCCATTCTATTCTATTCTATTCTATTCTATTCTATTCTATTCTATTCTATTCTATTCTATTCTATTCTATTCCCTATCCTATCCTATCCTATCCTATCCTATCTTATCCTATCCTTGCTTCTGTTCTGTCCTGTCCTTCCTGTTTTGTTCTATTGTTTTGCATTTTGTTCTATTCTGTTCTAAAGCTATTAGAATAGTGAACTGAGATAGTGCCATGCCAGATGTTGGAAAAAATGTTCAAGAACATCTATGAGAAAATAAACAGATATAAAAGGCAACTGCTTTCATCTCAGATCAAATCTTTATGTCGCTCTCAGCTTCCTTGTAGAAAATTGTCTTTTTTTATTTAATAGAGCAGAGAACAGAAAAATAACCAAGAGAAGGGAAGTAAAAGAAAACACAATACAATTACACACACGTACTCACAGAGGCATTGAATTTCAGTAAAGGACAACTATATTTCATTGCAATTAACCATACTTAATCAATGCCTGTAAACAGCTCATCAATAAGTCTCAAGTTCTATCAAGTCTTCAACCCACTGAGTAATTAGGATCATAAATTTATATTTACTACATTAAAGAACTACTTGGTTAGCAATAAAAAGACCACAGGTAATCCATTTCCATTCTTCCACCATCAATTTCTATGGAGCAGTTATTTAGTTATTTCTCTGGTTTGCAAAATTAATTGAACTTTTTTGTTTGTTTGTTTGTTTGCATGTATGTATGTGCCCCCCAGTATTCACAACCTGTTTAATTCATCTAATGCCATCTCTTTAATGGTAGTTCATGCAGCACATAATGACATAATTGTATAAACAGAGATAAAATCACATGAAGTATTAGTACCGCTTTATAAATCCTTAATAAAACCACACCTGGAATACAGCATCCACTTTTGGTCACCATGTTACAAAAAAGATGTTGAGGCTTTGAAAAATGTGCAGAGAAGAACTAAGATGATTAAAGGCCTGGAGACTAGAAACATATGAAGAATAGTTGCAGGAACTAGGTATGGCTAGTCTAGAGAAAAGAAGGACCAGGGGTGACATGATAGCAGTCTTCCAATATCTGAGTGGCTGCCACAGAGAAGAGAGGGTCAACTTATTTTCCAAAGCACCAGAGGCAAGACAAGAATGGATGGATGGATGGAAACTAATGAAGGAGAGAAGCAACCTAGAACTAAGGAGAAATTTCCTGACAGAACAATTAACCAGGTGGTAGATAACCCCTGCCTTTTACTATCAACAGGAAAGGAAACAGAAGTCAAGAAGTACGCCATAACTAGCAGTTGAGAGAGTGACCATGAAAGCCTCAGAAAGGATATTAAGATGCTATGGTGTGTTCAGGTCCACAAACATCAGAATCAGCAGCACCCGTTTCCCCTGTGACACTCTACAGAAAGATGGACTTTGAACCAACATGATAGAAAGAGCATCAAGGCCGTTGAAGGTTGGTGTTGGAGAAGACTCTCGACAAAAGCATAGATGGTGGATTGAGAGTTCTTAATTGAGACATAAATGACCGGGCTCTAATTAGCATCTATTTTGAATGGACCAGGCAAAGATCGACTCTTTTGAGAAGTCTACAATGCTAGAAAAGTTGAAGAAGAAGAAGAAGAGGACATTCAATACAAGAAAAATGGACTTGGTTACAACAGTGGGTGATCTAAGGGGCCAGATTAGAGACCAATTATCCTGGTGAGGGTTTTTACATCATGGTGGCCTAGTGGTGAAGATGTTCACCTCCCACTCAGAAGGTTGAGAGTTCAATTCTAGGTAGCACAGATTTTTCTCTCGTAGAGCACAAAGAAAAAAAAAAATCTGCTGTGAACTTCACGTAGGCATCAGGAAGGGCATCCAGCCAGTAAATGCTCAACTCCATCCAAGACACCTTGACTCTACCCCGAATTAAGGGATTACAGGGTCATGAAAAGGGAGTAAATCCTGCCGAGGGCTTATTTATGTAGTTGCTAAGAGTCAAACATTAGGTTGTTGGCACATCATGCCTCCATCCATCATGACTTGCTGTCCTTTAGAAACCTACTTAAAAACATTTTTTTCCAAGAGGTTTAATGCAATGACTCATCTCATTTTATGCAACTGATGAACGTAGCTTAAATATACAAAGTGAGGAATCATTCTCATTTCTACCGTTACTGTCCGTCAGGAATCCAAATGAGTTTTTAATTTCTGTATTCATCAAAGCATAGGCTGCAAACTTGCATAAAAATAATTGTCTGGGTATGAAAGAAAGAACACTTTTTAAAATAAATAAATGCTTATTTTCTTTCCTTCTGTTATGGTCTGTTGGTGTAATGGATTCGGGGTGATAATACACAGAGGACAAATTTCTTCCTGTTGCATTAAATCCTTCTCAATTCATTAATTTGTACTAATTTAGCCATTACACTCATTGGAATCTATTTTTAGCTTCCTAACAAATGATTGTAGGATATAATATTAAAAAGTGCCAAGATATACCATACATTAATTAATAAGCCAGATGGAGTACTGGCAAACTTTATTTTCACTGTATAATCTAATTTACCAGATTCCACCCCCCCAAAAAAACCAATTGTGTTGATTCATGCTTTGAGTAATTATGGGTAAAGCTCAGCCAACATAATAATTCAATTGTTTACGAGGGAAGAATGGAGTTATTAAATATTCACTTGCGTGAGTGCTTGTGTAAACATATGTACAAACTCCTTTATATATTACTTTGAAAACAATTGCTATATTAACTATAGTCTCTCTCTCTCCCTCTCCCTCTCCCTCTCACACATACAAACACACACACACACACACACAAAAACACATCTCCAAATCTTAGTATCTTTGAATTTCTTTTTTGGGGGTGGGTGGGATTTATTCTGAGACACTCATGACATGACACCTAAGGAGGTATTGAAAATATTGCCTTATTTTCTCTCTCTCTCTCTCTCTCTTTCTCATCTATATCTATCTACCTATCTATCTATCTATCTATCTATCTATCTATCTATCTATCTATATCTATCTATCATCCATATATCTGTCATCTATCTCTCTTTCTTTCTGTCTATCTGTCATTATCTCTCTCTCTCTCTCTCTCTCTCTCTCTGTCTGTCTGTCATTATCTATCTCTCTATCTATCTCTCTCTCTATCTATCTATCTATCTATCTATCTATCTATCTATCTGTCATTATCTATCTCTATATCTATCTATCTATCTATCTATCTATCTGTCATTATCTCTCTCTCTCTCTCTCTCTCTCTCTCTCTCTCTCTCTCTCTCTCTCTCTCTCTCTCTCTCTCTCCTGCTTAAACAAACCCCTGTAGTTTCCTTGGGAATATTTTTGGAAGTGGTTTGTCCTTCCTTCCTTCCTAGGGCTAAGAGAGAATGGCTGGCCAAAGGTCACCCAGCTGGCTTTGTGCCTAAGGCAAAACTAGAACTCACAGCCTCCTGGTTTGTAACCTGATGCATTAATCACTGCACCAACCCTAAGAATATATTATACTGGTTAATCTGTTGCTTAAAAGAATAACAACATCCAGCCAAACCCTGACCTTTGGTAGTTGGTTGGTTGGTTGAATGGGTAGATATTATTCCATAGTATTTTAATTTATTCCTGGAAATTAATTTGCAGCCCCAATCATGCATTTCTGCAATATTCCAAGTCATAATTAATTGCCGAAGTTTTCTACATGGAAAATCAGGCAAATAGCAAAACCATAAGCGATTTGGAGTGTAATGAATTGAATGAGTGCCCTCAAACCTTAGTTCCTCAACACACAACTCTTGTAGAATCAACAGAGGGCACTAACTAGGAAAAGGATTCATTCCTCTTTGGAATGTTCCAGAAAGGAATTTTGAAGCCAAATGTGGGAACTGCCCCATTCTTTGGGAGGGAAAAAGAGGAAAATAACTTTTTTTATTATTATTCTTTTAAGGCCCAATAATACAGCAAGCAAAAGGAGTGGGGGGGAAAGGATATTCACAGTTGCTTGATATGTAACAAAAGGAGTCATCAGAAAGTCTTCCATCTGAATATTTTATTTTCTATCCCACCAGCATAATTTAAATTAGAAGGTGTTAGGAAGTAGGTGTTCTTTGATCTTCAACTCTTTTTTCCAGGAATCGGTTCCTCCTTGTATTGAAATGCAATTAGGATCCCCCCTTCGAATTCTTTCAAAGCAAACTGCTTCATTGCCAAAAGGCAATTAGTAGGCTGCACATGATGGGCTTTGATTCCTTGTGTATTTAATTCAAGTTCTATGACAGTGTAGTTTAAGGACTATCGGAAATCTCCTTTGGAGTGATTTGCTAAACCAAGATTAGTATCCAGTTCTTAGATTGGAAAACAAAAGAAGCAATTCTGGAATTGCAGGAGAAAAACAACTTTACATATTACAGCTAACATTCTGAATCCTTTTAAAATATGTTGAAAAGGGGAAAAGAAAAGCTTTTCATAGAATTAAAGGATTTTCCCCAGAACTGAAAGCTATATTCTGGGTAGGGTATCACTCATGCAGAACAGAGAGGATCAATTACCGCATTTTTCGGACTATAAGACGCACCGGAGTATAAGACGCACCAAGATTTCGAAGAGGAAAACAAGAAAAAAAAAGTTTTTGGTCTCCCCGGACCCCAGGAGCACTCTGCAGGCCTCCCAAACCCTCCGCACATCCCATTTCTGCGAAAAATGGGCCCGCAGAAGGTATGGGAAGCCGGCAGAGTGCTCCTGGGGACTGGGGAGGGCAAAAATGCGATGCACGGGGATTGCTGTATTCAGGGTACAAGATGCACCAACATTTCCATCCTCTTTTAAGGGGAAATAAAGTGTGTCTGAAAAGTACAATATTTCTTTTGAACTTGGATACTGTTGTATTTGCTGTTCTGAAGTTGCATTATAATGTGGCCTCATCTTCAGACTGGAACCCACTAAGACACCCAGATCCTTTTCACATGACCTGCTGCCCTGGGGTCTCCTCCATTTTACACTCCCCCTTTAGCCTGGCTTCTCTTTTTCTCCCTCCCTTCCCACCTCCCATTTCAACAAAAGGTTTTTCAAAAACTTCAGCTTCCTTTCAGTTTGTGTTATTTAGAGCAGATTCCTGAATTTGGGATATCAGTTTGAGGAGGAAGGTCAATCCTGTTTGAAATGTGCCAGAAAACTTCTGGGAGGACTGTTCTTGTGGCTTGCCATGTTTTTAAAAATAAGACGCTTCTTAAGGTGTGTTGGTTTGCCCGAATGATGAAACGTCTTGTTCGTTCTAGTATTGAAAGGCTAACGCAATGAGTTGACTTTGGTTGTCTCCTGTTGTGTTTTCATTCTAATTCCTGGATCTTCTCTTCAGTTCAGAGGTTAAGAGCAGAAAACCTCTTATCCACATACAGTAGTCTATTTGGTAGCACTGCTTAATCCCATTTCTTCCTGCTTGCCAACTATGACTGTCTCAAATCATCTAGAAGCTTCCTCTCCACCTCAGTGTAGCTCTTCCTCTGAGAATTCTTCCCTAGTTTCCATAACACACAAAACAGAACCTAGAATCATAGGGGTGGAAGGGACCTCAGAGGTCTTCTAGTCCAACCCCTTGCTCAAGGAATGAGACTTTATACCATCCTGGTTCAATGGTTGTCCAGTCTATTTTTTGAAAACCTCCAGTGATGGAGCACCTACAATCCCAGTCCATAGACTGACTAAGGGGGCTGCATTGCCCAGAAGAGATTTTCAAACCTATTCAAAGTATCTACTATATTTTAGTTTTCTCAGCTTCTGTGAAGCAATGTAAAGCATTCGCCGAGGCACATCATGCAGCAGTTCCATGCGTCATTGGTGGCCTGTTCACTTTCCTTGAGTATCTCTCACAAAAAAAAGAGGAAAAGAAATAAGAAAAAGAAAGACATTTATTGCCGTGCAATGATCCTGTCCTGCCACAGAAAAAAATAATGTGAGACTAGAACACAAAATCCTTTCCGATGATAAATATTTAAATAGAATTGCTGTGGAAATGGTATGAAATGCCTCATTAGCATATCAGAAATGTACTTTTAAACATCTTCATTTTTATTTTTATTGGCAATTTGTCCAGGCAGAGTATTTTAATCAAGCAAAATTTGCAGTCTCGATGAGAAGGCATCTTCGTCCCAGCAAATGGCATCTTCTAATTACTCTTGGCAGAGACGAGATCTTGAGAAGCATAGTGCTTCTGCTTCCCCATCCTGATCATAAATCTTTCCAGGCTTGACCTCTGCTAAAAGAAGGAATATCCAATTTTCTCTTTCATGAAATTGAAATGTTCCACAGCAATGAGAAGAAGGTCGTACGTACATTCTTCTTTTTGATCTACAAACATCTTCATTGATGGTGGCAAACATCCTTCCTATCATGAATGGCAATGGAATCAGTTGCTCGTTTACACCTTCCATTTTCCCATGGAGCCCCCTCCTCTCCTCTCCTGTGGAATCATTAGCCCGGCTGATGCTCTGAAGTTTTCGACAGTTGTTCTTTTGGTGGGTCAGAAAGAAAGAGAGAAAGAGAGAAAGAGTGCAAGAGAGAAAGAGAGAGAGAGAGAGAAAGAGTGAGTGAGAGAAAGAGAGAGAGAGAGAGAAGGAGTGAGTGAGAGAAAGAGTGGGAGAGAGAAAGAGTGAGTGAGAGAGTGAGAGAAAGAGTGAGTGAGAGAAAGAGAGAGAGAGAGAGAGAGAGAGAAAGAGAAAGAGAAAGAGAGAGAGAGAGAGAGAGAAAGAGAGAGAGAGAGAGAGAGAGAAAGATTATACACACACACGCACACACACACACGCAGATATACATAGAGAGGGGGGAGTGGGAGGGGGGACAGAGAGACCAAGAGGAAGGAAATGCCTGGTGGAGCTCAGACTCAATGGCTCTTCTTCAGTAATTTTTATAATTCCCCTTAGTAATATTGACTGATGGGGTAATAACTTCCCAGCCTAGTTTAGAAAATGTCTCATTTGCTACAGGAAAATAGGACCAGCTGTTTCTGTTTTGTTTTCCCTGTAGAAAAATATTTTTTTTCTTTGTTTTTCAATTGCTTACCCTATGTTAAAATGAATTTATTCTATATTTTTTCCCCAAAAGTTCAGCCTTACCCATTGTAGTGTCAGCTAAGTCCTTTGGATGACTCTTATCATTCCACGAATGAAGGCCTTGTATGTGGAGAAATGTAGGAAGAGTCCTACTTTCCTCCACTTCCAGGCTCCGCAGCAGAAGACCCAACTCCCCAGGACTGACCATCTTCAGTGGGCAAAGTCTCCCCTGGCTGGAGAAAGGACCAGCGATGTCCATACAGTCCCAAAGCAGGGAGGGGTTTTTTTTTTGGAACAGAGGCCCTGACAAAAAAATGGATGCAGACGACTCCCCAGTGATGATTTTTTTAAATCTCAGGTTGGGTGCTTGAGTGCTGCCAAACCATCTATAAGGAGATTTAACCGAGTTATGTCTCCCTTGTTATTAAGATGCAACAGAAATTACAGCTTGTTTTTGTTATACTGCCAATCTGAAAGGGAATCTCATGCGTGCAGTTGATCTTCTTTCTCTTCTCCAAATTCCCAGGGCATTCTGATTTATTCTACTGGTGTGACTTACTAGATAATAAAGATAATTGTGCCCTTACACAGTTGCCAAGTTTGTTATACTGCGCGAAACCTCTGCCCTGCTATAAACTGCTAACTGCTTTTACTCTGATGCTCTTTTTCGGCATATGACCATAATAAAATCTTATTTTACATGCCTGGCTATACATGGAGGGGAGAAGGAATACAATTGCACCCAGTGCCCAAATATGTAATAGCTTCTAGCAGATATACAGATGCAAATTCCATGATTTCTGTGCTGGTTTTTTTTTTTTTTTGCAGGATGGTTATTGGCGCAACTGACATTCCTAAAACATTTTGATAATTTTTTGCTGATATTTGGGATCTAATGTACTTGGAGGGTGATGAGAACAGCTGACACAATGATATTCCACCCCCATCCCGCTCCAGATGCCTTTGTCTGCAGAGCATTGTTAACACTGAACAAAAGACACACTTTTTTTTTTCCAGGAACTGCTATTTTTAGCTTCTCAGTTTCCTTGGTGGGTTTCCACCTCTGACATCCTTGACTTGAAACAGTTCACTAATTTTATTTGCTCTCTTGACTTTCTCCCAGAAGCCCCCGTGGGAAATTCATGACAGGGCATCAAAGCTTGTCATCCTTAGGTGTAAAATGTGTAGAGGAGCAATTCAGCAAGGTGTGAAATTTATTTTTTCACTTTATCTGATACTGTTTCTAAGGCTGTGGAAACTTCTCTTTTTTTCTGATGAGTTTATGGGTGCACCAATGTTAGTGAAATGTAATTATGCTTGAGAAGTACGAATTAAAGCTCGTGCTCATGTTATAAAGGGCTCTATGAAGATATACTTCATTCTGCTGGATGGATTCCCCTGGGACTACATAGGACAAATGGGGAGGAAGCTAACCACCAGATTGCAAGTACACAAGTGAATGGTCAGACGAGGAGACCCAAGGTCATTTGTATTTCCGCATTGCAATGAACAAGGACATACATTCAGTTTTGCAGCTACTAAGATTGTTGGACGAGCAGGGACAAAAACAGCCAGGGAATTGATTGAAGCCTGGGAAACAGGTCCCTCAAGAGGCAACAAGAGTGCTGATTTACCATCAGTTTATCAGATACTTAGGAATGGAGGACTTAGCAACACAAGGAAACAACAGCCAATGACTTAATAGGTAGTTGGCCATCAACACCCCAATCAACAACTAAAAAGCCACAAACAACCAGGTGGCACATAAATACTATGCGTAGAATAGCCCAAAGCCCACATTCTGGTAGAGAGAAGTTCCCTGAGGATGGGCTCCAGCAGAAGTCTGAAAGCTCAAAAGACAAATCCTCTGTTCCTGGTTGGGAACAGATTGGACCCAGATTGGATCCTGCAACATTATCCTGGGATATGCATATTTATGCATATTCATGATATGCTTCATTTGTTTTAATTGAAAAAGTTGCCAATGGAGTGGAAGTAGATGAATTAATTAATCCTCATCTGATTTTTCGTGTTGTTGTTCGTGGCTCTGGAGCAGAGGGCTCTCTTCAAAACAAAACAGAGCAGCAACAGCAGCAACCGAAGAGAACAAAAACTGTGGGATTCAGCCGGTTCGGGCTGAGTAAACAGGTTGTTAATTTTCTGGATGACCCGGCCCCTTCCTGCCCTGCTCCTTCCAGGAGTCCCCATGCACCCCATTTTGGCTCCCAGGTAAGTGCAGGGAGGCCTATTAGGCCCTAAAGTGGCGTGGGGGGAGGCGGTGCAGGGGGTTGCGGCGTGGGCCCCCCTTTGGCCCATTTTTGCTCCCAGGAGGGTGAGGAGGCCGAGTGCTGCCTGTCACACCCCCTGGCCACATCCACAATGGCCACGTCCACCCAGCCGGTCATTAGGGCAGAGAACCGGTTGTTAAATTATTTGAATCCCACCACTGTCCAAGCTCCATGCCAACCTTCCTCATTCTGCAAGCCGCTTCCTTGCGTTTCTAAGCAAAGTTTGACAAAATCAATGCATTCATGTTCTTCTTGGGCAATAGATTCTAATTCATGGGAAACCATCAGTGCAGAGGTTAGGAAATGGAGAAGAGACCATTGTACTTAGAAGTCTGGAAAAGATACACAGGTGCTGAGTTCCTAAGATGTTCCGGGACAGTTCACCTTCAAAACAAGGTCTACAGTGGTCACTTCAGTGGTGTCAAGTTAGTAGAGACCTTCATGCATAGAACATGGTTTTTTTTAAACAAGTCAAAACCATCATGTGAAGGCCTACAGGCATGTTGGTTTTCACACGGGCCAGTCCCCTGAATCTATAGGGATCCTGATACTCACTGGTAGATCTTCTCTAGATTTAAATGCCTGGCTTGGTCTTGCAAGCTTTCCCAGCACTCTTCTGTCCTTTCTCTACCTGAATGGTAGACTAATTGAAGGATGATGATTTCAAAGCCTGGAGACCTGGAGTGTCCCCGCTACACAGCAGAAAATGAAGTATGACAGCACATTGCCCTACTGAACCAATTTAAGGCATTATTATTAGTGCCATGTAGGAAAAAAAAAATTCTCTTTTTCTGCCAGTCCTCTGATTTCCCCATGGGGGAAGACAACTTCTGAGAAATGACAAAGCAGCTTTGGTATGGCATTAATTATGATTAAGGACAGTTACATCTTCATGGTTTGCAGTGCGGTGCTCAGCAATCCAAGTACACTTTCCAAGAGTGAATTAGTGGGATTTGCCTGTTAACAATCCCTTCCTTGTTTTATCTTACCAGTCTTAGTGGGGCCAGCAATTATTGCGCAGGAAAAGTCCAGAAGAACACTAGATGGCACCAGAGAGACACATGAAGCCCTTTTTATTCCCATCTAGTGGTCATTTGGACTTGTTTGGCACACATATAGAATCCAGATACTAGATAGTCCTGCAAGATGCCAAGAATTGCAAGGATTGGGTGAAACAAAAATACCATATTTTTTGGAGTATAAGACAGTTTGGACTATAAGGCCCACCTACCTTTTTTGGTGAGGAAAAGAAGAAAAAGAAATCTGTCTCTGCCTCCTAGCAATTTTGCTTCGTTGCAGCAAACAGCCTGCTTTACTTTCATTTTTGATTTCAGCATAGCTTGATTGGCACAAGAAAAAAAATCTGCTCCCAGCAATTTACCTCCTTGCAGCAAGCATCAGAGGCCCTTGCAGCAATGGGCCATGGCAATCCCTGCAGCCTGAAACAGCTGAGAGTCGGAAGGTCGATCCAAGGGACAATCAACTTGTGCTAATTAGACTGTGCTGAAGCTGAAATGGGCTGTTTCTTCTTGCTGCTTGCTGCAAGGAGATAAATTTCTGGGAGGCAGAGGCCAAAGGTGGGGGACAGTGGGTGGGTGGATGGGGCTACATTCGGTGTATTAGACACACCCAAACTTTTGCTCCCTTTTAGGGGGAAAAGGTGCATCTTATACTCCAAAAAATATAGTAAACGTTACAAAAATATTCTATAGAGTGCTTCTGAGTTTGCTTCTGGTTTGCTTCATTCCTATTCATTTTTAAGGTAACGTCTGGCTCAAGTCATGTTTGACTCCTGTAAGTTCTTGGTCTTCTCCATGGAGGATTCTTAGCCTGTAGAGACATACTTTGCCATTTTCTTCTTCTTTATCTTCTCTGATGGTGTCCTAGTCATGCAACAGGCCTGACCCTGCTTGGCATTTTCCCCAGATTATTTAACAACTCCTAGGTGCTGTCACTTGCTGTGTCCATTCCTCTTTACCTGGATGCAAATCTTGGATCACACTGCCTGGGCTTACACTGAATAAGATGCTTAAGGATTAAGCAAATGACTAGATACAACTAGGAATTGCATTTAAATGTTATAAGCTGACTAGATCCTCATGTCTCGTCAATGATAGCCTGTATGGAGGACGTTTATTTTTCTTCATACCCCCCACCCCCCTCTCTCTCTTTTCTTGGTCAACAGCACTGTTAAATTGAGTACATTACTTCAAATAATAATAATATCTCAATCTTATTATTTCTCCACCAATGCCTACTGTGAAATTAAGATGCAGGAGTTGAAATATGGCTTTCAGAAGCTCCTTTTCAACCATCCAGGGGATGAACCTCCAAGGAACAGGCGTGAGTCTGCAGCTTCCTTGTAATTTTAAAGATCGAAATTGCAGAGAAAACTCCGCAAAAAAAAAGTATATATATCTCTGAAAGCAAGTCAAGAAAAAAGAGGAGTTAATTTCTCTTGAATAATCTTAAAGGCAAAAATTGTTGGTAAAGAGAAGCACTCATCCTAGGAAGGCTGATTGGGAAAAGAAGTGCAATAAAAATAGATAACATTTCATATTAACAAAGCTTTAAGAAATGAAGTAGGTAGACTTTTCCCCACAAAAGGCATCAATTTTTTATTTCAAGAGTTATTACGGTGGTTCAAATCTCCCTGTGTTATATACCACGGTTATATGAAGCCAGCATTGGCCTATGGTGATAAAGGTATTTGATACTGAAACCAAGGAGATTCTCAGGGTCATCCTGAGACATTATGGGATACCTGAAGAAAGTTGCTTCACCTACTCCATAATGAAAAGTCCGCTATTTCCGATGGGGTAAAACAGGATCGCGTGCCAGCCCCAGACCTATTCAATCTGTTCTTCTCTTGCAGGATCCAATCTGGGTCGATCACCAGACCAGAGGTTTAGTTTTCTCGTGCTGGAACACATCCTCAGAGACCGTCTCTCTCACCAGAAGGTGTGCTTTGGGCTATTCTATGTGTAGTGTTTATATGGTGTCTGATTGTGTGTGGCTTTTTAGTTGTTGATCGGGGTTTTGATGGCCGCCTATTAAGCCGTTGGCTATTGTTTCCTTGTGCTGCCAAGTCTTTCGCTCCTAAATACCTGATAAACTGGTGGGAAGGTTGACTGAGGGTTTTTTCCTTGACTGTTGTCGGGAGCTCTCCAGGGTCCTGAAAGAGGGAGTGTAGATCAAGTACTAATTAGACAGCTCCCTCTTTGGTGGATGAAATGCCCCCATGCAGTCATTCAAGAGACCCCTCTTCGCAGGTGACTGGGTGCTCCTGGCACACAAAGACAGCAATCTACATCGACGTTGAACAAATTCTCAGAAGCTGCTATGCTTTTTGGTTTATTAGCCTGAACAAGATTTAAACACTTCACCAACCCATCTCAAATACCCAAGCCTGTATCCAAATCACTGTTGGCAACACCCAGTTGATAAATGTACATTCAGATATGGGACAGTTGGTATGAGTGGATAAACCAATGGAAAAGAAAGTAAAGTCAAAATTTAGTAAGAAATTAAAAGTAATAATTATACACCGTCATTAAGGAAAAAAATGAAAATAAGTTTTTGTATATATGTGTACTAATATACATTATATATACTTTGTTTGTTGTTTGTTGATACTGTTGATACTGTATTTTAAGGTTGTGAATGTTTTATACAATTTTATTTTTTTAAAAATCTAATAAAGTTTGTTTTTTAAAATTTAAAAAAAGATAAATGTACATTCATGCATGCATGCATACATACATACACACATGTATGCTTTGTAGAATACATGTATAATCAATGCATCTAATTATACATGAATGCATGTATAATCAATGCATCTGGATATTAGGCACTGCCAATCAAGAGAAGTCAGCTATGAAGCAAGAGAATACAGGAAAATAAAGACCTTTCAACAATATATTTGTTAAAACCAACCGTTAAAAAGGGTAGGAGAGCCAGTCGCGGCTTGGTAAAATCACAAAAAACACTCAATCAAGTAAACAGCTGGAATCAGGGTTGCTGCCATCTAGCGGTTAACCAAAGATAGCAACGGCTGTGTGGTAGCCCTAGAAAGGGTTAAGAAGAAACAATGAAATTGAAAATTTGGGTGACTGAGCTGGAAGCTGCTAAGAGAGCAGTTTTTCTGTTCAAGCCCCTAAGCAAGTACTGTAAAATTCCATTTGAATATATATATCCAGAAAGAGAGAGAGAGAGAGAGGGATGGGGGGGGGGGAGAGAGCTCCAAGTCCACATGCTGCCACATGCTGATAGTGATAAATTCAAAAAGGCACAACTGTTAGCACTGCAATTTTCATCACCCCACAAAAGAAGCTGGTTCGGTTGCTTGGATGACCAGAAAATATGTGTAACTGTTCACAGCTTCCTTCAGATTTATATGATAATTAAATTTGCTTCCAAAATTTGCTTCGGCAGTGGGTTTTAATTCCTTTGCTCCGGTGGGACGTTCCATCAATTTTAATTAAGAAGAACTCCCATCTTGTTATTTTCCCAAAAGGAAAATAAAAATGTTGCACGTTCTAAGAGAGGCCGGAGAAGCACAGCAGGAGGAGGCCCAGACTTGACCGACACTACAATGCATCCTTCGGTGTCCAAGGGAGGTCAGATCAGTCAGATGCTGGGCACACATCACAATCCACACCAGTGGTGGGTTTCAAAATTTCTTACTACCGGTTCTGTGGGTGTGGCTTGGTGGGCGTGGCTTGGTGAGCATGGCAGGGGAAGGATACTGTAAAATCTCCATTCCCACCTCACTCCAGGGGAAGGTTACTGCAAAATCCCCATTTCCTCCCGATCAGCTGGGACTCGGGAGGCAGAGAATAGATGGGGGTGGGGCCAGCCAGAATTTTTACTACCGGTTATCCGAACTACTCAAAATTTCCGCTACCGGTTCTCCAGAACTGGTCAGAACCTGCTGGAACCCACCTCTGATCCACACCTCTTCTTGTTTTATATGTGGGTGCAATGCCATGCATGTCATCTTGCAGTTTAAATGCTCTGCCGATGCCCTGTCTAATGGCTGGACAACTGTTTTTCGCTCTCAGCAACATAATGTTGGGAGAAATATCCATCTGGTTCAGTTCCAAGCTGGGAGAAAAGCACTGGAGACCAAATAGAGACTGGAGGCTGATTGGAAAGAGAGTCCATTTACTGATCAACAGAAGCGCATGTTTGTGGTTCTGGTGCAGCTGAACACATGGAGTTGAGAGTGGGAGGTATGTATACCCTCTCTTGGGCTTTGCACTTGAGCTTCCTGTTCCTGTGCAAGAACATGTATTCTATTGGCTGTTGTCAGACTCCCATGGGGTCTTGTAGGGGTCATGTTTGTCTGAGCTAAGATTGATTGAAGTTTGGACTGCTGATGCAATGTCTTTAGGAGATTGTGCCATGTGGTGAGCTCTGCTGCTAGATGGGTTAATCCTATTTTGTCCTGAGGGATCATGTCTTAATCCCATCACCCTGGAGCTGGAGGTCTTTTGTCTTGTAGATAGGCTGGGCCAGTCTTTCTTAATGGGCACCAAATATCTGCTGGGGGCAGGGAGAGACTTCTGTCTTTAAAACAAGTTTCTTCTTTTATCATCCAGGGAAATATAATATTCTGGCTTTTTTAATATTTCCCAAAATATTTCATTCTTCTAACTTTCTACAATAAGGATGGGTGGACTTCAGCTCCCAGAATTCCTCACCTGGAATTCTGGCTGGGGAATTGCCCGTGCCGGCTGGGGAATTCTGGGAATTGAAGTCCACACATTTCTTAAATTTGCCAGATTGAGAAATATTGTGCTAGAGAATGGGGCTGATTCACTCTTCCTGAATGCCACTAAGGGCACCAGCTGCTGCTGTTGCTGTGAAAATATTTGCTTTCAAAATAGGGAAATTTGTTCAGCTCTCATCTTCCCACTTGCTCTTAATTGCCTCTCCAAATATTAAGCATGTGTTCACGTTTAACTCCCAATAACAACATGGACATTGTATGGAAGAGGATTTTCACTGCCTCTCTCTGTTTTCCAAATTCCTATTATGATTCCTATGATTTCCTACAGTGTCTCCCATCTAAATAGATCTGAGCAAGCTTAGCATTTCTCAGTGAGTCAACTCTCAAGGATGCCCAATTTAAGCCATGATTTAATTCTTATTGTCTCACCAACTTTTTCTAAAACGGTTTAGAAAACATGGTGGCAATGATTGTGCCATGGAAACTCCACCCGTTGGTAATGTTCATTAAAATAAAAAGGTGGACCTTCAATGAGACCATCTTGGCTGCCAGTCTGATTTTTTTGACCATTTCTTAGGTGACATACCAGAATAATACTCTTGGAAGGTACATTGGAGCTCATCTAGTCCAACAACCTGCTCAGGCAGGACACCCTAGACCATTTCAGATAAATGGATGTCCAAACTCTTCTTCAAAACCTCCAGTGTTGGAGCATTCACAACCTTTGGAGACAACTTCCATTCCACTGATTTATTGTTCTCACTGTCAGGAAATTTCTCCTTAATTCTAGGTTGTTTCTCTCCTTGGTTAGTTTTCATCTGTTATTTCTTGTCCTCCCTTCGGACTGGATTTGCAGATTGCATGAAAAGAAGGACTGCAGGTGACAGGATAGCCGGCTCCAATTTCTCAGGGGCTGCCACAGAGAGGAGGGGGTCAAGCTATTCTCCAAAGCACCTGAGGGCAGGAGAAGAAGCAATGGGTAGAAACTCATCAAGGAGAGAAGCAACCTAGAATTTAGGAGCAATTTCCTGACAGTGAGAACAATTAACCAGTGGAACAACTTTGCCTCCAAAAATTGTGAATGCTCCAACACTGGAGGCTTTTAAGAAGAGATTGGATAACCATTTGCCTGAAATGGTATAGGGCTTCCTGCCTAAGCAGGGGGTTGGACTAGAAGACCTCCAAGGTCCCTTCCAATTCTGTTATTCTATTCTATTTAGTTATTGATATCTATCTTTGTCCACAGGACAAAGGAAGTCAAGATGGAAATCTGAACTGCACAATGTAGCCCCACTCCTTTTTCTGGGCCACAGTCGTATGGCCATGGTCCCCATCCCCACTTTTTTTGAACCCGTACTCCCCCGTGGGCGCAGCTGGATTGCTTCAACATCTGCAGCACAATTATTCTGTGAAGCTTTGGAAGCAAAACCAGACAGAATACTAGCAAACTCAGTCACTGTGGTTTTTTTAAAATGCAAGTAAAATGCTAATGAGAGCAAATATAAAAGCTGATAAGGAGAGATTTTGCTTTGTTTCTGACATGTGGGTCAAGAAGAAACAGGCGCTTAAAAACACAATTAGATGAGTAGGGTTATCCAGTTATCCAGTGTGCAAAAGCATACACCATGCACTTTTACAACGAGGAGTACATTTTCAGCAAAGCAGGGCAACCCCAAACCACAACATTTTTTTCTTCCCCCCACCAAAGTTTTAAAGAATTATTTATAAAGAATGTCATGTTCTACTTTTAAACTGGGAATCCTAATCAGCTGCTGACATTGCAGATTCTTTCTTTCTCTCTCTCTCCCCCTCTCCCTCCCTCCCTCCCTCCCTCTCTCTCTCTCTCTTTGTGTTTTTCTATCTTTTGAATTTGATAAACTAGGTGAGCCAATTTGCTAAATTCAGGTCAAAAGACCTATTTCCTTGGTCACGTAGTACGTTCCTATGTCCTGATCCTAGGTCTTTCTTTCTATCTTGTCTTGTGATGTTGAGCATGTATTTTTCCATTGCTCTTTGGGCCACTCATAACTTTTGCATCGATTGTGAAGTTAGAGTCCATGTTTCACCGGCATATCTTAGAGCAGGTAGCACACATGGATCAAAAACTTTTCTCTTCAGGCATTGGGGGAAGTTGTTTGAGTGGTGCGGTGGCCTTGAGGTGGAGCTTTCACCTCACAATCAGGAGGCTGTGAGTTCGATCCTAGGTGGAGGCAGATATTTCTCTCTCTGGGTACAATGAGAATATGTCTGCTGAATAAAACTCTGCATTGGCGACAGGAAGAGCATCCGGCCAGTAAACACTCAGCTCCATTCAATTGCCCAGACTCCACCCCGCAAGGGATTATGAGGTCATTAAAAGATGATGATTGGGGGGGTTGTTCTTGAAAATTATGCTTATCTTGCTGAATATCTCCCAGCCACATGTAACATGCTGTTTGATTTCCTTTTTTGTATCATCTTCCATTGAGATCCGTTGAAAGACCTGCACATGGATTACAGAACAAATGAAAGTTTACGATATCATCAAGAGAGTCAAAGAATTGAGATGGGAATGGACTGGTCACATAGCAAGAAGAGCTAGTGGCAGGTGGACCAAGGCAGTCATAGAAGGGATCCCATTGGATCAAAAGCATCCATTAAAAAGATCTAAAACAAGATGGAGCAAAACATTAGCAAGTATGGGGGGTCCAATTGGCAAAAGAAAACTCAGGACCGTCTTGGTGGGAAATACACGGAAGAGGCCTTCATCCGCAGCGGATAGACAAGGGCTAGAATGAATGAATGAATGAATGAATGAATGAATGAATGAATGAATGAATGAATGATACTAAGTCAGCATTCCATGAGTGGTTACAATTAGAAAGACAAGACAGAGTGGAATTTGAGGCAATAGCATGTCTACGTGCCACTGAGTTTACAGAAAGGATTATATACATTTTCAGAGGCTGTCTATGCTCACAAATATATTTGAATGCAAAAAGACCTGATAGGATTCATGATATCAGGAAAGAAAAAAAAAATCTGGAAAGCCTAATAGGTCTAAAATAATTGCAGGCCACACTAGTTTTTTCCAGAGGTAATTCTATTCCCAGAGAAGTGGAAGAAGTGTAAAAACAGCTCCTCCGGTTTTGCAAGCCAAACTGTTGCATAAAGATGCAGCAAGCAATTGATTGGAAAGGAAGCTAATTTTATGCATGCATTATTTGAGATAAGCCTCGTTAAAACTGACTTACAAGTGAGTCTGCAGAACTTGGCTGTGAGTTGTTCGGTGGCTTTTACGTTCTCTCTCCTATTTCAATTTCTAGAAGTAATCTCCAAAAAGGCTGATGAATAAGAAGAGCGAATTACAGACTGTACACCCATTTCAGTGATGTTGGATATCTGTTAAAGTCCAAGAAACTCTGAGCTGCAAATAATGAACAACAATAACAGAGTTAGAAGGGACCTTGAGGTCTTCTAGCCCAACCCCCTGCTTGAGCAGGAGACCCTATACCAGTGATGGCTAAGCTTTTCTGGACCGAGTGCCCAAAGCACGTGCCTGAACCCCCCAAATGCAATGCGCATGCATGTGCCCCGCCCTGTGCATATGCGTGTCTCCCACACGCTCCCTGCCTCCCCATGCATGTGCATGCAGGCTCCCCACACCTACCCCACAACCTGCACATGCACAGCAGAGAACTGACGACCAGGTGGCCAGTGGGAGGCACGCAGGCGTGGCGGAGCTGAACTAGGGCAGCGGGTCGTGTGCCATAGGTTCGCCATCATGGCCCTATATCTATACCAAATGGTTGCTCAGTCTCTTCTTAAAAACCTCCAGTGTTGGAGCAAACACAACTTCTGGAGGCAACTTCTGTTCCACTGATTAATTGTCCTCACTGTTAGGAAATTTCTCCTTAGTTCCAGGTTGCTTCTCTCCTTGATGAGTTTCCATCCGTTGCCTCTTGTCCTGCCCTCAGGTCCTTTGGAGAACAGGTTGACCTCCATATGGAGCTCTTATTCTAAAATATGGTATATCAATCTTTGAGGGAAAAGGGCATGTGAAATGTGAAATATTAATAAATAAATAAATGTGTTTAAGGTAAAATAGGAAAGGCTAAGCAGATTATATTAGAAGTGATTATGCTATGAAAGTTTTTATTTGTGAGGGATGGATATTTAATTTGTATACAATGAAATGGCAACACGAAAGCCATATACTGAAGTCAGTATTGGGAAAAAAAATACCTTAAAACTGGAACTAAAAACTTGTAAATGATTGAGAAAAAGAAAGGAATTAGATGTATTGGCCATTAACAGGTTTAGAGTTTCTAAACATATTATGAATTTTAATTCTAAAAGTTTAGCATAAGAAAATAAAGGGAAAAAAAACAATGGAAAATTACCGAGTGGTTAAATAATTATGATTTATTCTCATGTTTTTACTTGCTCTATGATGACAAACCATTCTTTAAAATCTGCTGATCTTTTGCAAGACACTTGGCAAAAATGAGAGCTCTTCAACACAACAGCAATTTATTGCAATTACATTTTCAATCCACTGTGGTGATGTTGTGGATTTAATCCTTTGTTATTGTATATGTAAATCCTTTGGCCACCTAATGAGAAGGAAGGACTCCCTGGAGAAGAGCCTAATGCTGGGAACGATGGAGGGCAAAAGAAGAAGGAACGACAGAGAACAAGGTAGCTGGATGGAGTCACTGAAGCCATCGGGGTGAGCTTCAATGGACTCCAGAGGATGGTAGAGGACAGGAAGGCCTGGAGGAACGTGGTCCATGGCGTCAAAATGGGTCGGACACCACTTCGCAACTAACAACAAATTGTATATGTATGTAAATATGGAAACATTAATTGTTTTGATATTAGGCTTTCATCCTGTTGATAAACACCAGCCTTTAGTTCCACTCTGTATCCCATTTCAGGATTTTAAGCAAGCAATCTTCCATTCTCCGAAGGGGTGTTTCACTTTAATCTGGTAGCCTGAGAATAAATAAAACATTCGGAGTAAAAGAAACACTTTGCTTTATCCCAGCAGCTGAGCCAATTGGTATTGGAAGCTTTCGTGACTCACGTTGGAGTCTGCGTTTAAGCCTTACGCGCTGATCTGAAAGACAATGTTGAATCTCTTTGGCTCAATTGACAAGAAGCGCATCAACTGTAGCTTCTGCGACATTTATCTCATTAATATTGCATACCAACCAGTAAATAGGAAAGACATGAATTCCCTATCAGTCATCAGGGCTGAAGAAATAAAGGCAGCCACATTTGCCAAAGAGCAGCTGTTAGTAACATGTGAGTGACAAAACCAATTACTGCCTTCAAATGAGCAGACATTTGCTGAATTGTTCTTCTTGTCAAAATTGCTACATTTAAGGCTCTATTTTGAGTTCTAGAAACATAGGATTGGGAGAGTCCTTGAAGGTCTTCTAGTCCAACCCTCTGAGCAGAGGAGGAATCCTCACTCCACCCCAGAGAAAAGGTATTCCCTCTTCAAGCCTTTTCCTCCATTGAAAACCTCCATTGATGGAACATCCATGTTCTACAGCTTAATTACATTCAGAATGAGGAATTAGTAGAACACAGAATAATAGAGTTGGATGGGACCTTCTAGTCTTCTAGTTCAACCTTCTGCTTGAGCAGGAGACCTTATATCATTTCAGACAAATGGTTCTACAATCTCTTTTTGAAAGCGTCCAAGATGAAGCACCCACAACTTCTAAAGGCAAGCTATTCCATTGGTTGATTGCTCTCACTGCCAGGAAGTTTCTCCTTAATTTCAGCTCTGGAACTTCAGCTCTGAAAAAGAATTGAAGAAGATTCTTGGATGAGAACAGAAATGTCTTCAAAGAAAAACCAGAAAGTCCACTTGCCTCTTGGGGAAAAAAAAAGCATCTTTAGAAGAAACAGTGAAGTTCTGGATGCAGCTATGGAATCCTTCAAAGAAATATACAAAGAAAGGTGCTTGACTCCTTTCCAAGGAGGGGGTAATCATCAAACCTTTATTATGGCCATAAAGGATAAGCATATTTTAGCATACTAAAAAGCAGAGACATCACCCTGCCAACAAAAGTGCATATAGTCCAGGCGATGGTTTTCCCAGTGGCAATGTCTAGCTGTGAAAGCTGGACCATAAGGAAGGCCAAGCGCCAAAAAATGGAGGCCTTTGAACTCTGGTGCTGGAGAAGACTCCTGAGAGTCCCTTGGACTGCAAGGCCATCAGTCCTAGAGGAGATCAACCCTGACTGACTGCTCTTTAGAAGGCCAGATCCTGAAGATGAAACTCAAATACTTTGGCCACCTAATTAGAAGGAAGGACTCCCTGGAGAAGAGCCTAATGCTGGGAACGATGGAGGGCAAAAGAAGAAGGGGACAGCAGAGAAGGAGGTGGCTGGATGGAGTCATTGAAACAGTAGGCGTGAGCTTCAATAGACTCCAGAGGATGGTAGAGGGCAGGAAGGCTTGGAGGAACGTGGTCCATGGGGTCACAATGGGTCAGACATGACTTCACAACTAATAACAAAGGACAAGGAGAGTGAGATCCAAATAATAATTTTTGAAAATATATATATATATATAAAACATTTGGCTGAATGTGAGACCAAGCATAATAATATTAATCACCATCTGGTCATAAAGAACTGACCCTTTCTGCTGGAAAGGTAAGGAAAAACAATCCCCATAGCAGGTAATAATGAAACTCTACATGTCATGGTCCTCTTCCATTCCAGGTTATATGCCTGGACCATCAAACCTTGACTTTTGCATTGAGCCTTTGCCCTTCTCTGGATTAAGGCCCTAATTAATGATAGCCGAACATCTGCCTCCTGATGTGTCCAGTCTTGATGACTTGGTGAGAAGTTGGTCTGATTATTCCCTTGCCAAGTCCTGACGAAGCATATCCGGATGGCCCAGATGCCACATCTACAGAAAAGCTTGGCAGTCAAGGCCAAGGTAAACTATTATGCACATTGCCTTTGAACTACAAGTCACCACGGGGGGGAATCTCTAGTAGCTCATTAATGTGAGAAAAAAACCCAGCAGGCTAATTATTACAACTGCTGTTTATTGCGTCTAAGACTGTGGATTTCATTTGCCGCTTGTGAAACCAATGAAAGCAAAGTCTTTGGAACCAGCAAATGTTATCATAGGAAATTAAGAGAGCGCTTCTGCAGAAAAAAAAAAAATGCCTCGCAGGAAAACAGCAGGAATTGAGGGCAATTTTCATCCAAACCACAAACATCTAGCGAAGATTATCAGCGTCCTTACCGATGGACAGTTTTCGTTCAATTGACGTTTTGTGAGTTGTGATTTCTCCAAAATGACCCTTCCCAGCAATCCCTCCATTGGTGCAAAGACACCTTCTGGGCATGCTGGGTTATGGAAAAGAGAGGGACTTAGAAGAAAATAAAATGGTTGAACTATAAATAAATCTCTGTGTGGGCGCTTGCTGCTGATTGATTGCTGTGAACAGATATAAGAGGGAAAAGATGGAACTGCTCTCAATGCTGGGTCTGAATCCTGCCAAATTTTAGAGATTTCCTCAGAGAGCTCGAAGAGATAAATTAGAAAAAGAGGTTTCCTAAGAGATAAATCCATATTTGTGTGTGTGTGTGTGTGTGTGTGTGTGTGTACATATACTGAACTATACTGACAGGACAATATTATCTATTCCCATGCACACAACATATCTATATACTAATGTCTGGGAACCTTAAATAAGTCGCTTCAAGGTGTTCGACTTTCTGACCTCAACTTCTTTCAGATAATTAAAAATTTTAAAAAGTTCTTCAATAAAATCCGAATGTTTGTAATTCAGAACTGCTTTAGAACAGAACAGAGTAACAGAGTTGGAAGGGACCTTGGAGGTCTTCTAGTCCAACCCCCTGCTCAAGCAGGAAACCCTACGCCACTTCAGACAAATGTTGTCCAATCTCTTCTTAAAAACCTTCAAAGATGGAGCACCCACAACTTCTGGACGCAGGCTGTTCCACTGGTTAATTATCCTCTCTGTTAGGAAGTTTCTCCTTAATTCCAGGTTGCTTCTCTCCTTGAGTCCATGGTGCTTTCTGAGCTTGGTTATTTGCTTGCATATGTTTCAATATCTGACTTGCTAACACCAGAGCAAGGGAGTGTGGGGTTTGCTCCCTATTTATACACAGTAAGTCACCTTCAAGCATTGGTGGGGTTGTGGTTTTCTCTTTGGTAGTTTCTGGATTATGATATTGTTGTTTTTTTTTGCTTGATTGTTTGGCTGGTATTAATCCCTGCTTATCTGGGTGTTGACTGCTGGAGAGGAGATGTTCTGGTCTTTCTTTTTTCCCCTTCTTAGGTTTTTTATTGTCTGTTCTGAATGGTGTGTGTTTATCTCTCTGTGTTTATTGAGGGCTGATTTGTTTATATGTCAAGCTTCCAGGAATTTCTTAGCATTTTTGGATTTAGCTTGGTCTAGGATGCTCCCAATTTTCCAGTTGTAATTATGCTGGAGTCTGCCCATGTATTGTGAGATTAAGGCGTTTTCATCTTGTCATCTGATTGCTAAATGGGGTTCAGGGATCCACTCTGCAAGTCTTCTGCCTGTTTGTCATACTTAGTGGCCGTTGCAGTCTTTACACGGTAGGTTGTGTTGGTTGTGCTACAATGGTCAGGAACTTTTTGATAAAATTGTAGGGATATTCATTCAGTGGAAGTTGTTGTATTGGTGTTCTCTTTCCCTTTTCTGGTGTTCTGGGTTGCCACAGTGTGTTTGTGCCCATCTGAATAAAGTTCTTACAAAGCTCTTCTTATGGGAGATTACACACGGCATTATTCTGTGTTTCTACCTTCTCTTTCTTGGAAAGCTAAAAAAAAAAAAATCAATGAAGGATAATTTTCTGCTGAAATAGTATTTTTTAAAAAAATAAGCACCAGTATGCATTACTGTTTAAAGTGCATAGTTAAGCAATAATACGCAACATTGTTGAAAGGGAGATTAACAATTAGCCAAATTAAAAAAAAAAAAAGCAGGGAATGTTTGTGATTTGCCACAATTTACCTCGTTAGGTCTAATTTCTAAAGACTTGGTTTTGCCACTGAGTGTGGGAACTTGGCTGCACAGTACAGCGTGTGATGGGCTGTGTTGACTATTGTGTATGGGTTTTGGAATACTTTGGCTAGGGATTATATTATTGTATCAGTTTTATGGTCTTTTATATTATTTTTTAAAACTTGTGTGGGTTTTTCATATTGTTTTTGTTTTCTGTAATGTTTTTAGTTGTGGTTAGCTCCCAAGAGTCATGTAGTAGATATGGTCGGCTGGGTAAATTAAAATTAATAAAATCTATGTAGAGGTGAAACTAGCAAGATATTTCAAGATATCACTTTTCATCATCAAGGACAATTAATGAGCCGAGGTGGCACAGTGGTGAGAGTGCAGTACTGCAGGCTACTTCAGCTGACTGCTAGCTGCAGTTCGGCAGATCGAATCTCACCAGCTCAAGGTTGACTCAGCCTTCCAAGGTGGATAAAATGAGGACCCAGATGGTTGGGGGCAAGAGGCTGACTGTGTAAAGAGAGGGCTGTAAAAGCACTGTGAAGCGGTATATAAGTCTAAGTGCTATTGGTGAAAAGTTCTTACGACTCAAACTTTTGCAGCTACAAAACAACTTAGCTTAATTTTTGAAATTCGCCAAACCCTCCAAAAGTTAAGCTTTATACAACTCTGTTTGGCTTCTCCCAAGCTTTTAGGGAAGAGTTCAGGCCTTTCCCCAAGTATTTTCAGGTTGAAAGGTTTTGATTTTGAACTCTGTTGGGCATCGTTAAAAAATATTTCCTTCAACTTTGGAGAAGCTCCTGAACAGCACGGAATTTGGAAAACTGTTATGCATATTTTGTTACCATATTATAGAATTCTGAAAACTGACTCATTAGTTTTCCTTTTTCCATCTTAAACTATTTAAAAGTTACATTTTTCATTTAATTTTAAAAATGCATTGGTGTTTTTTAAGCCTCACAGAAAGTAAATTCCTCATTATTACTCACTTCCAGATTCTGGCATTGACAGTTCTTCCTTCTTTGCCCTGTGGCTATTAAGGGAGAGATCATAGCTCCAATTCTCAAAAATATGGGGAAAAATAGACTTTGGACTGGAAGGATTTCAAACAATTTGGAATCACCAACCGGCCAAGAAAGGATTTACCTTCTGAGTCCAGTAAAGCTTAGTCTCTATTAAGCAATGTGTAAGAAATACGCCTCTGAGGAGCACTTTGGTTCCTGCTATCTGGCTTAAGGGGAATGTTGGCTCTGCAGCTTACATAGCGGTCCCTGGAGATGAGAAGTCAGTGCTTTTGCTGCCTTTCTAAAGGCTGAAGAAAGACTGAGATAATTCAGAAGGCTAAAAGCCTACTCAATGTTATTCTCAAACCTGTTCTTTATTGTATCACTAAAAGCAAGACTCCATCAGTGGAGAATAGATGGATATTTGCATTGTGGCTGTTTCAGGGTGAAAAAAAATCATTATTCTCCATTGTAACTACTGGCTACATGAATTTGTGGTATATAGCCCTCCTGGATGCTGAATTGAAGGTTGGAGAATTGCAAACATTGCTTCCCTTGGTGAAGCCCGTTGTAGCTCCTGTAAGCTGATGCCTTGTAATAAAATGCTTTTCCTAGTAACTAGGTTAATATGGCCAACCTTACTGCCCACCAGCTGCCCTCAACTCCAATTCCTAGCTACTGACTAATGAACATGCTGGTTGGGAACTATGGAATTTGTAGTTCAACACAAGTAGGCAGTATGTGAGTGTGTTGTGGCTCTGTTACTTGAGCCTGTGTCATTGGCAGGAGAGGACTCTGAGAGTGACGAAGAGGAGTTGGTAAGGCCTCCCTCTCCAGGACCCTCCTCTCTGGCAATGCCTTTGGTGTCCGCCAAAGGGCAAGAGATAGGGCCAGGGCCAAGCACGTCCACGCAGCCACAGATGGACAGTGATGAGGGTAATGAGTCTTGGCTGGATCCACGCCAGCGTCGCAGAGATAAGCGCGCACAACAGAAGAAAAGGCGTGCCCGAGATTAGGCTGAGCCACTGGACCACACCCCACAGGATATAAAAGGGAGCGTGGTGGCCAGTCAAACCTTGTGACGAACAAAGCTGAAAGCTTCCACGCCATTCTGCATTGCTGGACTTTTGCTGGATTATCTCTGGACTTGATTGACTCTGTAATTATTGAGCTGTTTCTTTTGATGTACCAGGAGTGGGGAGAAGTTATCTCTCCTCTTCGTAAATAATAAACTCTTGGGAGGCAGCCATCAGGTTGTTGCCAAGTTCCGTTATCATAAGGAAAAGGATTTTGCCGGCTGGTTTGGTCTTTAACTCTTGAACGTCTGTTGGTGTGTGTGCGTGTGGTTGGGGACAGAACAGAGTGGGGATGTTCCATATTTTCTGGAAACGCTGATGAATCTTCCCAGTAATTTCAATTCTTTGATACTTGAGCTTCCTTTTGTTACCCAGTACAAGACTTTAATTGGTTTCTTTTATGAGGATTCTGAAGAGAACAAAGGGAACTCTGATTCATACACACACACACAGAGCAATTTCAGAATACAGTACAGTACAGTAGTATCTTCCATCCATCCACTTTATCTGGAGAACTATCTCTACAATGAAATTGAAAAATGCAAAGAGTGACTCTGGTTTGCTGATGATATCTGCGTTGGCTGTTGGCACTTAAGCTTAGGATGAAGTCTCAATAGCTTTTAGATTCTATGATACCTTCTTTTGCTGATGAAAATGCTGGCAAAACTCCATCCATTATAAAGCTTCTAGCACTATCTATTAACTTGATTTATGTCCCACCTCTCTGCTTACATAACCAGGTGGTTAACCCCATAACCGGTGGAGTAGATGAGTTGCAGTAAATGAATTGCAGGGAGAACAACTTTGGAAATTGGAATTTTTCTTGCCAGAATTTGGGAGATAATGTCATTTACTGAAGCCCAGGGAATTTCTTTAGTTATTTCCATTTCTTCAGCTTCCAAATGTCCATGTAACGGACACCCTTTCTGTGATGTATCAATCAGCTGAAAATATGTAGTACAAAGTTAAGAATGAAAACTGATATTGTAACAGGTATAAAATGGAGGAGCAGGAGGAGGAGGAGGAGGAGGAGGAGGAGGAGGAGGAGGAGGAGGAGGAAGAAGAAGAAGAAGAAGAAGAAGAAGAAGAAGAAGAAGAAGAAGAAGAAGAAGAAGAAGAAGAAGAAGAAGAAGAAGAGGAAAAAAGTAGTGGTGGTGGAGGAGACAATCCTGCAGTGTGAAGGAGTTGGACTTGATGAATTAATTTAAGGATCCCTTCAAAGCTATGCATCTAAGAAAACTTCAATACACAAAAATCACAATTAGATGACAGTAGCATTGGCCACAAAGCTCTAAATGCTCGTATCTCTAGTTTTTGCTTGTCAGCGGAGAAGAAAGCAAAACAGTCTAACTGAATTTGGAGCGTTCTCTCTTTTTTTATTCCTGGCACACAGTTTAACTACTAAGGTTTCTTTCCAATATTATTTGTGTTTCTTCTTAAAAGCCTCAGGGCCCCTTTCAATAAACTGGATTAATTTTTTTTTATATAGAGAAACCACAATATATTAAAGCATGACGAGACCACTGGGCTCAGTGGAAATCAAGAAGCAGAGATGAATGCTGATGGGAAGGGGCTTCTCTGACCACGTGCTGGGCTTATCAGCAAGGAGGCCAAAGCTTATGGCTGTCAACCCCACTGGAGCTGAGGGGGAGGGAGGGGGGATTTTTTAGATAGCTGGGGTTTTGTAGCCAAAACAAAATACTTTCTCTTGGGAACCAAGGACATTTCTCACACCTGGGCAAAGGAAGGAGGAGTGATGTCACCAGGCAACCAAACCAAGCCATGATTGGACCATGTGACTGATTGTTTTGAGAAAGTGACAAACTTTTACTTTTAATTAGGTGAAAACCGTGGGAACCTTCAGAGCCGGTTTTCACCAGATCTGTGCCAACATGATATATCCGATAAAGCTAATTTTTGAGGACTCTACCTGCCTTGGAGTTTTGCTTGCTATGGGTGTATTAATTGGAACCCTGACCCTGGCAGGATCCCAGCCAAGCTTAACAAATTTAAACTTGGCTTAAATTTGTTCATGGCCAAAATCTCATGTATAGACTGATTCCATCTTCCTATCTGAGTTTGGAAATCCAACTCGCTTGCTATATCGTTGGACTCCAGCTAGCTCCATATTTCTCTTTATATATATTTATAAAACTTCATTATTATTATTTTTTTAAAGCATAAAGATAAAAGATAACAAAAACAAATAGAGAGAAAGACAGAAAAAAAGAGATAAGGGGGAGAAGTGTAAAAAAGTCACCTTTGTGCCTATGGCAGGACTAGAACTCACAGTCTCCCAGTTTCTAGCCTGGTGCCTTAACCATTACATCAAACTGGCTCTCTACTACAGCTACACTCCTTATTTTTTTTTTAAAAAAAATTCTCTCTCTCCATGCATTGATTCTGCTGTCCAGAGAAATGTGCCATGGAAGAGTCACCCCTGCGTTTCCGTTGTACTACAGTAATTCTCTGATAAGTAAAAGTAGTAATTCGTCTTATGGCACATAAATTAAGTGTTCTTCTTACATCTGTTCAATTTCTTACATGTTTTATGTTTCGAGGGCTCCTTTTAACATTTGTGGTCGTTGAAGTGGCTGCATTTGTTCAAAGAGGACTAGCAAAAATAATAACAATAAAAAAAAGCTTGCAGATGTTATCCTTCCAAAGAGATTGGGGTCTTTCCCCTTCTTTCTGCTTTAGCTCTCTGTCCTTTTCTTCTGAAGAGCCGGAGGCCAGGACTTTGATCTCGGTTCCAATCGCAGAAGGCTGATATCAGAGAACAGACAAGAAAGGGAAGAGGGAGGGGGAGATCCAGAGTGGGTGATTAAAAAAAAGAAAAAGTGGACACCAAATTATTTTTAAGCACTTTAATCTTTTTGAAAGCCCAGATTCAAAGCGAGTAACCCGAGTGAGAATAATCTTGCTGCTTTTATACTCTCGGGAGTGGGAAATGCATAACAGTAAAGATTGCCTTAAAGAAACTGGTGTAAGAATAAAAGGAAGAAGTTTTGATAAATACAACAGAAAGGAAATTTATTTACTGGAAATACTTTTCCAGGAAAGTACAGGGTAAGGTAAAGCCCAGCTAACTACATCCAACTGGGAGGAATCACTAAATTTGCAAGGTGGCAAATATCTGTAGCTCGGGTGGAGGATGAGGGTGGAGGTTCGTTCTTGGAGCTTGTGGGTGGGTTTCCGAACATTTAATTACCAGGCTGGGTAACATCTTCAGAGGAGTTGGGGGAACATCAGTGTTGGTGTTCTTCTGTTTATAAGGGCTTTGTGGGGTCAGTAGGTCTTGTGATGGGGAGGTCACGTCAGGTGAGGATCATTGGGAGCGGAAGTGCTGGTTGGGAGGGTTGCTGGGCTGGTTGAGGCTCGGTGCTGTTGCTGGTTGGCTGTGTGGTTGATCTGAATTCTGAGGGGTTCGTAGGCTGGTTGTAGGTCAACGTATCTGTTAATGGAATTGCTTGTGGAGTGCCAGACTTCGATAAACTTACCCGCATGGAGGGTGATAGAATCGCTAAGATCATGGGTGCTATGAGAAGGAACATACCTGCAGGATCCAATCTGGGTCAGTCAGTGGGACCAGAGGTTTTGTTTCCCAAGCATTTGGGCTTATGCTGGAGCCCATCCCTCAGGGAACTTCTCTCTAGCAGAGTATGTGCTTTGGGTTAGTCTGTGTGTGGTTTTTATAGGGAACCTCTTGTATGTGATGTTTTAGATGTTGATTGGAGTGTTGATGGCTGTCTGTTAAGTCGTTGGCTGTTGTTTCCTTTGGTTGCCAAGCCCTCACCTTGGCAAGTATTTGATAAGATGGTGGTAAATCATCACTTCTGTTGACTGACTGATCAGGGGGGCATTTCCCAGGGTTCAGTCTCTTCCCTGGCTATTTTTGTCCTTGCTCATCCAACAATCTTAATAGCTGCAAAATGGAATGTATCTCAGATTCACCATCTCTTAGTCCAAGAGCAGGCAGAATGGTAGGCAGAGAGAAAAACTACTCTGTTGACTCTGCCTTCAAGGGAAGGGAAGAGGAACTTCCTAATTTATCCAAGCCTTTTTGAGCATGACATCAACAGCTTTCATTCCAAGACAACCAGCTGATTTCCATAATGCTTGCATCTGATTTAGTTCACAGGACCTGGTCAATTGGAAAAAGCATCGCTTTGAAGGACCAGTCTTTCCATCAGTGGGTCTGATTTTAACCTCCTTTGTGGTGAAGAAGTGGATATTCCTTTTTCTAACTACCCATATTTCCTTCCTCAGTAAATTTCAATCCGACAAGCCTTCCATGGTTACGGAGTTGTGTTAACGGAGTCTTTATGAAAGCTCTTTTGAAATCTTGAATATATTACACTCATTCCCGTTTTATTCTTTCTTTTGTTAAGCTTGAATGAGCCTTGGCATTTTTGATGAGTGCAATTTCCTCCTCCTTTTGAAAGCTCTAGGGTTTTGTCCTATCAGAGAATAGTTGAGTCGTTGATTCGTAAGATTGGTCTTATTAACTTTTCTTAAATATCTTTTCCTCTTGATGCTTCTTTATGAAGGTTGAAGATGAACACCAGAGAAGGCTCATTAAGACATGGTAGAAGCCTTTAAGCCTGGAAATCAAATCACCCCTTGGCCACTGACTCAAAAATCTGGGTGGGGGTCAGTCAGGATTCAAACTTTGGAACTAACGCATGGAAAGTGGGTGGGAATCCTCAATGTAATCAGATGGAGAACTTCTTGTGTGTATAACTCTTTGATTCTCTGCAGTAGATCAATTCATACAACCTCTGAGTCTGCTTGAGAATAAGAGGTACCGTATTTTTCGGACTATAAGTCGCACCAGTGTATAAGACACACCAAGATCAAAAATCAAGATTTTGGTGCACTGGGGCAAAAGCCCCATATGAAGCCCCACCTCCATTTTTACATGCATCATAAAATACACTAAAAAGGGGTGGAGCTTGGATCATGTGGGTGTGATCCGGACTTCTTTTGACCCTCTCGTCTGGATACTCCTTCTTGCATACAGGAAATCCTCAACATACGACTGTAATAGAGCTACCCTACGGGCATGGTTTTGCCGAAAATTGGAAGCAAGTGCTGGTTTTGGGCAAACTCATCCTAAGATGTCATGTGACCATGGGATGCTGCAAAAACCCATAAATACAGCTGTGTGGACTTGAAGTTCAGTCACATGACCGCGATGATGGCCACCCTTTAAAACTTTGAATCTGACTCATAAGTCCCCTTTTTTCAGCTCGGTCATAACTTTGAATGGTCACTAAGCAATTGGTCCTTAATTGAGGACTATCTGTAGGTATGGTTAATATTTTGCAAGTCTATTTTATGTCATTAGTGTCTCTGGGAAATGAGAGCATCTGGTGCTTCTAAAAAGAAAAGATTTTCCACAGCAAAGGCGACTTTTGTGTATTCCCTCCTGAATGCCTGAGAATGAATTACTTCTCACTAAGCCCAAAGTTAGCTCAGCTAATTATTATGTTAAATATACTGTAGAAAATTGCTCCAGAGAAAATGTTAATCCTGCTATTGTGTCATGAGGAGTAGGTAAAATCCACAGTGTCGTGCCTTTTCTTCATCTTCGATCCTGCACTTCTCCAAGGGTTCAGCTGTCACTGTTGGGTGGATGTCCATGGAACTGTATTTAAAAATATTGGAAAAGAGGGGAATGCTATCAATGCTTTGCTGCTATTGTTTAAACGGGTAATCATTTATTCATCTATATTTACTTATGAACATTTGAGCCACCTCTCTCGCAGTCCTAAGCCAGTCACAATGAGTGGTAAAACACACAAAAACTACCAGGTTGTTCTAAAATTTTATGTTGGAATCGGTGTATAAATGTGTGTGTACTTCAACATTTCAGTATACATGTCTGAGGACATTGGAGAAGTTTATCTTCCTACTCATCATTAATTGGTTCCAAGAGGGGTGATGAGTACCAGAAATGATGAGTACCAAATAATCTTCTTTTCCATAAGGAATAATGTAGTGAGTCACAAGGCAACTGAACACCTAGTTCTAGTTTGAGTGTTGAGTATCAAACAAACAATAAGGACCAATAAGGACAAATTTTTGGATCAAAATGCATTGAGTACCAAGTTTCAAAGCAGTTGAGCACCAAGGTACCACTGTACTTTGTTGTACTTTGTTGTTGTTATCAAGGGCCCCAGTGTGATCAAAGATTAGGTATTAGTCTGAAACTGGAATATTGTACAGATAATTCCATGGGCATTTCAGGGGTCTGCAATGCTTGGATTTTCTCTTCAAAAAAGTACTTGGGAGATTCTAGGAACATAAACTTTTCCATAACTCCTTCGAGTAGTCTCAAAGTACACTTTTGCAAAGACCTAATATATTAAAAAGACAAAAAAAAATTATTATTTTCATGAAAATGGCAGCAGAGGAATGATTATTTTTGGCAACAACAGGACAAGAAGGAACGGATGGAGACTAATCAAGGAGAGAAGCAACCTGGAATTAAGGAGGAACTTCCTACCATTGAGGACAATTAACCAGTGGAACGTCTTGCCTCCAGAAATTGTGGGTGCTCCAGCACTGGAAGTTTTTAAGAAGAGACTGGACAACCATTTCTCTAAAAAGGTCTAGGGCAGTGGGTCTCAACCTTCCTAATGCCGTGACTCTTTAATACAGTTCCTCATGTTGTGGTGACCCCCAACCATAAAATTATTCCTAAAACCATTGAAAATATGTGTTTTCCGATGGTCTTAGGTGACCCCTGTGAAAGGGTTGTTCGACCCCCAAAGGGGTCCCAACCCACAGGTTGAGAACCACTGGTCTAGGGTCTCCTGCTCGAGCAGGGGGCTGGACTAGAAGACCTCCAAGGTCCCTTTAAACTCTGTTATTCTGTTACTGTATCATATGCAGACTCTGTTGCAGAACAAATGATATTTCATCCATTTATCCGGTGTCCTGGATACAAAGAATGAGACATCAGCTCAGCCCTTTCCTTTTTATCAGGAAGTTGAAATTCCTGCCCTGTTCCTTTGAGACCCGAGATTAGATTCCTCTCTGCTGGATACCAAGCTGGCAAAATCAATTTATACACAGCTACCCTGCACAGAGAGCACAAGAAATGAATTTCCCTTCCCTGTGCAGCATTAAACGCTAGGCAGGGAGATTTTTTTTTTCTTCGCTCACCAAATAATCACTAGCTCTTTGCCTGGGAACGCAGTGCAATGTGCTCCGAGAATAAGGGGAGCTTGTCAAAATGGTTGAAATTGTGGGGGTGATGACACACAGAGAGTAGAAAATTATTGTAATGATTGTCACTTTGGCATCAATAGAGAGTGAAACAAGGTTTTTAGCTTGAATGAAAGAGAATGAAACAACGTTGTTGTACTAGTGGATGAAGGAAGCAGCGAGGTAGAAATTTGGACTCTAAAGTCCTGAGCATCAATTGTCTAAGTTTATTGGGCTGTTCTTGTCTCTCTGTCTTTGTCCAGTTTGGGTGAACCACATGTTCAGTACAGTAGAACCAACACAAAATATTCATATTTTGTCACTGTCACGAGATAAGAACAAGAAAGATAACCAAATAACAGCATTGGAAGGGACCTTGGAGATCTTCTAGTCCAACCCCCTTCTGAAGCAGGAGACCGTACACCATTCTGAACAAATGGCGGTCCAATCTCTTCTTAGAAACCTGCAGTGATTGTCATCATTACAATCGGGCAGGGGTCAAGCTTTAAACCTACAATTAAAGCCGCGGCCCTGAAAAACCTCGCTCCAGTTCAACGAGAACTTCAGAGCTGAAGAAGCTTCTTGGATGAAAAGCGAAACGTCTTCAAAGAAAAACCAGAAAGTCCAGCTGCCTCTTGAAAAAAGCACCTTTGGGACAACCAGGACCTGGATGCAGAGAATCTCCATAGACAATTCCCCACTTTGTTCAGACAAGCTAAAAAAAAAAGGTTTGTCCAGGCAGAAAAGGGTGAAAAAAATAACCCCAGAGGCATTGACTGAGCCACATTAAAAATATTGGGAGTTCAGCACTCATGAAGTATTAATGCCTATTGATTTCTTTTCAATGGAATCTGATGTGCGTAATTACAGTTTATGGATGCAAATGTGTCTCTTTTTTTCCCTGACTCTGTCGGTACTGCTATTTAGTAGAATAGGATTCCCAGGAACAAACAATAAATTGCATCAGCTCAGCTCTAAGCAGCTGTTTAGGATTGCAGCTGATGCCTCTTTACTGATAATCTTTTTTAAATCGTTTTCATTAGCTCAGGATGTGTCCTGCTAGTAACCTTCCAAGAAAGACGGAAGAATTAAAGGAGGGGAAACTTCTCCCTGGACACTCACACCTTCCCCAACTGCACTCAGCTCTTTCCCTTGATGACTTCCCTTCTCCGAATGAAGTAACAAGGAGGCAATTCTCAAACCATTCGTCATCAAGAAATGCCATGAAACTCACAAGAGCCGATGCCCTAAAACAAAGTTATTAGTCTTAAGAGGTGTTACTGATTTTTTTCTTATTTTTTTTACTTATTTTCTTCTTGGTTATTTTTGATACAGACTAACCTGATCAGAATTCAGAAGCTTGGTTCGTATTTATGATGGTCACAGTGCCCCCAGATCATGTGATGCCCTTTTGCAACCTTCTGACAAGCAAATCAACTGGGAAGCCAGATTCACTTAACAACTGTGTTACTCACTTAAACAACTGCAGTGGTTCACTTAACAACCGTGGCAAGAAATGTCGTAAAATGGGGCAAAGCTCACTTAACAACTGTCTCACTTAACCACAGAAGTTTTGGGCTCAATTGCGGTCTTAAACTGAGGACTACCTACTGTATATCGAAACGGAGCATCTTCTTAAAAGACAAACCCGTGTGCCCTGATTATTATTATTTGATAGTTTTCATTTGGAAGGATGTAGACGATAACTCAGTCTTAAAAGTTGCCATTATCTCTGATTTAGGTAAAATTTGATAAAGATAAAGTGATTCTGGAAAGAAGCATGAGAAGGCAAAAGTGGATTTCTGGCAGGGATCTTTTCCACTTTAGATCACAGCTCTGGGATTCTCTGGTTTCTACCCTGTAATAAGCCGATCTATTCCTCTTAGCGATCTGCAGTTTCTAATCCAGCACCTTCACTACTGTGCCAAGCTTGTTCTCATGCAGAAAATCAGAGCGTAGCCAATTGTATTAAAATTGAATTTCCTTTCCCTGGAGGCAGAATTAGGGAGTAATTTCGAAGAGGGACTGAATTTTAAAGCTCGTTTGTCAAGAGCTTCTACCTTCCCAAATTCTTCCGATGAGAAGAGGATAGTCAACCTATTCTCCAAAGCCCCTGAAGGCAGGACAAGAAGCAATGGGTGGAAACTCATCAAGGAGAGAAGCAACCTGGAATTAAGAGAAACTTCCTAACCATGAGGACAATCAACCACTGGGACAACTTGCCTCCAGAAGTTGTGGCTGTTTCATCACTGGAGGTTTTTAAGAAGAGGTTGGACAGTCCCTTGTCTGAAATGGTATAGGGTTTTCTTCTTGAGCAGGGGGTTGGACTAGAAGACCTCCAAGGTCTCTTCCAGCTCTGTTACAATTTTTGAATAAATAACTGAGAAATGTCTCCTCAGTCAATTGTATTCCAAGATCCACCACATTCATCCCTCGTTTCGGCCACAAATATTGGTAGCTTGTGGCCTGAGGCCTGAGATGAATTATTGTGTTCCTTAAATTCTCACATGGCTTCTCCCAGATATTGTTTCATTTATCAGCCAGATATGAATATCTAAAAAAAGATCTTTTGAAATCCTCTTTTCTTACGATGGGAAAAGTTGGGCTTCTGAAATTATCCCACATTTTAGACTTACTGTATTTTTTGGAGTATAAGACGCACCGGACTATAAGATGCACTTACCTTTTTTAGTGAGGAAAAGAAGAAAAAGAAATCTCCCTCTGCCTCCCAGCAATTTTGCCTCCTTGCAGCAAACAGCAAACAGCCTGCTTTACTTTCATTTTTGTTTTCAGCATAGCTTGATTAGCACAAGGGAAAAAAAAATCTGCTCCAGAAATTTACCTCCTTGCAGCAAGCAGCAGAGGCCTGCGCAAAACAGCTGAGAGTTGGGAGGCCGAACCAGTCAACTTGTGCTAATTAGGCTGTGCTGAAGCTGAAATGGGCTGTTTCTTCTTGCTGCTTGCTACAAGGAGGTAAATTGCTGGGAGGCAGAGGCCAAAGGGTGGGGGCCAGTGGGTGGATGGGGCTACATTTGGTGTATAAAACACACCTAAATTTTCACCCCCTTTTAGGGGGGAAAAAGGTGCTTCTTATACTCTGAAAAATACGGTACATTACTTTACATCTCCAGAAAAACTCTCAAGCGACCTGTTCTCCATTCTTTTCTTACAGAATTTTACACCGGACAACATTCCTGACTCCAACCATTTTTGGTTCTTGAAGTGGGAAGTCTGTTTTATTGACTTAAATATTCAGTGGTCAAAATATTATTATTTTTCCTACTGAGCCACCTTGAGAAGGATTCTCAGTATCTTAAAAGGTAGCCTAGACATCCTTTATGTTTTCATCAATTCAATTCCATAAATCTATGGCTGAATGTTGATCGTCCTATCAACTGAGTTTTGGTGATGTCCCAGTTTGAGATTTTTATATCTTTTGACATCTGTCATTATAGGTCAAAATAACAATTCCTGTGTAATTCCCACAAACACAAATGGTAAATTCTGTTCTGTTTTTTATTTTTCGAAAAGGAGCAACCATCTCCTGCCCTGGAGAATAATTTTGTTTATTGAAATTAGAGAAAAATAGCATGGCAATTTGAAACTGCTCCCTTAACAGGGCTTTGTATGGCTCCCATATTGCGGTATTACTGAACTTTGTATGATAATTAGGTGGTTTTGCAAAGCTTCTGAAACTTCATGCAAATGTGATGGCAGTTGTTTCAGAAGGAGTCTGCTAGGTATTGCTGCATAGAGTTTATTTTACGATCTGCAACTTCTGTCCCCCATAAAGCAAACTAAATCGAGGAAGGTATAATGGTACGTTTTGTAAGCTGTTTTGAACCAACTGTTCACGTCAAAGAGCGTTTTAATTTCGGGAAACACTTTTTGAATTATCAGAGCAAACAATCTCTAGGCCTCTGGGCTCTTCCAGGGCACTCTGCTCAGGCTGCAATTCTAAGTTCTTAATATCATTTTTATATATTTATGTTTAGTTGCCATCACCATATGGCGTTCCAGAAAAAGAATTCACCCGAAAGGTTCTTGGTGGTTTTTGAAGACCGTAAAGAGAACAAAAACGAACAAACATGCAAACAAACAAATAAATAAGGAAGCATAGACCAAATTTCTATGGAGATTCTCAGTCATAGTTGCCCCAAAGGTGATTTTTCAAGAAGTAACTAGACTTTATTGTTTTTCTTTAAAGATGTTTCACTTCTCATCTAAGAAGCTTCTTCAGCTCTGACTTCACAACTGTCAGAACTGAAGAAGCTCCGTGGATGAGAAGCAAAATGTCTTCAGAGAAAAACAAAGTCCATTTGCCTTTTGAAAAAGCACCTTTGGGGGAAACGTAGAGCAGTTTGTCAGGGTGTCTCAAACATAGCTTGTCAGTCAACCATTCCGTGTAGGAAGGTGATCACACTGCCAGGATGATCACTAGATGTAAAATACTTGAAATGGTAAGACACATGAATATTTTTCTCATTTGAAGCAACAGAACTGATCCGATAAAGTATAATATTTCAAGATTCCCCACACACTTCCAACCTCTGGATTAAACGAATGTCAGGCACACCTTCCCAGAGGTAGGAACAGGCTGACAACGGAGCCAGGGATTCAGAAGGATGGTGTTTAAAAGAAGGACTAGGCCGACATCGCTCAGGGATGGTTTAATCCGGGTCCTACTTACGTTGTTATGGTGAGACCGATGTATAACTATCCACAATGGGCTGAAGGGGTAAATAGTGTTACGCACAACTAACGCAAGTGACATAATGGAATCATGGAAGTTTTGCTTCCTGAAAAAACCTTCGGGGATCATGATAGACCCCTTCAAACTCAATGCAAATATAATTCCAGAATGACTTTTCAGACGTGACTTTGTCATAACTTGTATGGCAGGTTTATGCCCTCATGGAGGCTTCTACTCTGGAATTTCATCATTTAGAGACTGCAGCTTAAAACGTCTCCGCTTGTTGTCTTTTTTCCTACAGAGAAAAAATGCTTTAAAAATTTATTTTCGGGAGAGGAAACAATGCACTTTAATCCAACGTATTTTCACTAGAAGAGTAGCGAAAATAAATATGCAACTGATTCCTGGCTGATTTTATAACAGCTCCAGGCAGCTGCTAATCTACTTGGTGGTGAATTTTCTAACGACAGAGTCAATAAAGCTACCCGCTGTGTTGCTTTTGAATAGTATGGTTTTCTTTTAGTTTCTCCCTAAGCTGCCATAATTTTTTTTAGCAGATTTGTTTGCCTTGTTTTTGCCAAACTCAATTAAATCTACCCCAAACACTGCACTCTCCCTGGTTCTGAAAATGAAACAAAGGAATGGACTGAAATTATCTTATAGTTCCAAAGGCAAAATTGCTCTTCCACTCCCATTCTCCCTTCTCCTTTCTCCCTGTCCCTCCCCCTTCCTTCCTTCCCTCCCTCCCTCCCCCCTACTCTCTCTCATTCTCTCTTTGGGCCCAATCTATTTATGCACATATTTGATTGTATTCAGTTTGAGCAAATGACAAAGAATCAATGCAATGCAGAATACTGAAAACAGCAGCTCAGGTCATAAATTCCAAGCCAATCAAACATTCTCCAACTTCTGCTTTCTTCATAGCCTTATCTTTTAATTGATCTGTCTCCATTTTCATTCTGATTGGGATAACCCGCTGATGCTAAGACAATCGTTACCTGAACCAGACCTTCTTTTACCTTCTGAGATTTTTTTTTTCTTGAGGCACCCAGAGAATATATATTTTGTAGGAAATAACTAAGCTCAGCTTTGCAAGACCAGCCAGCATATGATTCCTGCTGATCCAGAGAAGTTCTTAGCAGGAGTTGAGACATCTTGGCTAATCTCAGGAAAAGTCCAGCAATGTCACACTTGGTTACTATTTGGAGGGGACACCAGGAAGTCCCAGAATAGTGGCTGAGATTTGGAAATAAAGCATCCCAAAAGTAGACAATGAAAAAAAAAACCACTTCTGGGTTTTTCCAAGAAACTGATTCAATAGTAAAGATGGGAATGAGCAACTTTCAGTTGCCTCTTTTTTTATTTTTCTATTGAACAGAATAAATGTTTAATTCACTATTAGTAATTCATGTTTAACTCACCTTTTGTAATTAAGTCCTGAATAAGAATATTTCCTTCATTCCTACATACTTTCAGAAAACAACTTCAACTCTAAAGAATTGAAAATCATCAATTTGCTGGTAACAGATTCAATTCCGTTCAAGTCCACGGTGACGTCCTTTGAATTTATATCAATTCCAACTTTGTTGGCCTCTGCGATTCTTTTCTTTCTTCAAAACTTTGTGCTCCTGGGGAACTTTGCTCGGGGAGAGAAAAGAATGAGAGCTACGGCATGTTCTGAAGATTCAGCAAGGCCACCCGCTGAGCCAAAAATGCAGGAGGAAGGCTTGCAAAGCAAGCACACAACTTTCTTAATAATTGGCCGGCTTGAAAAAAAAAAAGAATCCAACACTAATTAAATTTTCAACTGGAAAAGGGACAAGAGGATCTGGAGGGGAAGCAGAATGGAACAAAACTGAAGCTGCAGAAGAATGGCTGAGAGTCCTTGACCGGTTTTGGCAATCGGACGTTACCAGCTGAAGCATCTTGTGAAAGATCCAGCTTCCATTGCTGGTGAATAAAACTCCCATAGAGGACTGAATGGTGTTGGCCATCCAGCTCAGCGGAACCTGCCCCATTGTTCATGCAACATCATTGGGAGCTGATGCTTGGGGCATTCCTGGCCATGCTAAGAATGGGGCACATGGAGTTCTGTCCAAGCTCTTGGAAAACGGGACTGAAGCATCAGCAGAAGGCCTGGCCTTAAGGGTTGCAAGCCCAATCAAGTGAAGGGAATTCACACAAGCTCTTGGCAAGAAAGGAGGGTTAGTATGTTCATGTTAGTATGTTAATCCATAGACAGATAGGAGGGAGAGAGAAAATGCTAGTGGTTAAAGCACAAAGTAGAAAGCAAGAGAATCTGAGTTCAAGTTGTGCCTTGGGTAATGAAAACTGGCTGGATGGCTTTGGACCAGTCCCTCTCAGTCAGCCCAGTCACCTCACACGGTTGTTGTTGTGTAGAAAACAGGAGGAGGAGGGTTTGTTGGGCAAGTTTGCCACTTGAGTTATTTCTAAAGACAATAAAGGAAGGAAAGAAAAAGAAAGAAAGAAAAAGAAAGAAAAAAAGAAAGAGAAAAAGATAGAGAGAGAGAAAGAAAGAAAGGGAGGGAGGGATGAAAGAAGGGAGTAAAGGAAGGAAGGAAGGAAAGAAGGAAAGAAAGAAAGAAAGAAAGAAAGAAAGAAAGAAAGAAAGAAAGAAAGAAAGAAGGAAAGAAACCGTGTCTGGTTAAAAGGAGAAAGAGTGGGATATCTTATAATTACATTGGGTGGTGACTATAATTGCATGTTAAGATCCACACACACAAATGGCAGATATACACTAGAGATGGAGGACAGAGTGATTAAAACTGTATTTGAAAGAGGTTCAGTTGCATTTTGCCTTTGAACCAAATTTCAAGTCTACTTGATGTGTCAGGATGAATCGGCCGCCTTCAAATCATTCTGAAACTTCCGTCTGCACAGATGCTGCTCATCAAACCCAAGTGAATCCTCAAATCGGTTCACGTTGACAATCCCAATGACATTGAATCAGGCTGACTCTACAAATCGAGTTGACAGTTGAAACCCAACTTGTCAAAGGGCCTATTCAAAATGCCTCCTGCTCCTCTGTATCTATTTTTCATATTCAGTACAAATCTAGTGACAGCGTTTGCACCTGTGGTAGGTGGGGATCAACCTGACTTTGTTTTTAAAAACATGCCTAGATCAGTTTAGCCTCCAGTCCTTCAAAACCAATGGACTCAGCTGAAGGAATCACACCGAGGCTGCTGGACACAGCTGGGGATGGTTCTGGAATTACCGTCAAGCAGAATTTCAAATATGGATACTTAGCAACCAACATGAAACATAGGTTATTATAATAAGTGAATAGTCCTAACTATGTTAAAAGAATTTTAAAAACTTTGTAATTTGAATAAAATGTGGTGCATAGGGGATGAGCTTCCCACCGTTGGTTTTAAAAAACACAGCAATTTGAGAAAATCTTGCATTTCTTTTTGCATCCTGGCCTCAGAGAGAGCAGAAATATTTTGGCCCAGGGTAACTCATAATGAAGAGATGCTAAAATGAGCCTTCAAATCCACCCTGACAGTCACTAACCGAGACAATGAAATGAAGGTAACATTTCAAACTAACCTAGTATTTTAAGAATGTCTATTATTTAAGCTCTGCAGCAAGTCTCAGTTTCTCTGAGTTTCTCTTATGCATAATTTAGAGACAGCTGACCAGTGCAGCAAAATCAAAAGTCCTGAGTCTTGTTATTTTAGGCTGATGGTAGGAGATGCTGTAGAGCAGGGGTCACCAACCTTTCGCATCTCAGGGACCACTAAAGTCATAATTTTAAATCCCATGGACCACTAATATGATCTGCCTAATGACTGGCTGGGTGGGCGTGGCTAGGTGGGCATGTGGCTGGGTGGGTGTGGCCAACTCAATGTCACTCACGTTGAGGGGTGCCTCGCCAGCCTCTACTTGCCCCTCCCTCCCAGCCACTCCTCGCCTTCCCGCCTGGGCTCCTTAGGCCCCCAACAGGAAGCAGTTGTTGGAGCTAAGCAGCCACCACGAGAAAGAGTTGGCAAAACAGCTGGCTCAGTTCAAATTGGATCTGGCCGAGAAGGAGGCTCAGCAGAAGCACCTCACTGAGGACTAGGAGCATAGGCTTTCCAAGCAGACAGAAGACCTGCGGGAGTGCAAGGCCAGGTACTAGCGCCTGGAGGCTCAGCGGGCTGAGATGGTCAGCCAGTTCCAGGCCATGATGCTGTTCCCCTGGAATGAGGCCCTCTGGCTCTTCGCCACCAGTGGCCCTTCCCTCCAGTCTTTGCCCAAAGCCCTGCACCAGGAGGTTGAAGCAGACCCCGAGTTGGAATTTCTGCCCCCCTCTGACCCACACAAAAAGACCCCGAACAGGGAGACTCTCATGTATCCAGCGCAGGGGCCGTAGTTTAAGGACCCCTGATTTAGTGCAATATTAAAAATGCAAATAATTTTTCTGCAGACCACCAAAATTTTCTCATGGACCACCAATGGTCCACGGACCACCAGTTGGTGACCGGTGCTGTAGAGTAGGGAGAGAATCACATTTTCTACACAGTTTGCTGTAGAGGCCAGGAAATATATCATGGCAAGGTTCTACATTTAGGGAAGAAAAACAAAATGCACAGGTACCGTATATGTGGTACCTTGCTCAATAGTAGTAACTGTGAGAGGCATCTTGGAGTGCTAGTGGACAACCATTTAGATATGAGCCAGCAGTGTGCAGCAGCTGCCAAAAAACCAACACGGTTCTGGGCTGCATAAACAGAGGGATGGAATCAAGATCACGTGAAGTGTTAATACCACTTTACAAGGCCTTGGTAAGGCCCCACTTGGAATCCTGCATCCAGTTTTGGTCACCATGATGTAAAAAAGATTTGGAAACTCTGGAAAGAGTGCAGAGAAGAGCAACCTGGATGATTAGGGGACTGGAGGCTAAAACATATGAAGAACGGTTGCAGGAACTGGGTATGTATAGTCTGATGAAAAGAAGGACTAGGGGAAACATGATAGCAGTGTTCCAGTATTTCAGGGGTTGCCAAAGAAGAGGGTAGCATTTCACCGAACTGATAGCATTTCACCCCTGCTGTCACCCCATACTGGCTGGGACGTCTAGATCTGCAGCTATAACACCCCAAGGGGACATCATCAGACAAAGCTGACCTTTATTGCCTTCTTCTATTGTTTATTATTATATATTTATACCACAGAGTTGCCGATGCTTACACTACAGGGTAGAGTGGTGGTATCTTCAGGAAGAATCTGTTTTATGCATTGTCAGCTAATGATATCACAAGATCTTTGATGTGCTCAACAATCAGAAAGAAGTGGGTCATATTGCAACTATTAGCATAATTCTCACTACAGCCTTCAAGAAAAGATAGGCCACGTCATAGCATGCTTAGTCAAAAATACCCTACATCACAACGGTTACCAAACAGCAGCTCAAATTGCAGATGTGTTTGTTAGTTTCATGATATGCTGGGTATAAAATAAATGAAGGCAACCCTCAATATTTTCATGAACTAAATTATCCTTTTAAATATTATGCAATTCTCTGAGGCTGGGAACAGGAACAGACTTTTGCAGAAATAATACAAAATATTATAAATGAGCAGCTTGAATCAAGAGTACTTTGGAGTACTCATATCTAATGATCTAAGTGCCAGAGTTCACTGTAACTGTTGCAATATTTTTAGGATCAGACTCAATAATAATAATTAGAATTAGAGGTTCAAATATAGTTCTCTTTAATTATAGTAGGCATTCTATATTCACTGAATATTCACAGATAGAAGCGAGGAAAAATGGCGAAGGTGGCTCCTTATATATACAAAGGGTGGAGCCAAGAGTGGGAGTGGTGAATTATGAATACATTAAGAAACAAAGAATAAGTTAACCCCTGATATCCCATATATACATTATTTACACATTAGGGAATAAGGCATTTACATCTGACAAATCCCCCTCTAAATGCCGGTTCGCTATACAACACCAATTACATTCAGATTCAGGACAATATAAGACATACAATTTGGAAGTTAAGTATTTGTGCTGTTTAGAAGGTAAAGGCTTCGTCAATATGTCAGCCAATTGTTCAGAGGTATCGCAATGTACTGCTTTGATAAATCCATCTTGGGACAATTGTCTCACATGCTTAAATTTTATATCTATATGCCTGGATCTTTGTCCAATGGCATCGGATCTAGATATTTCAATGGCCGCTTTATTGTCTTCATGCATAATAAAAGGCAAAGCAGGTTTTTTCCAAACATCTGAAATTAAATCATTAAACCATACAAGGTTATTTGCAGCTTTGGATAAACAAACATATTCCGCTTCTGTAGTTGAAGTGGCTACCAATTCTTGTTTACCAGTGTACCAGTAAACTGGACAGTCATTTAACAGAAAAACATAACCAGAAGTACTTTTTCTGCATGATGTATCTCCAGCCCAATCCGCATCTGCGTAACATGTAAGTCTTGGTTCTTTGTTATCACTAGGCTCTAATACTAGACAAAAGTCTAATGTATTTTTCAGGTATCTTAAAATTCTTTTGACAGCTTCCCAGTGGTACATTGTTGGTTTACTAACGTGCCTTGATAATAAATTGAGTGGTAATGCAATATCTGGCCTGGTCCAATTAGATATATAAAGAAGTGAACCTATGACTGATCTATAGAATGTATTATCCTTGAATTCAGGGGAAGATTCATCAGTATTTCTGAGGAAATCAGTTTGCATAGGAGTGTCACAGGGTTTGGCATTGTTTAAATTGCATTTGTTTAGAAGTTCAATAATCTTATCTTTCTGAGTAAGTTTGAAACCCCTTCTAGTTTTGTTAATTTGTACACCAAGGTATTTGTTTACTTTACCTAGAGATTTTAACGAGAAATGTTCATTTAACTTGTTTACAAAGATTTCTCTTCTCTCTCTGTGTTTTCCTATATATAAAATATCATCTACGTAAATCAATACAAACTCAACGTGATCATCACTCTTTTTGACAAAGAAACAGTTATCAGCAGTGGTAGCGTTGAAATCCATGGTTTTGAGTACTTTTACCAAGCAATCGTACCATCTTTTGCCAGATTGCTTTAACCCGTATAAACTCTTGTTCAATAGCCAAATTTCATTTTTATTAGTGTATTGACTGTGAGGTGCTCTTACGTATATTTCCTTATCTAGTTTTGCGTGTAGGTACGCAGTCTGTATGTCATATTGAAATACATCAAGATTGAGAGTGGATGCTACTACTAGAGCTGTTTTAACACTCTCTGTCCTTACTGTGGGGGAGTATGTGTCAGTATAGTCCTCCGGATATTTTTGTGCATAACCTTGTGCAACCAATCTAGCTTTGTATAAGGTATTGCCTCCTTCTAGATTCTTAATTTTATAAATCCACCTGGTACCAATAATTGTTTTATCTTTGGGTGCAATCGCAGGTGTGAATACATTTAATCCTTGCAAACTCTCCATCTCTTTTTTCATAGCTAGTTCCCATTTTTCTTTTTCTTCACGAGGTAGTTTTAATACTTCCTCATATGTATTAGGTGTTATTTGTTCACCATCCATGTGCATTATGTAATCTTTGTATTTATTTGGTATTTGATTTCTGTTGTTTCTAATAGCTCTTTCTGGTTTGCTATGGTAGTCATGTAAATATCTTGCTTCCTTTTTTGTTAATGTGTCTGTCTTTATTTTGTGTTGGCTATTTGTCCATGTTTTGGTTTTGCTTTTACTTTTGTTAATATTTTGATTTTCTATCGTCCCTTCCTCATGAGATTTGGTATCCTTGCATTTATTTGGAAATATTTCATTAAGATGTAATTTAGACCAGTTGGCCTGTTCATGGAACACAGCTGTTCTGGAAACTATAAATTTATTATTATTATCAATGAATCTGTACCCTTTGGTGCCAGTTTCATATCCCATAAATCTTAATCTTCTGGATACGTTTTCTCCTTTTCTCCTCAATTGTTTGGGTATGTGTACGTCTGCAGTGACCCCAAATATGTGCATGTGTGCTAATTTTGGTTTCCTATTATACATCACCTCATATGGTGTCTTATTCACAATACTGGACCAGGTTCTATTTTGAGTGTAATTTGAATAATGTAGGGCTTCTGACCAAAATTGTTTGCCTAAACCAGCATCCTCTAATGTGCATCTAATCATGGTTTGTAATGTGGAATTCTTTCTCTCTGCAATCCCGTTTTGGAACGCAGAAAATGGACTAGACGTGTAATGTAACATTCCTCTATCCTTTAACCATTGGGAGAATTCCTTAGACATGAATTCACATCCCCTATCTGTCATAATTTGTTTTATTCTGATATTATGTTGTGTTTCTATGCGTTTGTAAAATTCCTTAAATTTTTGAAAGGTTTCATCCTTGTGTTTTAATGTGTAAACAAAACCATAGCGACTGTAATCGTCTACTATTGTTAGGAAGTAACGTTTTCTATAAGTGATTGATGGAGTTAATGGACCAACTAAGTCCATATGTACTAAGTCAAAAAATTTGTTAGTTGATCTGGTGGATTTTTTTGGTCTGGGACTAGTTTTTAATTTAGTAGATTTACATACTGAGCATTCCAAATAATTTTCACAATTTTTTATTTTGACACCTTCTGCGTGTTCAGTCATTTTTTGTACTACAGGAAAACTTGCATGTCCTAACTTCCTATGTAAGATATGAGCACACTCGTCATGAATTGGTTTACCTATTTTTGGTTTCTTCTCATTGTGTGTATCTGTGTGATCATGAGATATTTTACATTCATCATTGTCACTGTTACTAATATTTTCATCATCTGCCTCAATGCAATCTTCCATATTTGAATCAATGTTGTGTAACCATCTTTCTTTTGTTATCAGATAGGGTAGGCCTCCTTTAATCATCACAGTGCCTACATTTGTTTTATTCTTTTCTAAAGTTGCTTTTCCCTTTGAGAAAACTATATTGATGTCAGAATCTCTGCTTAATTTTATGACACTTAGTATGTTATGAGGTATTTCTGGTATTAACAATACCCCCTCTATTTTTCCTAGACCAGGCAAGGTCACATTCCCTCTGCCTAGTACTTGAACTTTTTCTTGATTAGCAACCTTTATTACAAATTTATCTTCTGTAAATGAAGATAATATATTTTTGTTATTAGTGGTGTGATTAGTTGCTCCTGAATCAATAAGCCAATTATTGTTCTCATTTGGTTGCGTTTTGGTGCTATCTTGTTTATTTAGTCCATTCAATGAACCAGATTTTCTCTCTTTTGAATTTTCTCTGCCCCCTCTACTTTCTCTGTAGTTTGGTGGGCTTCTATATTTATGTCTATCTGTGGAAGACTGTCTATAATTGTATTTATTCCTATATTCTGACCTATGTCTTTCCTTTAAAATTTTGGGGCAATCTCTTCTATTGTGTTCTCTGGACCCACAATTGTGGCATTTAAAGATTTCATTATATTTTTCTTGGAAAGCTACCTTCCTAAAAGGTTTGTGTTCTGTGTGATTGCTATAACGATTTTTTCTTGAATTGTCTTCTGCTATCAATTTGTTAGACAGACTTTCTACTGATAAATATCCTAGATTGATGGTGTCTAAGTGTGACATAAAACTATCCCATGATGAATCAAGTGAGTTAATAATGACACTTTTCATTGTTTGATCTGAAATCACTTCCCCCCTCAAATGCAGTTCAGCTCTTATTTTGTTTAAAGATATTAAATGTTCACTTATGGAAACCCCTGGTTTTACTCTGGAAGAAAAGAAGTCCTTAGACATTCTTGTGGTGGTAGCTACACTATCGCTGTGAAACAAATTAAACATGCATTGAATTATTTCTGAGACAGTTAGATTTGGTTTGATGCTATGATACATTGCAGGAGACACGCTAGATATTATTAAGAAAAATGCCTTATGGTGTAAACAATCTATTTTTAAAGTCCAAGGTCTTCTTGGAGGACTAGTGATAAAGAATAGTAAATTTTCTTTCATAAAGACAACCTGGAGCTGTTGATACCATTCTTGTAAATTAATGCCATCAACTCTAAGTTTTGGGAAGTCACTGGGTAAGTTACCCACATTATTTTGTCCATTACTTACAACCTGAGGCAGTCCGTGGTCTCGCAAGTGTAGAAAATTGCAAAACGGCATGGGAATGCTCGCAACGAGTCTGCGCGGTTCTCTGGCCAGTTCAAGTCTTTCCGGACCGTCTACGTAGTTTCGCACATGCGCGTTGTTCATTTCTTCTTTGACTTCGTCGTGGAAGGTTCTCTCCGTTGCAGCTCGCTCGCTCCGTTCCTCTTCAGACGAGTCGGTCTCTGGCTCGGTCTTAGGAGTCCTGATGGCGGCGACTGTTCTTCTCTTTCTTTTGGGTGCGTTGGCACTTGCTTCGGTCTGCGGTGTAGGTCGGAATCGACATGGCTCTCTGGGCTCGGGCGTCGTTGTTCTCGAAGTCAGGATGGGAGCGTGCAGGTCTTGAAGTATCGGCTTGTTTGCTTGCTTCTTTGTTGGCGCTTTAGAAATTTTTAATTTTGGCCCGAATGCGGCAAAAAGCGTCTTCATTGCTGACTTTACTTGGGATTTCGTTAAGTCGTTTTCATTTTCTGATTCTGGCTCTTCCGAAGAGTTTGAATCCTCCTTTTCACTTTCGTTGTCTGATAACGTTTTTCGCGCCAGAAATTTTGAACTGATCATTTTGATTGGCTCTGCTTCGCTCACTTTGGAGGCTTGTTGAAACCAAGATGGCTGCCATTCAAAATTTCGCGCGGGATCACATCTTTTCTTTTTCATAACGACTTTCTCTGTAGTCATATCACTCACAGTTTTTTGTTCTTTGGGTTTCTCTTTAGCGATGTTTTTCTCTCTCGCTGCTCCGCTGTTCTTCAGCATTTCTTGGAGGTTCGCGATGAGGCTTTCATCATTCATCTGGCTTTTCAAAATCTTTAGTATCTCTGACCTGAGTTCGTTATTTTCTATTTCGATTTCTTCCTGGCCATCATTTTCATTTATTAGTTCTTCTTCTTCAGTGGTGTATTCTTCGGATTCTCTCGAAATCGCGTTTGTGGATTCGTTGATTATTTCTTGTTCAGTTTCTATTTCTTTGCTGTAGGCCCTGGTGTTGGGCCTATCTTTCTTAGACATTTTTAGTTATTTATTGAGTCAATTAACCATCCTCTGCTACCAGTTTGTTGCAATATTTTTAGGATCAGACTCAATAATAATAATTAGAATTAGAGGTTCAAATATAGTTCTCTTTAATTATAGTAGGCATTCTATATTCACTGAATATTCACAGATAGAAGCGAGGAAAAATGGCGAAGGTGGCTCCTTATATATACAAAGGGTGGAGCCAAGAGTGGGAGTGGTGAATTATGAATACATTAAGAAACAAAGAATAAGTTAACCCCTGATATCCCATATATACATTATTTACACATTAGGGAATAAGGCATTTACATCTGACAGTAACAATATCACCAAATAGGCATTATGAGTTGTTAACCTAATCTTGCGTAACTTCTTCTCCGGTAATATTGAACTGCAAACCAGAGCATACAAAAGTTTTGCTAGACCAGTTCTCGAATACAGTTCATCTGTCTGGAACCCGCACTGCATATCGGACATTAATACAATTGAGCGTGTCCAGAGATATTTCACAAGAAGAGTCCTCCACTCCTCTGTTCGCAATAAAATACCTTGTGCCACCAGACTTGAAATTCTGGGTTTAGAAAATTTAGAACTAAGCCTCCTTTGGTCTGACCTAAGCGTAGCTCATAAAATTATCTGCCACAATGTCCTACCTGTCAATGACTACTTCACCTTCTACCACAGCAATACACGAGTGCACAATAGATACAAACTCAAGGTAAACCGCTCCAAACTCGATTGTAGAAAATATGACTTCAGCCACAGAGTGGTCAATGCCTGGAATGCACTACCTGACTCTGTGGTTTCATCCCAAAACCCCCCAAAATTTTACTGTTGACCTCACCCCATTCCTAAGAGGTCTGTAAGGGGCGTGCATAAGAGCACCAGCGTGCCTTCCGTTCCTGTCCTAATGTTTCCTCTATTTGTATCTACTTTATGTATCCAATCCATGCTTATACTTATTACCAAATAGGTTCTTGACAAATAAATAACAATCTCGCCAGGCTCAAGGTTGACTCAGCCTTCTATCCTTTCTAAGGTAAATAAAATGAGGACCCAGTTTGTGGGGGCAATAAGCTGACTTTGTATAAAACATACAAAAGAATGAAGGCTATTGCTTAACGCATTGTAAGCCGCCCTGAGTCTCCGGAGAAGGGCGGCATATAAATCAAATTTAAAAAGAAAGAAAGAAAGAAAGAAAGAAAGAAAGAAAGAAAGAAAGAAAGAAAGAAAGAAAAAGAAAGAAAGAAAGAAAGAAAGAAAGAAAGAAAGAAAGAAAGAAAGAAAGAGAAAAAGAGGCAGTTAGAAAGAAGAGGAAAGGCATCAAGTTTACTCTACTTTAAGTATGTACTGATAAACGGGGTAAAGTAAACATAACTAGTTTCCAGTATTCTGTAATATACAAAGAGAGAGTCACCATGATATAAAAAAGATGGTGAGAAGAGCAACAAAGAAGATTAGAGGAATGGAGCCTAAAACAAATAAAGAACGGTTGCTGGAATTGGGTGTGTCTAAGGAAAAGAAGGACTGGGGGTGACATCATAGCAGTCTTCCAATATCTCAGGGGCTGCCCCAAAGAAGAGGGAGTCAAGCTATTCTCCAAAGCCCCTGAGGGCAGGACAAGATGCAATGGGTGGAAACTAATAAAGGAGAGAAGCAACCTAGAACTAAGGACAAATTTCCTGACAGTGAGAACAATTAATCAGTGGAACAACTTGCCTCCAGAAGTTGTGAATGCTCCAACACTGGAAGTTTTGAAGAAGTTGTTGGATAACCATTTGTCTGAAGTGGTGGAGGGTTTCCTGCCTAAGCAGGGGGTTGGACTAGAAGACCTCCAAGGTCCCTTCCAACTCTGTCATTCTATTCTATTCTACTCTGCTCTGCTCTGCTCTGCTCTGCTCTATTCTATTCTAATGGCAGTTTAGTGTGGTGGTGAAGGTACCTGACTGGAAACAGTGGGTTCAAGTCCTGCCTTAGGCACGCAGCCAGCGAGATGACCTTGGGCCAGTATTTCTCTTTCAGGAAGAAGAAGGAGGGGTTAGTTCAGGCAGTTGTCACAACTATTTTTTTTTTTTAAAGCTTCAAGTGATGTCCTGCTTGAGTACAGAAAAGAAACTATATCTTGTCCCATGGAGCCAAATGAGAAGAAAGTAAAACTTGTTAAATTGTAATTTTGGGTTAAAATGAACTTTAAGTTCCCTCTTAACAGATTCTTCTCCAACAATTGTTTCTTATCAGATGCTGGGATTTTATGAAATTCTGGCACACTTTGAATCCCAGAGAAGCCAAATGGAAAGGAAGATTTTGAATAATGGGCCAGAATGCACTAGCCAAAAATATATATTCTTAAAATATATTGGAAAGGCTCTGTTCGAAACAGATATGCCACAGTGAGCATTATTGCATTTTGGTAATAAACAGGTTTAAATATAAAGTTAATCTGCCTTGCTGAAAACGGACGTCACTGCAGATGAAGCTGGGAAAGGGCTGCGTCGGGGAGATGTCTCATTGAAATACATTGCCATAATTTGTTTTCTTGGCAGCCGAGTAAAAATAGGAAAGGAAATGGGTTGTCTATATTAGGAAGATATGTTCCTATCTGGCCCAGAGATATTTGATTGGTTTTCCTTTTTGATAATCCAATTGCCTTTTTTATAGTCCATAACAAATCTTGGGTCGACACAATAGGAAATGACTTTCATAGATCTACTGGCGGATGGCATTCGTGACTGACAGACAGCTCCATAATCAACTCGGGGGAGAATTTTGTGAAGCTGCAGGCTGTCCTGGCTAAAGGTTGCAGGCCTCGCTCCCAGAAGTTGAGACCGTGGGCCAACAGAATCCAGCAGGACTCCCATCTTCTTGAGGTCCTGGAAGACACGGAGCCGATGCCAGTGGGAAAGAATCTTTGTAGATGAGGGATGGACCGTGGGGTCCTTGGTGCTCTCTGAGGTGGGCCGTTTTCTTGCAGACGTCTCATGACCCAACCAGGTAACAACTTCAGTGCTGGAAGGGAGAGGACTTTGGGGAAAGGAGGAGGAGGAGGAGGTCTTTGTTGCTCTCTGAGCTGGGCTGTTTCCTTGCAGACATTTCATGACCCAGCTAGGTAACATCATCAATGCTAGAAGGGAGGGGGATTTGTGGAGTGGAGGAGGAGGAAGAGGAGGAGGATTATGGGGTCCTTGGTGCTCTCTGAGCTGGGCCATTTTCTTGCAGACATTTCATGACCCAACTAGGTAACAGCTTCAGTGCTGTAACAAAGGAGAGTTTGCTCTCTGTTTACATACTAGTGGCTTACCCTTTCAGTGTTGGTGGGAATGTTCTTGTTGTTTACAGCCTAATTAATACCAAAATTAATACTAGTGCAACAATCAAGAAATAACAATGCCCCCAATCAAGGAAGTATTAACTCAGACAAACCATAAACTTCTTACATCTCTAACAACCCCTCCAATTGTTCAAGAACACATTTTGAACCAGGAAGATTCCTTGTGTGGGTCTACGTTCTTTATCCCTATTGTTGTCAGAGGACTAGGAAGCAGAATGCCTTTGTCAGTTATCAATCATTGGCCTTCAACTCATTCACACAAATGATGGCAATTACCCTGGGCCACTTAAAAAAAATCTTTACTAATTGTTTTTTCAATTGATTTCACAAGAATAGTCACTTGGCAGTCAATAAAACAGGATGTTCTACTAGCCCGTAATCCTAGTCATATTTTGTACTCACATTGTCTGATTTTTTCCAAGTCTAGTTGTCAGGTGAGAAGCATTGGGACTAATTCCAGTTAAAATGATTTATTGATCATGCTTATTCACAAGAATTTAGTCAACTAGCCACCAGCACTAAATTGGCACTAGGTAAAAGTCAACGTAATTTAAGACTTGAACCATTTGTGGGAATGCAACAATTCTAGGCTGATAACCCACTTGACTTCGCCTCCATGTTCTTCTACTCCTTTTCTTACACTAGTTAAACTTCTGCACTACTGAATGTTGCAACTTCTTTTTTCCTGGAGATTTTGGAAAAGGAAATTCACTCTCCATAACTTTCCTATTATTTCCCCCCATGGAACTATTTACACTAACGCCAACCATAAACCCATCAGTGGATCTGCAGCCATGTCTACCCTCCATTGCTTTGCCTCAGGCCTCTCCTACTTTAAAATGTTTAGGGAAATCAACATTTATAACCTAACAGAGCACATGGGAGCACCTGCACATTCATAAAGTCTATAATGATGACCATAATCTTTAAACTCTCTCTGATTGCTTGTTGCCAGCCATGATGGACGAGATGAGAATGTCAGAGATAGGATGAAACAGCAGGTTCTTAAAGACTGACCTAGAGGTGTGTAAGCCTTCGGGGTAAGGACTTGTGAATTGTGGCCCGGTACAAAATAAGGTTAGTGTATGGCTTTAATTTAGCCACACACCATTGTGTTATATGCTTTGTCATCCCTAGAACCAGAGGTGGGTTTCAGCAGGTTCTGACCAGTTCTAGAGAACCGGTAGCGGAAATTTTGAGTAGTTCAGAGAACCGGTAGTAAAAATTCTGATTGGCCCCACCCCCATCTATTCTCTGCCTCCCAAATCCCAGATGATCGGGAGGAAATGGGGATTTTGCAGTAACCTTCCCGTGCCATGCCCACCAAGCCACACCCACAGAACTGGTAGTAAAATTTTTTGAAACCCACCACTGCCTAGAACCAACCGTGTAGCTGTGAACAGAGTTAGAGCATTTTCTTAAGCAGCTTTCCTAGAAGATGTCAATTTTCTGTTTTCATTAAAAACATCTCTGGAGGAAATATTTGCTTGGCATTTAATAGAGTTGTTTGTGGGGGCTGAAGAAATATCTGCCCTCATTAAAACCAGAAGAAACTAAAGCCCTAAACAGTATTTTGGATATCTTTAATCGAAATTAATTGACACGGCGTATGTTTTGACTGTGAAACAAAGATTGCGCTACACTCCTGCTGTGTGGAAAATGGCCACAATTACACAACCTGGTGCATAATGCTTTTTTTTAAAAAAAAAAAAATCGCTTGATGCAAGGAAACATATTTGGTGATACTCAAATGCAATATTCGATATTGCACACTGAGGCTTATTAAAAAAGAAAGATGAAAGCTTTACACTACAAGCCACAGGATTCATTAGCTCTGTTCGTTACATCTAATGGGTCACAGGCAGCTTGGAGGTCAAAGCAATTTTTTTTTTTTTTTTGCTGGGTTCAAAACAACTCCATGCAATTACATCAAAACTAATCCCACAATTGTTTTATATTCCTTTCTTTCTGCTCAAAGAGCTGCCCCAGAGAAACAGAGATGGAAATTAGAATTGGCAGACGGTGTCAAATCTTCATACCAGAAATAGCATAGTGGTTTGACTTCATCTGATGAACATTTATGTAAACTGGAATGCCCCCATATAATTTTCAGAATGGTTTAAGGTTTCTTGCTTGAGATAGAGGCTGGACTAGAAGACCTCCAAGGTCCCTTCCAGATCTGTCCTTCTGTTTTCCCCTTGGGGAGGGGGGGAATCAAGTTAGAGTCATTGAATTGAGTTGGGCTCCTGCAGATTGTATGGAAAAATATTTCTCATTAACAGATTTCATTAATTTATTTTTGCCTTTGCTAATCTTAGATATAAAAACGTGATCTGAAGTGTTCATCAGCTTAGCCATTTTTAAGCCCTTAACTGAACACAAAGATAATTGACTCTCAATTTTTTTAAAAGACTCTCAGTAATTACTTTGTTATGTTCTTGAACATATTGCATTTCAGACAAACAAACAATCCTTTGACGTTTAGAATTCGTTTGAGAGCTTTGGGCTAAAATATGTTTTGTCCAAAGATTGTAGAAAACAGATAATGAAAAGAAGTTACGTTTTTTTCCTCAAAAATAAAATCTTGCAGCTGGAATGTTTTATGTTTATAACACTTTAACCATCCTTTAGTAATAAAGAAGTATTACCTTCCTGAAAGCCATCCTCGCTGATCTTTTTCTTGACTGCTCAATCAATGGAATGGATTTTGTTAGGTAACTTCACTCTCCACATTTTATCTTGCAAAACCTTGATATACAAACGCAACCAGAAGCCCTCGTTTTTGGAGAGAGGAAATATCAACCTTGTGTGAAAACAAGGGTTGTGGGAAACATACTTGGCATCGTGATTGTGCTACTTGTCAAGAGAGTCAAAAAAAAAAAAAAGGTGGTAGATAGGATAGGTGTTAAGAGAATTAAGTTCTGCACCTTTTATGGGTGATGCATTCATGACACACTTCTAAAAGGTGTGGAGTCCTTGGTGCTGTCTGAGCTTGGTTGTTTTCCTGGGGATGTTTCATTACCCAATTAGGTAACATCATCAGTGCTAGAAGGGAGAAGTTTGCAGGGACGAGGAGGGGGAGGAGGAGGGGGAGAGGAGGAGGAGGTGCCCTAATGTTTGTGGCTCATTGCAAAGTCTTTACATTTTCTTCCCATTGACTGCTAAACTGCCTGCAATGTTTCTTTTTCCTCCTGTAATGCAAAAGCCAAAACACATTTTACCTTCCTTAGAATACGCTATGTGTAGCCTTTGGAGTATTGACAGAGAACAAGGTGACCTAACAACTACTCACCAAGAAAAGCTGAGCAGTCAGCAGGAGTTTGCCCTAAAATTAAGGCCACCTTTACCATCTCGTGTTCACAATGCCAAAAATGAAAGTACACCCCTAGGGGAGATGCTTTCTTGTATGACCACCAGCTTCCCGTGTTCCTCTTCACGCAACGTGAAAAAAGAAAGACTTCCTCAAGTTCAATTTCACACCTGATGACTCCGTGGACACGTTTATGAGGTTTTCTTGGCAACTACCCCTAAAGTGGCCTTCTGAGATTTTCTTCCTCCACAGTTTCCCAGGTTTTTTAACCCTGCTCAGCTCAACAATATTCAAAATTTAACAGCTAAAAAGAATTGGGCTTGATTGAATTGGGAATATTGGAGCTAAAAGCTTCCTGAATTAAAAGTTGGGAGGCGCCATGGAAAGAGTAGTGAGCATATCTTTATCTTCGCAGGTTTGGCACGTTCTATAAAAAGTACCGTAAGGCAGTGGGAATTCTGGGAATTGAAATTCACCCCTCTTAAAGTTGTTGAGGTTGCGAATCACTGCTGTAAACTATTGTAGTTTGTATTGTTGAAGAATTATCCATCTGGTTCAGTTCCAAGCCAGGAGAAAGACACTGGAAATATGGAGGCTGCTTGGGAAGATGGTTTAATGATGAAGCAGAACCACAGGGGTTCTGGGCAGCTGACCACATGGAGTTGAAAGTGGGTGGCTTTTATACCCTCTCTTCTGGGCTCTGGGTTTCCTTTTCCTTTGCAAGAACATGTATTCTATGGGCTGTTGTGGAGTGGGGGGGGGAGGGTCATAGCTGGCTCTATAGGTTGTCTGAGCTAAATTTGGTTGAAGTTTGGAGGGTTATGTCCTTAGGAGATTGTGAAATGTACTGAGCTCTGCTAAATGGTAGTGGGTTAATCCTATTATGTCCTAAAGGATCATGTCCTGTTCTTAACCCCATCACTCTGGAGCTGAAGGTCTTTTGTTTTGTAGACAGGCTGGCCCAGTCTTTCTGAATGGGCACAAAATATCTGCTGGGGCAGGGAGTTGCGGCTCTGAGTTTCTGTCTCCCTTAAGATTTTTATTTCTCTTCCAGTGTCAACCTGTCCTTTTCCGCACAAGTTAAGATTTTAGCTAATACCTCTTCTTCTATGGGCGTCTCTTTATTTTTCCATTCTTGTGCAAAAGTCAATCTTGCTGCTGTTAATATATGTAACACTAGATAAGTTGTACCCTTATTGTAATTGTCCTTTATAATACCCAATAAAAAGAATTCTGGTTTTAATTCTATATTTTGTGTTAATATCTCTTCCAACCATTGTTTTATCCATTGCCAAAAATTTTTAGCTTTTGAGCATTCCCACCACATATGATAAAAGGTCCCTGGTAATACCTCACATTGATGCTGGAACTCAAGGATAAGAGCGAATCAGAGTATTATGAAATCTGGAACAAATTTTATTATTGGATGGAGAGGAGGAAGAATGCTGGAATAAAGGATTATTGATGAGTTTAATATTTAGAAACTTTTACGTTAGTCGTCTGTGATAGATAGGAATGAACTGGGTATTGATGTAACATTCACAGATGAAAGAACCCACATGTTTGAAATGTGATAAATAATATAAATATGTTTAGTGATAAGGAATTGTATTTGTTACAAGGTAAAATTGATGAAAATGTCTAAACCAGAAAAGTCAAACCATGTCCAAGGTTTTTAAATTTGTATTATTAATAATAAACTTTTTTTTTAAAAAAAAGATTTTTATTTCTCTTTTAGGGAAAATATTTTATCCTGCTTTTTTTAATATTCCCTAAAATATTTCATTCTCCTAGGAGAAGGGTGGGTGCTAAGTTTATACAGTGTGTACTTCTGCCTGCTCCAAAGCAATTTTGGGAGATCGGATCAAATCAATGCTTGCATAGGATAATTGCTGAGTCGTTTCTCTGTTCAATTCATCCTTATTATTTTGTTTTGCTTTGCTTTTCAATGGATGATTAGTTTACATCAATGTGACTAAGTGATATTAGAATTAAGTGAATAAGATGTTGAAAAGGATCTGGTGGATGCACGAGAACAACAGGCCTAGTGATGAAGGAACATTGATGTCCCTTCCAGTCTAATAATGATTTATCTAATTTCCAACCATATAATTAGGTCTAATGAATATCAAAGGAAACACATGAGGCTAAAGTGCTGACTGAAATTGGAGCTGGTGCTTTCATGCTTTTAAAGATAGGAGCTCCAGGAAAAAGAGTGATCTAATCTTCAATGTATTGAAGATGTATGTCTTAAAGAGAGCCAGAAGTCAATCAGAATAGAGCTGGAAGGGAGCTTGGAGGTCTTCAAGTCCAGCCCCTTGCTCAAGCAGGAGAACCTCGACCATTTCAGACAAGTGGCTGTCCAGCCTCTTCTTAAAAACTTCCAGTGTTGGAGCAGCCACAACTTCTGGAGGGAAGCTGTTCCACTAGTTAATTGTCCTCAATGTTAGAAAGTTTCTCCTTAATTCCAGGTTGCTTCTCTCCTGGATTAGTTTCCATCCATTGCTTCTTGTCCTGCCTTCAGGTGCTTTGGAGAATAGTTTGACTCCCTTTTCTTTTTCTTTTTTTTAATTTGATTTATATGCCGCCCTTCTCCGGAGACTCAGGGCGGCTTACAATGCATTAAGCAATAGCCTTCATACTTTTGTATATTTATACAAAGTCAGCTTATTGCCCCCACAAACTGGGTCCTCATTTAACCTACCTTAGAAAGGATGGAAAGCTGAGTCAACCTTGAGCCTGGTAAGATTCGAACCTGCAGAAATTGCAGGCAGCTGTGTTAATAACAGGGTGCATTAAACCACTGTACTACCAAGGCTCTTTGTGGGAGCCCCTGAGATATTGGAAGATGCTATCATGTCTCCCCTAGTCCTTCTTTTCTCTAGACTGGCCAAAGTTGACTCAGCCTTTCTTCCCGTCGTCCTCTCATTCTCCCCTCCTTATACCCCCTTACTTCCCTTCCCCCCCCTTTTTAATGGAGAGATGCCATCAAAGTGAAGCTGGGCTGAAGCGATGTGATGGCAGATCTGACAACTAAAGACCTGGGGATTTGGGGATTTTCTCATGTGGGTCAGAGATGCAGAAGTTCAGCTTTGTGCCAATCCAGAAACTCTCCTGATTCATGGTCTTCCATGCAGGGCTGTCCCAAAGGGGCTGTTTTTTCAAGAGGCAATCGGACTTTCTGGATTTTCTTTGAAGACGTTTTGCTTCTCATCCAAGAAGACTCTTTTTAATTGCTTAATTTTAATTTGCTTTTAAAAAAGGGGTGTTTTAATTAGTATGGGCCAAATTTGTTTAATATGTTTTAAATTGTTTTTTAAATTTTATATTGTATGTGTTCTATCTTTGGCTGTTCACCGCCCTGAGTCCTTCAGGAGTAGGGCGGTATATAAATCCAAATAAACCTAAACCTTCAGCTCTGACTGGAGTGGGGGGAATGGAAGGGTTGATACTCCTTGCAGACAGCTGGTCATTTGCATCCTTTTAGAGAGCCGTTGAGGTCACCTGGAGGTTTATCTGTGTCCTCGGGGTCACCTGAGTGGTGTAAATGGTTCCTGTAGTCACTGCAGGAGGACACAGGAGGACACAGATAACCCTCCAAGTGGCCTCAACGACCCTCTAAAAAGGATGCAAATGACCAGCTTTGTCTGCAAGGAATATCAATCCTTCCATTCCCCACCATCCAGCCAGAGCTGAAGAAGCTTCTTGGATGAGAAGCGAAATGTCTTCAAAGAGAAAGTCCAATTGCCTCTTGAAAAAACAGCCCCTTTGGGACAACCATGACCTGGATGACTGAGAATCTCTACAGACCCTGCAGGGCTGGTTTTCATGCAAAGAAAGGAAATCTGCGTATCAAGGGAAACAGAAGGGAAAGTTCAGGATGGCATCCGTTGGGTGTATAATTCCAAATAAATCATTAATATTTATTTCTCCAATCATTGGCCTATTTCCATTTCAGCCTGTGGAAAATTTCTGCAGCCCCTTTTAGGAAGAAAATCATTTTGGCCTCATTCACACAAAATGGAATATCGAATGAACTGAGACAAGAAGACGCTGCTATGGAAATTAGGAAGCTTCACCCAGCCTGCTGCTAAACAGAGACAATCTTTTAACAGAGATTCTTATGTTATCTTTTTTTCCTAATATTTTATTTGATGTATTAACACTGCTGTAATGTTTTTACTGATTTTTCCACTCGTGATGCATTTTATTGATGTTTGGTCAGTCTTGTGCAAATTGTATCTTACTTTTTTACCACCGGTGTCCAAAACAATAAATAAATTGATTTGATTAATTGATATTTCCAAATAAAGCAGAAATCAGCCTAGCTAAACTACTCGCATATAAATAGTTGCTTGGAAATCTTGAGCAGTTGCTTCAATTCCTTCCAGAGGGGAGGAGAACTTATCTGGGCCTGATTAATGGATGTTGATTGGCAGGTCCTTGGCACCAAAACTCTTAGGCTTAAATGTGCCTTTTACAAGTCTAAGTAGTCCACCCTCCAAAAAGTTAAGTAACTCAAATAGGTTGGCAGCAAATTAACCATATCCCCCTGAGGAGTGAACCTTAAGAAGGGGCTGGCGGGTGGGGGGGAGGGATCCTTCCACACAAGCCAAAGTTAAACTAGGATTGTGTCCCACCAGAGGGCAGAAAGATCCAGCAGCACCATCTGCTGGCAAATAAGTGCATTCAACAGATTTCAAAAAGTCTTTGCCTTGGATTGTTTAAAAGTCACTACGAGTCTCTTTTAGCCATTTTTTTGGGTCACGTTTAAGCATTTTCAGCCTGTGTTCAATTTTATACCTAAATTTCTCCTATTGTCTTCTCAAAGTAAAAGCTCCAGAAACCTGCCAGGCATGAAAGACAGTGAAGATTCAATTAAACTGCTTTACTTCTAAAAGCACATGCACAGGAATCTTCAATTTAATTTCTGAACGTTTCATTACCAGACTGGGTGACATCTTCAGCCAGATTTTCTTGTCCTCTTCCTCTTTAGCTTATAAATGTTTTGTGTGCCAGTGTGGTCAGTGGGCCATGTGATTGGTTGTTCATTTGACTCTATATTTAAATATTTAAATAACAGGGTTGTACTTGGTTTACTTGTGGCTACGTAGGGATTCTAGGTTGATTCCTTTTTTAACTCCACCCCCAGGTTCTGCTACTCCTTCTCCTGCAGAAAACCTTCCTGCTGCCGTTATACAGAGCTTTGACACATAGTTGTCAAAGATTACCATATTTAGAATTAGAATTAGAATAACAGAGTTGGAAGGGACCTTGGAGGTCTTCTAGTCCAACCCCCTGCTTAGGCCGGAAACTCTATACCATTTCAGACAAACCGTTGTCCAATCTCTTCTTAAAAACTTCCACTGTTGGAGAATTCACAACTTCTGGAGGCAAGTCGTTCCACTGGTTAATTCTTCTAACTGTCAGGAAATTTCTTCTTAGTTCTAGGTTGCTTCATGCTGCTAAGGCATCAGGAGGAACTATTCAAAGTTCTTCCAACTCAAATGAATTGGACAAACCTACCCAAGATCACATTTGCTGCCAGATCGCTGAACCAGATCTAGAATTCAGAAACAATTGAAGCGTTGATCTCTTCTTCAAACGGAACTTTATCCCTTGATTCACTGAAATGAGATCCATAACTAAAACTACAACAAAGACTATTATCTATGACATGACTAGGATCATCTGGCAGGTTTAAAATCTGCAAGGAAAATTTAAAGAAATTTAACTAGTCTTCTAGGTTAAGCCAGAACGGAGATGAAGAGCTAGGTATAATTTATTTCCACAATTAAAAATGAAGAAAACACTGGTTTATGCTGTGTTTCGGTGCCAACTTCCAAAGTTGCATTTTCTCAGAAATATACAGACTAAATGTTGTGTTTGCCTTCTCATCTCGAGAATTTTGCGTTCTTCCTCTGCTTATTATACTTTAAACTGTGCCTTTATTAACTCTGCAGTTTCATCCTCCTTTTTCTGCCAGCTGCTGCTAAATGATTTGAGTTTGTATTTCTTGACAGAAGTAGAAAGAAGAAAGGACTCCAGACAAGGCCAGCTGGAGGGGGGTTTTTTTCCCCCGTGATAAACTGAGATCCAGTTTAAGAAAAGAACCACGATGACAGCAGAAGCTGATAAACGATGTCCCTCCGAGTGAAGCAGCCCAGTTGCCAGAAAGCACTTCTGTAGAGCTTGAAGAATCGATGCCACACAGGTGGGCTAACAATGTTGACACTTAGGGGATCAAACGGGCGCAGCACTTTCTCAAAGATATTCTCAAGAGGTTTAACGACAGAAGAAAAGGCTTTGGATGCATTGGATGAATCAACCTTTCAAAACTGAAACCCAAGTCTCAAATGGGACTTTTATGCTTCTCATTTTAACTTGCAAAGGTTCCTAAATTTAGTAGCGTGTTTTGGAAGCAGATTTTAATGATCTATATCGTTGTGATTTATTACTTACGCACACACAAAACATGCATTTATGTGTGCGTGATGTGTGCGTAAATTATTACTGTCTCTACGGAGGTTCTCAGTCATCCAGGTCATGGTTGTCCCAAAGGTGCTTTTTCAAGAGGCAACTAGACTTCCTTTTCTTAGAATATTATTACTGTTTGATGGTTTGTCTGAGTTGGCAAACAAGCCATAAACAACATTCCAATCACAGAACCAACAAGAATACTCTCACCAACACTGACAGAGCCAATCACTTGCATATTAACAGAGATTAAACCCCACCCCCCCTTCTAGCACTGATGATGTTATCTCGTTAGGTCATGAAATGTCTGCAAGGAAACACCCAAACTCAGAGGCCATCAAAGACCCCACGACTCCTATCTGTGTCAAAAGGCCTCGTTTCCATACGCACATCAACATGCACATATACACCTCACGAAGAAAGGACAGCTACTTGTGGCACCTACAGCCGCTTAATATTTTTCTGGTTTGGGGATGAGCTGACATATCTGTGAGCATTATTCTTTCCCGCTCAAAATTATTTTATTTTAATTTTATATGTCCGCCAAACTCACCCTCAGTGACTCCAGGCCGCTTACAAACCAGGCCTTGCAAAAGATTGTCAGGGGGGAGGGGGGACCAGTCTTATATCCATGGGGATGATGTTGCACAGGGACCAGTGGTCGGTTGCCCCCGGTTCGCACTGGTTCTATAGAACCGGTAGTAAAACTGGCGGGAGGCTCCGCCCACTGACCCCGACGTCAACAGAACGCTTCTGCGCACGCGGCCCTGTTGCGAACCGGTAGTAAAGGTAAGTAGAACCCACCCCTGACAGGGATGGAGCCACCACAGAGAAGGCCCTTCTTCTTGGTCCCACTAGATGGACCTCCTTAGGCGAAGGGACCTGTAACGTTCCTTGTCTCCTCACTATGGTGGCTCAGGTAGATGTGACTGGAGAAAGATGGTACTTCAGATAACCTGGCCCCAAGCCAGGTAGGGCTTTAAAGGCAGGGGTGGGTTTCACTTATCTTTACCACCGGCTCGCCATGCGTGTGCACGCCCACCTTGCACACGTGCTCTCTGCACATGCGCCCGGCTTTCAGTGCATGTGCTTTGCTTGCTTGTGTGCCTTCCACACATGCGCTCACCCTCAAAAATGTGCCTAAATAGCAAGACTTGGAGCCAGGGTGGGCGGTCCCACCCACGATCACCACTACCGGTTCGCCCAAACTGGTGCGAACCGGCTGAATACCACCTCTGTTTAAAGGTGACAACCAGCACCTTGAATTGAAATTCATGACGGAGAAGCCTTCACTCATCGAAGTGTCTGCATTTCGTCAGCATTTAGGAAAACCGGTTCTGACAAACCTTCAACACCACATTTAAATAAAGCAATGCAAACTTTCACTGCATCGGATGAACTCAGAATCGGCAGAGAAGGAAGAATTTGGGGTGGATTTTTTCCCCCAGTTCCTTTCCAGTAATTATTCCCTGATCTGATTTTATACCAGTTGAATGGCAGATAACGTCCTTTATGCAAATCCATTTTTCCTTTCTATTTTGGTGAGGTCCCTCATGAGGTGGCTATTTTTCAGACTGCAACATTAGATGTCTGAGCTGCAGTTTGGGGACAAGGCACTCCTGTGCAAAGCATATTCAGTGTGCGAAGTGAGGCTGAGAGCAGCCAAACAATGCCAACCGTGTGGGTGCAGATCTTTTCAGAATAAAGTTAGAAAGGAGGAAAATCTTGATGGATGTCAAGTTTTTCTTTCTTTTTTTTCTTCCTGTCTCCTGTATTGGGGGGAGTTAAGATGCTCTTCTCCTTCTCATTATTTCTGGAACTAAGGCAGGATCTGATCTTCCAGTGAGGAGAAAAAGAAACTCAGATAAAACAGTGGGAGCAAATTACCATTTTGAGGGGGGTTTTTTTGGGTCCATAATAAGCTCCTATTATTTCAACTTTAAAGACAGATTTTCCTCTGCAGAATCCGAAGGACAGGAAACGGTTTGAATTAGGAAGATTTGATTGAAATAAGGCTGCCATCCAGGGCTTTTTTTATATCTCAGAAAGAAGAACACCACAAATGAAAGAAAACTCTTCAAATCTGCAAAATATTCCTTTTGCGTATTTTTTTCTTTTTTCTCGCTCTTGGAATTTGGGATCTGTTGCTGAGGTAAATCCACCCGGGTGCCTGGAAAGGACAAATAATAATAGACAAACTGACAAGTCACATTTTCTGGCCATGTTTTCCTGTTTGAACATGAGGCATTTGGGGAAAAGAGGCTAATTCTTTGCGCAATTAATCTTTGAATTGCTTCTGACACCTCATCGACAATTTTATGCAATTGTCGATGAGCCAAACTCCAGATTGTGTTAATAAATTTAACGAGATAAGGTAGCCTTGAAGCACCGGGGCCTTGTTTTCCCAAGAAACTTCCAGAGCATCAATGTGCACTGCATTGCAATTAGTAAGCCCTATTATTATGATATACCCGTGTTTCGTAACCTTGGCAACTTTAAGATGTGTGGACTTCAACTCCCAGAATTCCCCAGCCAGTTGGCTGGGTGGGGAATTCTGGGTGCTGAAGTCCATACATCTTAAAGTTGCCAAGGTTACGAAACACGGGTATATAATGAAGTTCATTAGCCCAGAAGAAAGACAGATAGGATTTTTCAATAGCAACCTCTATTTGATATACCCGTAAATACACAAAATATATTTTGTTCCTGCTTGCAAAATTTACACGCTGATCAGAAGGACAATCGGGTTTGAACACTGTCAAGGCAGCAGCGTTCTTAACTTAAGGAAAGCAAGACAATAAAGGATTGTGTGTGTGGGGCAGGGGAGGAATAGTGCTGAATTTTCCAAAGGAGCCCATAGTAAAATTTGCATGCAGAGTCAGAAGTCCGTGGCACAAACCGCAACTTCAAAAACAAAATTTGAACATTCTTCTAAAAGTACGCAGGGCTGTCTTTCTCAGATCCACGTTTCTTGATCCCAGAATTCATGAGAAGAAAACTTTATGAATTGGGAGCCCTTTTCTTTTTCATAGGAACGAAGAAGAGAAGGAGTTTTTGAATGTCCATCAACTCTTTATAAAAGAGGCCATCAGATCTGGGCTGCACAACTGAAGGATGGCAGGATGGCAGTAAAATATTCAATTTTCGTTCCTGCCATATCTTTGCTGCCTTCTCATGGTTATAGGTACTTTTGCTCCACAGTTCTGGTAACTCTGAGTATCCTCTAGGCACACGTTGCTTCCATATACAACACCGAGAGACAGGCAGAGAAAGGCAGACACAAAACGTTTCCTAACCTCAGGGGGTTATTGAGGTTCATAAACCTCAATAACTTTGGGTTTATGTTCACCTGGGCCAAATTTAATAGGACTGCAGTTAACTGTGTAAAAGCTTCTAAAAGAATTACAAGAGTTCTCTTGTTTTTGTAGCTGTGTTCTCTACCACTATGAAATTTGAAGATACTGGCATATAAATACGCCACTATAACTTTTTTTTTTCCAAAGCACCTGGTGTTGTTCTTTGTTCTAAAATCAATATTTTCTCTTGACTTTCCAACATCTGTGGCAATCTCTCTAGCTATGTTCCTTCACCTCTTGCCATAAGCTGTTGTATCATTTGAAATAAAAATGTTCAGGGCCTGAAAAGGGGAATTGAAGTCTGCGCCCTGCTCCCAATTCCTGAGCTGCAGCTGCCATAAAACCTCCAAATGTTGCTGAGAACTTTTACTCTTCATTGGAAATGATTCAGAGGCTTTCACAGGGTACAGCCCTAAAAGTCATGTTGTTGGTCACCACAGTGTGAGAAACGCATAACCTGGTTTTTAAGTGCACTACACAGAGAAACAAGAAACAAGATGGACGTCCAGTACACCATTGGGGCTGCCATCTTGATTTTTGGACCACTCCTGCTGTGTTCGAATGCAAAGGGAGAATTATATTAGTACTACCTGACCAATTAAACTTCTTTAGACACAAGAATCAGGCTGAACTCAAACAGATCTTCACCTTTAACCATTGTTACTAAAATATTTCTACCCACAGTATATCTTTGAGCCTAAATCTCCATGCAAAGATGGTTGTATATTCAGTTTAGAAGGTCATAATTAATCAGTGGAACTCCTTGCCTCCAGAAGTTGTGGGTGCTCCAACACTGGAGGCTTTGAAGAAGAGACTGGACAGACTGAATTGGTGTAGGGCAGTGATGGCGAACCTTTTAGACACCAAGTGCACAAACTGCGTGTGCGCATGCCCAAATGGAAATGTCTGTGTGAACGTGTGCATGCACCAGCATGTGTGAGCATGTGCAGCAGAGACCCGAAAACCAGCTGGCTGGTGGGAGGCGGGGCTTCCCAACACGGGCAGCGTGGCAAGAGGTAAGATTGTTTTCTTTCGTGAGCTTCTCTTTCATCGTTTGCAGGGAAACAGAAGCTCACGAAGGAAACGCCACGGAGATCTGACCTGGGGCGACAGAGCGCATGCCAGCAGTGAGGGCTCTGCATGCCACCTCTGACATCACGGGTATAGGGCCTCCTGCTTGAGCAGGGGGCTGGACTAGAAGACCTCCAAGGTCCCTTCCAACTCTTGTTATTCTGTTATTTGCTTTCCGGTCCTATACATGCATTAACTTTGTAAGAAATGCTGAGGATGGGATCCTTATGCAAACTGGAGGAAAATCTCATGCAACCTTTGCTATTAATTTGTGCGCTCAGTTCATTTTAAGAACAATGGTAACTCTCACCTGAATCTGTTTCTCCAACAAGAGGAACTGATTCTGTAGCATTTCAGTAACTATTCTGCATTCATCCAAGTCTCGGTGCATCTGTATTTGGCTGGCTGGAGGGATTTTTATCCCTGGCATTATGGGATGTGCTTCAGCCTTGACTGATGAAATGCGTGCTGCGATCCTCTATCAATATAATAATGCCAGAAATGAATTCTCCGTCTCCCTCAGGGAAAGTGTTATGGCCCTTCTTAAGCGTTATGCCTTCTGTCGTCTAATAGCCTTTTACCCCAAAGGAGCCCCCTCCAAATTGCCTTCACCTTAATCGGTTTTATTGATCATTAGAGTCTGAAGTTAAAAAAAAATCACCTCACTACAGAGAGGCCTAAATCAAAATGAAATGGCTGCTTTTGGAAAAAAACGGAGCAGGCATTCTTGTTTTCTGCAATTTGTTTTGTTGAGCCTGTCAGCCTTTCATTGAGATGAGCTTTGTCAGTCAAGGGGCTTTTATCCCATCTGGTTCTTCTCAGAGAAGTCATCAAAATGTAGTTGTCTACACTGATGAAGCTTACCGCAAGGACAACTTTCAGAGCTGTTTGATGTTTGCATCCAAGTGTGTAGTTTACACAAGATAGAGATGTTGTGGAAAATGGAGCCCGCATTTTCTGAGATTTTTAAGACTGTAAATCTCACAAGGTAAATTGTGTAGTTTTCTTGGCAACAACAGAGGAATGATGGTCTTATTCCTGTGTGTGTTTGTGTGTGTGTATTACTTCCAAAGCTTACCCTGGGATTGTGTTTGGTCTCTGATCCAAATATTAACTTTGGCCAAGATTTCAAGTCATCCAAATGCGCCCAGATATTGTGGCTTGTTTTGGGTGATTAGGTTGTGAATGGTGTTGGGTTGCTATAAAGAATGCATGAATCCTCTTTGGGTAGCTATGGACCTCCGTGAGCCACAGGGAAGGAAGAGTTAAGCGCACTGAATGCCACATGACATCTTAGAAGCTGCATCATTCACCAGATACAGTTCAAGGTGCTGGTTTTCCCCTATAAAGGCCTATAGAGCATGAGACCAGGTTGCGTGAAGGACTGCTTGTCTTCCATGGTGTCTGCTCAGGTGAAATAAGTGGACCAGCTCTGGGTTCCTTCAAGTAAACCATGTGTCAGGGTTCCGACGGATGCCCTTTTAAAATCATGAGTCTTGAGCCAAGCTTCAAAAGAAATTCAATAATTTATTAAGAGCTTCATGTCGGCCAGTTCCCAAGTGAAGTCAGCTCTGACCCTACGTAATTTACGCTCCAACTCTGACCCTGTTCCCCCCTCCCCCCAGGGTGTGTCATCAATCACATTCACCAACGGAGCAATTTCGTGGGTTGTAGAGGTCACTCCCCTTCGACTGCTGTAAGCATCCCTGGGATACAGCCTTGAGGGAGATAAGCGTGGAATGTGCATCTGTTTTTGGCTGCTGTGCAGTTTCGCCTGTTTCCCATCTCCCCACCTCCCCCCTATGGCAACTCGAGAGCAGGCCAGGGATGCTTTGTGAGTTGACACTGTGTTGTCATTTAAAGCTCAGGAAATGTGCCTCATTTATCAGGAGCTGTCCAGTAGAAGGAAGTTGAGATCTGGAAGGCTCCTATCCTAATCATGCCTTGAAGGTTCTTGAAGACTTGGATGTTCTCCCAGTTTTGGAACAGGCTGCTGACTGGAACCTCTGGGGGAAACTTGGTTATAATTTTTCTTGTTGGCTGTGTTCACCATATTGTTCTTTCCTCTTTTTTTAGTTTTGTGTGTGTGTATGTGTGTGTCTGTCTGTCTGTCTGTCTGTTTGTCAGTGGGTCTTCTTATCTAGATTGTACATTTTGTTTGCTCTACGATGAGATGTCCAGAATCAATCAGGTAGTGTCAAATCAAATCAAGGAATGAATTAATCAAAGAAGACCATCAAAGATAAGGGAGCTTATTAAAAATGATTTTTCTCCATTCTACCAGAAATTTTATAATTTGGGTGAATCACCAAGAATTAGAATGGCAGCCAAAGCTACGGTCAAAGAAACCAGAATGGGAGCTGTAATAGGGGGATCAAAGCTCAGGCTGTCAGGTTTAATGTATGACAACAAGCAGCAACTGTCTCTGCTGTCAGTGAAGATACAACTGCACAAATATGATCTGACCAGTTGCTCATAAGGAATCTGGAGATTCACAACATAAATCCAAAGCATCGTGAGTTAGAACTGCTCTTACCATTGTAACTGAACTGAACTTGTTATTAAACTTTGATTTCTTCTTCACGATTGATGTGTTTCAACAAAGGACAGTTTAATAGAAGAGAATATTTGTAGCTCAGGGTTGAAATGAGGGTCCTTGGTGCTCTCTGATCCTGCTGGCTTTAATTACAAAGTGACACCTGCCACCTTGAATTTTTTGCCCTCTGCAGACACCGCTACTTCTAGCCCCAATTGGAGAGTCCATTTCTAACCACTCCCCAAATTTGGCTGCCAACAATGTTTCTTCAATGATGTTTCTTTCTAAGCCTACAAAGAATGACATCTGTCAGTAGTTAGACTGAATCTATTAATGGATATTTTCCTAATGTTTCACAAACCACACACACACACGCAACAGTTAATTGTTAACAGTGAACCAATATCCCTCTTGCTTATTTTATCTTTCTTCAGTTCTAGATCATAATGCCTGTATCCTTGCTATAATCAGTGAACAATTCCAGGGGAAATGTTGGTATATATTGCTCTTATTTCTTCCTACTGTAAAATCTGTGGGAACAACAACAGAATGAAAGAATAACAGAGTTGGAAGGGACCTTGGAGGTCTTCTAGTCCAACCTCCTGCTCATACCATTTCAGGTAAATGGTTGTCTAATCTCTTCTTAAAAGCTTATAGTGTTGGAGTATCTACAACTTCTGGAGGGAAGCTATTCCACTAGTTTATTGTTCTCACTGTCAGGAAATTTCTCCTTAGTTCCAGATTGCTTCCTTCCTTGATTAGTTTCCATCTGTTGATTCTTCTCCTGCCCTCAGGTGCTTTGAAGAGGTTGAGCCCCTCTTCTTTGGGGCAGCCCCTCAAATATCATAACACTGCTATCATGACACTCCTAGTCCTTTTTTTCATTAAACTAGACAACCCAATTTCTGCAACTGCATATAAAGAATTGGAGCAGAGGCCACAAAAAAATCTCCCTCGTCTAAGGCTCTGCTTGAGTTGCAGAATAATGGGGTTAAGAGGAGAATTGAGGAAAGCTCTTGTAGCCCTTACTCAGAAGCTGGATTTGGATAATCTCTTCTACTGGATTCCAAAGGAGGAAAAGAGTTGTTATGGGATTGCAAAGTTTAAGTTTTTCACTAGATTGTAGGATACCGATTTTTCTGGTCTTAGCTTCAGTGACCTTCTCATCCCTCATTACTCTGAAAAATTCACATTTTTCTGACATTGATTTTCAGGCTCTGTCCAGGCTAATATCTCTGCTTGCCCTTGTCATCTTTTCTTTTCATTTTCTTCTGCCGAGGATGACCAAAAAGCATTAAATTGCAGTTGCAAAAATAAATCTTGGCTTGAACGTATAAATCCACGGCTTTACCCATTCAAAAATTAATCTTAGGAATTCTCCAAACTGAACTTGAGGGTAGTGGAACACATGGATAGAGCCAGCCAATGTAAAATAAATAAGTAAATAAATAATAGAATGAAAATGGGAATTTCATTCAACCCTAAAATTAAAAGTTAAATTAAAGACAGGTGTCCTTACATAAAACTCTAAAGCCATTCGATTTGTCATTATGGTCGATGACCAGAATCTCACTTAAAGAAAGTACAAATATTAATAACCAAACAGTGGGTTTTACAAACAATAAAACAAAACCTTGGCTGAATCATGTCGATAGGATATAAAACGCTACATAAAATAAATCTGAATGACCCGGAAATTTAGTTAATGAGGAGAATATAAAATGTAGCTGTGCATTTTAATAAATCAGTTAGTGAAACATTATATTAATTGTATTTTCAACTACCCCATTGCCACAAGGAGAGAATAAGGGATTTTCTTGAATTTTTCTTCAAGGATGGCTACTGAAAGGACATTAAAATATGATAACATTAATTTTCTCCTAAACCTAGGCATGAATATTTGATTTAAATATCTCACCGGTCTAAGAAAGAGAGACCAGCTACTGAGACAACATCTCTAGGGAATAGATCATGTATCTGAGTCAACCAGGCAGGCTGAGATATGTCCTTCTACTTACACTGCTTTCAGCCAACATAGTCCTGTCACTCATCCACTATCTACATTTTCCCTTTGCTTATTATTCAAGTAATAAAGTCAGTGGAACAATTACAAGCCAAGGAACAAGACTGAAGTGAGTTTTTCCTCTTCCTTGTCCTTTCAGAATAAAATTTGATGGTTTCCTCATGAATTTCCTAGGCTTTGTACTCTGTTCTTATTTAGATGTTCTTCAGTCTCTGGATTAAAAAGATCATGGGAAATTTTTGTTTGACAAATATTGATTTTTGTGGCTCTTTGCCTCTTTGGGATTTTAGAGACGTCCCTGTTCCCCACCTCCCCACCTTTACCTGCAGAGCAAGGTGAGAACCTGGAATTCTCTGAGTAAACTGCTTACATAGCAACTCTTCCTTACGTTGGCAGTTGAAGGGAAAGCAATCTTTGGACTCTTCCATGAGCATCCATAGGGCATGGTTCTAAAAGTTAAGATGATGGTTGCAATAGTGGGACCAAAGCTCCATCACCTCATTGCAATCATCATCTGGATTTTTTGGATCACAACCTGCAGATACTCCTGATTCCTCTCACCTTCTGTTGCCTTTAGAGTGAAAAGGTTTTTAATAATGGGCCTATGCTGGCTTCAGACAGATGTTGCTTCGTTGTTACTTATGTGAATTATGAGAATGAAGCTACCTAGCTGATGGTGCATTGGCTGATCTTGAACTGCCTGAGACAAAGAGAGTCAAATTTGGCTAACACTTTAATAGACTCCCATAACTCTGTGAGTTACACTGAAAAGTTATCCTGAGAAGTCTTGCCAATCACTTCCAAACTGTTGGCAAGAAGAGTATGGAAATTGTTCTACAGAGTCACTCACCAGGAGTGACATTTGATAAGAGAGAGAATTGCCTTCCATAGCCATGTACTGTGGAGAGTGGTTATAAGGTGTGCTGAGATAGCATATAAGTACCAAGTATTGCATTAAAAATATTATTTTCTTCATACTGGGAGCAAGAAATGTGAATGTATAGGAAATGGATCAACGCAAAGCGCTTCTGAGGTCCTTTAGAGCATGCTGTTTTGCAATTATAGAAAGAGTTTCCATATGGGTTTCAGAAAGCAGGTATTCGTGATTTGCTTACAGCTAATTTCCCTATTGCGGCTGTTTAGCCTTGTTGCCATCTGGCCAGGCAGCCAACCTAAACCAAGTGATTAACTCCTACAGGCAGTGCATAATGAATACCTGAACCAGAACTTTGTATATCCCTTGACACCTGAAGCAGAGGAAGAGAAGTAGAAGCAGAAATGAAGGGAGAAGGGAGAAGGGAGAGGAGGAGGAGGAGGAGGAGAAGGAGGAAAAGGAGAAGGAGGAAAAGGAGAAGGAGAAGGAGAAGGAGAAGGAGAAGGAGAAGGAGAAGGAGAAGGATCATAGCATCATCAGGTCATAATGGAGTTCCACCAGAGAGTGAACCACTTTGTCAGAGCCAGTTCTATAGGTTAGGTTACTTCATTGTGTGCTTGTATTTGCACACAAGTGGAATAGTAGAAGTGTGCAAGCTAAGTATAGAAGGAATGGTCAAGGATGGTTTTGAGTTGAGGTCAACTTGTGGTGATTTCCATCCATCTTGAAAACAGTTAGTAAGTTATTCAATCCTGGCCTCTTCCTAGATGGCTTTTTAGCTCCCCAATCTAGGTTACAATTCTAGGATTTCATGATGGTTTCTCATCCAAATACTAACCTGGCACCATTTATTAAATAGATTTAATAAAATCTATTCATGTTGAGTTGTTGAGCTTCTTGGTTGTTGTTTTTTCTATTGGTTGGTTTATTTAAGCCTGTTTCATCAGCAGTTTAGAAACTTAATGACAGTAACAAAAAGTATGCATTAAAATTGTTTAGACCTTCTGCATTCCTAATATAAGATTTTTCTAAGATAATTTTCTTAATGTGAATGGTTTGGGGCACCCTTCATCCTGATCTATGCACCTTGGATACACATTTGATGAAACAACATGTTCTATTCGCATAGTAGTCTGATTGCAAAACCACTCAACAAAACCCTAAAAATATGTGTGGATTGGGGTTCATAATTTTCTCCTGCTTCCTGTTTAGATTTGAGCATACAACTAAAGACATTAGTACCAAAATTCACACAAAAAGGAAAGATTTATTCTGTAATGTTATGTACGAGGAGATCTTTATATCAAAATGTTCTATCTCAGCCAGCAAAAGAAGGGATGACTCTGATGTACTCTTCAAATGAGATAAGAGAGACGCATGTTCATTATAGAACAAAGGGTTAACCAATTTAAGCAAACTGGTTTTCATTTTCAAAAGACATGTTGAAAACTGTTTCTCTTAGGAAAGAAATAATAGTCATAATCAAAGCAAGAGCAGGACAAGACCTCCCATGTATTCCTTTGATTATTCTGTTGTGTTAATTTTTTTTAAAAAAGGCTGTAAGACAGGAAAAATGAAGAAACTGATTAATATGTTAATTATAACAAGAATTTAGAGTGCTTTCAAGTGGAAAATGAAAACTGTCGATTGAAGGACAGTTAAGGTGAGCATGGAATGAATCACGATGATAAGCAGCTGTGTTGATCATTATACAAAAAATTAAAAAAAATAATGTTAGACTTTCATAGAGCCAAGAGAAAAAATAATTTCTAGGTTAAGATTTGCTTATCTAGTTATTTATTTATTTCCATGCATTTGTTACCTTGTTAGTAATAAGATTAATTCACTAGACCAGGCAGAGGAGATACAAAGCATATCTGGATATATAAAGTAACTGGTTTGGTATTTTTGTCTCTGAGATCTGAGACAATTAAAATCTTGCATTAAACATTCTTGCCTTTGTGGTGCCCAGTTTTCTCTAAAAAACACAAGTTTGCCTGTTTTGGGTAGTTTCCAGGGGTGAAATTCAGCCAGTTCTATCCGCATCATGTGTAACGATAGGGCCGACTGTGCGAAGCCCCACCCACTCATGCAGCCGTAATGACGTCCCTTTTTTGTGATGATTTTCAGCCTCTACGCATGTACAGAAGCCTTTGGACATGCATGGACGATGGTGCAAGCGAGCGAAGCAAGAGCATGTGCAGTACACGTGCATTTGCAAACCGGTAGCGAAGGTATCCTGGCAAATAGATGGGGAAGAAATGGAGGTAGTGACAGATTTTATTTTCCTGGGCTCCAAGATCATTGCAGATGGGGACTGCAGACAAGAAATTAAAAGATGTTTGCTCCTGGGGAGGAAAGCTATGGCAAAGTTAGACAGCATATTAAAAAGCAGAGACATCACCCTGCCAACAAAAGTGCATATAGTCAAGGCGATGGTTTTCCCAGTTGCAATGTCTGGCTGTAAAAGTTGGACCATAAGGAAGGCTGAGAAGGCCAAAGAATGGAGGCCTTTGAACTCTGGTGCTGGAGAAGATTCCTGAGAGTCCCTTGGACTGCAAGGCCATCCAACCGGTCGGTCCTAGAGGAGATCAACCCTGACTGCTCTTTGGAAGGCCAGATCCTGAAGAGGAAACTCAAATCCTTTGGCCACCTAATGAGAAGGAAGGACTCCCTGGAGAAGAGCCGAATGCTGGGAACGATGGAGGGCAAAAGGAGAAGAAGGGGACGGCAGAGAACGAGGTGGCTGGATGGAGTCACTGAAGCAGTCGGCGTGAGCTTAAATGGACTCCAGAGGATGGTAGAGGACAGAAAGGCCTGGAGGAACATTGTCCATGGGGTCGCGATGGGTCGGACATCACTTCGCAACTAACAACAACAAAGGCCCTGAGTCTCTGGAGAGGGGCGGCATATAAATTTAATAAATAAATAAATAAATAAAAGGGAAGGTAAGTGAATTTCACCCCTGGTAGTTATCTGAACTGTTTGCTCTATTTTAAGTAATTACTTAATTCTCTTTGTTCAAAAATGTCTAAGAAGTCTTGTATTTGAAAAGATCTAGTTATTCTAAAGCCTCTGCACAAGGAATTTAGATGAGTTCCTATACTTGGAAGGTTGAACAAAGATCTCCTATGGATCCATCCTTAATACCAGACGGATTCATAAGATATCAGTCTAGACCAGGGTGGACAATTATGGCAACTTTATGACCTGTGGAATATCATCTCCCAGATTTATTGGGTCAGCGTGGCTCAGGAATTCTGGGACTTGAAGTCCATACAGGTGATGAAACTTCCATAGTTGCCCATTTCTGGTCTAGACAGAATGAACCAGTTAACCCCAGTTCATCAAGAGATTATTTCCGAACATCAAGCTCTTGATACTCTAATGGGAACGATAAGTGAAGCTACTTGTCATGATATTTCTCATCAGTTGATATCAATATTGTAGTAGGCAGTTAATAAAAATGAGTTGGGTTTATGCTTTGGGGCAGAGAATGATGTATCTAAAATGCAGTGATTATCTTTGAAGAAAATAGAGATTTAACTGTTTATTTAATCTAACTTCTGACGCATTCAGAAGCTCCAGGCTGCCATTTGGTAAGGCAAACACAGAGGCACTTCCTCTCTTTTAATGCTGAAATTACACCCCAGGTGAGATGCTTGATGGAAAAAGCAAACAAAGCCAATTAAATATATACACAATTCTGTTTTTCTTCACTTCCAAACACCTGGCATTACATGGTACCTATTTAAGGCATGGTTGTCTCAGACCACTGGCTCAACAGGGTGGAATTTGCTTTTGAGTCTTGATATGTTGTATGTTGTATCAGTGGTTTTCAACTTCTGATTCTTCTTAGAAACAGACTAAGTGGAGTATAGTTTAAGTCAATAAAACTTCAGACTTTGTAACAGGGAAACATAATAGAATATATGAAAGTGCATGGGTGTATGTATGAATGAATGGAAGTATGGATGAATGGGTGGATGGATGGATGGATGGATGGATGAAGGGATGGATGGATGGATGAAGGGATGGATGGATGGATGGAGGGAGGTACCGTGGGATGGAGGGGTGTATTATTTAAGGAGAGAGGTGTCTTTGCAAACGTTACTTATTGTTCTGGGGCCCAGATCCTCTGATAGAGGGATTGGTGGAACTGAAGATATGATTAGTTGAGAACTATTTTGTATTGGGGCTTCTTTACAATGGACACCCATGGATATATTTAGAAGATCCCAATTCAAACTCCATTATTTCCAATTAAAGAGGACCTTTGTTGCAAGGACTTTTGCCTAACGACTTTGAAGAGCTGCTACCAGCTGCAACAAAGGATAATAAAACAGACAGAGCAAACGTCTTAATAATGGTCATCTTTATATTTCCTAACTTCAATGTTTTTTTCTTGCTTGTTATGGTGATACAATTCATTACATTTGTTCTAAGCATAAATATTTCAGATTTGCAGAACTCTTCAGCACTATTGAGGGGCGTGCAATAGCTCAGTGGTTAAAGAGGCTGTGTTTGTTAACTAGAAAGCTGACAGCCTGGGTTCGAGACCCAAGTGCCACACAATGGGATGAGTTCCTGTTCTTTGCTCCAGCTCATGCCCACCTAGTAGTTCAAAAGCATGCAAGAGTAGATAAATAGGTATCACTTTGGTGGGAAGGAAACAGTGTTCCGTGTATCCATGCTGGCCACATGACCACAGAAATTGTCTTTGAACAATGCTGGCTTCCTCAGCCAAGAAATGAAGATGAACATTCCCAGAACTCCCTAGCCAGGAAAATCTCACACATCTTAACATTGAAATGAAGTTGAAATCCACGCATCTTAAAATTGCTGGATACTCTTGATTCCGATGGTCACAGTCTTACCTGGAGATTCTTCCCCTGCCAAGCACGCACCTGTGTGGCAAACAATGGAGCTTAAAAAGACAGAACAGCCCAAAAGATTATAGGAGGCTGGTGATTCAAATCAGAAAGCATTGGGTATTGTTCCATCCTGACATATGTGTGATTAATCTCTATTTTAAAATAGGCACATGACATTCTGAGTAAAGATATAGTGATTATATGCTTATGCAACATCTAAATGAGAGAAGTGGGAATATGAAATAGAGAATAAGAACATCACCCACTGTTAAATTAACAGGAGGCTTCAGTGTTTGTTAAGTTTGTTAAAATAGAAGCTTCTGAAAGTACCGAATGATTATCAAAAGTGTGGGCTTCCATTACAGCGGAGACCTGTACAGAAGCCACAATCTCCTGCTTCGAGACTTACAAATCACCTTAAAAGTTGTTCTCTTTAAGATCACAGTTTTTAGACAATATATTTTAAAACCGTAACCTGAATGAACAATTAGCAAATACTTTTGAACTGTTGTCTTTTTTATTTGAGTTCTGGTTTTAGTTCCAGATGGAGCAGTTAGCTCCAAGCAAAGTGTGATCCTGGGATTCCCATTCTATCTGAACTAAACTATTTCCCCAGGATAAAGATTTTGCTGCATACAATCCTGCTATGTTTGTGAATCATTTGGTAAATCACATGTCTGTGAAATGAGACCGGGCACATTTTGGAAAACAATCTGTTGGTGGTATGAGGAACTGCCCACTTAAGGAGCTACTCGCAGTCACTAGATAAGATAGGAGATATTCCATAACTTCAATGTCAGGTGTGTAGGTCTAAGTCTGAAGTCCTGAGAAAAGATTCCCTCAAATCCCAGAGTGCTTTGTGGTCATATCTTGCTCATAACCATGTCTGGTTCCCCTCCAGAATGCATCCTGCCTCTTTATCCTTTTATCCACAAAAGAAAAGGGAGTCAACCAATTCTCCAGACCACCTGAAGGCAGGACAAGAAGCAACGGATGGAAACTAATCAAGGAGAGAAGCAACCTGGAATTAAGGAGAAACTTTCTAACATTGAGGACAATTAACCAGTGGAACAGCTGGCCTCCAGAAGTTGTGAATGGTTCACAACTTAAAAAGAAACAGGACGGTCACTTGTCTGAAATGGTATAAGGGTTGGACTAGAAGCTCTTCAAGGCCCCTTCCAACTTTGTTATTCTGTTATTTAGCATTCCATGTGGCAGGCCTACGTTCCCAAAATAACTGGCATGCAGCTCCACAACCTCTTCATTAGATTGCTCCCTGTCCTACACCGCTCCCAGTTCCAGATGTGCAAATAGGTGTTTCACACAAGAGTAGCTCCTCAAGTGCCCCAGAATGGAAGCTAACACAAGGAGACATTGGCCTGATTATGTGAGATCTTCTGCTAACAGCTGGTTTCATCTAAGGGAGCATTTTGACATTGTTCATGCTTGGACAGCTTAGTAGTCTCTTCTGGCAGAAGTAAATTAGGTTCCTGCTGAAACGTTTGCTCTCCAACTGCATAGAAACCCGTGAGTGTGTCAAACAATGTACAATGCTGGAAGCTACACTCTCTTCGTAGAGCTGCTTTGTGGTCAGAGGTTGATGCTGAGGAAATTCAGGCTAGCTGTTGGCAGCCTGCACTCTGACATTGGTGTGGATTTGATTGAAAGGAGCTATAATCTTGATATGTCACTTTTTTAGTCACTTGCCAGGACAGATAATTTGAAGTTACGTTTGCCTTCAAATTCATAAATCAAAGTGTGTTTAATCAAGTCGCCCTTCAAACTGATGAAGACTAACAGCTTGGTCCAGGGTTATAACTAAGTATAATCAAGAAAACATCTGTATAGTTGTGTCAGGATATAAGATGTACACCTTGAAGTCTTCTCTTGATTTATGTTGCGTTAGGCTGTGAAAAATGATTGGGAATGTCAGGCAAACTGAAGAGATACCATTTCGGTCTCTTTGTAGGAAGAGACACAAGTTCCATACTTTATATGCAGATCAAGGTTTTGAGCCCAGATATGTCTCTGGAGATGAGGTTAACAGTCAGTATGAAGGCCACCAACACACAACTGAAGAACCATTTTGTTTTGACCTGGGTCATCAAAAATAGTGAAGCTTTGATTGCATGGTTTTGGCTGCCATCTTGAGCCATTCCCCTGGAAACATCTGGCAGAAACCATGCAAGGGCTCTGAAAGTAGGCTGCCAATTTTTAAGGATCGGGTAGATCTCTCCGGCACTGCTGATCGGGGAACGATAGGCAGCGATGGCTACAGGCATTTGCAGGCATCATCTAAATCAGGGGTCTCCAACCTTGGCAACTTTAAGCCTGAAGGACTTCAACTCCCAGAATTCCCAGGCCGGCTGGGGAATTCTGGGAGTTGAAGTCCACCAGGCTTAAAGTTGCCAAGGTTGGAGACCCCTGATCTAAATCAGCCTTGAGAAGTTGAACAAAGAATTTGAGCCTGTATGGAGTTATCTTCCTGTTTTCATTCTAGCCCCAAATCCAATGAGCGATAGAGTCTTAGACCAAAGCACAGCTGCTCTTACTGTGAAATGAGAGATGCTTGAGATTTTAAAGAAAAGACTGGACAACTACTTGTCTGGAATGGTATAGGAGCAGGGGGTTGGACTAGAAGACCTCCAAGGTCTCTTCCAGCCCTGGGATTCTATGATTCTGACATGTACCAGAGGTTACATCGTATGCCATATTGATGGGTTATCAGATGTAACCGAAGTTTATTTGTTTTATTTTGAACTAGGGTGGTGCTGGGGATTTTCTCAGTGAATATCAGGGGTTAAAAACAAGAAAGGGGAAAAACAAAAAAATTATGACAAAGCCAGAATAATTTGTGAATTGTTTATGTATATACATTTCTCTTTGCTTTTTTTTTTTAAAAAAGGAACGCTTGCCTTGATGAGAAGAGGAACAGTAGCTGTTTCTTCCTATTACTTTTCATGTCTTAACAAGTTGAACAGCTGCTCTTTCAAAGTGACAGCTGCAATTCACATGTCCTGTCCAAGGTTCCCGTTAATGATATTAAATCATTGTTGCAGAAAAAGCTAAATCGGCCCCAGGTTCATTCCAGTTAGGTGACTGCATGAATGAAGCTTCCTCACCGCTGTTGGGAGGTGTGAACAAGGCAATGGAAAGAAAGAAAGAAAGAAAGAAAGAAAGAAAGAAAGAAAGAAAGAAGGAAGGAAGGAAGGAAGGAAGGAAGGAAGGAAGGAAGGAAGGAAGGAAGGAAGGAGGGGTTCCACAAGGACATTCACCATCAGTTGATTACTCCTCTTTTATTTAAAATTTTATTTAAATTTCCAGGCACTCTACTAATTTAAATTTGCACTACCTGTTAAATAATCAAGATAAACTTATTTCTCTAAAAAGTCTCAACATTCTGCTACATTCGATGTAAGCTTCACCCACAAATGGTTCTGTTAAGGGTTCTTGTTAAGGGACAGTTTTGTCTTGATTTTATATATTGTATTCTTATCGATCAGTGACCGACGTGTCCGCCTGCCACTCTGAAGCAGGGCAGAATTTCAACCCCTGAACGTGAGAAATAATGGGCTGCCCATTGGGGGATAGTGGCATCCGGGCCCCTTAGCAGCCTAGCAATACCAAAGAGCAGGAGATTGGAAAATACGTGCAGAGGGAACAAAACATTTAAATTTAAATCTAAAATGCATCCAGTACAATGTTCAATTTCTGTCTTGGCCTTCAGTCTCTGCCCAGAGACCGAACCTCGTGCCGTCAGTGTCTCCCAAGAGCGTTTGGTCAGGGCTGAGCAAACCCAGTGAAGCTAGTTGTGAATGAGTGGCACTTCAGACAATTACAAAAGCAGGCAGGCAGATGGCAACGCAGATGCCCACCCGCTCCAGGATACCCGGGGAGTTGGGGGTAGGGTGGGGTGGAAAGCAAAGTCTGGCCTGAGAGATGGCACTGAGAGATGACACCATGGCAAGATGCTCTATTCAGACAATATAGAGCCTGGCCATAGCACAGGTTCAGGAAATCAGGCAAGACAACAAAATGGAGACCAGTCTGCCCCACTGCACTCCACCAGGAGGTCCTACAAGCCACTCCAAGCCAAGAGGGTAAAACTGAGGAGCAGAGAGCAGGAAGGAAGGTCATGGGAACGCAGGCTGACACACTTGTCTCTGGTGCTTGTTCTACATCAACTGCCTGCCTCTAGAAGCCCTTTGCTCCTGCTGCAACAAAATGCCAAATTTAATTTGGATCACAAGCTCTAGATGAATGTCCCACTTGTCATTTTTTTTTAATTAAAATGTTCAAACAACATCTCAATCTTTTCATCAGGGTTTTCCGTGTACACATCGTAATTCATTTAAAGTCCACATATTCTTCTCAAAAAGATATTAAAACTAAGGCCAAGCATCCTTTGAATCACGCTAAGCTCCCAATGCTTTGGGATATGTTCTTATACTTAGCAGCGTGGAAATGGTTTTTGCCACTGTCTTCTTATGGGATACTTTCCCCCCCCAGCTCCTAGCATCCTTGTAGTCTCTATTCAAGTCACAATCAGCCCTGATCTTGCCTTTTTGATATGGGCCAAAATTGGATAGGTATTGGTAATTGGGTAGGATTTTATTACAATGCAGAATTCAGAATGGGATGGGATGGGATGGGATGGGATGGGATGGGTTGGGATGGGGTGGAGTGGAGTGGAGTGGAGTGGAGTGGAGTGGAGTGGAGTGGAGTGGAGTGGAGTGGAGTAGAGTAGAGTAGAGTAGAGTAGAGTAGCAATACAATAGAGTAGAGTAGAGTAGGAATAGAATAGAATAGAATAGAATAGAATAGAATAGAATAGAATAGAATAGAATAGAATAGAATAGAATAGAATAGAATAGAATAGAATAGAATAGAATAGAATTCTTTATTGGCCGAGTGTGATTGGCCACAGAAAGAATTTGTCTCCAGTGCAGAAGCTCTCAGTGTGCAGACAGACAACAAAGTGATAAGTCATGGATAATAAATCATAAGATATGAACAACAATTGATAAATCATAATATACCTAAAGGAGAAAGTAGTTGGAAAGATGAGAGGAATCTAGCTGTGGAGTCTCTATGGTGGGAAGTGTCCCGTGGCCTCTACAGAAGGTTTAGTGGTCCGTCCTTCAGCTTTGGTTCATCGTCAACCTTCAGAAAAGGACACATCTCACCTGCCTTGGACTTTACTTACCTTTTCACACTTCAGACATCACTTTTCAGGGTGAAAAGATTCATATATGTCATTAAAAAAAATGGATTGGACAACTGCCAGAATCATTCACTGTTATACTTGGCGGGTGAGGGTAGGGGCTATGCAGTAATTTTAATTTTTTAAAAATCTGTCCGTGTTTGCAGCTTTATAAAACTCTTGAAATGTCAGGAATGAAGCTTTATTCTCTCTTTTCTAAGGAATCCTCCAGTATTTCTGTTTCAGCTGACCTTTTGCCGAGTGACTCATTGTTGATATTGACAACAGCTTTACGCTAAAATGCCACCTCACTTTATAAAGGAATGCTCGAAAAAGTTGTGAAAACACCAGGAGTTGCTTAAAATGGCAATCAGTGCAGTGAAAGGCATGTCTCCCTGAGAGTTGGGGTGATGTACACCCCAGGCCAGAGAAGGGTGTGAGGAAAAAAAGCACCTTAATGATTTACTTCACTCTCAGTCTTTTGCACATGAGTAAATATGATTGCTATGGAGCCATTTAAGCCTCAAGTAAGCTACCTTTTTCATACCTTCTTCTTCTTTTCCTACTAGAACAGTGGTGGGATTTAATTTTTTTTACTACCAGTTCTGTGGGTGTGGCTTGGTGGGCGTGGCATGGTTTGGTGAGCATGGCAGGAGAAGGATACTGTAAAATCCCCATTTTCTGAATGCATCCTGGTGCTTCGGACAGCTGGGGATGTAAAGTTTATTGGAGGGATTAAATAAGAGACCAAATTCATCCCAGCCATTAGTAACCTCTCTTTAGAATAAGAGAAACATGAAACACACCCGTGCATGTCAGGAACTAGCATGAACTACACACTACAGGTCAAAACATCCCAAAGATTTGAAGGTTTAGGAATGAAACCTTTATTTTAATTCAGGAACAGGAGCTGCGATAAGCAATTGAAAATTGCTCAGCATGTGAGGCTAATTCATAACTCTTCTTAACTGGATTCCATTGCTTTCTCTTCTCAAATGTCTCCTTGGGAGACCAACTTATGCTTTCCGTCACTTGTAACTGGAAGTTGTGCACTTACATTCTCCATATTCCTGCTCAGAAACCCCTGGACAATGAAGGTGATAGTTTAAAAAAAATAAAAAAATAAAGAGAACATTCCCCATGTTTTCCTGGATTATGCTAAAGACCTGAAAACAAGACCCACAATGTATTTGTAGAGTGGGTTATTTCCATGGCCTTGGATTTGACCTTCAAAACTGGTTAGAGCTCACTCCCCTGGCCTGGTATTTTGCTTCCTTTTTTTATTAATAGAACATAGACAAATAGAGTCGGAAGGGACCTCAGAAGCCTTCCACTGGAACAGAAGACCCCATATCATTTCAAACAAAGGTTGTCCAGTTTTTTCTGAAAGCCTCCAGGGATGAAGCACCTACAAGTTTCCATTCTCACTGTTAGGAAATTTCTACTTAGTTCTAGGTTGCTTCTCTCTTTGGTTAGTTTCCATCCATTGCTTCTTGTCCTGCCTTTTGGTGCTTTGGAAAATCGTTTGAACCCCTCATCGTTGTAGGAGCTCCTCAAATATTGGAAAATTGCTATTAGCTCTTCTTTTCATTAGATTAGGCCTACCCAATTCCTATAACCATTCTTCATACGTTTTAGCCTCCAGCCACCTAATCATCTTCTCTACTACTTGAAGATTTTACTATAGTACTCATACAGTAGTAGAATCATAAAGTTCCTCATTTCTGTCTCTAATATTCACTGACAGTTTGTGTATCTGATGAACTTCCAATCTCCATCTCTTTATTACATTACTTGATGGTCTCCTTGTGTGAGATGTTGGACTTGAACCTTCAGTGTTGAATGGCTTTCTCCAACTCTGCCTTTTCATTCCCTCTCAGACCTTCATTTTAATCCACCAAAACATCTGTTATTTGCCATTTCTGCGGATGCTTCTGACTTCTGAAGCAAAATGTTCATCCATAAGAATAAATTATGCTCCTACTTTTCTTTGCTTGTCTAAAAGTTGAAAGATTTCCATTGACCTTAGACTTATGTTGCTCATAAATAGTCTCTCTATGGCAGAATAACTTCTCTCTCTTCTCAAGATACAAATCTCAATTAATTTAGTTTTTCCCCACAATTACCTTGCTCAGCAGTGACCCAAACCCTGTTTCCAGTTAATTTTGTAACAGTGATTTAAGACACGGATGGCTATAATTTTTCTTATCCCAGAGTACAATATTTTCATATTAAAGAAAAATCAATGGCAACTACATCCCAGAAAAGTCCTGTCAACTAAAGATCTAAGGCACCATCTTTGCAGAAGACTAACTAAATTGCAGTTGTCTCAGAACATTGAAACCAAAAAGCAGCATAAATATAAGCCACCTTTCCTTTCATTTTTAATTACCTCCATTGCAGCCAATGATCTATTTTCATCTCTCTCTCTCTCTCTCTCTGTGCACGTCTCTCTCTTCCTCTCCTTCACATAAGCTCACAACTGCCTGAAGGTTTTGTTTTGCTTGATCTTCACTTGCACAGATTAATTACTTAAATACATAATGGTCAGGTGGCTATGAAACTTTTGCACAATGATTATTCTGAGGAGTTGGAGGTGCAAACAATCACTTTGCTGTCAGGGAAAATAGGTCCACTTGCCATTAAAAAAGCAAACTACTATTTAGTGTTTTGTCTCAGAGTCTCTCTTGTACAGGAATCTGTCCCGGGGTCTGGAGATGTTTGTTTGCCCATCCTGCTGATTATTATCTGTGTCTGCTGATACTGAACTGAATGGTAATAAATTCCAGTACTGTTATATAAAAAAACATACCCATTTTAAGTTTTCTGCATGCTGTTCATAATATTTTATAAATCTATCTACTCAATTAAAAAGCTCAAAATGCAATATTTTACAAGCCAATTTGAACTTTGCCAACAGGGTTTAATTTCATTCCTTCCCACAACAGTTTTGACTGAGAGAATCCTCAAATTTTGGATACAAGCTTTTGAAAGTCCAAAGAAGATGGAGAATTTTTAATCAGTGGAAGGGCTGCATTGGACTTTATTCAACATCTAGCAGTTTTAGGTGACAGTTTTATACATACATACATACATACATACACACACACACACACACTGTGTGTATATATATATATGTATATATATATGTGTGTGTATATATATATATATATATATATATATAAATATATATATATATATGTATATATATATGTATATGTGTATATATATATATATATATATATATATATATATATATATATATATATATAGAGAGAGAGAGAGAGAGAGAGAGAGAGAGAGAGAGAGAGAGATGGTATGCCTTTTGAAATAGTATATCCAGAAGTGTACATAATATTTTGAGGCACCCACCATTTAAAAAAAAATGGCATTGGAAAAAAAAAACATTGTGGTTTATTTCCTTTCAAACCAATTTAACCAGATTTGACATTAGCATTAGGAGTATACACTGTTCCAATTTTACATATGTTTTATATGTTTTCCAGATTATTTGGGCTTGGTATTGTTGATATTTGATTTCAGGCAATTTAGCTCATCAGAATGCTTGTTCTCCACAAACGTTATGAAGAAATGGAAGCTGAGCTGGAAATATGAGATCCATTTCTTACTGAAATCAAAACAGTTTCCAAATGGATACTATAATTTGATTGCTTATCCTAGGAGTGGTTTTCCTTTGGTCTATTTTGAATTCAGTGGTTGCTGTCCATGGTGCTACCTAATACTGAAAGGACAAGCAGGATTATCAATTGTGTACTTACTCAACTGTTTATTTTAGCCTATAAAGATGAACCATCTGCTTCTGAACTGTGAGTTTGGAAGTTTCTCTATGCATTTTTTTTTTTTTAGTTCTTAAAGGTGTGAAGCTAAGGCTGAAAGAAATAGAAATGTCTATTATTTCTATTTGTCTATTTGGTTTGGCTCCTCTTGTACTTCCTTCCCTCTTAGACACAATTGAATCACACATCAGACATTCATGTTTAGTGAGTCTGTAAATCTGCCACCTGCTTCTTGTCTTGAGTGCCACAAGGGAAGTCTGAACAGGGAAGACTCTTTGTAATCAGCTGCTTCTATATGGAATTGGAGAATCATGGGGCTGGAAGGGATGTTGGAGGTTTTCTGGTCCAACCTTCTGCCCAAGACAGGAGTCTTCATATCATCTTGGATTCAGGCAGGCAGTTTCCACAGGTTCCCAATGAGTGTACATCTTCAACTACCAAAGAGTTGGTCATAGCCATATTTACTAGTTGCTCATAAGCATGTGGTTCCAATATTTATATTTAACATCAAAGGTGAACAGGCAAAGCTGTTCAGGAATGCAACAGCTGTAAGCAACAGAATACAGAATAACATAGTTGGAAGGGACCTTGGAGGTCTTCTAGTCCAACCTCCTACTCAAGCAGGAGACCTTATACCATTTCAGATAAGTGGCTGTCCAGTCTCTTCTTAAAAGCCTCCAGTGATGGAGCATCCACAACTTCTGGAGGCAAGTCGTTCCACTGGTTTTTTGTTCTCAAATGAAGTCATACCGGCTCTATTCAGAGGATCACAAACCTTGCTTTCTTGTTCTCTCTCTCTCTCCCCCTCCACATTCTCCAATTGTTGAAAACTCGTATCTATTTTAAAACAGGCCTGTGATTGCAAGAAAACTGAATTTGCACTGTCACTGTACATATTGTTGGCTTGGACAGCAGAATTGGTTTGTTTTTTTTTCTTCCTTAGCTAATTGTGTAGCTAAGAGTGGATGTTTGAATAAAACAAGGCAGTAAACCTTAAGAGAGGACACACTTATAATTGGGACTGAGATAATTTTATCAATATGACAATCTCCAAACTTGATTTAGAAATGAGAACTTGATCATAGGCAGGAAAAAAATGTAAATTTGGAAAATCTAGCTATCCTTGTTGGGGCTTGGAAGTTAAATAAAGTCAGACATGATTAATAATGAAATAGAATAAATCTTGAGTATATAAGCATGGGAAAGTTTTTTTTAAAAAACCTATACTAGCAGACCACATCTGAAATATTTCCACAGAATTGCATATACATATCCAAATAATTGTCAGGAGTTAAACTTGAGTAAAAGATTTAAAATTTGGAAAAACTTTACTTTTTCCAATATATATATAACACAAGAGCAAGGCAGTTTGAACATTGACATTAATAAATACTGTATATGTTAGATGTGATCCCTTAACTGACAAGGGATATAGAAATTACCACAACAAATTTTAAAACAGAAAACGAAAATTATTATTTTGTGAAATATACAGTGGGAAAATTCCTTGGTGGAGAATCGATTCCTTCATATTATTATACCTGATTATTGCTTATTTTTTTAAAAAAAACATGCTAAAAAAATGGAATAAAATCTGAACTCTTCCACAGATTAGTTAATTAGGAGCAGAACTGCAACATACAGCCTGTTCGAATGTTATTATGGCCACTAGATGGCAATCTTAGGCTGCTCCAATTACACATGAAATCTACTTTTAGCTATATTCTTCCTAAGAGCATAAATAGAGAAATGTCCTCCCCTGTTTCAGATGTCCCCGGAGTCCTCGCATGCAGAAGCCAGGGTCCTCATCCCTCCTTGTCCTCTGTTGGTTTGTATTCAGAGGGTCTTCTTCTCAAACCAGAGGTCATCAATCAGTGGAACAGAAGTTGCCTCCAGAAGTCGTCGGTGCTCCATCACTGGAGGTTTTCAAGAAAAGACCGGACAGCCTCCTGTCTGAAATGGTATAAGGTCTCCTGCCTGAGACTAGAAGACCTCCAAGGAACCTTCCAGCTCTCTTATTCTGTTATTCTCTAATATTGAGATTTTGGGGCTCATGGCCCTTGATAGACCTGTCCTCCATTGATTTTTAAAGCCAAACCAAGTTAATATGCATTCCTGCATCTTGGAATGAAGTACTCCAGAAGCCAGCTATGGACTGTGTGAAGAAGAGCATTCTTTATCTGTTCTATCTTTTCTCTCCCCCACTCCAAGTATACCCTGATTTCTGCTGCTGTTCAGGAAGAGCAAGGCCATCAATTGTAACTGACCCATCTATTCAAGGTCTCTTTGTCTACTACAAGTATATCTCCTGTTTTTGAAAGGAAGAAAAACAATGATGATATGCAAACTATTAGGGTGACGTAATTTCATTTTAAAAGATTTAAAATGTCAGTAAAGGTGGAAGAAATGAACAAACAGTCCTATCTTGTTCAGTGTCATTCTGTCTCAATTTCTGAAGGGTTCTTGGTGCTCTCTGAGCTTGGTGGTTTTCTTGAAGATATTTCATTACCCAGCAAGGTGATATCCTCAGTGCTAGAAAGGAGGAGGAGGAGGAGGAGGAGGAGGAGGAGGAGGAGGAGGAGGAGGAGGAGGAGGAGGAGGAGGAGGAAGGCTGTGGAGGTCCTTGGTGCTCTCTGAGCTTGGCTGTTTTCTTGCAGATGTTTTATGACCCAACTAGGTAACATCATCAGTGCTACACTATCTACTGTAGTTTTCTCAACTTACTGTGTATCCCATCGAAAAAGGAAAAGAAATGGATTCTTAAAAGTCTATGGGAGAAGATTTCCCTGGAGGAGACCATTTTCTCTTTCTCAGTGGATTGTAAAGAAAGGTGGCCCATGTGTATTTGTGTGCCTCAGTGTGTGTCTGTGGTAGGAACAGGTGATTTTGGTTTCCTTCATGAAGGTGTCCAGAACGGTGAGTAAATGTGTGTTTAAAATGAGAAATCTGTTTTGTTTCATGCTGAGAACAAGAATGCCTCAGTCAGAAATGCTTTGTGGGAACATTCCAAGTTGGTTGTAATAAAACTCTGAAAAGTTTCAGACGCTGGTTGCACATTCAGAAGAGAATCCTTGGAAGGTTTATTATGCTTTGTTTTGAGCTTGGAAAATCAGAAGAACTGATTCCAAGGTTGAAATGACCATTTGGAGATTATTTTTATGGAATTGGAGCAATCAGCACGAGGATCTTCAAAAGGTTCCAGTTTTGTTTCAACCACAGGGCGAAACCCTTGGAATCCATACAGCCCGTTTCAGGCTTCAAGCACCCACCGCATCAGGTGGCTAAGGACTGGTTGGGCTTCTAAGCTAATTTCCTGGAAATTACACACAGACACATCTTGTTCTGACCCCAGAAGGTCAAAATGGCTGTTTCTGTAGACTAAAAAGTGTTGCAGTTGAAAAATTTTGCATACTGTTTAGAGTGTCTATGGAGATTCTCAGCCATCCAGGTCCTGGTTGTCCCAGAGGTGCTTTTTTCAAGAGGCAACTGGATTTTCTGGTTTTTCTTTGAAGACGTTTCACTTCTCATCCAAGAAGATTCTTCAGCTCTGACTGGATTCCATGACTTCCATTCTCCACCAGTCAGACCTGAAGAAGCTTCTTGGATGAGAAGTCTTCAAAGAAAAATGGGACATACCTTTTAGATTTGTTCTTCATTTGTCAAGAGCTGAAGAGATATAAGTGCAAAACATTAAAAGCTGAGCTTTTTCAAAAGGAAAACACAGTTTGAACATGATAGTCAGTCCTCAAGCCATAAATTACCTAAAGTATTCTGTGCACCTCTGCCATCTATATAATGTATCCAGCTGCTGGAATAACTCAAAAACCTTCCTCGTGGTCGATCGTCAGAGCTGGACCTGACATGTCTTATAAGACTATATAAGCTGTTACAAGCCATCATCTAGAAAAATGTTCCTCAAACTTGCTGGCTGGGGAATTCTGGGAGTTGAAGTCCACGCATCTTAAAGTTGCCAGGTTTGCGATCCAAAATAATAAGTAGCACATGTTGTAGAAGTTCAATGCAGCCTCCTTTCCTTGCATCTGGTAACTAGCTTTCTGATATGGAGCAGGAAACACAAATCTCTTTTTAGCTTCTTAATTGCACAAGGGAGACATGAATCCCATGGCCGACCACCAATTCTATGTTGGCCCTAACTCTCATTACGTGTTTTGTAAAAAAGAAGCATTCAAAGACGATCTCCTTGGCAGTAATGAAGGAACTGACTCTTAATCGACTGCCTGAGGACAATTAGAGCCTTCCTACACATCTATGTAGCCTTTAGCATGCAAGCTTCCATATGCTCCTATTTATAGACCTCGATTTCGTATTTTTGATATTGTGGGAACATGTGGCTTCCAGAAGGAGAGAGAGACAAGAGTCGGTCTGATTGTAGCATTTCCAAAATGTGAGTCTATGTGTCTCTCTGCCTCTGAACTTAGCAAGATCAGAAATAAAGTTACTTAATTTTTTTCTAACTGAAATCAGTCTTGAAAATGGAATACGCTTCAACTTACAACAGCTCATTTAGTGACTGTTCAAAGTTATAGTGGCACTGAAAACAGGGTGCCTTATGACCATTTTTGGCCATGTTTATGACCATTGCAACGTCCCCATGGTCACGTCATCAAAATCCGGACACTTGGCAATTGGCTCATATCTATGACGGTCGCCGTGTCCCTGGGTCACGTGATCCCCTTTTGTGACCATCTGACAAGCAAAGTCAATGGGGGAAGCCAGATTTGCTTAACGACCATGTCATTAACTTAACAACTGCAGTGATTCTGTGGCAAGAAAAGTTGTAAAATGGGACCAAACTCACTGAACAAATTTCTCACTTAGCAGCATAAATTTTGGGCTCAATTGTGGTCGTATGTCGAGGACTACCTATACTAGTATTGGTACTAGTCATGGAAGTGGTAGTATAGTGAACATTGAAGGTTCAGAGCTTATTAAATGAATATATTTGGTTGTATATATACTTAAAACCTTTGAACTCTGGTGCTGGAGAAGACTCCTGCGAGTGACTCCCTTGGACTGCAAGGCGATCAAACCGGTCAGTCTTAGAGGAGATCAACCCTGACTGCTCTTTAGAAGGCCGGATCCTGAAGAGGAAACTCAAATGCTTTGGCCACCTAATGAGAAGGAAGGAGAAGAGACGAATGCTGGGAACGATGGAGGGCAAAAGAAGAAGGGGACGGCAGAGAAGGAGGTGGCCAGATGGAGTCACTGAAGCAGTCGGCGTGAGCTTCAATGGACTCCAGAGGATGGTAGAGGACAGGAAGGCCTGGAGGAACGTTGTCCATGGGGTCACAATGGGTCAGACACGACTTTGCAACTAACAAAAACAATACTTAAAACCTGAATAACTAGATCATTCCAGACATTCCAATACAATGTCCTTCATAAAGACCATCGTTTTCCAGAATCCCAAGCCAGAACTCTGGCCAAAAACTCTCTTGGGTGGAAATAGTCAAATAAATCCCTAGGCCAGTTGCATCTGTTGGATGGGGACAGGAGGGGCTTCCCTTCTCCATCTGCCTTCCTCTGGTCTCCTCTAATTGGCAACGGCTCCCCAAGGCCATGTGAGATCACTTAACTGGAGACACCAGGACCGCTGATGTCAGTCTGAAATAAAAATAAAGACTACTTTGGGTGACAGATTCACACCTTATTTCCTTCTGGAAACCCCACAGATGAAACAGCTTCCTGTAATTGATGAAAACTTTCTGGGAAAAAAAATGAGGCTCCATCCTAGATTCTCAGATTTGATGCCAAATGCCGAGGATAAATAGAAGCTGTTCCTGTGGTTTTTCTTTATATCTCTGTGAAATATTCAGTCCCTGGTATTGTTTTTCAGACCACCTGCGTTTTATATCCTCCTGCTTAGATGCTACTGGTAGAAATAATGTTTTGTTGTTATTGATGATGGTGGCATCATCGCTAAGTTGAAGGTGTGATATGATGGATCTGAAGGTACAGATTGGAAGGGGCACCTTTTCTCTTGAAGGAAAACGAATGAAAACTTATCCCAAAGGTGCTTTTTTCAAGAGGCAACTGGACATTCTGGTTTCTCTTTGAAGACGTTTCGCTTCTTATCCAAGAAGCTTCTTCAGCTTCAGTCTTCTGAAGGACACTGCTACAGATGAAGCTCTGAAGAGAGACTTTACCAACAGTTACAAGAAAAGATCATTGATTCCTTGCAAGATCTACTGCATATATGGACTCCCCCAAATCCTCAAAGTGGGAACTCCACTCAGGCCAATGGTCAGCAGCATCAACTCTGTCAGAGCTGAAGAAGCTTCTTGGATGAGGAGCGAAATGTCTTCAAAGAAAAAACATGACCTGGATGAACTGAGAATCTCCATAGACATTTAGCGATAAAAATGAAAACTTAGAAATAAGAAAGTTTGCAGCTTTATACAACTTAGCGATGAATACTTGGCACCAAGCTTTGAGCAAAGTGGCAATTAATATTTGGGACACTTTTATCTTGATGGGTGTGAGCTCTGCCCTACGGATAAGCAGAGGGACCAACAACACCTTCAAGAAGTTCAAAAGAGGCAAAAAGGTGGGCAGGGCATCCAGTTTTGGCATGATGGCATCATCTTGCCTGTTTGAATTATTCCGCAAATGCCACCTAGAGAGGAAACAGCTTTGCTGCCAGTCATGAATTTGAATGAGGGACAAATGTGTTAAAATAGGTGGCAACTACAAGAAGGGTCAGAATTAGAATAATTGTCCCTTCTACGAGACAATACTGGGATGTCTTAAAGTGGCCTTCAACCATTTGTGGTTGTGGTCGTACTTACAGAACTATTAATGGATTGACATGTCCAGTGGCCAGACTGATGATTAAAGCACACATTAAAATGAAGTTTTCCCAGAGTCTGGTTGGGAATTTGGGAGCTTGTCTGGATATTTTACACCTCCATGACTTGGGGTGGAACTGATTCTAACCAGAAGAAATTTTGGTTTTCATTCATCCTTCTTCCAACACACCCACACTCACTCCCAGAGGACACTGGGTTGGGAAAAGTTCAATTTACTTTAAAAGCTTTCAAAGTTGGCTAAGAAATGCCTTCTCCCTTTTCATGTTTAGAAAATCCAAACTGTGCCAAGCATTTAAATGCAAGAAGAGGTTCTGGCATTTTCTGGAATCGTTGTGGAACCTTCCCTTAAAATTTGGAAGAAGCCACTTGTTGGCCTCCCAAAAAGTTTCTTCTTTAATTCTAATCTTCTCTTTTCCTGGTTCTGATTTTGTAATTTTTCTTTTCAAATTTTCTGGATTAGAATTCTGACTATAAAGGTAGACTAAGGAATAGAATACATTCAAATCCCTTGGCCATGTTGATAACCAGTCCATGTTGTATATCATTTTCCACCTGTGTCCGTCCTTCCTTCCTTCCTTCCTTCCTTCCTTCCTTCCTTCCTTCCTTCCTTCCTTCCTTTTCCTCCTCCTCCTCCTCTCCTCCTCCTCCTCCTCCCCCCCTTAATTATGAAAAGGGAAGCTTATACGTCTTTTAAGTACTGTAACTAAAATAATAATTATATTATTAATATAATTAAATTATATTATTATATTATATTATAATTAAATTATAATAATAATTTATTAATTTGTCAGTGCAGCAAAACACAAGCTATGTTTTTAATCATCCCTTTGCCACAAGGTCCTAGTCTTGGATATATAAGATTGTTTTCTTAATTTTGCTCCCCCCACCCAATAACCACTGAGAATACATTAAAAAGTACTGGAGCTGACACTCTTTGAATAGGAAGACGGTTATTTGATTTAAATTTCTTGTTCGCCTATAACAAGCAGACTGCTCTTTGGGAAGACCTCTTGAAATGTAATCTTGTTTTTAATGGAACTCTGGTCAATGGTTGCAATAAAATCTGCTAACTGCCCTGTTCCACTTCCTATTTGTCCGCTTTTGCAGTTTCAGTTACTCAAAGCGATAAAATTAATTGAACTTTCATTTGAGAAGATTTAACTTCGGAGAAGCCCTAATTCAGAGGCAGGCAACCGGTGGCAGCTAATTATTTTGGTTGCTCAGGAAGAGAAGATGGGGAGCCATAATGTAAATCAAGAAGGCAGGTCCGTTTTTCAGGGGGCTGAGAAATTGGTAGAAGGTTAAGACTTTTTCTTTTGAAAAAATAGGCACCCAGAAAGTTGATGTAGTCTCTGTCAGCTTGTTTCCCCCTTTAGAATTTAAAAGACATTTCAGCTTGGATATATAAGGCTGGTGTCATTCCTGCAATTTTGGGGAAAGGCAGAAAAAACATATCTGAAGTATGCAGGCGGCACTTTTGGGATGGTCCTTGACAGCCCTCATAAAACAAAGACAGGCAAATGAATGAAATTCTTCCTCTTCAGGGGATCTGCCACAGCTTCCACAGGGCATTTCGTCTGAAGAAAGGTTCCTCTCTCACATATACCCACAGGTCAATTTTTTTAAAAAAATCACCCCCTTTCCTGATGATATTATGATTTTCCATATTAGATAGGTCTTTAATTTCTCTATTTTATGGCCTGAATGGATTTCTCTAGGTTTCTGGTATTGTTTGAATTGGTTAAAGTGGGTTATATTGACATTAATGCTTTATAAATGCCATCATTCTGTAAATAAAATAGAACACCTCAAAGTTTGCAATAGTGGCAAATTTTTTTTTTTAACCACAAGATGGCAAGCTTTAGTTAGACTTTAAAATTCCAATTTAGTCTTCAGCGGTTCCTGTTTCATTTCTTAGCACATTTTTTAACAAGGCCTGGTTAAGTTTATATTTCCAAAAATGGTTTCTTGACAAAAAGAAAAGTAACAGGGACTCTTAAAAAAAAAATTCTTTCTGTATGAAACAAAAATCTTAAGAATTAAGTGTATATGATGATCCTGCTAGTGGGCCACAGAGAGGTGAGAAGCAGGGGGAAAAAACTTAGTTTTATCATTTTCCTTCTTAAACATTTGAAAATTACAGGAATTGATCAGAAAGCTCTGATTATACCTCATTTTGATGAAAACAGGAGTCATCGAACAAATATTTAATGTCTGAGCAAAAGAATACAAATTTCCTTCAATCCGTTTCGTGAAAGGGATTCTGCAGTAACTCCCTTCAAGCAGTCCCTCGTAGTTTCATTAATGCATCACTTTTCTTTTGTTAGGAAATACTGCTAATAAATTGTCATTCATTCTCTCCAGCCTGACTGTCCCTCCCATTTCTCAGCATAAAGTGTTTACAGAAGCACAATGTGAATGTCTACACACTCTCACACACGTGTTTAGTATCAATAAATAAGCCGAAGCTGAATGTTGCTTGCCACTGAGCTGACGCAATGCATCAGTTGGTTTAGTTTAAAGATGCCACACAGGATGCTCCAGAGATGCATTTCAACTAATCATCAGCTCCTTTCAGGAATGTTTGGGATACAATGGCTTTCTCAGGGTTTGGGTTGGGCAAGGAACCTGGTGCTGCACAGAAATCCCGAGGGACTTTTCTCCTGCAAAAAGACCCATGGAAGACCCAGCTCAGGAAGAAGAGGAAGCCAACAGCTAACTGGGCAGCCCAAGAGGAGAATAAATAGTCTGGTGCCTTGTTAGGCAACCCCAAAGCAAGATCCAACCCTGCAGTGGTGGGATTCAATTTTTTTTTACTACCAGCTCTGTAGGTGTGGCTTGGTGGGCATGGCAGGGGAAGGTTACTTTAAAAGCTCCATTCCCACCCCACTCCAGGGGAAGGATACTGCAAAATCCCCATTTCCTCCTGATCAGCTGGGACTTGGGAGGCAGAGAATAGATGGGGGCAGGGCCGGTCAGAAGTGGTATTTACCGGTTCTCCAAACTACTCAAAATTTCCGCTACCAGTTCTCCAGAACTGGTCAGAACCTGCTGAAACCCACCTCTGCAACCCCGGCATTAAGAGCTCAATTCCATTTGAGATCTAGGTTGCCTCTTTAATGACATATTTGATTACAGAAATAAGGCCTAGGGCTCATCTTTTGCCCAGCCTTTCCTGACTGGTTTCTGGTCTCTAAAGCCTGGAGACTAAAACAGATGAAGAACAGTCGCAAGATTTGGCTACAGCCAGTCTAGAGAAGAGAAGGACTAGGGATGACCTGATAGCAGTGTTCCGATATTTGAGGGGCTGCCCCAAAGAAGAGGGAGTCAAGCTGTTCTCCAAAGCACCAGAAGGCAGGACAAGAAGCAACAGATGGAAACTAATCAGGGAGAGAAGCAACCTGGAAGTAAGGAGAAAGTTCCTAATAGTGAGGACAATTGGTGGAACAACTTTCCTTCAGAAATTGTGGTGCTTGATCACTGGAGATCTTTAAGCAGACCTTGGATAGCTACTTGTCTGAAATGGTAGGGTCTCCTGCTTGAGCAGGGGGTTGGACTAGAAGACCTCCAAAGTCCCTTCCATCTCTATTCTGATTGATTGAAACCTTAACTGGCAAAATGGTTGAGGAGGAAGTTGTTCCTTCACATTCCCTATAGATAAGGTCTGAATGGTGGGCTACTCTACTGGCACTTTGGTTCACCTGAACTGGCAATTCTCTCCAGATGCCAAAAGAGTGGAGCTATTCCATAATAACACTAATCTGTAAAAAAAATAATAAGATAAATTCAACCTGGCCAATTAACTATCAACAGTCTATTAAGTATGATCATGTAGCTCTATGCTAAAGATCTTTATCTTGGATTTCCTTGCACCGAGTGGCTCAAGAGGGAGTCTTAGCCGTAAAACAAGCTGGCTTTGGGCCAGGCCATTCAAGTGCCAGCTGGTGTATTGTGCTTCAGGGTCTGGCTGACAGGTTATCCTCCACGTGGCTCCCTGTGCACCATGGACTTGGAAGGTCTGTGGAGGAAATGAGAAGATGCATCTATGAACCACCATCGTCTGCGCTAAGCAATGATCCTTCATGAAAACGCATCCATGCAAGTTAAATACACCCATCATGGTGATGCAACGGGGCTGGTTGTATTGACCGACATGGCATCGGTTTCCTAGCCTCTTCTACCTTGAAGGGATGACAAGTTATTCTGACCGGAAGGAGACCTTCAACCGAAATGAAAATTAGGAAAGTGAAAACAATAATGTGTAATATATTTAGTTCTTATCAAGGCTGTCTTCCTGTGTGAAAGAGATGGAAACATTTCAGATTCAAATGTGATTTAAAAAAAATCTTTTAATCATCTATGCACAAGGATTCTTCAAATACTTGCTAAAATTTACTCACTGCTGTTATCAAGCCGTTTCATCCCTGATGGAAAGATAAAAATCTCTAATTAATGTTGCTAATAGCCCTTTTGTTTTAAATCTTTCATCATATTTCTAACCCAAGAAAATTTTGATGTTGGTGGCATCTCTGAGGGGCTGACAGATGATTTCAAAGCAGTGGTGAAATCCAATTCTTTTTACTACCGGTTCTGTGGGCATGGCTTGGTGGGCGTGGTGTGGCTTGGTGGGCGTGGCAGGGGAAGGATACTGCAAAATCTCCATTCCCACCCCACTCCTGGATAGCTCAACAGACTAAAAAAAGCCTGTTATTAACACCAGCTGTCTGCAATTAAAATAAGTTCAAATCTCCCCAGGCTCAAGGTTGACTCAGACTTCCATCCTTTCTAAGGTAGGTAAAATGAGGACCCAGATTGTGGGGGCAATAAGTTGACTTTGTATAAATATACAAAAGTATGAAGGCTATTGCTTAACGCACTGTAAGCCTCCCTGAGTCTCCGGAGAAGGGAGGCATATAAATCTAATTAAAAAAAAAAAATTCCAGGGGAAGGATACTGCAAAATCCCCATTCTCTCCCCACTCCTGGGGAAGGATACTTCAAAATCTCCATTCCCTCCCCGCTCTAGGGCCAGCCAGAGGTGGTATTTGCTGGTTGTCTGAACTACTCAAAATTTCCGCTACCAGTTCTCCAGACCCTGTCAGAACCTGCTGGATTTCACCCCTGATTTCAAAGTACCAATTAATCCAGCCCATTTCAAGAACATCAAGGCAGTGACATAAATTAGGAAACTCAGTGTCCATGGATGACTAAATGATACTTCTAATCACACTTCAACCAGATACGTTTCCATCTATTTTGCACCCGAAGGCAGGATTGATGAGTACAAAATATATTACACATTATTGTTTTCTTTGGTGTTGACTCAGATTGGCTAATTGATTGAAACACACTCATGCAAGCTTCAATGTTGGTTGAAAATATGTAAAGTAACCTTTATGTTCATGCTGTTATCAGTCACACTATTTGAATTATGAGTGTGTTTAAATAGCGAAACAAGTAAATGTATAACTGTTTGCCTCTTTTCCTCCTGATATGTATTATGAACCAAATATGCCCAATTCCATTTGACTGCTGGTACAGATTATTTGAACCCACTTTTTACATTCCTGATTTTTTTTCTTGCCTGTGTTCTGCATTATTCTGCTCTTTATGACAAACATAAAAAGTGAGAAAAAAATGAAACAAATCAAAGTTAATTAGGTTTTTTTCTCTTGTTTCTGTCCATGGGAATTAATACCATGCCAACTGCAATATGCTGAAAAATACATTTCAAATTAAATGTGAGATGTTTGCATGTAATTAAAATCATTATCATTGAATGTGTGTGTCCCTTTATTTTATTTTATTCTATTATTTTATATTTTATTTTATTTTATTTTATTTTATTTTATTTTATTTTATTTCATTTTATTTTATTTTATTTTATTTTATTTTATTTTATTGTTTTTAAGACTTTGGATGGACTAAAGAACTAAAGCCTCTTTAGAACTTTTCCAGTCCATCCTAAATACTTGCTCTATTTCCTCATCTTAAGTGGTATTTAGAGACCAGACTCAGCTACTTGAAGAAAAGGAGCCAGACCATAACAAGAGTCCTGGTGGCACAGTGGTTAGAAGGCAGTATTGCAGGCTGACTCTACCAACTGCCAGCAGTTCAATCCTGATCTGCTCAAATTTGACTCAGCCTTGAGCATTTCTTCCTTCCTTCCTTCCTTCCTTCCTTCCTTCCTTCCTTCTTCTCCTTCCTGGTGGCACGGTGGTTAGAATGCAATATTGCAGGCTGACTTTGCCGACTGCCAGCAGTTCAATCCTAATCTGCTCAAATTTGACTCAGCATTGAGCATTCCTTCCTTCCTTCCTTCCTTCCTTCCTTCCTTCCTTCCTTCCTTCCTTCCTTCCTTCCTTCCTTCCTCATTGTCCTTCCTGATGGCACAGTGGCTAGAATGCAGTATTGCAGGCTGACTTTGCCGACTGCCAGCAGTTCGATCCTGACAGGCTCAAGGTTGACTCAGCCTTCCATCCTTCCGAGGTCAGTCAAATGAGGATCCAGATGATTGGGAGCAAGAGGCTGACTCTGTAAACTGCTTAGAAATGGCTGTGAAGCATTGTGAAGCGGTATATAAGTCTAAGTGCTATTGCTCTTTGCAAGGGGAAGATTACCACTAAGAAGAGAGAAGCCTCTTTGGTTGAGATAGTGAGCAATAGAGAAGAGGACGGTGTGAAATTTTGAGGAGGTTATAGGACTCAAAGGAGATCTGGTCAGATCCCTCCTTTGGATTAAGGGATTCCAGATGTACAATCAAACTGGATGTCTGCAAGATAGTTTGAACTCTAGTTTGAGGATGGGGGAGAGGGAGTCAGTTCTACCTTGTTCATTTGGCTTTGATTTCTTTCTAGATCTCCATAAAAGCTAAGGAAGGGCCCTGGTGATTTCATAGATTGCCTGACATTGATATGAGTAGTTAGCCAAATTTATCACCCCTGTTTAAAACTTATGTATTAAAGCAACACTGCTAATGATTGTGTTGCTTCTCTGCTGTGTATTTCTCTGATCATTTTTGCTGATCATTTTCAGACAACCCTTCCTTCCTTCCTTCCTTCCTTCCTTCCTTCCTTCCTTCCTTCCTTCCTTCCTTCCTTCCTTCCTTCCTTCCTTCCAATAAGCCTTGTCAACAAGCTATGAAAGCGATTTTCTTTCCTGGGGCTTGCTCTGCTGTCTTTTTCTGCTTTAAAAGGAAAGACAGCAAGCCAAATATTTCTCCTAGCTGTGAAAAATGTGATGTTGTCCAGGTGAAACTTTTGCAGAATGAATATCCCCTATTGGCTTTATCAATTCATCTTATGCCAAAGAACGAAGCAGCTGTGAGCTTTTTGATGCCTTCCCATTTCAGGCTAAACTTTGCTCTTTCCCCACATCTCAAATCTCAACCTTTGACTCAAGTGTGATCAACAGTTGGCTTGTCTCAGCACTAAGTAAGCTCCAAACATCAGTTGGATGCCTCACTGAATTAAAAAGAGACACTTTGTGAATTTTGTCTCATGGAGCAACACACAATATTCTAAGCCGGTCTTTTTCTTTCAGATCTTCTTCTTTCAGAGTTGTAAGGGGCAACACAGGAGGTGAGAGCCTTAGGTATGTAGGCCACCTTGAGTTGAGGAGAAATCGGGACAGGAGAAAAATCATGCTAAAAAATTGGCATACATGGGATATAATACAGAATAACAGAGTCGGAAGGGACCTTGGAGGTTTTCTAGTCCAACCCACTGCTCAAGCAGGAGACCCTATAATATTTCAGAGCAATGGCTGCCCAGTCTCTTCTTAAAAGCCTCCAGTGATGGCGCACCCACAGCTTCTGGAGGCAAGTTGTTCCACTGGTTAATTGTTCTCACTTTCAGGAAATTTCTCTTTAGTTCTAGGTTGCTTCTCTCCTTGATTAGTTTCCATCCAATGCTTCTTGTCCTACCCTCAGGTGCTTTGGAGAATAGGAAAATAAAATACCTCTGTAGTCTAATATTTCTGCTCTCAGCTTCCATCTGTCCAAACCTTTCAATATTCAGGTCAATGGTCATTTTTCTTCATTCCACTTTATCAACCAGAATTCTGGTAAGCACATGTCCACCCAAGAGGACAATCAGAGGAGGTTAGCTTCAGTCTACAGTCTTGTAGATCAAGATGGGAAAACTCTGAACCTTGGAGACATCTAAGATTTTGCGGTGGACAATTCTAGGTAGGTCTAGCTCCATATAAACCAGCTTCATGAGGTCCTAGATGGGTGCATCCTGCAACCTGTTGGAGCTACTATGGGTGAGCAAGAGGCATGCTACAAATAATAATGAGCAAAAGTGAAGTAGTATCAAGAAGGGGTCTCAGGAAGGTAAACCGGAGGGGAATTTCAATGCTCCAAAGGAACTTGATGTGGCTTGGTTATTTTCTTTGTTGCTCGTAAAACCTTGCTTCACTGCAGAAGAAGATGTTTTGTCACCCCACAACCCTTAAACACGTCTCCTGCAACAAACAAAGAATTGCCTTATGTTTTTTCAGACCTTCTTTTATTTCACATTTGTATCCACAGATTCAAAATATTTCTTCTAGGTTTCTCAGCTATGCAAAAGGAGGCAGCTGGCAGAAGGTCTGGAAAACAGGCTTCTCATGTTAAACTCATTAAAGAAGGAGAACCATTAATTCAATATTGCTTAGCAAAGAGCTGCTTTTGGGGCTTTGATTTTCCAGCACTGCAAATTTTCAAGCAAAATCACAACAAAATGTAACTGAACCTAACAATAAAAATAAGAGCAACAAATTCCTGAAAAATACAGCAATGTATTGATCTGCGGATGACTCCAACTAGGAATATTAACTGCCTTGCAGAAAACGCTGAGATATTTTCCAGGCATCAGGAAACTGTGAGATTTAACATTCTTGGTGCAGTGTTTGTTAAACTGCATAACTTGAGCATGAAACAATGGCATTGTTGTTCTAATATTCTTCAAATATAACAATATTTCTTCCTTTTCGTCTTCTTTCAGCTATCTTTTTGTCGAAATCCCTGAAATAGTCAGTGATCAGCCAAGAAGGGTAAAAGTATATTAGCTGAGTCGAGCAACTGCATCAGGGCATTTAAAAGGAGAATTATTTAGAGATGAGTCAGCTAAGCGGTGTCATTGTTGTTTCTGCTACCATGTGAAGTGAGCCAACATCTCCACAACTATGCTGACAATTAACGTTGGCAGCAGAGACCCATAAACTTTAAACACTTAGCAGACTAGAGCAAAAATAAGGCCAAGGAAAATTAAAAGAATCCAAATTCAAGGAGTTTGTGTCATCTGTGCTGTTTTATAGCTGTTTGGGGTTGTTGTTGTTTTTTCTTCAAATCCAGAAGTTCAGGAGAAGTGGTGGAAGTTTGCCATGAATACAGGCTGCAAAACGGGTCCTTTGGATTATTAAGTGCTCTATAAGTGTTGGTGAACTTCCCAAGGGTAACATATGAGAGCTGTGGTGGCACAGTGGTTAAAATGCAGCATTGCAGGCAAACTCTGCCCACTGCCAGCAGTAGTTCGATTCTCACTGGTTCAAGGTTGACTCAGCCTTCTGCCCTTCCAAGGTCGGTAAAGTGAGGACCCAGATGGTTGGGGGCAACAGGCTGACTCTGTAAACTGCTTAAAGAGGGCTGCAAAGCACTGTGAAGCGTTATATCTGCAACTATCAGTGCATAAATCTCCAGTTTAATTCCTTCGTTTTCTTAACTCAGGTTTTTGGGCCATGGCTTAACAATGAAGTAAGAGATGTAGATTTTCCAATTTCAATCCCTTCCTGCCTGCTACCGTTTCTTTTTGGTTAGTGATTTTGCCCTTTCTAGTGTGTGTGTTTGTGTGTGTATATATATATATACACACACAATCTGAAGAAGAAGTTAAAGAGTCATGCTCTTGGGTAGCAACCACAGTATATTCTTGTGTGGTTATCAGCTGATGCCTTCACAAATCATCCATGCAGAAGTTATGTGGTATTATTTATTTGATAATTGTGGAGTCACAGTTATTCCCCCATTGTTCCATGCTGGACGTATAGAATAATTTTCTTTCCTAAAGAAAATAACAAAAGAACGGAACACCACTAACAAAAAGATAACTGAAGGAAGCCGAAATAAAATACTTTACACTTCTCCTTGAATGTCAGATTATAGAAAGTTGTCAAAAACGGCTGGATTTTAACCTCTAGTAAAACTTGCGATGGAATTCTTGGCATTTGTTTCTTTCAAAGGCCATGAACAAAATTCAGGGAATCATCCCAGCAGTTTTGGAAACAGATCAAGCATATTACATAGTACAGGTTGTACCTTTCTCATTTTCAGGGTCACTGGTTTCCGAGGGCCTTAATCACAAATTATTGTTCCTCTGCCCAGCAAAATATTTTCATTCCCACTTCTGTGCGAACCTGGAGGAAGCATCTTAGCTATGATTTTCTTCTTTTCTTTTCTTTTTTAAGATAAATTTTGGCTTGGGAACTATTAGCCTCTCCTGGGAGATTCCTGTTGCCAAGAATAAGGAGCCAAGATTGCAGTTGTGTGTAAACTCCAGTGAAAGGAATATGAGAGGCTGTGCCCACTCAACATATGCCATCAGTTTTACTTCTTAACAGTGTCAAATTTAGAATACCATTCACATGGATGACTAGGCATCTCTAATCCCCAACGTAACCGGCAAAGCCTTTTCATCAAAGATCAGCCCCAAATGTGTTAATTCTAGCTCGGATGAGGGAGCATCTGCATTGTGTTTCTCTGATATTGTTTTGCTATGACACAATCCGTTTGCAGGAGATCGATACTCTTGAAAAAAACAACCAAGGAGCTTTGAGAACTGTGTTGATGGGAATCATGGCGGTTTAATTTGCTGTAATCGCTTTTTCGAGCCAAACCCTGATGTTTGCTTTTTCAAAGCGTCTGCAAAGCAAAGGAGAGCAAGAGCAGAGACGTATTGGCCAAAGGTAGGATAGCAAGACAAACAAGGCAAAATGGTTGTGGAATAGTTTGTGGTATTGCTGTGGAATCTAGATTGAAGCCCCCGAAATCGGAGATGTTACTTTTACCTTTTTTTTTCCTATTAAGATGAAAATGGCTCCAACTTTTGTTACGCTGTCAAAATAAGAAGTAGTAGTAATTCAAGGTTAGGAGATACGTTTTGCGGATGAAAGATCAGAGGTGTTACCACAAAACGCAAAATGGAAAGTTATTTAATAGAAATGCTTCCCTGCCACGGCTTGCTTTGCGCACCTGTTACACGGGAGGGAAAACCAAGCGTCTGAGTTCACACACATCAGGGATGGGGATCCAGAAATCTGAAACAAACACGGGGGTTTCCTATTCTGAAGAATCCCAACCAAAAGGCCCTGAGATCTTACCTTCACAACCAGTGGCTCTCCTGATCAGTGACTTCCCTGGGATCAAGTCTACCACTGTTGTCACACAGCAAGCAGTTGATTACCAGTGATCAAATCAGATGGAATCAGCCTTTTTGGACATCTGACCAGCTGGGTTTTGTTTCCTCCTAGTAGGAAAAATGGGAAATTATGTTTTAAAAGGGATATCCCGATCAAGTTCAATGCAACCTCAGTCTGAATTTGGGAAGGTTTACCTACTTCTACTCCCTTCTGCTTTTCTTCTGTTCTTGAGGAGAAGAAGTAAAAGGGGAAGTAAACAATTAAAAAGCAGTTGGAGATGATATGCCAACTTCTTGCAGAATCATTCTAGGTTTGTTTCAGCAACCGGATGAGCAACTTATCCGTTATTCTTCTCTTCTGTGTTTGGATGACATCGTTGACCAGGGAATCACCTGCAGGCAATCCTGGGCGAAGCATCGTTGCTTCTCTGCCACTGACTGGGTTAAGGGACATCTTTACTCATTCTGGTCCAAGTTAGGTGTGTTGTGCAATTAGTCTTGTAGTCTTTCCAGGAAGAGCCACTATCTACTAGCATCTGGAAGGCACAACTCCAGATGTGTCTTACTGTGCAGACCATCCATATATCGTCCGTTTGTTCCGATTCTAGTCCTTGCGAATCTTAATGTATTCTCAGAAAATTCTTTAATCAGTTAGATTGTTCAGACTTTTCAAATGGTACATATCTGAAAAATTAAATTTAGGGAGGATATATAACATGGATACAAAGAGCCATAATCAAATCTTCCTCAACATATACAAAGAACAGCAACTGTAACCCATCAGTTTCAGACATCTGATTTCTTTCTTTATTCCAAAGAATACAGGAGCTTATTCGCACCAGGAAGAGAGGTTCAGTCTTCCAATCTTTCTGACTCGCACTATAGATTCTGGTGAGAGAGACATTCTGGTGAGAGAGACATTCTGGTGAGAGAGGATGGGCTCCAGCAGAAGTCTGAAAGCTCAGAAGACTTTCAGAGAGAAACTTCCATCTTAGAAGAAGCTTGTCTTTGTCTTGGCATACAAGGGGAACAAAAACTCTTCTGTTTTTTATGATTTTGGAAACCGAACAAGTAGAATCATCAGACAAATTAAATGGGATTATTTTTAATTAAACTGACAGAATTTCTGGAACTGTTTTTTTACTATATTGGATCAAATAAAAAAAAAAAAGGTTCCCGGAATTCATTGAAAAGCTAAAAGTAGCCTGAAAATCCATGTCTTGTGTTCCTAATGCTACTGTGGTTTCCATGCGGATAGTTTGGTGAAGGATCTGGGTGCTCTTCTGTTTGTTTGGACATCAATACATGATTAAGTGGGACTTGTGCAATTGGGAAGGAAGTCTATACGCCATATGGTGATTTTTGTTGTTGGATCTACTGCAACATCAGAATAACTTTTTATAAACAGTGCATTGAGAGACCCAATTGTGCTGTCAGAAGTGATTGCATTTCAGAGGAAGATTCTGGCTTCTGTTAACACAAATCAGGAAAGAATTTGGCTGACTACAATTCGTATAAGAAGTTGCTGTTACCCCAAGGACCACAAAGGTTGGAAGCCAACATACAAATGTCTTGGAACAGAGGGAGGAGGTCATTAGCTCCGTAGAAGATAGCTAAGGATGGAATGAAAAACATGCTTTATTTATGGAGTGAAGCAGAATAGAAGTGCTGATCGCATAATTCTGCTCTCTAGGCTTATGGTGCAATGTCTCATGGTCACTATATCGCCTGAATAAAATGCTGGCTTTCTCTGAATCCATGCAATATGAGTGCATGAATAATTATTTCCACTAATATAAACAGGATAACCTAATCCTGGGAAACCGTAGCTATGAATCCCGTTGCTAAACCCCAATCATATGGGAGTTCATTATTTTAACGTTTTAATGGTAAGATTTCAAATCCTTCCATTTTATTTATGGTGTGATATAGTCAGACTGGGAAAACAATGTCACGTAGGCCTATAGTACTTTATTCTGAAGCAATTGTAGCAGAATCTTGCAAGTCTGAATTTGCGTCTCCCGCCCTCACTGTATATCCGTGTGAACCAGGGTGAGATGTTTGCTCCTACTACGTTGTTGCTCTGGACTCAGGCCTCTTTGTCTTGGGAGCAGTCCTTCTTCCTCTCCCTCAAGGCCATTTCCTCTACAGATTTGCCTTGTAAACACAGTGCAAATAAAAATAAAGATTTCCGCTATCCAGTTGTGTTCAACTCTAGAGGAAAGTTCTCATCTCTGTTTGAAACACTGTTACCTTCCCACCAAAGTGGTACCTATTTATCTACTCACATTTGCATGTCTTTGAACTGCTAGGTGGGCAGGAGCTGAGGCAAGGGACAGGAGCTCACCCCATCGCACAGTGCTCTGGTCTTGAACCTGGCGCTGTCAGGACTCCAGCTGACACGCTCATTGTCTTTAAACCATTGTTCTTCTTTTGAATCAAAATATAATTTTAACCAATGATTTTGGCAAATACTGTATTAATCAAGCCAACTGTATGAGTCAGGCTAGGAAAAAGGCTAGGATTTTAAGTAATTGATCATATGATTGAGTTTGTGGTCTTGGGATTTTTGACCTCTCTCCATCCATAATGCTCCTGGTGACCATTGAATTTGATGGCCAAATTGGGATTTGAACCTAAGTGGCTCCGATAGGACCTTTTTCTTACCACTGTCTTGAAATGCTTGTTGACCTAATTGGTTTCACTGATTGATAGGTTTGCTGGAGAGTTGAAATTTTGTTTTGTTTCTGAAACACTTTTTCCTACTTCAGGTCCATCACATGAAAGGCATGTTTTTTTTAAAAAATGATTATAAGATAAACGGGATGCACATGTTTCAGTTTACAAGCCAGAAAATCCTGCTTCTGTGATAAAATCAGAACTTTTTTACATTCTTGTATTATTTGTAGAGTTTTTTTAAAAAACTGGAGTGGACAATAAATACTTTATTGTAGAAATAAGCAGGACACTTCTCTGAAAACTGGAAGCATGCCCACCTAAATAATTTTGAAAATATTATCTTTGCAAACGGTATCTTAAGACCATAAATACTGTATGTGTGGGTTGCATATATATATAAAAATTTATTATAAACAGCATTCTCTCCGATAGGCAGTTCCTTGTAACAGTCCTTAGAATATCTCAGTTCAATCAACTCGTTTGTATCATGTTTTTGATAGTCCATCATTTTTCCTTAAAATACTTGGCAGAGGTAATGGTGGGATAGTTTAAACTTTGCAACACAATACTAAGGAAGCGTGATTCAGTTTTTAGCTAATGCAAACAGATTTGTGTTTGTTAAATAGGTACAACTATTATTAGGTTGAGATTTGTTCTCTGTTTTCATGAAACGTGTCTTCCTTGGGATCACAATCTCCTGTTTTTCTGCTTTTTCTCTGGGTGATTAAGATTATTTTCTAAGGCTAAACCATGATTATGTTGTAACGTTCAAGATAGGAGAAGTGCTGTTAACCATATATGTAATTGGGAGCCATTTTGATTAAGTGAGATGAATGAAAGCAGGAAAAAATTCTGGCTTAAAAAAATTCCAACTCACAGAACAGAAGAAGCTTCTTGGAAGTGAAGCGTTTTCAAGAATGAGTCCAGTTGCATCTTTGAGACAACCATAACTTGGCTGATTGAGAATCTCCATAGACCCTGAGCCATTGGGCAGCCCTAATGCTTTCATACCTGTTCACTTATCACAGAGTGCTACGAATGCCTAATCCATAAAAGTTCAGTAGATGGGGCGAAGGATAAAATAGCACCCGTGTGATGATTTTGTCATGCAAATACTGTGATTTATGTCCTTGTGTTGTTGTTTTTCTAAATCTCTTTTTACAACTCTGGTGACTGGATGGAGCTGAGCATTTACTGGCTGGATGCCCTTCCTGATGCCACACAGAGTTCACAGCAGATATTAGGAAGGGCATCCGGCCAGTAAACGCTCAGCTTCTTCCAATCTCCCTGACTCTACCCTGAATTAAGGGATTACAGGGTCATAAAAAGGAAGGGCTTTTTTAACACAAGGACATAAGTGTTATGTTCTTGTGTAAATGTACATAATTTTAACGTTTGCACCATGATGTCATCACATTGGTTTCACCAGGTTGATGCCATCATGGTTCAATGACATCACCATTGTTGGGTGTTTCCCGTTCGATGAGATATTAAAAGATGTCCCCCAGATATAATATTTTGGAGCACAAGGCCAAACTACCAATGCATAAAAAAATGCTCTCCGTTCAAGGCACACACCCTGATTTAGATTAGGTGTTTTTGAAGAAAGTGGCATGGCCCCCATTTAAAACAAAGGGAGGCAAAAATCCACTGAACAATGAAAATAACAGAAATAGCCCAGTGGCATTGATTTGTATGATTTTTTTCAATGGGATCGCTCCCCAAGACATCATCAAACTATGCATCCCTCTGCGTGGACCGAACTTCAGAAATCACAGATGTTTCCTCTAAAACATGCATGGATTGCCTCTCTAAAACCCAATGAAATCAGAGAACACTTCTGTAGACAGATTGGATCTGTGATTCAGTGCTGGGTTTGGAGAGAATCCATTGCAAAAACCGTGAGGGTTGGTAAGTATCTTGTGCCAGGGCGACTGTTCCCTATGCAACCCAGGGAGAACGTTGCCCTCTTTAAATTGATGGTGGTTTGCTGTTGCTGGACTGAAACAAAAGCCGTTTAACAGTTGTGAAACCTGTAATTTGGCTTAAGTGTTTGCATACAGAAAGTATGTTAAACCGAGGCCAAAAAGATGAGTTACAGCGGAGGCAAACAGCCATGTGTGTGCGTGCGTGCGTGCAGCCAAGAATGAAATCAGAAATTGAACTTACACGTGGAGTTGAACTCACACTAGTCGAATGAGATATTTTTAACAGAAGATAAGCTATGGCGAAAGGAACGGGGGTCATAAAATCATCAAGAGAAAGGCTTTCAAACCCTCCAGTCCAACCATCTGCTCAGAATAGGAACCTGAATTAAAGCATCCCTAATCTACAGCTGAGAGCCAGTTTGGTTAAGGCTCCAGGCTTCCCTTCCTGATGTTGAGGTTGCTCCATCACTGGAGGTTGCTTTAAGACATTTGCCATTTGTCCAGAATGGTATAGAGTCTCTTGCTTGTGCAGGGGGTTGGTCTAGAAGACCTCCAAGATCCCTTTCAATTTCGTTATTCTATCAGAAACTGGGAGACCGTGAGTTCTAGTCCACCATAACATGCAGAAAATCCTGAGTCATAGGATGACACAGGATAGGGTCTCCTGCTGCTAATTTTGGTGGGCTGAAAAATCCAGAATTTAGATAACATGAGCACTTCAAAAATTAATTGGCAAACTCTTTTTGAAAGTTCATGGAAGTTTCACAATCTGGTGATCATAGAATTCTTTCTCTAACCTGTCTGCAGGTGGAAGTCAGCATGGCTTTTGGAAATATTTGTTTTCTTTTTATGACCCTGTCACCCCTTTTTACCAGGGTGGAGTTAGAGTGACTGAATGGAGCTGAGCATTTGCTGGCCAGATGCCCTTCCTCACGCCTATTCGGAGTTCACAGCAGATAGTTTTCCTTTGCACCCTAGGAGAGGGTGCCGCTAGCTAGGATTGACCTCTCAACCTTCTGAGTGGGAGGTTCTTCACGTCTAGGCCACTGTGCCACTTGCAAATATTCTTCTAGAATAGAATTCTTTATTGGCCAAGTGTGATTGGACATACAAGGAATTTGTCTTGGTGTATACGCTCTCGGGGTATATAAAAGAAAAGATACATTCGTCAAGCATCATAAGGTACAACGCTTAATGAGAGTCATAGGGAAACAGTCAATATAAATTTTAAGGATACCAGCAACAAGGTCACAGTCATTCAGTCATAAGTGGGAAGAGATGAGTGATGGGAATGATGAGAAGATTAATAATAATGCAGACTTAATAACTAGTTTGACAGTGTTGAGGGAATTATTTGGAATTAATTCTGATAGGATTAAACAAAAATTTTGGATCTGAGGCATTTCATTTCAAACATTAAGGCATCTGTATATTGTTTCCCCCAAAACCAACACAGTTAGGGTGGGATTTTAAAAAGTCAAGATGGCAGCTTTAACCATACACAAAATGAAAGAAGGGCTTCCATTCCAAGGTCACAATTCCTGTATTTTTGGATACCTCTGAATCGTTGTCTCTCAAGCCCTCCCTTGTCCTTCATCTTGCAATATGAATAGGCTGTCCACCAACAAATCTAAAAAAGGTTCATGGAGCAAAATCCACCCAGGGAGTTCATTTTAAGTTATGTCTGCGGAGAAAATATTAGACCTGAAGCAGCTTGATAACAACATCCAATTGCAACCTAGCAAGGTTAATCTAAACAATGCCGGGCCCGAAGTGGGAGAATATGAAAGGTCTTCTCGTTCCCTTCTTCAGATGTCAAGCATCTCATCATTAATGTTATCAGGACATGTGTTAGCAATTTTAGGCAGTGCAATTCAAAGGACAACGTTCAAGTCTCGTGCATCAGCCAGAGTCCATCCTTCTTTTCATGTCACCGAGTCTGGCTAAATATTTCTCCTGGCTTCCCTCTCTTTTCTAATCCTTTACTAGCTGGACATCAGGAGTTGGGGAAGTACGGAGCCTTTGCCTGGATGGATCTACATACAGTAGGAGACGTGGATTGAGTCTACCATATAGGACAGGAGGTGAGGAAGCTCCTTCTATCCACCAGGTAAAGTCACCTGGGAAGAGTTTCTCAGTCCAACTTTGCTTTGTACAACTTTATTTGCTAGGTTAAAAAGGTGAATGGGAACTCTTATCAATCACACACGTGTAATAACTTGGGATCTCATCAGGTTTCATCCTGACTTGTAATTTTTATGTATGGTTTATGATGGGGCATTAGGTTCTTCAGGACTCTGGCAGAAACTCCAAAATTTATCTTGTGTTTAATGTCTATGGAGATTCTCAACCATCCGGGTCATAAGGTGGTTTTTCCAAAGGACTTTTTGGGGTTTTTTGCCCCCTTTTAAAATGTTTCGCTTCTCATCCAAGGACTGAAGAAGTTTCTTGGATGAGAAGCAAAATGTTTTCAGGGGGGAAAAAAACCGAGAAAGTCCAGTTGCCTTTTAGAAAACAAAAACCACTCTTGGGATTATCTTGAGCTAGAAACTAGAAGTGATCTTACTGAGTAGGTAAAATCTCCCTCAAGATGAGCTCAATGTCTGGTAACTATGTGGAATTTTCTTAATCATGCTGAAATGGTTTGCCATCGCTTGTGTCTTCCACAACCTCTTTTTAAATTCCCATTGCAATCTACAGCCCTGATGCCAGTGGTGAAATCCAAAATTTTTTACTATGGTTCTGTGGGCATGGCTTGGTGGGCATAGTATGCCTTGGTGGGCGTGGCAGGGGAAGGATACTGCAAAATCCCCATTCCCTCCCCACTCCTGGGAGAAGGATATTGCAAAATCTCCATTCCCACCGCACTCTGGGGCCAGGCAGAGGTGGTATTTGCCGGTTCTCTGAACTACTCAAAATTTCCACTACCGGTTCTCCAGAACTTGTCAGAACCTGCTGGATTTCACCCCTGCCTGATGCTCCTGTCCCGGTATAAACTTGGTCCAATTTAGCTTTTTGAGAATCAAACTGTATATCATACAAAATACATCAGTGTAACCTCAAAACCTCCATATCAAAATTTTGACTATCCTAATCTTCAATGTTCTATCTGAACACGATAGATAGCATGTCATACTATGTACTCCAAATGTCAGAGTAGGAAACCATTGCGGTGACTCAAAACTGAGAGGCCATCGTTCCCCAGCCCTCTGTCCTATAACATCACTTCTAAAACAATACTCAGGAACTTTGAGAGCACTCTTTGACTAATGATATTGTTGTCTTCCTCAAAATAAAGCACAAAGAAAGGATTCCATCTTGGGATAAGTCACTTTACATTCAGTCCCATTCGGTCTTATTGTGTCTCATAAATTTGTGGTCTCCTTTATTATTTGAGGTGGCCCTAGCAAACTGGTGAAGGCTTGATGCTTTGACATGTTTCTTCAATGACATCAGTTTGACTTTTAGAGAAAACAGGGCTCCACATGACCTCCTCTGCAAAATCAAACAAGGGGAGGGCTTCTCACAGGGAAGAGGCTCAATCAGAAGAAAAAATATTTGCTTAGATCTTTCAGAGAAAACTATATTGAGAAAAGAATCCTCCGTGATTTCTCTTGCTGATTTTATCCAGGATACCTGCTTACATCTGTAGGGTAGAATTTTTTAAAGTCATCTGGAAAAAAAAATACTGTGCAGTTTCATAATTTAAATAAAATAAAAGATTTTTCTCCCTTTAGATTTGTAACTTGTAAATCAAAGGTGGTTTAAACAGCCAGAGGAACGTAAGAATTGCAAATTGCTTTGCTAGACCAGCCAAGGTAGATCTTTTTATATTTGCAACAGATGTGAGAGGTAGACCTGTGGAAGGAAAGAAGGGAAAGAAGGAAGAAAGGAAAGAAGGTGATTGACGTCCTTTTTATCCCCCACCCCCCAAGGATCTAATACTTGGATGTTTTCTGTCTTTGGCCATGAGGTCTCCATTAGGTTATAGCAGATAATAGTTATTCTTAGACCTGCTGTTCTCCCTTTCTCTGTCTCCAGAGCTCAATTACTCATTTTTACAGAATGTAAGGACCTGTACTAGTTCCAGATGGGCTGGTACAAATAGCACCGTTTTCCACGTATGTCCACATACCCATCATACTATTCTGTCTTGGGATAAATCACTTTATGCAAAGCAAGAAAATAAGAAGAAGAAATAAGAAGACCAAAAAAAAAAAAAAAGATATTAAAGGCGCGCAATAAGAAAAGCCAAAGAAAATATGGCTAAATCTAATTTACACCAACACAATTCTATCTGCATCTCCATAATATATTCATTCACCAGGTCATACACTGTATTTTCTCTTCCCATTTCACAATACCCTCCTTTGGAAGATCTCATCAGTTCCTTTGAGTTCCTAAAAAACTCAATACCTATAGGAACAGCGTGTTGTCTGAGTACAATTTGTTTTGAATAGCAAAAAGACAGTGAAAAAGACAGATAGTAGTAATTGTAATATGCATATCGTTGATAATAGCCACACAGTAATATTGGCATTAGCTTACCCATACTAAAAAACTTTTATTATATGATTAATCATTCTCTTAATCTTTTTAATTCCTATCCTCTGTTTCTGTTAGTTAGCCATTGGTAAAACAAACCCCATGTTAAAAAGTATTCTGTTTCTTCCTTCTCCTTTATTTTTAATGTTAATCTGTCCAACTCTGCGCATTCTAGTATTTTTTTTATAACACTTCCATCTGATGGGATCTCTTCATTTTTCCACTGTTGTGCAAACACAATTCTTGTTGCTGTTAATACATGTAAGATTAGATATGTATTCTCTTCATTATACAGTTCTGGTAAAATACCCAACATAAATATTTCTGGTTTAAAATCAATATGTTGCTTTATGATTTTTTTTCTAGCCATGTATGTATTTTGGTCCAATATTTGTTTGCCTTCTTTATCAAATTATTTCCTGGGATCGGGGTTTAATCGGTCCTTTGTGAAGGCAAGGCTTAAAAATCCATTGGGGTACCAGAAATAGAGTGAAGTTGTGCAGTCACTGAGACAGGTTTTTTTTTACACAATCGGCCAGTTGTGGTGTGTCAGTCCTCAGCTGGAGGCTGTCCAGACAGTGACCGATTTCTCTGCCAGGACTCCAAGGGGGTGGGATTTGTTTAAGGTGTCTTCAATAGAGCCATCCAGTTGCAAATGTTCTCTAGACTTTGTATACATGTCACAATCACCTCATTACTCTGGAAGCCGTGAAGGATTTCAGTTGATTGAATTGTTAAATCTGCAAGGATCGGAGATGGGCTTCCCCCCACCTCAGGAAGAGCCCACATCACAGGGGGCTGGTGCTCTGTAATTTGAATTTTACTCAGTTGCACTTGGTCCAGGCTGCCCTCCATTGTGCCGTTAGTCTTCCCTTGTTCTCTGCTTCTTTGAAGTTTAAACTATCCCTGATGGGAGACGCTGTTCAGTGGGATGCAGGCAGAGTGTCTGAAAGTGCCTTCCAAGATTTCTTTCCACTTTTCAAAGCTACAAAGGCATAATGTACTTCAGTAGCAGATGTGGTGATGGCCAGCATGTTGTTAGTGTCTCGGGCCTGTGCTATGTGGCCCTTCAGTTTTCCTTGGGGAGACCTTAGGTGACTGAATCAGGCCCATTTCCTCTCCTGCTGTTCTACCTCCTTTTTTTTTCCTCTAATGAATTTTGTTACTTATCAACTTTCTTTGGAGCTAGTTGGACTTGCCGGTCTATTTCAGACTGGTTCATAATATTTACTGTACAAGCAGTATTTTGTCCTCAGTCCTTATCTACAGCTCTCTCCCAAATCCATGCATTGATGATGCTTTTTGGTCTTCAGTACAGACCCCAACAGGGGTGATTTGAAGCCCACTCAGGAAGCCTTATGTTCTAATAATCACCAGAGGCAGATAGGAGGACTAAAAGTAAGACAATGCTTTGAAGTTCACAGTGAGTTTGGGGGCTGCACAATGTCTGTCAAATCAACCCAAGAGGTGAGAAAGATTTGTGCTCTACGGCTGGTGAATTATACTATTTTCCCTTCCTCTGGAGCTCTGTTTGGCTGCAGGACAGGAGACAATGTGTACCAGACCCAGGCCCTGTGCTCAGGGGTATCATCCCATCCTCCATTAAGGCTGCATTAACAAATTATCATCTCTGAATCATTTTGTGGGAAGTCTTTCTGTTTCTCCACAAGCTTAGTCTTTGAAGTTACTCTCTATTATCTTAAACATAGTTCCTAAGGAGATTCTTCAGCTCAGCACAATACCGCTCATCTCAAATGTTATCTCATGTCATTGTTATATTATCAGAAGCTGCTGCACAATCTGATCACAAATTGAAATAAACTATGTGTGCCATTAATAAACAGTTTTTAGCTATCAGAATCAGGTCTGGGTCTATCTCTATGCCCAATGTTCAGTAGCACACTTATTACTACCGGTATTACTAAGACCGCTGGTGGCACATAGTACTGCAGGCTCACTGCTCGTTGCCAGCAGTTCGATTCTGACCACCTCAAGGTTGACTCAGCCTTACATCCTTCCAAGATCAGTAAAATGAGAACCCAGATTGTATGCTGACTCTGTAAACTGCTTAGAGGGTGCTGTAAAAATAATAATAAAATAATAAAAACAAGGACAAATAGGCTGAAAAACAGCTTCTATCCCAGAGCAGTAACTATATTGAATTCTACTGTATAGTGCAATATTAATGCAGCATCAGGGGTTTTCAATTCAATTGTATAGAATGTGAAGGATGTGTCTTTGTGTTTTATTTTTATAGTTATAATGTACACTGAAGATGGCATTTAACTTCATTGTATGAGGTGCAATGACAATAAAGTAAACTATACTATGAAGCAGTATATAAATCTAAGTGCTATTTCTAGTGCTAAGTGCTATTACTGGCAGGGATTCTACAAGCCTCCCCCTCTTCCTCTGGACCTCTTTCAGGTCCCACAAGATGTCCTGAAGCAATGCAGAAGATAGCTCTCGTAAGAGCTTGTCAAGAGTACATCCCTGGCACCACTTTTAATGGCTCTGAAATGGTTGATAACAGAATTATTGTCATCTTTGTTGCTCAAATGTAGGTGTCAGATATTATCTTGAGGACTAGAGTGGATCTATATTTCCAGGGCCAAGCAGTTTGACCAGAACCTTTCAAAATAATCCTAAACATGATATTGTCCTTTCTGTCTCTGTTGACAAGGTGGGATGAGAACACCAAGACTATGGTTGAGCAAATACTTTATTAATCAAATTCCTTGAAATTTGTCCAATACAAATACATACCTATCCTCAGCTTCATTATGATTTCGGAAGGGAAATATTTCAGTAGAGAGGATTATCAGCCTCTACTGAGGAAGGGAAGAGCATATTTTTAGTTGAGAGGCTTAGTAGAGTCTTTGGATTTTTGAAATAGTTCTGAATAAATGTACATAGTCTCAGTGAAGGTGAGAGATTCCATAACCTGTTTGCTTCCCCCGAAGACCCTTTGTTCAGCCAATTTGTGAGCTCCCCTGCCCAATGTTGTTCCCCCCCCCCAAAAAAAAAAAACCCAGACACATAAAATAAATAGAAGGAGCAGAGCTTTGAAAGGCTGGTGAAATGGAGGCTCCTTCGTGGTAACCATCATAATTTAAAAGAGAACTATGATGTACAGGACAGCAAATAGACAGTTTTAGCTAAGCAAAAGCAAATGAAAATATATGGACCTCTTGTATGCCAAAAGTCTTGGTGGGATCTTCTGTGCAAAATGTACATTTTGGCCTCCCAGAAGTACACACCCATATGATGAAGTCATAGATGCAATCTTCATGGGCTAATCCAATTGGGCTCCCTTTTCATCTGTCACATCTGGAGGGCTGGCAGTTTTGAAGCCAACCCACGCCTCCCAGGGAAGCCTAATCATAAAGCCTGGACTCCTTCCAGAAAATTAGCTATGGCAATGAGACTTGGATTAGCTAATCTACTTCACAGGTATCAACGGAATTGAGTCACAGCTAATTTTATCTGAATTCAGACTGTGCTGCAGGAGAGAGAGGGAGAGAGAGAGAGAGAGGGAGGGAGGGAGGGAGGGAGGGAGGGAGAGAGAGAGAGAGAGAGAGAGAGGGAGGGAGGGAGGGAGGGAGGGAGGGAGAGAGAGAGAGAGAGAGAGAGAGAGAGGGAGGGAGGGAGGGAGGGAGAGAGATTTACACAGATATTTCAAAATACACACATGAATTTGCTCACTTCAATTTTGTACACACATTTGTTTGCTTCAATTTTATTTCAGCCCAGGATAATTTCATCTTAAATTAATGCTTAAAACTATAACATGATGACTTTCCCCAATCTATCTATACAGATGATAAGCAACTAAGATACTACGTACACATATGATTACACTTGCATGTATTATAGGCACATGCCTACCTTTTTAAAAACCTATGTCACCACAGGGTCTCTCATGTTCTTATCTATTTTCAGCCAGTCATCAGTGTGATGATGTTCCCTAGAGGGGTAGTGAAACGTCTGCAGGAAAACCACCAAGCTCAGAGAGCACCAAGGACCTCGTAGTTCAACCGTGAGCCACCAAGAGTCTCTTCCATTAACAAATGCATGTTGGATTCACCTATAGGGAGGGAAGTGATTCACCAATCCTTTCCTGAAAGCTGAAGGGGAGAAAATGCCAAAGAATTGTCAAATGGGATAACGTGGTAGGCTGTTGCCAGACAGAATATCCTGTTGGGTAGAACATAGAATAACAGGGAGGACCTTGGAGGTCTTCTAGTCCAATCTTTTGTTTAAGCAGGAGATCCTATAGCATTTCAGGCAAATGGCTATCCAGTCTCAAGTATTGCTACAGTGGTTCAATTCAGGCAGAACTTTCTTCAACTGGCATGGCGCCTTAAGTGGTAATCCCAGTTATGCCCTCCATTGATTGAATCATCTGTAAAAGTTTATTCTACTTTGAAAGTCAAGTCTCTCTTGCGCTCATAACTGGTCAATATGGAAAGTAAACAAGAAATATTTTTTTAAAAAAAAGAATTAAAACATAACAAAGAGCTTTGCACCGAACCGAGTCAAAATATTTTGAACATCCTTTGAGGTGCACAGCTCCTTCTCTGGGGCAGACAAAGAGGGAGGAGAATCATTTTAGAAGACATAACCTATTTTTCTTTGGAACATCTTAATTGTTGTAAATTAAACAGGGCCGACTGCCAGATGCTAAAATGCAGTACCTTTCAGGTGTTTCATTATATATTTTAGTAATACAGTAATTAGGTGGGGAAAGCCTCTCCTAAATTATCATATTTTTGACACAGTATGAATATAAAAGCTGAGACTTTCTTTTGATGATGTGTTTCTCCCAGTTTTTAAATTAATTAAGGAAATAAAGTGCTACACCTCAACACAGAGCTTGACATTAATTGCTGGGTTCCCACAAGCGATTTCATAAATTTCTCTTGAGGGCCACAGACAAGAAGTTTGATGCAATCACACCATTGACCTAAACCCACTTAAAGGCCTCAAACCAGCATGTGAGGTTGACAGTTGATAGATAGATAGATAGATAGATAGATAGATAGATAGATAGATAGATGATAGATGATAGATAGATAGATAGATAGATAGATAGATAGATAGATAGATGATAGATAGATAGTTAGATGGTAGATGATAGATAGATAGATAGATAGATAGATAGATAGATAGATAGATAGATAGATGATAGATAGATAGATGATAGATAGATAGATGATAGATGATAGATAGATAGATAGATGATAGATAGATTATAGATAGATAGATAGATAGATAGATAGATACATGATAGATGATAGATAGATTATAGATATATAGATAAATAGAGAGACGATAGATAGATAGATAGATAGATAGATAGATAGATAGATAGATAGATAGATAGATGATCATGTTTAGAGAGAGAGAGAGAGAGAGAGAAAGAAAGAGAAAATTTTCTTTTTTTTATTTTGTCCTCTGAACAGTATCTGTTAAACTGTTTTAAAATGGATGTGGGTGTTCCAGGACAATTGACACAACATTGAACTGCATAGCCTTTAACTCTTTTATATGTTTTGTGGGTTTTGTAAACTGCCCAGATTCCCCTGGAGTGGGTAGCCATTTTGAATTGAATGAATTAAAGTAAAAGGAAATGGGCTTTTGGTAAGGATTGCTGTGTTTAGGAGAGATTTCATTCCTTTGCCAAATCTTTTGAACCTTTATTCAGTAGGACACACAACAAAGGGTGGACATGGTTTTGCCCCAGAGATCCAAATAATCTTGCTTTTAGAGAGTTCACTGGGATTAAAATAATTTCCAGGGTCAAAATGCATTGAAAAAAATGTTGTGTTCTAAATTTGTATGTATATATTCAGAAAGGGAGAAAGCCTTTATCATATTCCCTTCCCCTACAATAGCTGTGGTTTCATCCCTTGAAAATATAGAATAAATTCCATCTTTCATTGCCTGCTTTTTTCCCCCCTGGCAACAGATATTTGTGGTTTTAGTTCTGTGGATTTGGGTTTATCCCTGGGGGTGGGTGGGTGGGGAGAAAACTCTGGCCTTTGTCTTAAGGAGGGAGTGAAAAGCCAGTAGATGTGGTTTAAGAGATACCTTTGAACATATTTATTTTTGCTTTGATGCCAGTATTTTTCTTCTTTTCTCGTAAAACCTTCTGTAATAAAACATCAAGTTCTGAAATCTATAAAGTCATGACTTTATTTGTTGGTCTAACAAAAAAAAATCCTAATTGAGATTTACCTTGTAGCGATTAAGAACCAGAAATCTCTGATGGTTCTTGAAGGCTTCTCATCCAAGTTCTATTCAGGCTCAACTTTATTTAGCTTCCACTTCCAGATCAAGTTTTTATCCAACATGTATGACACTTTGCAGAAAATTAGATTCTCTAGGTTTCTGAAAGAGACACCCAACTTCCTTGCATATGTATGTACGGTATGTATATATGTATATATTCAATGAATTAAAATTTTATTATATGTTTTATGTATTTTATATACCATGTGAAGCATAAAACATAACAAAAATTAAACCACTTGAGTTGATCATATTAAATTTATTTCAGAATATTATTGATAGACTTGCTGTGAATGGATAATTAAGGGATTTGTTGACTATGTAATAGTTTTTCAATTCCAAATTTAATAACTATACAAATTATAGAAACTATACAAATTATACTAAAATATAGGGAAAAATGGCTCCAGATCAATTTGGTTTCTAAATGCCTGAAAAGTGTTCTCTGCATTGTGTTTCTGATTACATGGACACAATTCTGTAATTTTCTTGGCAGTGACGTGGAATTTGGAACCCACTAACTTCTTCTAGGTGGTACTTGACAGTCTAATCAATCCAAAAGCTGAACCCAACCCAATTTACTAGGCAAGATGTGGTTAGATAAATTAAATTCACATTTACTGTATATGTGCAACCCACAGATATATTTGCTAAAAGTATAATAGGGGGAAAGAGTTGTGTCCATTGTACATCCTCTAAATCTATCCCTACCTCATGCAACACAGACTTTATTCATCATAAACCACCTCCATGTACATTTTATGTGGGCAGATGAATGGGGTGACTTCATCAGGCACGGGGATTTATAATACACAGAAGGAGAACAATCTTTGATATGCTGCTAACACTTCATTTAATGAAATAAAAGTGAAGGCTCCTCATCAAATAAAATACGTGATTATCTCTGGAGAAAACAAAAACTCTGCCCTGTGGTGGGTACAGGCCTCAAACACTACTAAATTATTTTTATCTGCACCGAATCTTTAGATACTTTTTGTTGAAAACAGAACATCTGAGGAATGTCAGGTTAAACTGAAAGAGATTTGTGATGATCATGATGATTTGTGAAGTTTCTCAAGGGAGTTTTGCAATTGCAGAAACACACACTGACATACATGCAGAGAGAGAAAACCAGGTCACCTGATGTTCTCCAGATTTCTCCAACTACAACTCTATCATGATAAATGATAAATATTTGTGGGAGACACCAGATTACCCAATTTCTCCCTTCCCTCGCATTCTTGACCCCATTATTAGCCAAATGCTAATGCTTTGGAGCCAAAGCATGAGTAATCCTGAATCTAGTCTGACGGGATTCCAAATAATTTGTGTTTAGGAGGTGTTTAATGGCAAAATTGCTTCATAATCCTCTAGCTTCACATACCCAAGCCCAAATTAATTAACTTGAATTCTTTCAAACAATTGAAATGAATAAAGGACTATTTAAAATGAAGAATATCCTAATAAAGAATTTCTGGTTTAGAAATTGCAGCAAACATTCCACTACATGCTCTCTTGCAGTAATTTTTGGAATTTCGAATGCTGAACAGTATTCACCTCACAATCTGTGCTTTATATATAAAATATTTCTAACAATTCTGCTAGAGTTGAACCCAAGCCTGTTCTTCTTCATCTAGATTCTAAGAACCTACAAGAGTTGAGATGGGACCTGGATAACATGGCTTGGTTGACCTTGCTTAGGATCCTGGAAGTTCAAAGTTAGGGTCAAGTTGAGGAACACAACTTAACACAATATTTTGTCACTTCAAAGGGGGAGGTAGAATATTTATTGCCCACAAATGATATCATTTTAGTAGATGGATGGAGCCCTCTCTGGAACCAACTTTTCCAAAGCTCTTCATGTTTGCTTTACTGCTGAGCAATTCTAAGGTCCACCTCACCTAACAGCTTGTGAGAGACCACTCTTCCGCCTTATAAAAACACAGACAAATTACAGGAATCTTTCTGTATCGCTGCCCACTTTGTGAACACCATCGGAGACAACGCCAGGGACACATAACAACTTCTAGTTGAAGACAGACGTCTAGAGTATCAAGAGAGAAACTAGCAAGAGTTTTGAGAGCATAGAAGATCAAAACTAGCACACCTTGAAATTATAGAAAAGCATGACACACGGATTGTTATTTGTTTAAGTGAGCAAAGTGATGTCAGTGGTCTTCCGGCACTGGGGAAATTATTTTTCTTCTTGTTTCCTCCTATCAGAAGAAGAAGAAAAGTATGTGCTTGGATATCTTCCCAACCCAATTGTTAATCGGCCATCTGAACTCTGAAAGGGGCCGTGCTTAATAAATAACTGCTATCTGTCAGATCTGACAGCACATGTGAGCATTAGCATGATTGCCTTTTAATGGGCTGGGTGAGTTAGCAGCAGATGTTCTCAGATTAGAGTTCAGCTTTCTTATAGCTCTTTTAAATCCCCAATTCTCCAATGAGTCATTGGCATCCAGAGTCTTTTTATATTTCATCCTGCTTGAGGTTAACAAGAGCCTCCGCTGTACATACCAGTTCAGGTTCGGTCGTTCTCTTTGAGTGACTGTGAGGATACAAGCGATCACCTTTGGTGGGAACCAGGGCAAGGGAGCTTTCTAAGCCACTGTTCTTAACTTGGATGCGACTGGGATTGAATGGAAGAGAAGACTAAGAGAAGAGGGAGAGGAGAGAGGAGAGGAGAAGGGAAGGGAAAGGAAGAGAAGAAGAAGAAGAAGAAGAAGAAGAAGAAGAAGAAGAAGAAGAAGAAGAAGAAGAAGAAGAAGAAGAAGAAGAAGAGGAGGAGGAGGAGGAGGAGGAGGAGGAGGAGGAGGAGGAGGAGGAGGAGGAGGAGGAGGAGGAGGAGAAAGGAAGAAGAGGATAGTGGAATGGGATGGGATGAGATTAAGTGTTATACCTTATGATTCTTGATGAATGTATCTTTTCTTTTATGTACACCGAGAGCTTATGCACCAAGACAAATTCCTTGTGTGTCCAATCACACTTGGCCAATAAAGAATTCTATTCTATTCTATTCTATATAGGTGAATGTATACAACAAAAGCTTTTTCAAAGGTCTGCCTCTTTTCTCTCCACTGAAATCATGCAGGCAACTAATTCAGTCAAACCCGGTTAGAGTTCCCCAGATGCATCTGTCATAGTTTGAATTTGACGAGACCTGCAGTGGCTGCGCCTGGTCAACCAGTCCTATTGCAATAACTCAGAGGTTGACCTTGATGGGGAGATGGAATTTTGTTATCTACAAGGAGATAAACACTGCAGAAGGCAAGATGATGAGGGAAGGTTATGAAAATATCTCAGGCGGATTCCCTCATAATTCAGATGGAATATAAAACAGGGGGAGTGAGAAACACCCTCAGGCTTGCAAGGGTCCGTGGTTATAGCCAATCTTGATTTTTAAAAAAAAATAGTTTTAGGCCTGTGCGACATCTGTTTCTTGGTCTGGTCTACCTCGGAGGGCTGATATTCGCCTGCAGCTCATTATGGCAAATGGTCCAACTCTGTAATGAATCAGGGAAAGAAAATAGGTTGGATCCAGTTCAAGGAATTCATCCGTTTGGGTCATTGTATGTAGATGATAGCAAATTAATTCACAAAAGGTTTCTTGGATTAGAACAAGTAGCACAATTGTTCTGCCAGGAAAGCATATGGATCCTCAACAACTCTGGGGCTAAACAGAGGGGAAACGTTAAACTTGCTCTCTTTGCACGAAGGAAGAATTAAAAGTCACTCAACGGCTGGGAGAATCGGGAGTCAAATCAGAACTGCAGACATTTGTATTCTGGCAAACACCTTCCTGCCTAGTCAACGAGAGCATATCTAAATATCTAAAACATATAAAAAGTGATGTGTTTCCATTGATGCCTTACAGATGAGGTGTTTCAAGAATTTCATCCTAGCTCAAATCCAGTTCATCCAGTCCCGCCAGAGGACTCTGGAAATTCAGAAGGAAGATATGAAAGACAACATTCTGTGTTAGGTACATCTCCATCTGGTGCTCAGATGTAAACTACTGATGGACATAGATCTACCATAAACGTCAGTCCACGTGCCAGTTGTACCAAGGAGGCTATCACTATTTATCAATGCACTGTACTTTTGTTCATTTAGAGAGCATTTCACTGAGGCAGCCTTCAGCGACGCCATCTTGAATCCAATAATCTGCACAAGTCAAAAAGAGGGCTGTGAAAATATTTACAGACCCCCTCACATCCTGGACACAAACTGTTTCAACTCCTACCCTCAATGCTATAGAGCACTGCACCCCAGAACAACTAGACACAAGAACAGTTTTTCCCCAAACACCATCACTCTGCTGAACAAATAATTCCTTCAACACTGTCAAACTATTTACTAAGTCTGCACTACTATTAATCTTCTCATCGTTCCCACCACCCATCTCCTCCCACTTATGACTGTATGACTGTAACCTTGTTGTTTGTATCCTTACGATTTATACTGATATTGATTGTTTCCTGATTGCTTATTTGTTCCCTATGACTATTATTAAGTGTTGTACCTTATGATTCTTGACGAATGTATCTTTTCTTTTATGTACACTGAGAGCTTATGCACCAAAGACAAATTCCTTGTGTGTCCAATCACACTTGGCCAATAAAGAATTCTATTCTATTCTATTCTATTCTATTCTATTCTATTCTATTCTATTCTATTCTATTCTATTCTATTCTATTCTATTCAGAAGGCAAGATGGGGTATCAAGTGCTCCATGCCCAATAAGACCGTCTCTTGGATAGGAAACCCACTCGGCCCTCCCTACTTCAAAAAGGGGTGGGTCATATTAATCACCAGACCTTTCCTTTGCAAAGTATTATGTGTGGAATGTTATAAGACAAACTAGTGATGGGTCAATAAAGAGTTAAAAAGTTGTGCTGGAGAAGAAACCCAGAAAGTGTGTATCTGCAGGACTGTATCCAGCCATGAAATGTTCCAAACCAAGTCATAAAAGCATAAAGGATTCTTGAAAACATCATTCTGGTCAGTTCTCGTACTCCCTATAGGCATGGAATGGTGATGGAAAAGACCATCTTGATATGATCCCAGACTTCGATGATCAAACATGATAATATCTGCAGGGTTGAGGTAATCCAGTACTCTTTATAAAAAAAAGAAAAAAGATCTGGAGGCAAGAGAAGCCTAAGTCCCAACTCGCACTCCGTCAAGGTTCATCTCAGATACTACACTTGATCTTAGCCAAAAGGCTGAGGAGCCATAACATTCACCTCGGTGTGCTCCAAGAGTTGAGCGGTTATGCTGCTAAAATACGTAAAGCTTTTAAAATCAACCTATAACCTTTTGACTTGTTGGATTGTGGTCACTTGCTCTGGTGATGCGTAAACAATTCCTATTTCTATAGAAGAGAACAAGTCTCTTTTGTAACAGGAACTGTCAGGTGCAAAAACCAGGACCACACGTGATGTTCCAATTAAACTGATTTATTACTACTAATGGCTATGAATCTACTCAGCTAATGGTTACCACTATTTTGGCACTAGATAAGAGTCAACAGAATTCAAGAGGGTTTGTATTTAGTCCCTTTGTGACTATGGAGCGACTCTAGGCTGATTCCTCATTTGACTCCACCTCCAAGTTCTGCCACTCCTTCTCCTACAGGAACACAACTATTACACCTTATCTGCTGTGTTTTGGCACACTGCATTCAGGGAAATTTATATCATTGGCAGAAAACAGAGCTTCATGAGGAAACCACAGCATAGATCGTTCAAACACCATCTTAATTAATTAAAAAAGCTCCCAGATTTTACAAGTCAGAGACAATATAACTGTAGGGAGCAGCTTTTGAATGTGAAGTTAGAGTGTGACTTTCCATGCCAACTTCCCTTGCTTTGGATAATCCGAAAGTATCCAGGAAAGCAAAAAGAAATGAGTTCAACCCCTGAAAGCTTTTTGCTTGCAGTTTAGTCTGATATTCAGCCAACATTTAACACTTGCAATAATGTTGCTTTTGGCAGCCCTCTTCTAGCGAGATGGGTGTGTCTGACGGTTCTGAAGAACGCCAAATGTTATCTCACTATTACCCTTGTTATTTAAGCATTTTTAAAAGGTTGGGAGCATTCAATTAGAAAAAGTTTGCCTTGACTTTTGACCATGACTTCTCTAACATAATAAAAAGCAACAGGATTTTTCTTTTCACCCGTCCTCATTTCCACTGTTGTGTTGATAAGACGAGATTTGGATCTGTCCTAAAGTTATTCTGTTGACACAGAAGGTTATTTCCCATGGAATCGAGCAGAGGTAGAAAAGGACTTTCACCATAGTTCATCCTTCTAGGCTGCAGATGTGGGCTGTTCTCAGCCACAGGAATCTCTGTCCAATGGCATGGAACCCAGCGAATTCTTCCGTCCCCATTTCACTGAAAAGGGATTTTGCACAACCAGGATGGCCTAAGGGCTCCTGGCTTGGGCAGGGGGTTGGACTAGAAGACCACCAAGGCCCCTTCCAGCCCTAGGAGTCTATGAAGGCCATTCTTCCATCTTAAAGCAAGTATTCATTATGAAGATGTTGTATTAGCATAATCAAAGTTCTTGACACATTCCTGCTAAAATACATCTATTAGAGGATTAACAATAAATTTCTGGCGTGGTATCTCTCTAGATGCTTCAGCACGACAAACCTTGTAGGATGGAGAAAGCCATGAATAATAGATTCTGAATATTAACAATATTCTGAAAGGGGCTCCTTTATTTTTTCAGTTTGTGAGCCATGGTGGCTCAGTGGTTAGAATGCAGTACTGCAGGCTACTTCTGCTGCCTGCTGGCTGCCTGCAATTTGGCAATTCAAATCTCACCAGGCTCAGGGTTGACTCATCTTTCCATCCTTCCAAGGTGGGTCAAATGAGGACCCAGGTTGTTGGGGGTAAGAGGGTGACTTTGTAAACCACTTAGAGAGGGCTGTAAAAGCACTGTGAAGTGGTATATAAGTCTAAGTCCTATTGCTAAAGAAATATGTCAACTCTAAACTAGGAAACACTAAGATTCTGAATTTGCCAAATTTTTAACCTTTTCCTAGTACATTTATGATCTGAGATACTCATCTTCACAGATGTATCCTTTTTAGACTTCTTTTCTTTTCTTTCTTTTCTTCTTTTTTTCCCTTTTCTTTTCTCCCCCCCCTCTTTTTGCCAGCAAATCTCTTTCAAGCTGGTCAAACAAATTACGCTCAGCCTGCCATAAGCCCATCATTTCTATCTAGCTCCAAGTTAGTAAGAAAGGAGAAGAAACAACACTGGTTTTCAAAAGTGTTTCACTGTTTTTGCATCCTTGAAGAGAAGCAAGGTTTCATGGCACTAACGGAGTGCCGTGGAGATCAGATTTGGTGAGCATTATCGCCATGGCTTCCTTTTCTAACTCAGAAGTTTGAAGAAGAAGTTTGCATTTTATCTCCTATCTCCTTAAAAAAACAGCAGCCTGTGAGTTACTTTTAAAACAACTCATTTCATACAATCAAGAGGCCTTAGCAGATGACAGAATCTGGTCAGCCTTGCCACTGCCAGACAATCTACATCCTTAGTCTATGGTGGTAAAAAAAACAACAGGAGAATTCTGGTAGGTTCATACTCATCTCACTTCTTCAAATGCAAAGAGTTGCTAGATGATGTAGAACGGATGAAAGCTCCTATCTTTTAGTAACATGTGTTGGGTTGAAAAAGTTTTACCAGATTCCTTCTGACCTTTAGCTGCCAGTGATTAATATGGTTCTCCTTAATCTGTTTATAACTTTCTTAGATCCAAATTTTATTCCCTAGGCTGGCTGGGGAATTCTGGGAGTTGAAGTTCTCACATCTTAAAGCCTCTGAGATTGGGAAACTCTACTCTAATGGTAAAGGGGGCTGCTACTGGTATCCACATATCCTTCTGCTATTGTATTGGAGTATTGACACTTATATTGCAACACTTCACATGTCTACCATTACTACTAGTACTGATTATTATTGTCTTCTCGTCATTTTTTCTTTCTGGGGTGGATTCCATATAGTTGGGTCCTAATTCCTGCCATTGTAAGAGGGATCCAGTTCCATGAAAATAAATATCCAAAAGGATACTGGAATACATTTAGATATAGAAAATTAAACCTCCATCTGTAACTGTTAGCTGAATTAAATGAAAAATCAGATTTTTCCAACATAACCTTTAAACATTACACTAAATTTCTCAAAAGTATCTTTTAGGAATATGTAAAGGATTATCATGTATGATATGAATTATCCATTGTGGACATTCATTTCTAAACTATTAATTTCCCCCCAGACATTCAATTTAATTGGGGCCCATATATCCAAGTCTAATAACAATATGTTTAAATTCAGTTTAATCACTTAAGATACATCTCTGGGAACTCTAAAGCAGAGATAAGTTACAGCCTCTGGACACCAACTCTACTAGCTGGAAAAAACCGATCTAAATGATAGAAGAGGCCCCAAAGACCCCCGTTCAGATTTAGGCTAATTTTATTACACCCAGAAGAGGTTCCAACATCATCAATTAACTTTATTCTTTTCAGTGTGGAAGATTCAGATTTATAAATCAATAACAATATATCAACTGTAAACAGGACTATTCTATAGGAATTGCTCTCTATCTATATCATTCTCACTCTCTATTTGCACTTTGCTAAAAATCCCAGATTTGAATCAAATAGCGAGATAGAAATACAGCTCTTGCCATTAAGGTGGTAGAACTTTAGAATAAGTTTATTGTCACTTTGAATGTACACCAATCGGCATACCATTAAAATCCAATTAGTTTTAATTTGCATTTTTGGAAAATAACTGATAGAATGTGGTTCATTTTTAAAATGCTTCAAATGAGAAGAGAAAGCTTGGGTGAGTAGAAAATAAATCACTTATCAATAATTTTTTATCAGGCCTTTCTGTGTCCAGTGAAATAATTTTAGCAGAATCTATTCAATGAAGCTACAAGACTTACTAAAATCTTAGATTGGTCAGTCTTTGTCATAAATGAATATATATATTTTGCTACCTGTATTTCTAAAATCTTTTTGTATCTTCAGGTGTTATATGCATAGTATCATTAATTAATGTGTCAAAATTTATCCAGTTGTTCTGCAGAGTCCTAATATCTTAAGGATGTACCAAAAGCAATTTATTCAGTTTGTATTTAGCACTTTGCCGTTCATAAAAATACCTTCTGTTACATACAGGAGATGATAGTTAAGTAGAAAAGCAAGACAATAACAGCTCCACCTTTCCATTTAGATTTTTCTTTCTGCAATGCTGTTTCCCCCACATTTTCTCACATACAGTACACTTTCCATGGTAAAGTCTCTTTTATTCTTAAATATTCATAAAGCTTGATAGTCTTTTACATTTCAAAATTTGGCTATCAGCCAGGAAGCATCCAAACACGAAAACTATTTTGTTTTCGGGGAAATTCCTCATTTGCAAAAATAAAAAATAAAAATAAAAACTGGCCACGGTGCAATTTTGTAAGTGTACTTATATGGCAATTTATTTCATTCTGGAGCAAAATAAAGCCAAACAAAACTATTCTGTATTTTGGCCAGCACTGATTGAGTTGATCATTAGCCTAAAGTGGGTTGAAGCCTCTGAATTGTTCTCCTCTCATCATTTCCCAGCGCCAACTGCAATGTCAAAGCAAATCTAACTATTAAACAGGCTTACGTTTTAATCACCGGACTTCTCAAACAGGAACCCTTTATTGATACTGCTGGAAATTATCCTGGAAACCGGGAATGTTTTGGGCTGATTCCTAAAGTTTCTCACTGGTTGATGGTTGATGGCATTTAATGAACATGATGTAACATGTATTTCGTCTCTCCTTGATAGCACCTCACTCTGAGTCACCCTGCAGAGGGAAAGCTGGGCAGATGAATAATTTGTCATGAAGAAGGACAGTTCTGGTTTATTTGCCAATCTGTGTGTGATTAATTTCCACTTTTTTTTCCAGGCTGGTTTTGAGGAGGGGGTGGGGGTGGGGGCTAGGGATTAGTCATGGCTGCCACTGGAGAATACCCTAGTCCGTCAACGGTTCTATGGAGAAGGCAGACGAGATGTTAACCAACCCCATCATTCTTTATCATTCTAATTCTTAGATCATTTCAAGTTTCTGTAAATCTGTTTTTAAAGAGCAGCATATGCTTCTCTTGAGCATATGGAAACTATTGCATTTGCAATTGTGAGAGAGCAGGTTTTTAAAAGTTATTAAAAGCAAGCTGACAGAACTGATCCGGCCCCAACCTCCGGTATTCAATGAAACCTCCTGTCTTTGCTTGGAAAATATTTTAAGCAGCCTTTGAAGTATTTGTATTGGAAATGTTAAATCCGCCGTTGGGTGTAATGCAGCAAAGGACCAGTTCTAAGCACTGCAAAGGCCAGTTCAAGAAGTGATGAGAGGAGCTGGAACTACTCTACAATATCAGATTTTGGGGTGAATGTGTTTGGATTAGCAACAGTCTGTTTCCAGGCAAAACCTCATGAAAACAGAAACTTGTTTTGATCTGAATAAGATTTTCTACAATTTAATAATTTGTACCCATGATTAAGTAGAATCCATGCGGTAGTTATAATGCCCTTCAGTTCTTTTTGAATAGGTCAACTGCCATAACCAGACACATAACTAGCATGTAAGTGGGCATGTCCAGCTGTGTTACACATGCAACACTTTGCAAATATTAGGCACACCTATTCATTATCTAGGTGGCTCAGTGGCTTGGACTAGATTATCTCCAAGGTCCCTTCCAACTCTGTTACTGTTAAAGTTAAATTTGCTTTGGGATCTAATCCACAAAAATCAGTTTTTTCAAGAAAGTCGAAGCTTCCTTAGAAAGGTTTTTGGAAAAATTACTCATGCTCAGATTCTGCTTAGCCTTATCTAGCTCCTTACCAAGCTCCATTGTACCACAAAAATGAGTGTGGAATAGCAGGATGACTGTCACAACTCAACCATCACCTCAGCAAATATTCTGTTTCCAAGAAAATCTCACAATTGAATAGATAGCAAATGGACCCAATCCAGTTTGTCGGGGAAGGAGGAGAGAAATCTACCTGGACAGCCCTACCTTGTGAAGTATCTCAGGAATGGACAGCTTTTCAAAACATGGTATCCATGATTGCTAGGATCATTGTTGTTCCCTCTGGTTTCAGCGAGTAAGGATGGTATAGTTACTTTTGCTAGGATGGGCTGATTTTCAGGGAATCATGCCCATAGGGGAATAAGAAATGGGAGTTTGTGGAAATTTGGCGCAGGATAATGCATGGCCAGGTGGGGTCGAGATAGTACATGATAGTTTTTCCAGAAAAAGCTTCCTTCGACATCTCCAAGGGCTGTTGGCATCTCCCAGACATCTCCCTCCTGCTTGCACACAGGTTGATCAAAGGTGCCTGTGAAGCTGAGATGAATGTCTAGGGGACATTTGTTAAGGTCAGGAGGCTCCGTGCATCTTTGGCCTTGCGAGGTGGTTGCCATGGGGAAAATGCAGTGGACCAGAAAGTCATTGGTCAGAGCGTGGCCTTATGTTGCTAAGGTGCCCATCCTTTTGGAAAGTGAGATGGCTGCTGGGCACTTGAAGTGTGTTGAGAGCAACGGCTGCATGAGGCTGCTAGAACTTCAGCTCCTTCGGCCAGACAACGGGGTGAAAAATTGTTTCTTCAGCTGGGTGTTGTTGGTGAGTATTTGTTTCATTTTGTGGCAGTAGGAGCACAGGAACAGCTTTCCCACCCTTCTTGTAGTTTGGTGTGGAAACAAACTGACCTATTTCAGGCCAAGGCTGAGCTGGTTTTTCAGAATTCGTTAGTACCCTCTGCTTCCGAGTCCTTCAAACCAGAGGAGTTTTGATCTTTTCATCTCCATTCCCTCTGGATTCCCTTCTCACAGAGATCCAGTTGCCTCCTCTTAGTCTGATGGTTCTTTACAGCACAAAAAGAGCACTTATGGTGAATGGAGGTTGGACTCGTGACTATGCATTTCCTGTTTGTTCTTTTGATATTGTCCATTTTCTTTACATTCTGGGTTTATTTTTTTATGCCGATTTTGATTGTTAGCTACTCGTAGCTCTTTGGTACGGATAGCAATAAAATAAAATATAAAATAAAATTGCCCCATCAGATGGAACCATCAATTCACTTAGTGGGAGAGTTGTTCTTGCAATGGTTACTGAACTGATTTGTTACCTCAAGCAACATTTATATGGGTTTTTATATAAGATATTGTTATTTTATATAGGGTATTGTTTAACCCCAGTAAAGTCCAACTACATCAAAACTGCATTAATGTGATTACAACTCATCTAAGCCACTGTTTACCATCCTGAGTAACTTCAACCCCCAGAATTCTCACCAAGGGTCATTGTTTGCTTGGAATTGGCATTCATACCTATCAAAAGTTGCTATTTTGGAAAATGCTGGTTTGAAACATACATCATTGAAATGCTAAATTATCCAATTCCAATAACTGGGAAGTCCCTCAAAATTGGAGAAAAGCAATTTGTGTTTTAAGGACTCTCTAAGCCAGGGGTCTCCAACCTTGGCAACTTCAAGACTTGTGGATTTCAACTCCCAGAATTCCTCAGCCAGCAAAGCTGGGAGTTGAAGTCTACAAGTCTTGAAGTTGCCAAGTTTGGAGCCCCCTACTCTAAGCCTTCTGGGAGATTTGGCTGCACAATTTCATCAAAGCAGTTGTGGAAACAGTTGTTTAAGTCTGCAAGAGGAATCAAAACCAGTCCCACTTTTAACTTGATTTAACTGCTCCCCTCTCAAAAATGACCATGAGGTATTTTCAGACAACAATTAATTGTAATTGAATAATGAAGAACTCTCTTTGCATGTCCTCTTCCTAGGCAGGAACCACTTTGGCTCATCTTGAAAAGGCAGGAGAGATTAACCAACCCCAACTTTTGAGCTAATAAATTATTGGTTTATTACCCAACTAATCAACTATTTGATATAATTGGTTGTTGTTCTTGTTGTTATAATAGTTATCATGATTACCATTATACCAAGAAACCCAGTTTGTCACTGAGGATTTATTTCTAGGGAGTTAATTATATTTAGATTCCCTGGGAAACACATATTTAAAAAATTGTTTCTAAATGTGTCTGCTTACCAGCCCTTTGGATTGCAATAAATCTAAAGTCAGTATCTTATAAAAAGGGATTATAAACAGATTGCATTTAATCAAATTCAGATTGAAAGGCAGGCTTTGTCTGGAAGTGGTAATAGATAGAGATGATTTTGGATCAGAACTACTGTAATGTTGAGAAATGTTAAAAAAAAAAACAACCAAAGATGTGTCCATATTGCATTGTACAGCTGCTTGTGTTAGGGTTGTTGGCTGACCTTTGAACAGCATGGTATAGAAGCTACTTATCTTATGAATCATCCTTGTTGGCTTCACAATCTTTTCAATGCTATTGTTCTGACCAGTTCTTCCTTTAAAGCTGTGTCCCTCGACCTCAGCAAATTTAAGACGAATGGACTTCAACTCCCAGAATTCCCCAGCCAGTATTTCTTGTAAAATTAACCACAACTTATAATGGAATGTTGGGACATCTTTGGTCCCAGATGTTGATGTTAATCCTGGGCTCAAGTTTTTATGCTCTATGTTGGAGTGTTTTGATTAGAAAGTTGACCTGAAGCATGTAGAGATAGATGGTTTTAAAAAGATCACAATGAAAGGAGCCCTTGTCAACTTAACTTTATTGTCCACACCTCCTCATCCCTGGGACATTAATGAGATCAACCAGTTTGACCATAGTCAACATTGACTATGAGATTTCAAACAAAAGCTCAAATATATTCTGGAAAAAGGTAGAGAAATAAAAGACCCAAATTCATTGGTAACCTCATGTTGCAATGAACAAGGACATACATTCAATTTCACATCTGCTAAGATTGTTGGCCATGCAGAAACAAAAACAGCCAGGGAAATAATTGAATTCTGGAAAACATGCCCCTTGTCAGTTAACAGGAGTGCTGATTTACCACCAGTTGACCAAGTACTTAGGAGATGAGGTTTTGACAGCACAAGAAAACAACAGCCAATCCCCAGTCATCAATACACCTATCAACCAATAGGAAGGCACTACATAAATATGGCTCATAGAATACCCCAAAGCACATATTCCAGTAGAGATCCCTGAGGATGGGCTCCAATACGAGTCTGAAAGCTCAGAAGACTACACTTCTGGTCCCAGTGACTGATCGAGATTTGATCTTTCAACATTATCCTGGGACACATATATCTGCCTTCATTTGTTAGAGAAATAAACTTCATTTCAAGTTTAGTATATCTGATCTCAGTGGCCTGCACAGGCATACAGAAAGATGAATATAGGCTCAGAGTTCAGCAATGGATTTATTTAGCTGAAATATTCTCTGTCTGTGGTTTGGGAATTAGCCAGGAGTGAGTGTGAAACTTTCGTGATTGATCTGGACAGGCAAAAATAGGTTGAAGGAATCTGTAGGAATCTCCGGCTTTCCAGAAAAATGTATCCCAAATGTGGCAGAGTAAATAGCACACTTGACATCATTTGTGTTGTAAACATGTTCGTAGAGCTGAACTTTTTAGCATTTGTTCTGCCTTAGAAGGATATTTCAAATGTTGACTTGGAAATTTACATGAAAATCATATCTGATGTTTCACAGCACAGATGGGACCCACACTGCTGCAGAAATCTGCTTCACTGGCATGTAGGATTGTTACCAGAATGGAGTGTGTGAATATACACCAAGGAGAAATGTGGGAGGTACGTTGTTACCATCCAGAATTGCTTACAAACAAATCTTGATGCACATACCATTTCAAACGAAGTTCATGGTTGAAAACTGATTAAAAAACTCTGTCTGAATTGCCAAGAGGAATGAACAAAGCTGATTTCCAAAGTTATTTTTTTCCCTTGAGAATAAACAATATTGCCAATTGAAAGGGATTCGCGTGTAATGTTAATTAGGTTAGTTAAGATATTGACATTAAGAAAGAGAAATAATAGCCGTCGCTGCCTAAGTGATTGCATTTCTTGACATAATCAGAAATCTCCTCCTGTGTCAACAAGGAAGATTTCTGTCTTTATCTTGCAGCCTGACGCTTGAAAAAAATAGCTCTTAGACTTATACACCGCTTTGTCGTGCAATGTGCTTACAGAGTCAGTATATTGTCCTGAACAATCTGAGTCCTCATTTTACTGACCTGGGGAGGATGGAAGGCTGAGTGGGTGAGAATCAAACACCGGTCTGTGGGCAGAGTCAGCCTCCAATGCTGCATTCTAACCACTGGGCCACCAGGGCTCAGTTAAATAAATGATGTTTATGGCAAACCACTAGAATATAAACTGACAGTGAACCTCACTCCTTGCTAGCACTGATAATGTTACCTAGTTTGGGTAATGAAACGTCTCAAGAGAGCCACCAAGCTCAGAGAGCACCAAGGACATCCCTCATTTCAACCCTGAGCTACAAATATTCTCCTTTATTGGTGTTAATGGTATTATTGCAGGATGTAAGATGTTCTAAGTAAAGCTGCTTTTTGCAACTGACTCGTCATATTATTACACCATCCTCATCATCGACAAAAATATCTTGATAAGACCTGACAAAATAAATACATTTTGAGCCTCCCTCATAAGGAGCAGTAAAAGGAAGGCTTGGTTCTTCTCTATGGGTAATTTATTCCATTCCATGGATTCCACCAGAGAGAAAGTCACACTGGTCACTGATTTCCAGTGGGGCTAATTGACACCCAAGGAGAGTGGTCCTAAATAAACAGCTTGACCCTAAATCTTGGCAGGTTCTAGAGATTATTGGAAGCCTTTTAGACTGGATTAGAGCTTGCCAAGACTGATCCTCGTTCACCCTGGTTGCCACTTTTAAAACGGTAATCCATAATGGCTCATTTTGGGAGGAAGCACTTCAAGAGAAGTGCTTATATTGCTTATTTGTTTTTCTTACATATTACGACTTCTTTTTTTTAAAAAAAAGCCTTGAGAGGAAGAATCTGGTAACTCTTTGGAGGATACCCAGCACCGAAGCCTCTCTCCACCCTATTCGTGTGACTCAAATTATCCAGCTGAAAATGCAAAATGATACAGCATTTCCTATCTCACTGGGAAAAAATCAGTCCTTACTAGTATTTCTCCTCTAATCACATTTTCTTCTGACCTGGGTGTTTCTGAGATATTTGTGAAATTAGGTCACAAGAAGTTCCTCTGACATAAGTGTTCACGTTTTCATTATGAGTGATATTTAATAATTTAGGTATTCATGGGAACACCGTGTAATTCGTGGTGATTTGTCTCATGTACGGCTCAACGAAAACAACAGAGGGGTTTCTAAACTGTGCCGTGGCTCTTTATGGCTGTAATGTTAGAAGGGAACCTCCCACCCATAGATCTTTCAGAAATGGTCCTCTGTGTTTTCCCTTGGAAGGCAAGGGAGGGAGAGAGAGAGAGAGAGAGAGAGAAAGAGAGAGAGAGAGAGAGAGAGAGAGAGAGAGAGAGAGAGAAAGAGAGAGAGAGAGAGAGAGAGAGAGAGAGAGAGAAGAAAGGATCGGTCCTTCCCTTCCTGAAGGTCTGAAGCCTTGATTGGAGCTATGTGAAATATGCAGCACTTCAAAACTGGTTCCAGGCTTGGTGACCCAAATCTGAACCTCTCCAGTGGCTTTCAAGAGCGCCTTCCTCATGTGTTTGAATGTGCAAATCCTACAGGTTGAGAGGCATACCTTGGCCTCCCCACTGGGCTCTTATTTGTGTACGGGTTCAAACTAACTGGAAACAGATTGCGAGAGTCAATAGTTGAATGAGTTATGGATTTCTACACAACGTTTTCCTTGGAACCATTATGTGAACACAGGTGCCTTTTGTTTGGCCAAGCTACATTCAACCCCAGTCCACAAGATGTAGGGTTTTTATTCATCTGGGCCTGACCTGGGTGGATTCGGTCAGTTTCCCCTCCTTCGTCAGGATGGGGCTAAACGCTTGTCATGTGTTCCTGCAGCTTCCTGGGCTACCTATTACCGGTCTTTGCTTTTAGTAGTTTCCAGAGATGAATCAGACGATTGGCTGAGGATGCAGGGCTCAAAAGAGAAGCTAGGGAGATAAAGCTCTTCTCTTGCTTTATGGAATGTTTGTAGGGAGAGTACAAAGAGGCAGTGGTGTGTAGTGGTGAAGCTGCTGCCATAGAAGCTAGGAGATGGTGAGTTCTAGCACTGCCTTAGGCATGAAAGCCAGCTAAATGACTTTGGATCAGCAAGTGAGTCCCTCACAAACACCCAACAGTTGATGAATAAAATAATAGATGTATAATAAAACAATCACACCCAACAACTAACAATGCCTGGAGAATATAAAATAAAACACCATAAGCCGTCTGGAAACCTGCCATGTAAAAGAACCAGCATAAGGGAAATAAGCTGAAAATAAATCACGCTCAGCATATGACAATGTGATTTTTAAAAAGGGGGCCCTGAGTATTTTTAGCACATATCATTTTCAATGAGAATGTTCAACGTCAAGGGAAAAAACCCTTATGAATAAGGATTCTACATGGTTTTTGAATGCTTCTATGTATTCACCATTTTTTTAAAAAAATAACTATTTTGTTGGAGGAAATTACTAGTATTAACTAAAATTATTTTACCCCCTAACTTCTTCCTGCCTTCTGGGATTTAGAAAAATTTCAAAGGGAACATTCCCATAACCAGCCACAGATGGCCAACTAACCTGCGCAAAGTTTCATGAAGACAATAGACTTGTACAAAGATGGCAGACCTGCTAGAAGGAGTTTTTTTGACCCCAATGGAACAAACATTTAGTGGAATAATCTATCTCAGTTTGCTGTATCTATGGAGTTATCTTTATAGCAATGTTTTCCATCCTCAATCCACTTGGAGGAAATGTTTAAAATACAGTGGTACCTTGGTACCCAACTGCTTTGAAACTCATTGAATTTGATACTCAACACATTTTGACATGAAAATTTTGTCCCCGTACTCATCATTCGTTTGGTACTCAATGCACAAACTAGAATTTGTTGGTGCCGGCTGCCTTGTGACTCACTACATTATTCCTGATGGGAAAAATTTGTTTGGTACTCATCCTTTTTGGTACTCATCACACCTCCAGGAACCATATTCACTATGAATACTGAAGTACCATTGTAATAATAATAACAGAATACAGGGAGTTAAGCAATCTAGAAATCCTTGCATATCAAGAACTTCATACTTGATTGGTAGATAGGAAGAATTAAATGTCCACTGATATATACTGATAGACTCATACTTCATCTATATCTCCAATTCTGTATTTGAACTATCTGATTCAACAGTTCTGAATTTGAAATATTTTGCTATCAACATATCCAGAAGTTTCTATAGTGTGGTCAAAAGTCAAGATGAAAGTTGAGCCATACAATCAGAACCATATTTAAGAAAAAGAGAGAGGGGGGGGAGGGAAGGAGGGAGGGAGAGAAGAATTCAACTGAAAATATGTAGTTGCTGCCATCTTAACTTCTTTGACTCCGCCCGCCATCTTGCAGTGGGACACACACACAACCACATGCAGTGGGAGCAAATTATTTTTCTTCTAAATCTTAAATAAACTTTTTGCTCAGCTACCTGTCTCCTTCCTATTCATATCACCCAGCATGCTTCTGTTTCGTTGTCCATACGAATTTTGCCTGCTATTCTTCCTATTCAAAATCCGGATGCCAAGGAAAATAAAAAGGATAGTACAAAAAAGTAGGGGGAATTATCATGAGTTTTTTCTCTTTTGATACGGATATTTGAACAGAACCACGTTTTTGTTTTTTAAAGAAACAGACACCTCAGGATGCTGAATCGCAGAAGTACATATTGAAATTTCATTTTCTGATCTCCCTGCCTAAAAATATATTTAAAAAAGGAACTCTTTAAATGGATCATTTATTTTAAGGGCTCCTACTCTGCTGTGAGTATTTAGGCAAGTTTCCATCGTAATCCTTTGCTGCTGTTTAGCCGGGAATTATGGTGTCCGAAAGTAACGGAAGCTTTGTAATGGAGCTACCCAAACAGCAGGCAGGATTTCTTTCCCTTTCGCTGCATCCATTAATATCTCTCTTTGGAGCTGAGGAGTCTCGACACTCAAATGGTTTGCTTTTGGCAGTTTCTCAAGAAACAATGGATGGAAACTCATCCATGAGACTAACAACCTGGAATTAAGGAGAAACTCCCTAAGAGAGTGAGGACAATCAACCAGCTGAAAAGCCTTGCCATTCTGAAATTGTGGGCGCTTCATTACTGGAGGTTTTGAGACTGGACAGCCACTTATCTAGGGTCTCCTGCTTGAGCAGAGGGGATGGACTAGAAGACCTCCAAGGTCCCTTCCAGCTCTATTCTGATTCTGATTCCTCATGTCCCCCCCCCCACCAACTCTTCCATGTGCACACTGAGCCCAGCTTAGATCATATCTTTTTTCTTTGGCTCCGAAGCCATTCCCGAGAGGGTCTAGCCATGGCTCAAACTGTCTTCAAAGGGGAGAAAATGAGAAATCCATCGTGTTTTCATCCAGGCAGGCCTCCAATGAATAGGCAGGGTTTCCGCCCTTCTGCCCTTCTGCCCCTTGTGAGTGGACAATCTCACCAAAAGCTTTTAAGCTGCCCTTGTCAAGTGTTTCATTCGGAGCCGATTTTATTTTGATTTATTTGCCACTTTTCTTCCTATCAAGCATTCCAGTTTGCTAGCTATTTAAAATAGAAAATGAAGAGCGATTGAGATGTAAGGCCGTGATGAATTAGGCCTCTTCAAAAGGTGGAAAGGAAGGAGTCAGTAAGAACCATCTGCAGAATGCTCTATTGGCCAAAGTCTTCGCTCTTTGCCATTGACATCTGCTTTTAACCCCACTTTATTGAGGTTGCCTATGTCAATAACTGAATCTTGCAAGTCTGCTCAGCTCCTATGCCTGCCATACCTCCTCTTCCTTCTATTTCATGAACTAGGGTTGAATATCTTCCAAATGTTATCTTGTTCTGGACTTATTTAGGGAACAGTTCCTGCATATTTATCCTGATATTACAGCCCTGGGATTAAAACCTGTTGTTCAAAGCTGTTCTTAGCACGTTCAGCAAATTCCAACTAACTCTCTCATGTCCTCATTTGGAAATGTCTTAGTGTCCCCAACATCTGACCTCTGTTCTTGGAAAGAAGTTTCCACAAGAACCAAGTAGGAGATTCTAAGGCTGGAGCTCATCCTCTGAAGTTGTTGTTCTCACTCTGTTCCCGGATGGAAAGATCAGCAGAATCAGCTCACCTGCTTTGTGTCTGATTCTGAAATCAGGAAGATAGGATGCTATGAAACTCTTGAAAGCAACTAAGCCTTTCCCCCAACTCTACGGCAGCTGAAAATGATGCAGCTGCTTGAAAGAGTAGTGTTGCATTTGTACCCCAACACATCATGAAATACCTTTTTTGGAATCAAATCTAACAGGTAGTGGATACTTTACTGGTAATTCTCAATTTACAACTGTTCATTTAGTGTGCATTTAAAGTTATAATGGCACTGAAAAAAGTGACTTAGGACTAGTCCTTGCATTTATGATTGTTGCAGCATCTGCCATGGTCCAAATTAGGCATCTTGGCAACTGGCATATATATTGTGACAGTTGCAGCGTCCCTGTGTCACGTGATTCCCCCCTTTGCAACTTTTATAACTGGCTTCTGACAAGCGAAGTCAACCGTGTCATTCACTGAATGACTGCAATGGTTTGCATAACAACCTTGCCAGAAATATTGAAAGGCCAACTACCTAGTTTAGCCACAAAAATTCTGGTCCCAGTTGTCATTGTAAGTTGAGGAACACTTATACAGGGCTAATTCTCCCTCCCTCCCTCCTTCCCCCCCCTATCTATCTATCTATCTATCTATCTATCTATCTATCTATATCTGTCTTCAATTTTTTGCATATGTCTGTCTGTCTGTCTGTCTGTCTGTCTGCCTGCCTGCCTGCCTGCCTGCCTGCCTGCCTATCTATCTATCTATCTATCTATCTATCTATCTATCTATCTATCTAGCTATCTAGCTATCTATCTAGCTATCTATCTATCTTTCTATCTATCTATCTACACAAAAACTGAATGAGAGAGATGCTAACATTCCTTCTATCTTTAGGGTCATCAAAGTTATTATTTTTATTTTGCTGAAAATAATTGAAACAAGTGTTCCTTGTAACCTCACAGTATGCTATCCAGTCTCATATTACGATTGTTAGATTGAACGATTTACTTAATGATTTGCTTGACAAATAAAACTGCTGTCATCTCTGACAGCACCTGACAGGAGGTGATTTGACCCAAGTCGGCTACTTTTCAAGGTAAGTGTGATGATAATCTGTTTAAGTACAAAACTTTTAACACTCGTGGGCCGCCTTCCAACTTCATAGGTCATTTGAAATAGACCATGACCACGGCTGGGGCAATGTGATTTTTTGTTGGTATCAGATTTTCATTTTTTACTTCCACAGTTAGGTTTTCAAATAAGATTTATGTGCTCTAATGTACCAGGTTTGGTATGCCTAGCATTACAGAGTTGTCCAACGTATATAGTAATATTGGCTGGAAACTGAAATATTTTAACTTTTGGCCAATGAAAAGAAAATCTGCAGCGAAGGTCTGGCCTTCTCTATTCAACCTGTGCTATTTTTTTCTTCCGATATATTTATTGTTCTTGCCGTTTAAGCGTGCATATTATGTCATTAAACATAACCCAAGCAACCTAAATACAGAATTTCCACTCATTTCAATGAATTAGCATATCAAAGCTATAGAAGCTGTCGGAGGGGGTGGAGAGGCTAAAACAGAAATATCAAATTCTGTCTGTTTTGGTTCCCTTCCCTAATGTGAATCTGCTCTTGTGTGTTTCAGGTTGTGGTATGTGTATATATGCTGTGTTTCTATGAGTTGTGTGTATCTGTATTTCAGACACAATCTCTGTCAATCAGAAAAGAAAACACCACAAAGACTAGAAATAAGTGTTGGTCAACAGTATAATTTGCAGACCACTACATTTATCTACAAAAAATTCACAGTGTATATCTGTATTGGAAAACCAGATGTAGGATAAAAATAATAACATTTAAAGTCAGGATTGAATTATACTGTATGCCTGAAAGGTGAGGAGGAAAGGGAGTAATTCAAAGTATTATTATTATTATTATTTTGCATGCCCTGCATTTCAGATTCAGATTTCTGGTTAAAACGGTTAGGAAAATAAAATGGGATGGAAATTCCTGGTGAGTCTCAAGTAAGGGAGTTGGTGCCTTAATATATTTTTACTTGGCATTAATGAAAGTGTGAAAAGATAGAAGGATCTGCACACTTGCCTTGAAAACTTTGAAACTGCAGGAAAGTACAAGGACACACTGCCTGCCATAAGAGACTTTCTTGAAATGTTCTTTCTTATGAAAGGATATCTTTGAAATATCTTTTGCTTAATGGGAACTAGCTGGGAGAGGAAGGAAGGAAGGAAGGAAGGAAGGAAGGAAGGAAGGAAGGGAGGGAGGGAGGGAGGGAGGGAGGGAGGGAGGGAGGAATTTCATTTAGCCAATGAATGAGGATTCTGAAGTGTTTTAATGACTTTCTTTCCGTTTGAACATCCTATGGCATTTTCCCTGATTCTGAACACAGATTCCATTCTGGAAAAAAGACCAATGGAATTTGTTGGACTTTGAAGAAACCGGAGAGCAAGATTATTGAAGTTTTTGAATTTTGGTGATGGAGAAGGCTTCTCAGAATACCATAGACAGTCAAGAAAACAAACCAATGGACAACCCTAATACAAATCAGTCCAGAGTTCTCACTTGAGGTACAAATGACCAGGCTCAAATTAACCTACTTTGGATACATTATGCAAAGACAGAGCTCTCTGTCTGGAGGAGAAAGCTGTCATGCTGGGAAAGGGGGAAGGAATGAGGATGGCCACAGCAGCAAGAGGGATGGACTCAATTACTGTGGGGATGGGTGCACCATTGGAAGGCCTGGAGACCAGATGAGGGATAGATCATCATGGAGAAAAATCTACCTATGTGGTCATTAAAAATTGATATTACTTGATGGCACATAATCAATCAATTGTCAATCAGAAAATAAGTGATATCTCTAAGAATCAGTTGGCATTGGGGGCAAGTCATTCTCATTCCTAGGTGCTTTTTCCATGGAGACCCCAACCCTCAAAGTAGATTACCCCTTTCTGGATGGTATCTCGAGAGAGGTGACTTTTCTGGGTACATTCACTGTGCAGAGACAGGTAAAGCTTTGGCAGGTTTGAGGAGGAGTTTCCTTCAAGTCTTAACAAATGCAAGAGAAGGATTTCCAGGCCTGATCCGGTCTCGTGTGCCAGAGAATTCCTAGCCCTCCCACAACTCAATATTTGCACCAGATCTTCAAAGGGAACAGATGTGCAGTTATTTTTAGACTACGAGAAGTGTAATAAGACATTGTGAAGTGGGTGATGAATCAGATCAATTAGATGCAGAGGAAGAGGCTGTTTCAAAATACCACTGAATTAGAGAGCCTAAACGTGATAAACAAAGCACTTCCATCTCTCGCTAGATTGCAGATAAGGATTTTGGGAATCAAAACACAGCTGGGTAAACTTGACGCCTACCTTTGTCTGGCTCAAAAACTGAAGAACTTGATTGCCTACACCACACCTCAGCAGCCACAAAATGTGATGATACTGGAAAAACCAAAGAAGCTTGCTCAGATCATGGAAATACTGGTATGAAAACAAGGCAACAGAAACCATTTCACTAATCTAGTGAAAAGAAGGACCAGGGGTGACAGGATAGCAGTCTATCTAGCAATATCTCAGGGGCTGCCACAAAGAAGAGGGGGTCAATCTAATCTCCAAAGCACCTGGAGGCAGGACAAGAAGCAATGGGTGGAAACTAATCAAAGAAAATCTAGAACCAAGGAGAAATTTCGCCAAAGTGAGGACAGTTAACCAGAGGAACAGAAGTTGCCTCCAGAAGTTGTGGCTGCTTCATCACTGGAGGTTTTTAAGAAGAGACTGGACAGCCACCTGTCTGAAATGGCATAGGGTTTTCTGCCAGAGTAGGGGGTTGGACTAGAAGGCCTTCAAGGTCCCTTCCAACTCTGTTGTTCTATGTTCTGTGTTCTAACCTTCATGCTTCTGGGTTCAGATCTCATTCTTCTCAGTCATGATCTGCATCATTCCTTTGAAATGTTAGAGTGGCTTATGTCAATCTCCCCCTTCTTTTCAAATCATGTTCTAACAAATCATAAAGTTAGAAGTTCAAACCTTAAGCTGGAAGAAACCCAAACTCCATTCCATATGGTGGGCTGTCCTCTGCACAATAAAATTGGATTTGCTACATTATTTGTGCATTTGTTTATTGTTTTTATTTATTTTCCAGATCCTGAGTGCTGCTTCAGTCATATGAATTTAGGCAATTCCAAGCAAAAGATACATAAAACAAGGAAATGTATACGCACATGACTGATGCAGTAACTAATCAGTTACTGGGTGTTGGACTCAAAGCCTGTTGCAATAAAATGTCTCCTTCATATTTTGATTGAATGTGATTACATCCTCTTCTTTTTATTTCCTAAAATTAAAAGCAGAAACTTTACAACACAATCGTATCTCTGAAATACTTGCACCCCAATTGTGGTCATTATGGACCGGACTGAGCATTATTTGAGCTTCTCAAGCATCTCTCTGTGTGGTCACTAAATTCTGTTAGACTATACAGTTTGTTCTAGCACTAAATTGAACTTATAAATCAGGTACTTAAATGAGTTTATTTTATTACTCTGACAAAAGGCAAAAACTTGGACGGTTCTCTGCCAGGCTCTTCTTTCCAGGTCTTTCCTTGTTGTGTCTGATACGCATCTGGTAGATATTAATCTCCTGTTGTTTTGCCAATCTGATTAAGGGAAGTGTTGATTTAGGGAAAGGACACTATGGGTTTAATAGATGAGTGCAGCATGCTTGCATGTCATTCAACTCATGCCCAAATAGAGGAAAGAAACTCTTGTCAGTGCTGTAGGCTCAAAATCAGTCTTCTCTTTCGGCAGAATTTACTGCAAGGGTGTCTCAACCTTTGTGCAGCTGTAGAAGCCTCTGTCTTCTGGAGGCCACGGAGACGTTCTCGACAATATTGTAAAACTGAGGGCGCTTTCCTACAATTTTTCTTGTTCCTTTTAAAGCAACAGAGGTCTATTTGTCTGCTAAGGGCTTAACAAATTTATATTAATGTATAGAATCATGGCGTTGAAGGTATGTGGGCTCCATTGCTATTGCATGGACCAGCAGAAACCAACATCCACAGAAGCAGCAGGTCAGACTCCAATATTGTCATTTTGCTGAAGATTCCTCCAAATTTAAGAGGCAGGGGTAGGAAAGTATTGCGGTGATGATCCCCAAAGATCACAATAATTGCCATTTTTCATCCGTTTCAAGAATTCCCTAACCTTTCCAGAGTGAATATGAAAGACTATAAGAAGTCCAAGAAGCTTGTGGAATATGTTGATGATTTATAGCACATTTGTTTATTCCATGTCTTAGATCTGAAGTCCAGGCCTTCCAAAGGTCATCCTTTTCATGCAGCTGGATCTAGCCAGGTCCAAGGACAGTTCTATTGCAGTGATTTGCAACCCTTCAGAGATGCCTTATACGTCCAATTAAAGATATTAAGAGAAGTAAATTGTATAATTCAGTATTTTAGAGAGAGTGGGGGGGGGGAGACAAAGCTTAGAACTCAACCCCTAGACTTATTTTTGCATGTTTACAATCTGAAGCAGAAGAATCCATTTGTCACAGGAACTTGCGTAGATTTCAGCTATCTTGGGGAGAACCCCTGGTAGAGAATATATCTTTGTTTTCCACTTCATATTAAAGATCTTTGCATCGCTCATGGAAAATAATACAGTGGCCTAGCCATGTCATTTCTGACAGTGGTTCCTTCCTACCATTCACTCCCTTTTTACCCAACTCTTGAGGTCATTGGGAAGGGAAGGGCAACCATGTGAAGGTGTCAGGGGGAGGAACTAAGTGGAAAGAG